>NW_024582056.1:32290-704246 GCF_017639235.1 Corvus kubaryi | reverse complement strand
CCGCGGCGCGGCCCAAGAGCAGCCCCGCCGCCCCTCCGCGGACAGCCCGACACGCCGAGCCCACCTGGCGCCCTCGCCGCCGCCGAGGCAAACGCTGCCCGCAGCGCCCCGGCTCCGGAACAGGAAAGCGGTGGGAGGTGCTGCGGGCGGAAGCGCCGCCCGCCCGGGGCAGCGGCGGCATGAGCGGAGCGGAGCCGGGGCCCGGCGGCGCGTCCCGGCCGCGCGGGGCCGCCCGGCGGCACTACTCGGCCCTGCCCGTGTGGGTGGTGGAGGACCACCAGGACGTGAGTGCCCCCCGCGGGCCTGCCTGGGATGGGGACTCCCTCGGGTGGGGCATGGGGAGGGGCTTCGGTTTCGGGCTGGTGTGTGTGGGTTTGTGTTGGCGTGTTTCTCCGCGGCGCGGAGGCTCAGTGTGGCAGATGGGAGCGAAGAGAGGCGCCCGGCGCGGTCACTGGCGGCCTCCCCAGGAGATGCGCTTTCCTGTCATGTGTGCGGGTTCTCCGGGCGCTTCCTTGGGAACGGCGCTCCCTTCCACGTCTATGCACAAACCCTAAACCTGCTTTTCCTTCCGCTGGTGAATCATCAATGAAGTTCAGTGCCCAGGTGGCCTGATCTTCCTTCCCGATTCAGTGATTGAGCTACTTACTGCCATGATCGTATTTTGGCATCTTTTAAAGTAATTATTGCTGACTCTTTTTTTCTTCTTTATCATTAGTTGCTATAGTTAAAAGGAAACAACACCTACATTACACTGCTGTTATAATTTGCTAGATATTACTGGAGTACTTGGAAACTCAACCCTACCCAGTGTATGACATGTCAACAGAGGATAAGTAAATATAATCCCATCCCAACAAGTAGATTGACTTCTGCTAGATGAGAAATGTTAAATCTGGAGCTTTGTTTTTTTCTCGGTCAATCATTGAAAAAGGAAGTGAAGAAGGAATTTGTTTTGAACTGCTGTTTCTGGTTTCTCATGGGGTTTTTTATAGTGGCATAAACTGAGGCTTTATTCCTAAAATAACAGATTCTTTACAAAGAGAAAATATTAGTGTAGTAAAGTTTATTAAAGAAAACAAGGGTACAAATTTTTAAATAGTTTAATGCACTTCATTTTTGCTAGGACTCATTGAATATATGATGCTGTGATAGCTTATTTTTCATGGCATCCAAGAACTTAATGTCACTGTGGTAGGAATTCTTAAATAGTGCCTCTTAATGATCCTTCTTTGTTTTAGTCACTATATTTCTGTTTTTAATTAGCTTAAAGTTTTATTAATACTAAGTATATACACTGTGTTTTCAGTATATGAGTGTGGATGGATTGGTCCATCTTGTATAAAACATAAATGGCTTTTTGTCCCAAAATGTACGAACTTCACAGAAAGTTTTATCAGTCTTGCTGACAGTGATGTTCTTCTGGAGCAAGTTTTCAGTAGCTGCATCATGCATTGATTAATAATGACAGCTGTCATGAAGGAAATTTTGTTCTTAATCCAAATCAGGAGAACTTGCAAGGTTAGAGATACTAGTCTCTTGTTTCTCTTGCAATCTGTAGTCGCACTTACCTGAGGTGATTTTCAATTTTAATTGAAAAGATTGTAGGTTGTTTAGTAGGCCAGATTACTTCTTTTTTCCAAAGAAGTAAAAGCTATAGATCACAGAACCCATGTTCTTTTTAACCTTGTTTTATCTACTATTGCAATAGTATACATAGGTTTACAGTTATGCCCATTCCATGTGCAGGGTTTGTCATCTTAATCAGTTGTATCCAAAAAAGTAGCTCAGTTTCTGTTGTAATGTAGAGGTCACACATAATTTTTTTGCTTCTTGCAGTTTTCACATTCCCTGTATAATAGGGCTGTGATTCACAATCCCTGTTGGATTTGCTCTGGCAGCCAAGGTAGTTGATGCCCTCTAACTGTGGAAGAGACTCTGGGTACTGCAGTTCTGAGTAAGAGGTATCATGAATCAGCCATCAGTTTTCTCATTTTTACCATCCTATATATTTTTTTTCCATGCTGTAAATTGGTGAATTGCCTCATCTCCTGTTTTTCACACTATGTGACCTTCAGCAGGGGATAAAGCTGGGCAGTTGAGAAAGGTAGTCTCTATTACAACCACTTAGTCGTGTAGGGATTCAGAATTAATTCTTCAAGAGGGAAAGGTAAGCTAAAGTTTAAATCATGGTTGGGTCCGTTTTCAGTCTGTATCAGTTAACTTAGAAAACACAAGGAGCAAAATGCTTTTATCTCCACAGCAGCCATGCGTGGTGAGGAAGCTTTATGGCTTGGGGAAGGAAATACAGGGGCAGTGGTCTGCAGAAGAGGAAGGGCATTCCTGGGGCTTAGTTGTAAATGAAAAAAACCATCGAGGAACCGAGTTGAATGGCTAGTGAGAAGAGCTACTGCAAACAAGACTTCCTATAAAGAAGAAAAAAGGGTGTAAAGCTGTGATTCTTCTGTTTCTCATCTGGAACGCTTGGGCTCAAAATGATTACTGTTCATGAGTTTTCTTGCCACTGGAGTTGTTTCCCCTTTGTATTGTCTTCTGTCTCCTCCTCCCTCTAATCCAAATTCTAAAGGGAAAAAAAGTGGTACTGGTGTTTTTGCTGCTAAAGCCGTTGTATTTTTCAGCCCACTGGTTATCATTAAAATGTTTTTATTCATGTCGTTTTAGGTGCTGCCTTTCATCTATCGTGCCATTGGTTCAAAGCATCTTCCTGCCAGTAACATCAGTTTTGTTCATCTTGATTCCCATCCAGACCTTCTTATTCCTGTGAATATGCCTGCAGACACTGTATTTGACAAAGAAGCTCTTTTTAGGTAAGTCCTGGGTACTGCATCAGAGCAGACTTTAAGTCTACTTGTTGCTGCGTTTGATTCACAGTGAATATTGGTATGACTGCATAGGAAGGATGAACAAAAGAGGTATAAGTCAGATTCAAGTTGTATTTTCTGTCTTCTCACTTTTGCTGAAACTTTATTTTTTAATGGAAAAAGTCACACTGCATATCAGGCAATTTAACGTGTATGAGTTTGCTTTGTGTATTTGCTCAGTAGTGTATGATGGTATTATCCCAAGTAGTTCCTCTGGGTAACGGGAAAGCACTCTGCGCGGATGCTTTGTCTGAAAATCTGTAGTTTTAAAACAGTCTTTCTCTCTTCACACTGAAAAACTGACTTTGAGATTGAAGTAGCACATCCTTTGTTGTCATGCTGAATATCTGAAGTAGAACAAGATATTCCTGTTAGAATCATAAAGACCAATATTTTCCCCCACCATCTAAGGTAGGTAGGTAATAAGCCACAGTGATGTCTGCTGTTGTCTTGCTCTTCCTGTTTTAAAATAAATTAGTCAATATTTTGTTCGCTTTGTTGGATGACTAAAAGGCTTTATGGACTCTATCATAAAATCATTGAATGGTTTGGGTTGGAAGGAACCTTAAAGATCATCTAGTTCCAACTCCCCTTCCATGGGCAGGGATACTTTCCACTAGACCAGGTTGCTCAGGGGCCCATCTAACCTGGCCTGGAACACTTCTGGGCATAGATCATCTACAATTTCTTGGACAACCCATTCCAGTCCCTTGCCACACGCACAGTGAAGAATTTCTTCCTAATATCTAATCTAAACACACATCCTTTAAACTCTTGTCCTGTCACTGCATGCTGTTGTAAAAAATCCATCTCCAGCTTTCTTCTAGTCCCCTTTTAGGTACTGGAAGGTCCTGTAAGGTCTTTGTGCAGCCTTCAGGCTGAACAACCCCAGCTCTCTCAACCTGTCCTCATAGGAAAGGTATTCCAGCCCTCTGATCATCTTCGTGGCCTTCTCTGGACCTGCTTCAATGGGTCCGTGTAATTCTTACGTTGGGGGCCCAGAGTTGGATGCAGCACTCCAGGTATGGTCTCACACGAGCAGAGTGGAGAGGCAGAATCCCCTCCTGTGACCTGCTCATCATGCTTTTGCTTCAGCCCAGGATATAGTTGGCATCATACACCTAAGAAAATAGGGTCTTGATAATGGGGAAAGATGCTAATCCTGTGGATGTGGATTGACTCACTTTAATTACTGGGATGACATTTAAAATATACTTGGAGCAGTTTACAATAAAATACTCCCATGGGGTCAGTTTGAAGTTATTTAGACCAATGTTCCTTGCACTTTCTCCTTTCTGATGTATCAAGAGGAAAAGGGCATAGAATGACAGAATCATTAAGGTTGAAAAGGCCTCTAAGATTATCGAGTCCAACCATTAACCTGACACTGCCAGGTCCACCACTGAGGAGTTTATAATCGAAGTGCCATGCTAAGAGTGAAGCTGATTCCACTCTTATGTCCAAACTTTTTTATATCTAGTACAGACTTTGTTGGTTTGTCTTACGAATAAAGATTTCCCTCCTTTTCTTTCTTTGATGATGTTACCCTTACGTGGAGTACTAATTTTAGATGATTTGCATGGGGGCCTTCAAGACGTGGAAGATGTTTGTGGTGTTCTTGACCATTTTTATTTATAGGGAAAGTAACATTGCTGTCTTCTGTCTTTCTGTGTTGATTACAGCGAATTAAGTATTGAGAACTGGATTATGCCTGCTGTTTATGCTGGCCATATTTCTCAAGTAGTATGGCTTCACCCACCCTGGGCTCAGCAGATCTCAGAAGGGAAACACAATTTTCTAGTTGGGAAAGATGTATCAACAACAACAATCAGGTAAATTGTCTGCTGTCGTACTAGTAATATAAAAGCCATCTCTATAGCTTTCCATTGGAATTTTTTTGTGTTCTTGGATAAAGATGAAAATGTAATTTGTATGTATAATTTCTTTAGGACATAATGCAGTTACACTTGTATCAATTTAGTCTTTGCTCTAACTAGTAAAATTATTATTTGATATCATCTGTGACTCTGTTTTTCTAGTGTGGGGTGAGTTTTTTTGGTTTTTTGGAGTTTTTTTGGTTTTTTGAAGTTAATTTAGCTAAGTACTGAAACAGGTACTCAGGTAGTGAATTCTCCATTATTTGATAAATTGACCTGGACAGCCTCATATAGCTTTGAAGTTAGTTCTGCTTTGATCAGATGATTGACTAGAGACTTCCAGTTGTCTCTTCGAATCTTAATTATTCTGTGATTCAAGTTCCAATCAGAGCCCCTCATCATTCTGCAGGATGTAGACCATAATAATTTTGCATTCACCATATTTACTGTGTTGTGATTTTGTGCAGCTTTAGTGGATATTTGTAAATCATGTCTCTTGTGAGCATAGCAGAATAAATCTTTTGAAGCAAGTTTAACAGAAAACAGCAGAGAAATGCTTTGTTTTACCACCTTAAATAAAACACTTAAAGCTCTCAATCTGAATCTGAAGCCTAAAGGGAACCTAAATAATTTTTTTTAAAAAGCTAGTGCTTTCTGTTACATTTAATCATTTAGCCAGTGTTGAATAGCTCTCTCACGGGTGGCCTTAGCCATCATGAAAACAACATTTCAGGCTTCCTTTTGAAGACGGTCAGGTACATTTTCTTCAGGTTCTAGGCTCACCAAAATCATGAAGGAAGAAAGGGAAGGAGTCCTCATAAATACAAATGTCCTAAAAGTTTTGATGACAAGAGATGGATAGGCAATAGACACAGCCTCTTCCTTAGTGGACACTGAGGTACAATGAGCTCATGTTGAACCCAGCAGAATTTCTGGGAAGATGTCCTGTGAATGCCTTGTCAACAAGATGGAGTTGTAATCCAGCCTCTCACCTTGGCAAGCTCAGGGTAATGCATCTACAAAACACTGGGGAACAAAGCTTCAAATTTCTTCTGCTTAGGAAATTATTTGTCTTTGTGGTTGATTGATGGTGATATCCTGTAATCAAATGAGGCCTTACCACAAGTGAGCAGAAGTTCACACTTGTTAATCTTATTTTTAATATGAGTTTATGATGCTTAAGGCTTAATGTACTGAAATACAGCTTGAAAAGTCTATTCTTTAAATTTTCATAAGTAGTGGTTTTAGTGTTGCTTTTGGTTGGTTAGTTGTTTTGGATTTTTTTCAAGGGGATTTAATTGATAGTTAGCTATTTATCCTCTAGTAACCATCTTTATCACTTAGAGAATTGGAGGTAAAAAAAGTTAAATTCTACCTATGAATTTACCCATAATATTGTACTTGCACTAGATCAATATTTATGCATTTCAGGGCACGTCTCAAACCCAACTATCATAATTTTCCTGGAAAAGTAGAAAACCAAGAGAAAATATCCATAGCTTTGCAATCTTATGTGCTATAGTATTGATAATATCTTGCCAATTCTGGATGCTGTCTTTAAAATGCAATTCAATCACAAATTAATCTTAGTAGCACATAATGCAGGATCTTTTTCTTATCCATTAAAACCTTGTAGGGATATCATAAAAAATATAGAGTGAATTTTAATATATTTATTCCACAATAAAGAAGTAGAAAAAACTTTAATGTAATTTAAACCTGAGGATTAAAAGAAATAATTTTGAATACACAGTTTTATTGCTTCCATTACCCATCAAACATCTATTTATTCTCTGGATCCCTAAAGTATAAAATGCTTTTTCCTAAGTTCTTTGCCAAGAGGTATATTAACTGTGAGTTATTGTCAATTCTAGGGTTACTGGCACAGATCATTACTTCTTAAGTGATGGTCTTTATGTTCCTGCTGATCAGCTAGAAAACCAGAAGCCTTTAAATTTGCACGTCATTCTCATCAATCCTACTGAGTCATCAAACAGCCCGGAAGGAAATGGCAAAGTAGCATCTGCTAAAAGACTGAAGCTAAATACAGATGACACAGCAAGTGCCACTTCTGCCTCTTCAGTAGCTCCTGGTGACCTTGATCACACGATCCCGAGTGTGATGAAAAAGGAAATAAAAAATGCAGGTGCCCTCAGTAGGGCAGAAACCTTGGCAGAGTGCTCAGCTTCAAGCTGTCTCAAAAACAGTGAATGCCCATTAAGGGATGTTGTTAAAGATGTCTGCCAAGTACTGCAGAAAGGGGATGCATATGTTTTGGACATTGACTTGGATTTTTTTTCAGTTAAAAATCCATTCAAAGAAATGTACACACAGGTAAGTATGGAAATTGAGTAGCCTTGTACCACTCACAAAAGAGTCCCAGCCTTAAGTATTTATGTCTATGGAGAAACTCTCACCTAAGCTAAATTAACAGATTAGCTGGGCATGGTTAATGATTCATGGTAATATTTTAAAGAGATATTTCCATTTTAAAGAAATATTTCTATGGGAGCGTACATGGTAAAAAATTACAACCACCAAATAGGGGGAATTTTGTACGCTTGATATCAATACTGAGTGTACATTCAAGGTCAGGGGTATACTCAACTTCTGCTTGTTGATTGGGACATAAAAGCTATGCTTGGGTTTCCAGAGGTTACCTTCCAAATACCCACAGCAAGATTCATCAGGGAGGGATGATAGATTTTATCATTTTTTACCCTGTATAATGTGCCTAGAAAGCCATGATGGTATCAGGAGACTGCCTTTCAAAAGGCACAGTAGTGTTGATTATCCAAAGAATGGTAGCCTGTCCTGATGAGAGGCTGTTATGTTCATTATTGTCTGCAGTACTAGAGTAGGGAAATTATCTTTTTTTGAAGAAGGAAGGCTTTGTGGATTTGGTTTCTCATTTGAAGAGTCATTTTCTTCTTTTTTTTCTTTTTGAAAGACAGAATACGAGCTTTTGCAAGAGTTGTACAATTTCAAGAAGCCACATAAAAATGCAACAGAGGTATGATGCTTCCTTGTGGAATGTATGAAGGAATGATTCTTTTTATTTGCCCAATGAAAATGAGTTACGACAACAGGAAGGAACCTATCAAAGGTGCTTAATGAAGTGGTCTCACATTAAGCTATGCAGCTGAATGCTAATCAGCAGCAACTTAGGAATTTTTTATTATTAAATGTTTTGATTAAACATGTGAATTGCATAAATGTTTAGCATGAGTGTGAAAATTTATTTCTGTAAACAAATGATAATTGGCAAGGAAGTAATGAAAACATAGGAAGTCACCAGCCAACTTGTTCTTTTTATGGCTCGACAGGGCTCAGGTTTGGTGGAGTGTTTCTTTTATTGTTTTTTTGGTGGCCAGTTCCTTTTTTTTTTTTCCCCCCTACCTCCAGGCTCTCCCCTTCCTTCCCTTGTTGATCTTTCTTGATAGTCAGAGCTGTGATGAATGTGTAATTGGTATTTCAGCTTTTTTTGTTCAGATGTGGAAAGGATGGTATTATGCCACTGTAATGTACTTTTCATTTTATGGGCTGTGTGCTTCTAAAACATGGAAATACAAGCTTTCATAATCTCATCTGAAAACTAATACAGAGAGATTCAACACATTTAATTATCACAAATAAACCTAATTGATATATGTGAATAAAGAAATAGAGATATGTTGAATATTGGCAGATTGATTTTCACATTTCTTAGTCAATCAGCAGTAAAAACAGGTACATACTTAAAAGGTGGCTTTTTAAAATTTGTAATAGGAAAAAGAGAGCAAAGTGAGGTGATTTATTCTGGAAGTGTAACAGTTTCTGCAGGCATTCGTTATGATCCTCTTGAAAAGATATGCTGTAGGAATAAATCAGTTTTTTCTGATTCCCCACTTCCAGTAGATAAATCATTACAGAGTTTAAATCATAGGGTAAATCATTATGTTCTTACCTCTTTTTTTTCCTGACATACTTTCATATATGCTTATTTAAAGGAAGACTTGTTGGATTGTGTTGAAAACCGTGTTCATCAGCTGGAAGATCTGGAAGCAGCATTTGCAGATTTGTGTGACAGTGATGACGAAGAAACCCTACAGAAATGGGCTTCATATCCTGGGTAGGAGATTTCTAAGGGGCCTAAATTGCAAACAGAAGTTTGAGAACTGATTAACCCAGCATTTTGGTAACAGAAATGGATAGGATCTATGCAAGTATGCCATTTTTCCTTCAATTCTGGAGGGGAAAGAGTTAAAAGAAAAGAAAAGGCAGTCTGCTGTTTTCAGTGCCACTGTAAGCTTTGGAAGGTCAGTCTTGTACAGCTTCATGCAAGTTCTGTTGTCTATGGATGGAGGCATATTTGGTGATTAAAACCTTAGTCATCAGTGTGTAGCACAGTTCTCAAAAAAAGCAACAAATCAAGGAGGACATGGAGTTCTTTGGTGCTCCTGAAGGTTCTGCTTTCTCTGGAAAAATGGAAGTTAATGGAAGTGTATCTGAGCAACAGTCTCCACTAAACATCTGAACTGCATCAATCTGCTTTTAACTAAATGTTTTCAGCTGAAAAGATAGAGGGAAAGCTTGAGCTTTTTTTTGATAGGAAAATGACTCAATTTCCCACATCAAATACAGCAGTCCAACCTCTGTAACAGTGCCATGAAGTATTTCCTATAAAGTATATATGACTTTTGAGCTACAACAGCCTCTCTGCAGATCTACCCTAAAAGAAGCACAAGGAGGACTTGCCAGAGGCAGGTATAGGTATAGGGACTTTATAAGAAAGACCTGGTGGAACAGTGCAATAATACTGATAATTTCCATTTTTGCAAGTGCAAGATGACACAGAGGAGCAAATTTCATTTTCAAATCTTAGGCTATAACTTCTCTTGTTTCCTTTTTCCTTTTTTTTAAACATTTAAGGTATAAATATGTGTTTCCAAGTGTTAGTAACAAATTTTGGTTTTGTTTTAACTCCAGAATGAAGCCACTTCTTCAACTAGTTCACAGTTTGAAAACCAGGATGGAAAGCCCAGACTATGAAATGGTAGGTGACAAAGTAAAAGAGAAAAAAGCGGACAGATGTCAAAAGCATCTGGAGGGAGAGTCATACTTACTTTCAGACTTGCTTCTTGATTCAGGACTTTGTGAGATTTTGGTAATTTTCCTGGGGTTTTATTTCTCATTACTTAGACCAGCTTTTCTTTTTCAAAGCTGCTAAACTTCTAATCTGCTTATCAGTCTATATTGAGGCAACATTAGTATGATCTTTCAGGGCTGTGATGCCTCGGGCTGCATCCTGTGAAGGGAGGTTAAATTTCACCAGTCTGTTGATCTTCTTTTTAGAACTTAAAATAAGGTACCTATTTATAAAGTATCAGAGCTATATCATCTTCAAGGGCTGTAGCATACTCTGACTTCATAAGAAGAGGTAGAGTGTACTGGAGGTAATGAAATAATCCATACAACTTCCAGAATTTTACTTGTTTTGTTTAAAGGACAAGCTGGGGGAAAAACCCTCACAACTCTTACTGTCTGAAGAGGTGTAAGTTACCTCATGGGCTAGGGATGGTATCCTAAAGACTTTCTACATGCATAAGGAATAATTCATCAACAGAAATTAAATCTCTCTTTAATTTACCCATAGGTCCATCAGGCTGGTCTGACCTGTGATTATGTGGAGCTTCCTCACCATGTTAGCACTGAAGAGGAGATCGAAGGCCTCATACAATCCATTAGAGTTCTACTGACAGATCTGCCCATGCCCACGCTTGTGACAGTTGCTCGGTGAGACTGCACAGATACTTTCACTTTAAAATGCCCAGACTGTGCTCACGAAGCTAAATGATCCTGTCAGTATAGGGCTGGTTCTGTCTTAAGCTCTGTTAAAGTGGAAGCCTTATAGTGGAGTGAAAATTGACATTTGAAAACATTGATCATAAAGCAGTGACAGCATCGACACAGCTAAAAGAAAGTTCTGCCCTGATGGCCGGTTTAAGGGGCTTTAGAGTAGCTGGCACAGGTTGCAGAGGCAGTTAAAACACGATGACTTAATCAGCTTCAGCATAGGTTATACAAAGGCTGTGATGAGGCCTTGTGTCTGTTGGGATTGATAGCTGTACTGGAGTTCATACATCTCCTCTACTTGATTACTTGAGCTAATTAGAGCAAAGCTGGCTTGGGCTGAAATCTCACCTTCCTTGCACTCTTGCTCTAGGGTTTATTGTACTACAGATAGGATTTCTTTTTTCAGTGAAACTTTCGCTGGAACTGGTTTTCATCTAGTCGGCTGAAAGGGGTTTATATTCTTTAAAGCTCTAGTAAAACTTTGTTACGGGCTAAAAGTTATGCTTCCAGGACTGTAAGGCTGTTATTTAGAATAACAGGATGGACTTTGAGGCCAGGGACCTGGGAGAACCAAGGATCTGTCCTGAAAATACCTAATTTAAAGACCACAGTGTACCTCTTGACAAATTATTGCAATTTAATCATTCAGAAATACGAATTGTGCCCTTAAAGAGCAGGCAACAGTAGCAGAAGCTGACATGAAACTGGTTTTGTCAGCAAGAACTGGTAAGGCTAATGCCTGCAATAAAAGAAAGCTGTATTTCCTGTGCCAATTTGCGGGTTATTATCCACTGTTGTGAAGAAACTAGAATCATCTCTGTAGATCTTGACAGATAAAAAATTCAGGAAGTCAGCTCTGCTTTTTACTAGTATCTGTTTGAAGTTCATTAATAGATACTGTAAAAAATGCTATATGCCAGTTATTTTGAAAATCTGTTTTTCATGTTTTCCTGCCTACTTTACCAGTAGCATTTGAATTTTTCAATCTTAATTTTCCACATGCCCTTTAATTAGATCATTTGCTTGAACTTTGACTGCCAGTGTGTTCTGTGTCAGATTCAGGAAGAGAGTAGAACTGAAAAGATTAGGTCATGTTCCTGATCTCCTGCAGACTTTATATTAATATAAACTTAAAAAGTGGTGATGAGGAGCACAGCTTTGAAGGGATACTGGGAGGCAAAACTTGCCACAGTTTGAAAGAAGCTTCAGCCTAGGTGCAGAGCATTGCAGAAATACACAATGTGGTCATGGTGGTGATATCTGTATTCTCATGGTTTTTTTTTTTTACAGATCAAGTTTGGATGACTACTGCCCTTCAGAGCAGGTTGACATGATTCAAGAGAAAGTTCTCAGTTTACTACGTTCAGTGTATGGTTCTCTGGATGTGCACTTAGATTACTCAAGCACTTCATCTTCTTCATGACCTTTCTTCACGTGTTGCTGTGTAAGGCAGAGGATTAATTTAAATTGTGTATTAGCTGTGACTGCGAAGGGAAGACTACTGTTATTTCAGCAGGTGGCACTAGAACCCAAGCTGACCCAGCCAGGGGTTGAGTTGCATTGCTTTCTCCAAGTCGGCTGCATCTGAACTGTTACTTATTTGGCTTTGTTCAGATTAGTTCTGTAATTACTATTTTTACTGTCTTGTTTCTTAAAATTGGTACAAGAGAAATAACTTTTTGTCTAAAAACTGGGGGATTTTGTCCTGTTTCTTTGTGGTTGTGAAATAAAATACATAATTTCTTAAAATGATTTTCCATTATGTATGTCTTTTGTAATTTGGTAACAGATTTGGTCCTGAGTTGTATTATATCTTTTAAAAAATGATCTTAAAAATGCTCTTAAAACTGTAGGTCTGTGTAATGATCTTTCCTAAGTGTTGTGCTCGAGATGACCCTCTCATTTCTCTAGAGCAGCTCATGGCTTCTGCCCCATCCACAGAATATCATTTATGTTTATTTTCTGTTTCATTAATATTTTCTTATTTTGCCTTAGAGTATTTTATTGGTGGCTCAAATAATATCCCTAATGTACAGACACTGGCTTGGTATTTTCACTTTTACATATTTTTGAGGTTAAAAAGTATGTGTGCATGTGCATGCTTTTATGTTTTAAATCCTGTAAGGAATTCATGGTTTCTTCAGAAACAAAGATTTAGCTTTACTGAAGTCAGCAGCAAAACCTTCTGTACTAGGTTTTCACCCATTTCAGTATTGCTGTTTGGGAATTAACAGTTTCAGAACTATATAATTTAGAAATCAATATACTTATAGAGAAAACTGGCACTTTAAGAGGAAAAAAACCCTACAGAATTTATTGGAAATGAAACTGAAACAGGAAGGACAAAATGCCACCTAGAATATTTTCTTTTATTAGGAACAGATTTTGCTTGTAATTTCTTCTGAAATAACAGGGTTCATTTGCTAACTTGACTCTCTGAGAAAGTGAGATACAGAGACTTTGTGCACTTTTACAGTTTTTTCCTACTTCTGCTGTTGATATAAATGATTATATTAGAAATTGTAAATATGTAATTCCTTTAAAAATTTGTTCCAGTAGAATAAATTCCATGACCATGGATCCATTTTATTTGTGGTTTTGTGACATGTCTGTCACAAAGATGTGCCTAGCCCTGGAGCTGATTTCCTTAATACTTCATAAATTACAAAAAAGTTATAAAGCCATACATTACATGCATGAATGAAGTGCAGTCGGATCATATATGCTGCTTGTGTAAAGATTGGGGGTTTTTTAAAGTTAATGATCCTTTATGCTGGGCTTTGCATAAGGTTGTAGAAAACAAAAGAAAAACCATGTGGGGCATGGCTGACCCCTCCTGGGTGGGTAGGTGAGAGCCACTTTTCCTTCGGGAAAGCCTGGGCAAGGGAGGGCAAAACACTGCCTGGCAGCCAGGACTCAGGGATCCAAGCGGCGGAACCTTTAGCGTGAACCAAACTCAATAGTGCTGCTCTGGGGTGCCTTGCTTGGTGAGGTAACAAAATAAAATTTACTTCTTTGCATTTTTCTGTAGCCTTGTGGTTGCTCCTGTGCCCTGCCTACGCTGGCTCACACACGTGTTCACTGCGGTTCTGCAGAATCAAAGTAACATCATGAATTGACTATTTGCTATCCAAGTTATTTAAGAAATCTTCCTTTCGAGCATGGTTTTTATTTATGAATTCAAATTACTATCATCTGAAATCTCTGACTAACACAGGCTGTGTATACAAGCCAGAAAATGTCAGTCTTGCATAATAACAAAGACATTAATTTCTACATTAAGGACATTTGCAACGTTTTTTACTTTGGTGAAAAGTAATCAAGCTGAGCCACAAACAGGTATCTCTTCTTTCTCGCTTCTGCCCTATACAGCTTATTTATTAACCAGATGCCCAAATCATCCATTCCCTGTGTCTGCCTCATTTTCCTCTCAGCTTAGTTCTGTATGTATTATGCAAAACAAGACAGTGAAATCGCAATGCATAACTCCTCTAATCAGTGCTGTAAGGGTGGGACATGAAGGCCCATTAGAAATAAATTTCACTTGAGGATATAAGCACAGCAGCACTGTGTAAGTCAGCAGCTTCATATTGTCTCTTGTGTCTAGATGCCTCTGCCAGCTCTGCTATTCCCTTTGGCAGCATGGAGGAGTAAGGATGCCCACTTTGGAGGGCATCTGCAGCAGTAGAGATAGTTCTGTCTTAATTGTGGCTCAGCTTCCAAGATGGACCATCAACCTGAGCATTTTGATATAAACAGTAGAACTATCACACATTTGTGTGCAGTATGAAATAGCGCCTTAAACCAGACATGCTGAGCAGCCTCTGTCTCCCCTGTGCATCACCAGCTCGTCACTGTGGAACGAAATTAGCTTTTCCAAGAAGAGTGAATGGGAGGAGTCGGATGACAGAGGTTACCTTGTTCTCTGTTACCATCTCTTCCCCTCCTTGAGGCTTCTGTGTCTGTCTGTGGCAGCTCTGTCCCTTCCCATCCTCTGGTAACGGCGCTGTGAGTCAGTCGCCCTAGCCTTGGTCAGAGCTGGACTGTGGGGGCAGAAGACTTGACTCCATAAACATTTTCTTTCTACTGCTACTGTGGAAGAAGAAGATAATTCTCCAGCAAGATCAGTCTTGGGGGAAAAGGGCCTTCCCTGGAGGTATTTAAAAGATGTGTATTATGTGGCACTTAGGACTGTGGTTTAGTGGTGGACTTAGCAGTGCTGGGTTGATGGTTGGACTCAATGATCTGAGAGGTCTTTTCCAACCTAAACAGTTCTATGACTGTATTTCTAGGAGGCCCAGAATATGGGTCCTTTCTCCTTATGCATCCAAGGGGCAGCACTGGAAGGTCCCCTCCTGTCCTGCTTGATGGTCCCTGTTGTCCCCATCAGTGCCACAAATCCTTTGTAATTCCCAACCACTCTCAGGAGCAAGGATGAAAGACATCGGTTTTCCGCCTTCAGCTTTCAGTGTCTCTTGCAGGAGGAAATTCTCTGTCACCACAGCAGAGGTGCAGCTCCCACACCACAGTGTAGATGGCAAGTCAGAGACCCAGCAAACCCAGTCCCAGCTCCTGCTCTGGCACAAACTCCCTCCCTGTCACCAGGTCCAGCCACAGACCAGTCCTGGGAGAGAGGCAGCCTGGCTTAGGCCTACAATGACCCCAAGGGAGACTTGTATCACCCCCACAAAGGTATATGAATTTCTTACCTATCTTTGAGGCTGTGGACCCCTGTCTGCCCTGCTTCTCTGTCACAAGCACAGCTCACAAAGGTGCTGGGTCCCTTTGCTGGTGCCTGCAGACTTACAGGGACTCCCACCTCCCCCCCTCTCAGATAAGGGAGCTCCTGTCTGCAAAGGAAAGCTTTACTCACTACATCTTGAAACATTCAGGAAGTGTCTCTGGTCTGAATTTGTGTCTGATTCTGTGTAGTGCTTGTGTATTAATTTACAGTTCTATTGCAATTTATTTTTGAGCATAAATAATTTCAAGCAGGGATGCTTAGCCCTCTCAGGAAGGAGCCACCTCACTGGGGAGAGACAAATCATTCCAGTCTTCCCTTGCTAAATGCTAGTTACATATTTTCAGCAGCTTCCATAAATGTCCTAGTGGTTTTGCACATCTTCTACCACAGGGGGTTGCACTGTCTCCTGGGCTGCTTTCTTATGGATTGCATGCCTTTAGCAGAATTGACAGCATACAGTTTTACTCAAGGTCCTTGGCAAAACAAATAAATACTAATTTGTGTTTGTCTTTCACTGCTTTACAGAATTAGGTTCATTATTGCAAACCGAGGGCTAGACCTCCCAAAACAGGTCTAAAATATGTCCATCCCTTGCCTGCCCTAGGCAATACTAAACCTTAGATTTATTCAATGTAGAGTCACAATGTACAGTCCAGAAATATCTCCCAGCAGAGTAACTAATATGGAGCTGAGATACTCTGCTACTCAGCATCTCTTCCAGCCATTCTTGTAATTGCCTCTAAACATGTTTTAGAAAACACAAATTTAATAAGACTCCAAGGTGTACAAAAGCCTTCTGGAACACTGTAGCCTGCATCAGGTGGTCCTTCCTGCTGCTTGATTTTGCTCAGCTCTGAATACTAATAGCCAAGCTAACTCAAATACCTGACTTTAATGTATCAAAGCCTGCCTTGGGACTTTCTTCTCTTCACTTCAACATTATTTATTTTTTCACTTTAAGTACATGTCACCAGCTACCCAATTCCCACTAACATTGAACTTCTGATATTGTTTGAGTAATTCGAATTGCTCAAACTCAGATGCCCCCTTTTTCCAGTAAGTCCACTAGCTTCTCTGAGCTACTCCCTGCCTTGGCTCTAGGCCAGTCATTAAACTGAGACCTGACTGGTCCTCCTCAGTAAACCCTGATTTTTCTTTTGTAAGTGGCATTTTAGAAATGTCTGTAACTAAAGTCAGAATACGGATGCATTTTGTTTCCATGCCTCTAAGTGCTATTTTATTTCAAGTAAATATGGCACTGCTCAAAGCTTGCTCATTAAAGTTCCTGAGAAGTGCAAGTCAAAAGATGATGCATTAGTGACTTCCACTTCCCAGATAGTCCAAAATTGTCAATGCAGATAACAATATCATGTCAGACAGAAATACTTCACGGATAAGACTTTTGGTTTCCTTGTTTATAAGTTGCAATGATAGCAATACCTTTATAAAATATATATGGTACACGGGTTTTCATAGGAAATTTGACAGAACAAAATCTGCAGATTAAAAGTTCTGCCTTTGGTGAGGTTATGGATTCTGCTTCTTTTCTAACAGGTCACCCTATGTATCATTAGACAGGGCAGAAGTACAGAAGTAGTTCCCTTTTTTTCCTGTTTCTCAGATTTCAAGGAGGGTAGCAATCCTAGTAACAAAACTCTGTTCCTTCCCATCCCACCTACTCATCCTTGGATTTTTTTAATCTGCTTCCTTTGCCTTGGTTCTCTCCTTTTTTCCTTCTAAGCCTTTAATTTGTTTGATATTTTCTCTCTCTAGACAACATACCAATACTAAGCTTTAAAAATACAGAAGGCACAAAACACCTCTAAGCCCTGAATGCTACAGTATTAAACATTCTACTTTATCCACCTCTAGTGCCAGTATTACATATTGTTCTTTAAATCATAACCTTGTGTACAATGCAGAGTAAGTGACACTAAAATCATCAAACACGAATTCTTATTAAGGAGCTACTTATACAGTTATGCTGCTTAAGCCTGTTGCCAAAATGTCCTCATAATTAGGTCCAACAGCTGAAAAGAACCATTCAGTGAACAAAATGCCTGGGACTGGCCTCATGGAGAAGAAATACTTTTAAAGCACTGAATGTTGTTGGGGGTGAATTCCCACTAACGTTTATTTTTGCTGCTGCCTGTGATTCATCAGGTTTCTGAGGAAATCCTGGGAAATGCCTGGCACAGGTCAATAAGTGTTTGAAAAGTGACTGGAAACAAAAGAGAATTTGCTTACTTAAAGATATTTTTAAGAGAAAATTCCAAATATAAATGTGATATATAATCTCTTTCTTTTGTATCTTACATCCTTCTCAAACCTGCCAAAGATACTTCCTCAAATTTCCATTTCTCCCTTTTGTGTATTTTGTGGTCTAATTTTTGATGCCTAATTTTGTAATTAATAATTTGTAATTATTATTTAGGTGGCTAAAAAAATCCACTTCTTCTTTGATTCACTGGCAATAATGAAACTTCAGCATTTTTATCTGCAATTTTATTAATCGGTAGAAATTTTTCATACTGGGGTGGTCAACACTGTTTATGTTTTTAATGTATTTGCTTCAATGTGGGGTCTAATTTTTTTTTTAAGATTAAGAAAAAGTACAAATACAAGTAATTTCATCTGAAAAATTAAATCTATTACTCGAAATAAGATCAAAATGTTCCAACTTGCATATTTCAGAAGAAAAATACATTTAAAAAAAATGTATTTCCTAAAGTAGCTAAGAACAATGTTTGGAACAGCTGACCTGGACTGGCCAGAGTGTCATGCCTGAGTGTCATGCCTGAGATATAAACTGGGTGAGTTAAACAGAAGAGAGTCTGACTGATGCTCAGGGCAGGCTGGGTATCCGCAAGCAGGTGCTGAGCAATTGGATTGTGTATAATTTGTTTCTATTGGGTTTTAGCTCTCTCTTCCTCTCCTTTAGCATTATTGTTGTTGTTGTCATGATCATTATTATTATTATTATTATTATTCTATTTTACTTTGTTATAATTATTAAACTGTTCTTATCTAAACACAGGATTTTAAATTTTTTTTCCAGATTATCCTCCCCATCCTGCCATGGGCAAGTGGCAGCACAGTACTTGGTTACTGGTCAGGGTTAAACCACAACACATATGACCATCCTATGTTCAGTTTCCTACCTAGGTATAAAAAGAAAGTGATCATTGTATTGATCATGCTTTGCAACATGGCATATTAAGAATCAGTTAAGACAAGTAAATATGTGATTTAACTTGTAAACACAGGGCAGGTATGACAAGTGTGTCATCAATGTCTTTAGAGATTTGCCCATAGAAAGTGTTATAAAGAGTTGTTAACAACTTATTGGTATCTGGTCCTAGAAAAAACCTGTAGCTAAATTCTATAGCTGGAATCTGTACAGTGCAGTCCCTGATATGCACATGAGTGTGCACCTGTAACTGTATTCACAATCTGTAATGATACAGTGCACGGCAGTGCATCTCTTATTAAGACTAATTTTAGACATACATCAATCTTCAACAACCTATACTTCATTGAACCTTCACAATCGCAGTGGATGTTCCACTGAGTAAAGAACAAAAGGAAGAGGGAAATGCAATTCCATCATTTGTCATGTTTGTTACTGCAAAATTTTTATGTCTGTGATTCTTTGTGTATTTGTGATTTAGCAGTGAAAACAAAGGCTCTAGTACATTGTTTACAGAAGAGTGACTACTAAGTACCTTTGACATTATCTCAGATTTGTTTATTCTCTGAGAGTTTTCCCCATGGCCAGTAGGACTAATGCTGTAGCCATGTTTTTATGGTACAATTTTGATTTTCAGAATTATGTATTTCCTGAGGCTGGAATAACATTAGATGTGAGCAGTCTGCTGGTAAAGGTTAAGTTGTATATATTCTTTTCAAACGATAGCTATAGAGAGGGAAAATATATTTCTTTTCTTTAGATGATAAGAATGTAAAATGAAACGCAAGGAAAACAATGTATTGTTTGTATTTGGCACGTTTGGAAAACCGATTTTCCAGCTGCAAAACATAAGCCTGAGAAGAAATTTTTGGACAAAACAATTTTCTATTTTTTCCCAGAAGCAGGAATCGCATATAGTCATGCACACAAGTTACATGGGTATTTGATGGGGCAGAAAAATAATCCCAGCTATAGTTTGGAAGCTTTAATTGCATCATAAACTGAGGAAGATTTCAGGACAACAAAGGATGTTGGTAATGTTTCTCCAGTCCTAGAAGGAAAAGACCGTGACAGACCTACTTACCTGCACTGTGTAATAAACCATCACGCAAAAGAATGTAAATTAACACTTTAAGCCCTATTCATCCATAGATGGAAGACAGAGAAACAATTTGATCTGGAGCAGAGCTAGAGAAGTTCTCAAAAAGGTGTAGCCTTCTAAAGAAATGAGACATCTCTCGCCACCATATGGTGGCAGTGAGTGTGACTATTGTTCTCCATCTTCTCTTTTCCCAGATGAATGCTGGCTGGCACTGTTGATTGCTTCCACTAAACTCTGGGGTGGATTAGCATCTCAAACTTGTCAGCCTCCTACTCTCATAAGCTCTGTGTAAAGAGCAAACCAGGAAATGGGAAGAGGCAGTACAAATTCTCCCCCTGAGGCAGCAGCATGAGCTGCCTCTTTACTAGGCCCTAGAGAGTCCACAGGCAGAGCTGCTCAGTCTCTGACACAACGGCATCACATACAAGGCACGAGAAAAGAAGCCTCCTTCGCTCTGGCCGATCTGAATCTCTTTGATCTTCACCCAGACTGCCAGGCCTGGGATAAAGCTGTGTATCCCAGAGGTCGCCTCTTGTGCATCTGGAGTCAAACACAATGAGAGTGCACACCACCATGAGAAACAACGCAGCAGTCAGAGATGAAATGGAAACTCATGGATCAGCAAACCAGAGGTTTTGGAACCAAAGACAGCTCCAGAACATTTGAAGCAGGAAAACACAGTTAAGATCAAGGTCAGCAACAACACATGCAATGGACACAGCTGTTCTCTGAACCACAGTTTGCCTAAGATAAGAGACTTCCATGCAACACTGAGCCTGTGAGAAAGACACGTTTTGATGACACTTATCTGTGAATATACTTTTACTAGGTTTGGAGGTTTTCCTAACAATTGGATAGTGAGATGCTAGAAAAAAATGTGAGCTCTTACACAGTGTTTTCCAGGTAATCTGAAACTGATGAGTTTCACATTGCTGGAGATTGAGAATAAATTGCCTGACAGTCTGAGGAGAATCAAGAGAGCATGCATCTTGGGCATCTTAGCAACAGCAGCAGCAAAGGCAAAACCATTTGAATCAGTCCTTTACTGCAGACAAGTTATTTTCTGTGGGTTAAATGAAGGTCATAACCAGTATGATCCTTTTTCAAATTGAGCCATTTTGATACTTTAGAAGGCTTTTTTATTGGAAAATAAAACAGCTGCTAAAGGTTGTCTCACCAATTCATCTTGCGAAATGAAACCTGGGACTTCAAGACACTTAAAAGGGCTGGACATTACCTCCTACAAAATTAAGTAATCAGTTATATGTATGTACAGCAGGTTTCATTTCCTCTAGTCTTTAATTGCACACTGAGACACAAGACTTGGGAAGCGACTGCAAAAATTATACAACCTTTTTTTCTTTTTCTTCTCCTGGAGTATTAAAATGTTGTGCTAGTTTATGTAAGGCTTTCCTCTTTCTATCATCTGGAAGGTTCTAGATCTGTAAATGAAATTACTTGCTTTGGTCTTATATAGTCATATACTTCTTCGCTGTCTTGAGAAAATGCAAGGCTTTTGTGGCTAGCTTAATGTTCCATTTACTTTTATCTGCAGTGCTCAGTGTGCCATTTAGAGATGTCTAGGTACTCAGTAACTGTAGTCATTAATGTACCTGCTGTAAGGGCAACAGCTGCTTCACCCAGAGGGTATGATTTTTTTTCTTTTTCCCCAATTCAGTGTAACTAGTTATAGCTCTCTTTTTAGTGTTCTTACACTTCATTAAGTGTATTTCTACTTTAACATTTCTCTGATATAAAGGAGATAGATAGCATATTAAGAATGGCTACAGACCTTTCAAAGGAGATGCCACAATCTCTGCTTCTGTGGATGCTAAAAAGCTAGGGGCAGAGGAATTTTCCAGCTGCTGAAGCATTTTGTGAAATTTTCCTTTCTCATGCAAGCTAGCTGAAAACAGTGTAAAGGTTTTTGTAAACCAAGGCTTTATCGCACATCTGCAGTTTGTTTTCCAAGTCTTGTTTTGGTATACGGGAAAAAATATTTTGAACGGGTGTTAGACAACCTCAGCCAATCCTTCTAAGGGGTGGCTGGTCAAAGGACCAATAACCTCCTGCCACCCTTACATACAAAGGTATATAACCTAGCTTGTATTTAATAAAGTAATTCCGTTTCTCCCTGAATTTGGATTGTGTCGTTTCTCACCAGCTCTTGGTACAACAGCGACATGCTTCTACTGGTAAATCATGTAATTGAGGATCTGGTGGGTGAATTGGGAGTTATGATGAGGCAGAAGTGGTGTTTAGTGGCTGTAGCAGGTGGTAGCTGATGAAGGGGATGTGTGACACGGTGAGAAAGGAAAAGCAGAAGAGGGTGAAGAAGCTGTAGTGTGGGTCTGAGGAGCTGCTTGAAAGTCAGCCTCCTCTCTGGTTAAGTGGAGTGAGGGGCAGAAAAGACCCTGAAACTGTCTAAGTACTGCTTAGGTGTTCCATCCCTGGAAATGTTCACGGTCAGACTGGATGTGTCTCTGAGCAACCTGAACTATTTGAAGGTGTCCTGGTCTTTCCAGAGGTGTTGAACTAGAAGACCTTTAAAGGTTTTTCCAACCTAAAGTATTTTATGAGTGGAATTAACATAAGATTGTTTCACAGAAGTTTTTTAATGTATTTGTTAGTTAAGACACTCAATGTCATGTAACACTAAATTCCCGATAAAAAGGAAAAATGAGCTATTGTTTGCAAGATGCGTGCATTGTACCCTTGTCACTGAGATTTTTCTCATATTAATTATATTTAAGTGAGGTTTTATTTCCTTTACTACTTCAGCATTGTTGGTCATAAATTGCTCTGCCTGCTTTTCATGTCCTTAAACAATGGCATATACTCTTCACTTCTACTGCTCACTATTAGGGGACTGGCCAGTATTTCTGAAGTAAGAGAACTTCAATAATGCAGAGACTTTGTGTATGAAATCTTCTGATTCCTGATGAGGTTAAATGGTTCTTAATGTCTGTCCTCTCAGGAAGAAGTGCTTTGGTGTACAAGGTACAGCAGGGTAACACAGCCTGGAAGCCCAGTCTGACTCCAGCATCTCACTACAGGAGCCTTCAGGAACAAAGACATCCCAAACACCAGACAGAAAGAATCAAGTTGTTTTGCTGACATACAAAAGAATTGAGGGACAACTGTTAGGTCTTCTAACCCAAAACTTCTTGGGGAACTAGCCTACTACTAACAAGAGTTGTAGGTCAATGTCCAGTGTCCAGCTCAATGTCCCAGTGGAGTGACATTCCTCAGGGGTTGGTACTGAGACCAGCACTTTTTAAGATCTTTTTTGGAGATATGGACAATGGGATTGAGTGCAGCCTTCTCGAGTTTGCTGACAACACCAAGCTGTGCAGTCAACAGCTGGAGGGAAGGAATGCCATCCAGAGGCACCCTGACAGGCTGGAGAGGTGGGGCAATACAAACCTCATGAAGTTCAACAGGACCATGTGCAAGGTCCTGCACATGGGTTGGGGCAATCCCAAGAAAAGATATAGGCTGGGTGGAGAATGGATTGAGAGCAGCCATGAGGGAAACGAACAGGGAACATCCCATTAAATTCCATGTCTTACTTCCCTCTGCTGACAGATGTCCAGGAGGTACTCCTAAGGTATGAATTGAAATGCCAGTGAAATAATGAGGGTGAGGGTAAGAATATCTATTTCACATTAGACAGACACCTCCACAGATTTGCAAAAATATATTGCACAGTGAAGACTTTACTTACCAGGTCTTATAACATAGACTTTTCTACTGGACCTGGAATTTCTTTAATTTCTTGAAAATTAGGATGCCTACCTTGAGAAAATGTATATTCATCCTGTTTTCAGTCATTGCTTATTTCCCTCTAGATGTGAATATCAGTGAAATACATTTTAGGGAGACTATTCTGAGTGAAATTTTGGGATGTTTTTAGAAAGCATTTTTCTCTCTCTATATGTATACGAGAATTCTTTGAAAGATCCCAGGATATGCCTAACTGTCCCAAGAAATTTTGTCTCGTACTAATCCATCCTGGTCCATTTTGTGTAAAATGGTGAAACTTTGAGAGCTTTAAACCTACCAAAACAGACGAGGAAGCTCACCAGGAAATATGGTAGCTTTCTTATTTTTTTTTAAATACATGTAAGTACTGGTTCAGACCATGTTCCGCTGAAATGGCTCAAGAACTGGGAAAGAACTGTCATGGTGTAAAAAACATTTTGCTAGGAAACATTTCTTCTGGTACCCACTTACTGAGGCAATTGTCCCCGCAGGAAGTAATGTCTTCAGACACAATTTTGGCATTCCAGGTTAAACAGTTCATATTATCTTTGTTCACTGCTCAAGAGGTTCTGATCTGAATGCTTAAGACAACAAAATTATACTAGAATAACTGCAGCAAATTGCATTCAAATAGGAATGTGAAGAGTGTAGAGTAGCTTGAGATTGCACACAAAAAGTGAATTGTTCTTTAACATTCATTTAATTTTCATTGTTATTTTGAAATCCATCTGTACTGAATTTCTCCTGTGGAGACAGGTTGAATGAAACTGGCATTTCTCAATTCTACAATTACTGTACCAACTTACTCTTTTCTCTGAGATAAATTATTCTTCAGGATGAAGAGGAAACTGCCTTTAATGCTTACCAGTTTTTACTCAGTTTGAAGTAAAAGCAATTTAAAACTGCCCTTATATTCTGATTTTCTGAAACAGAACAAGTATGAAAATGCTAGTGTAATCTATAAACTTGATAGAATAGGATTAGATTTTCACAAGAGAATGAGAAATTCAGATCTGTATTACTTCTTTGAAGAGATACAACATCCAGCAAGAGGCTATAGCAATTAAATATAAGAATAAAAATAGAGGTGGGTTTTTTTCAGAAATATATGGAAGGGAATAACATTTTTAAGACGTGCTTTTGGCCTGTAGAAATAGAGAGAGAAGAGTGTACTGCAGAGAAGAACCAAAAATGGGCTATTTTCACTCTTCCTTTTGTAAAAGCTGCTGTTGCATGCAAATTGTCTATTTAACTGGCATTAAATTCAACAGTGAACTTTGATTTCTCCAAGGTATAAATTAGCATAGTTATTGCCCTGGAAAAAACAGCTTTATGGATTTTTTTCTCTATATGGTTGTACATGCTGTCTCAAAATGTGATATGCTTTCTGAGGTTTGGAGCAGGGCAGCAAGTAGTGGCAATGTTGTCTAAATCAGAATTCACTGCCATGTGGATGGAAGTTGACTCTGGGCATAGTGTCACTAGCTCCAAAGGAAAAGCAATCAAACATCCTGGAGCTGAAGGCTATTTCCCAAGGCTTGAGGCAGTTCCCAAGTGCCATGACACAGTGTTAAACCCTCAGGGTGGTCCTGATCTCTATCCTTGCAGCCTCAAGTGAGGTTAATGATTTCTGACCTGGAGATTCTTGTTTCATGAAAGAAAAAATGAAATGAAGGAGGGTTAAAACAAAATCTTTTGAATTCGTTTTTGTTTTACTATGCCTGGAGAAAAGTTGTTTAAAAAAATCCCTTTTCAGGCTCAGATCTCCCAGTATCCAACCTGTAAGGAGGGCTATGATAACTGGCTGCAGTTATCTTTGCTGAACAGAGTTATCTTCATTACTTTCTGCTTAAAAAGTTCTTCTTCAAAATATATCTGTCCCCTGTTGCATATCCATGACACACGTGTGATAAACATTATCTTGTTTTAACAATTAAGCAGCAGCTCTTCCTCTTGAAGATAACATGGTATACTATCTGGAATCTCAACATTTCTGTGCATGCCCTTTCATAAGAGAAAAATCATCCTCTCTCAAATCTATGAAGTTTCCCTCTTCAGTTAACATTCCTTCTTCATTTCAGGAGTTGGACTCGATTATCCTTTTGGGTCCATTCCAACATGGGATATTCTATGATTCTTTTATAAGTAAGGAGAAATTACAGAATTCAGAAAACTGTTGCTACAAACTCTGAGTTTGGCTGTGCAGATCTCTAGCATACAGTCAGATACAGTGTCACATTTCTTCGTCTAATTTTATTCTGTGTCAACAAGGGGCTACTCTCTTCTTTGTAGTAGTTTATCTGAGCTGAAACTCTACCAATGGTACCTTTCTGTTTAAAAGCTTCTTTGCAAATTATCATCTCCTTACTCCTATGTCATGGGTTGGCATAGCTATGGAAGTGATTCTCTTGCAAAGAGGTGCTTACAGTTTCCTCTATGACCTAACAGAACCAATCAACTGGATAGTTTGAATATTGGCAACTTTTTAAGCCACTTAAGGAGCTTGACACACCTCTGTGATCCACATTTAAGAATGAACAAACCCCGGGAAAGCTCTCTCTTGCTTTTGGCCTTGAGACAGGTAACTGGGGGGGGGCGGGCCTGTGCAGCCCAGCGGGGCCGGGACACAGCCATCCTGGAGCCCTGTGGCCCTGTTCCACCCGCAGCCCCCCCACAACCCTGCTCTGTGCAGGTGGCACGGCCCGGGTTTTCCCCCCTCCCCTCCAGTGTGGCTGAAGATTCAGCTGAAGCTGTTCCGCTGCCCAACAAAGATCATGTGACCAACAGTGATAAGCGAATTCCAGCTGCGGGGCCCAGGTGAGATTAACCCTTTTAGTGCTATAAGCTTCCTCCAGAACAGATGAAGCCTGCAGACATTAATCCTCTCCCGAGTCAGAGGAAGAGGGTAAGGTGACAGCAAGTTAAGAGAGCACCAGAGAGACATCAAAGTTAATAAAGAACTCCTGAGGGAGGAGAAAGAGGAGATGCTTAGAAGCTGAAATTCTGTTGTAAAGCTATGGTGGTGATGGGCTATGATATATCAGACCACCTGTTGTAACTTCATGAAAGCATGGGGGGTGGAGCATTCAAACTGTACTTGTGAGCAAAAGTACCTGCACTGAAACAAGCAAATGCTGAAGCAGCTGTAATTTGATGAGAAGTTTGAACAGGGAGAGATGGAAGTGATGAGGATTCTTGCTCCCAGGGAAGGAGGAGACCTCTGTTCCTAGAGATGAAGATGTTCCCAGAGATAGTCCTAGAGATGAAGATGCTCCCAGAGATAGGTGAAGAGAACCTTTGTTTCTGAACAGCTCAACCTTTAAATGGTACCCAAGTAGCTCAAGATTGGACCCTTGAAAGCAGTTGTGGGGAAAGCTGCGAGTTGTGGGAAGGGACTCTCACATGCGAGCAGAGAACCAACCTGGGCGGCTGTCTCGCTGTAATACTGAGCCATGAGAGAACTTCTTGTGGAGATGGCTCCATAGCATGAGCAAGAGAAACTCCTCTCCCTAAGTGAACTGAAAAAAGGTTATTATAGAAGTGGTAAACTGACTGAACATCTCAAGGGTTGTCTTTTTACATTGTCAGTGGGAGAAGGGAGAAAGGTGGGGGGAGGAGAAGTGTTCTGAAGGTTTGGCCTGACTTTTTTTTTTTCCTTTCTTTTAGGTCTGTTAATAAACTTCTTTATACTCTTTTAAGTTTTGTGCCTGCTTTGCTTTTTCCTAATTCTTATCTCACAGAAGGTAAATAAGTAAGTAATGAGTATTTTGACCCGAACCACTACACTCTAGTTGGTGTTTCTGCCTGGTTTTGAACTGAACCTGCTACATCCTACCTCTGGGAATTTTTTTTTTCCTGAGTAAATTTTAGAAAAATTTCCAACCATTTCTAATTCTGCTCCTTACAGTAAAGCATATGGTTCAGCAGAGTAAAAACCATTCTGCACTTCAAGCTGCATCTCAACCTGTATTTCTTATCCCCAAGTGCATTTTTTTTAAGATGTGTACTCTGTGCGTATTAAGAGGTCTACAAACTGCAATATGCAGGACCGTAAGCAGTAAGTGATGGATAGATGTGGTAAAATGGTAAATTTCCTTATATAAAAGTCAAAGGCAATATAACCTTTATTATCTGTAACCATCACTCTCACTATTGCAGTATGATCATTGTTTTGGTTATTGAACAGAACTTAAATCTCCAAGTCAGCAGTGCAGGCAGTATGTGTGCTGAATTTAGGAATATAATATATGTGGCATTAGCAGTGGCCTATACGAGGGCTCATTAAAAAAATTACTAGGCATGAAACGGATTGTTCGTGCTTTCTTAGGTATAATGTTCAAGTAATAGAGTGGTATTAACATCCACTTTGGAGGACGAGACATGACTCAAAAGCTAATTGACTGTTTAGTAGCCTGTTGCATTTGAAGATCTGAAATGAACTTTCCCTCACACTTAATGAGCTAGAGCTTTTTTAATTGGAAAAATATTTGTTAGTGCTCCAGCTGTTAATATTAGAGGGCCTCCTCTGGTTTAATTTGTTACGCTGTAATTTAAAGTTCACCAGAATGCATTTTAAATAGCAGCATGTGAACCAGGGAAATAAATCACCTCTTGCAGAAGATTCTTCAAAGACTGAACAAAACCATGCTGCAAGCCAGTAAGAACAGACTGTTGTGGAGGTGGACAGGTCTTATGTCAGAGACAAACACTCCAGTTTGAAAGAGGTTGTTTATGCTCTACAGAATCCATCCAAACAGGGGACTTCTTGCAACAGAAAACATATCTCTGGGATGCTGCAGTTGTTATTAGGTTGAAAGGGCAAGGGTAAAAAATTGTATTTTGCTTGTATTTCAATGTATTTCAGTTATAATTCTAAAACATGTCCTTGCTTCTGTTTCTCCTGTAAAATAAAAATAACTGCCAAGTTTCTTTTTTCATTATCTTAATTTTGCAAATGTTCGATCAGGGTTTAAACCCAAAGGTAGCTAAAATATATGTGAAATGGTGTTGGGAGGAATTGATTTTTGCCCCTTATCATCCACTTCTTTCCACACATCATTATTTATTACAAAAATAATTATTTACAAGCACACCTCAAAAGTTCTCTTGGCTAGGACAGACACCTGTGATTGGAACTTATTTCACGTTTTTGGCTCTTGATAAAAAGTGGTGGCATAACTAAAGAAGTAATCAGAGTTGTCGAAACTCTAATTCATCTAAATTTGTGTATTATGCTTCATAACTAGAAACTTCAGGGCAGAATTTCTCAGTATCGTCAGGGGGTTTACTTGATCACAGAGAGCATAAAAGTGCATGGCTTTGTTTAAGTATTAACGTTGTGGTTCAACGTGTGCTTACAGCAGAGACATCTAAACCTTTAAGTTTCTGCATCTTGTTTCACGCCTACATGTGCTTTTAAAGGAAAGTGTTAGTCATAGTGTACATTAAGGAGGACCAACAGTGTTACTCTCTTGAGTAGAACACTCAAGCCAAATAAGTCCAGAAATGCTACAGACTTTCCAAAGTCATAAGAACACATTGAGTTAAAGAACTCATGTATTTGCTGTTTCTGTCAACAACACAGTAAGCCATTCATGGCCCTGATAACATAATAACCTTTCTAACTCAGTTGATACATGCAGTGAAGAGACTGCATAATCCCTTTCTTTTTACTACGTTAATCTTCCCTAACGTGGAGATGTTTGAGCAGCAGACATGGATGTGATTTTGATGGGCTGGAGTATGGTTCTTCAGCCCACATCAAAATGCAGAAGATCAGATCTCTAATTTCAGTAAACAAGATTATTAAGTTACAGAGCATCTGTTTTGGAAGATATGCATTCCCTTTAAAATTACTGTGCTTTTTAAGGCTTTGCTTTAAGCTGTTCAGTTGTGGATTTAGCATCATTAGTTGCTTTGGAGGGAGTAGAACTCCTGCCTGAAGCTAATTTAATCAAGAGTCACTTCTAACCTTCTGGCAGAAGAAGTGACACCATTTTGTAGCCAGCATATTGCCTTGAAATGTACAGGTCATTCCTCAATTCTCATCCATGCTGTCACTTGATATATAGCAGAATCATGTATACCCATGAGAAACAAAATTACCAGTTATCCTCAAAGGCAGCTGATTATGAATTTGTAATTTTTTTTTTTTTTTTTTGAGTGAGAAGATGATAGCATAGGTTCAAGAGCCTGTTTCTAGGAAATAATAAATTGATTGTGGTATTCATGCATAATGGAACATAATTTTTCACCCATCATCCTTGACAGAAAGAGTTGTGCTGTCTTTACTGGGTCAGATGTCAGAAGCCTAAAGCAAGAGATTCTAATCTACTTGATCCAAGTTATTCATTCAGAAGTAAGACTCTACATTATAGTACTTCAGTGTGAACAGACTGAGACAGGTCATGTCATTGATTTGTTTTTCTAATGGAGAAGTAATAACTGCAGGTCAATATACTTCAGCAATGGATGAGCTGACTTCTTACTGAAATAAACTATTTAGGAATGAAAACCTGAGGCTTGTTGAGTTGATGAGCCTGAAACCTATCATTACTGCAGGAAAATACAGGCCCGCAGCAGTTGTATTTGATGTTCTGCTATGTGGTGATTTGTCAATGCCATGAAAATTGCTTAACACTTTTGGGATCATTAGACGTAATGTACATATTTCATCATTGCACACAATCTGCATTGAAAAGGAAATTGTGTTATTACAATGCATTGAGCATGTCCAATTTCAGGCAAAAACAAATTATTCTAAACAGACTTGCTTCCCCTTGTAATCTTATTTTACAGCTACCTCTGGGTCTGTGCTGAAAAGTTTCATTAAAAGAAAAGGAAAGAAAGTGTTCGGCGCTCACCAAATTCTCACAGTTCAAACTGTCTGTTTCAGGGACACAGGGAGGGTTTGTGCTTTGTTGCTGAACTTAAAAAAAAACCACTCATCTTGCCAAGATTGATTAAATAAATAATAAACTGTAGATATATTTAGACATAATACTGCTTGGCATAAAAGCATATAAAACTCCAGCACAAAACAGATGCAAAGCAAAATTATGACCAGATGTAAAACATAGCAGAAATCATAAGTGATATCTAAAATGAAGATTGACAGACATAATGGATATATTAGAGCTTCTTTTCCGTGTCCTATGGCACTTGGAATTAAGAGTATCCCTTGCTGGTCTCTGAGAATCTGAAATATTAATGAAAACAAGCGTGCTATAGGTCCTGTGGCAGTAGTGTAAATTCTGCAAATCTCATGACTGGAAGATGTAACCGCAAGAAATTGTCATGATCGTCAAAATGCAACAAAGGAGCTTAAAGTTTATCGCCTATAAGTGGAGGTTTATCAGACCTTGAAAAGTTAAGGTGTGTTTGGATTGAGAACTTAACAACTCAGTTACCCAAAACTTTCAATATTAAAAGGTTATTGCAGTCTTTTCTAAGTGTATTCACATGGCATATTGTGGCAAGCAAGGGACAAGAGCTCACCCCAAAAATCTATTCATCAAGTATCTCAAATGTGCTGAGACAGGGGATCATAATTTTTGCTTCGTAACTTCCTGTCTGAACTCTTGAGATATGTGTCAGTCCCTCAAATGACTAAACAAATGCTGCAGTTTGGTTCATGCTGTCACCGTAACATCCAAAAGCACTAGGAATTTCTGCAGCCTCTTGGAAAAAAATCCTGTCTTGATGTCTCCTTGCCAAACATCTTAGATCCAGATATTCTTTTGCCTGAGCTGAAGCTCCCTGCCAAGGCTGGAGAACAAGAGCATGACTGAGAATTGACCCTATCATTCATTAAATGTGGAAAGTTCCATCATCCTGCCCTTGGTATTCTCAGGTTTCTGAGCAGAGGTAGTAGAAAAGAAGCCATCTCAACAACTTCAAAATAAAGCCTTTAAGAACCATTATTTTAAAAGTGAGTTTTACTGTTACTGTCTTTGGTAAGGATTTTTTCTCTTAAACTCTAGTTGTCCATACTCTATACCTCTAAAGGCTCAGGGTCAAAACCTGATTGCAACAGAGCTTTGAAGTCAGGGAGGAGGTTATATTACTGCATCAGAAGAGGTAACCTTTGAAGAGGTAAAAACAGAATATAGTTGCTTCTCATATACACTAGCATCTCTTCACAAGTGGTATCAAGTCCATTTTTGTGTAGGGCTGTGAAAGAAGGGCATGTACCTTCCACCACTAGAAGAGAGCAGTGCCGTGAGTGTGTTCATGGTTCTGCATTTTTGAAAAGTCTGGGATTTTTCTCAGCAGAAACTTCTGATAAATCAAGGCTAAATAGAGGCATAAGAGCCTAGTAACTAGACTTCTTTTAAACTGGTATCTGAAGAAAAGCACATGATATGATTAAACTATCTGAGACATCAACTGCTGTAAAAGGCAGCCTTAGGCAAGTCATCAAAACGCTCCTCTGTTTTCTTTGCATTTCTGAGGAGCTGTAATGACGAGGAATGGAGATTCTGAAGGCTCACTTTCCTTCTGCATATTCCTCTTGCAGCTCTGAAAACTTACAGTAAAGTGCACTCTGTTAGTATCTCACTCAGTTCCACTACTGAACAGACTCCCTTCTTCCCAAATCATGATCACTTAAGAATCAATCGATTGCGCTTCATAATGATGCATTGTGCTACTGCAAATTCTACCAGCCAAGGGGTTTTTGGCAGTTCTAGTCTGAAAATCTAGATACCTTTGTAGGTCTTTCTTGACAGTTCAGAGTACCTTAGTAAAAGGTAACAAGCTCTTAAGAATTGTTTAAATGTCACACCTCTGTACAGGAAGTTAGAAGTCCAGTGGAGCTGGATAGAGATCTGTCAGTTTACCACAAGAAATAACTTCTGTTAAGATTTATCTTTACTGTCAAGACCCAGGTCAGCTATAGAGTACAATATTTCTTAATCACAAAATAACTCAATGGGTCTAAATTCAGCTAAACCTGTGTGCTGATACAGTTGAATACACTTTCCGTAAAGCTGTAAGAATCTGTTTCCTTGGTTTTAGTAGAATTAAAGTCAGGTTGTCCTGTTTAACTTTTCTGTACGGTGTTATCCTTATATGTGTGTGATAGGTAGATTTTAAAAAGCTCTACCAAAATTACTTTACTGACAATAGATGAATTCATAATGATCTAACAAATCAGTAAATGCAACACGATTAATGTCCTGTAATCGTGAACTCTCATGTCTTCGGTTCAAAAAGAGTTTGTTTTAATACATCAAAGTAACCCATATTGAAAAGACCACGTAAAACTGTTAGATTAGTGACCTAGCATACCTAATATCAGGTAAGTGTTAATTGTAGTGCAAACATGATTTTTAATGCTGAGGGATATGATAAGAAAAGTGACAAACTCTCTAGCTTAACTACCACTTTGGTTAAATGGCCAAGTTAGGGTAATAACACAGATGACAAGACTTGATAAAAGATGGTGAGCAATGGTGTACATTGCAAACTGGATTCAACTCTACTGAAGATTTATAGTTTTCACAAATACTATTTCTCAAAAATAGAAGCACTCGGTCACATCGTAACAGCGGGGCCAGTGACTTTCAGGACTCTGCTATGGGCTGTGTATGTGTCAACAGTGTCATGGTTCAACCCCAACCAGCAACTCAGCACCACACAGTTGCTTTCTCACTGTCCCACCAGTGGGATGGGCGAGGAGAAGCAGTGAGTTAGAAGTGAAAAATCTTGTAGGTTGAGATAAAGACAGTTTAATTAACAAAGCAAACGCCACATATGGAACCAAAGCAAAACAAGGAATTAATTCAACAGTTCCCATGGACAGGCAGGTGTTCAGCCATCTCCAGAAAAGCAGGGATTCATCACTGGAAGCAGTGACTTGGGACAACAAACACTGAAACTCCAAATATCCCCTCCTCCCCTCCTCTTTCTGCAGCTTTATATTTTGAGCATGACAATGTATGGTCTAGAATATCCCTTTGATCATTAGGGTCAGCTGTCCCAGCTGTGTCCCCTCCCAACTCTTTTGCGCCCTCAGCCTCCTCACCAGCGGGGTGGGGTGAAAAGGTCTCAGGCTCTGTGTAAATCCTGCTCAGCAATAACAGAAACATCTCCAGATTATCAACACTGTTTTTAACACATCCAAAATACAGCTTCATAGCAGCTACTGTGGAGAAAATGAACTCTACCCCAGCCAAACCCAGCATAAACATCCATTGTGTAAATGCTTACTCTGAGTTATTTCACTGGATGTACATCTCTCAGATTAATCCAGGTAATCTGTGTCATAAACACACAGATATTAACAAACCAGAAAACTGTGGTGTTCTTTTTCATTATTAGCTTCTAGCTAAGCTTCTGCTCAGCTTCCAAAGGCACGAACACATGGATCACAAAAATATACTGCAGCAAAGCTAGTTGTTTGATAGCTGGAAATCACTTGAAATAAAATAACTTGAAGTCTTCAAATCATAGTCCTTCGGCCTTCTGAATCACATAGTCATTGCCAACAGTAACATTTCAGCTACTTTATAACTTCAGAAAGATGTAAATTTACTCTGGCTTGCCTATGCCTCCTTGCCCCATGAAAATCTCAACATTTGACAAGGTCTGGCCACTGTTGCTTTGATGATCTAAAACTTCTGTACATGTAAGTAAATGTACCTTATACCTGTCTGACACAGCTAGGAATGTGAGGTAGTTGGTTTCTTGTCTTCTGTGGTTAGTTTGGTTTTTTTTAAGTTACCTTCATTTTGAAAGAGCTTGCATTGTTCAAGAACAGCTTTGTATCAAATCTTCAGGAAACAGAATTTTCATTATTATTCTTTCCTGTCTGTTTTTACATGTTGAGCTTGATGACAAGTGACACGGGTGAGGAATACACTTTATACTCAAACTTCAAACACCACTCTGAACACAGAAGTATGAGAATTTCCTTCAGACATCTACAAAATTTGGGCTAGCCGTTCATCTAATAGATTCAAAAGAATTGCCTAGCGAAGGCTTAAACATGCTGAGCTGACACACCAAGTATCCCATTACTCTCAGAACAGAAAATGAGTTCTTGGTAATTTTTCAAGCCTATGAAGAAGATTTTGACATATCAGGCAAGCACAAAGCTTCCCTCCCAATGAATAAAAATGCAAATCAATTGTCACAGAGCAGTTCTGGAAATACAGCTGTGTCTGGGAAAGTATAAAGTATAAAATCAGAAAGGCTGCGTTGCAGGGGAAAGAAATGATAAGCGAGTAAGACTGACTTAACTTTAAAGTCTGGTAAATTCAAAGGTAAAAAATGGTGTTGGTTCTCCAAGCTAGTGCTACATATTTACGTTGCATAGATGTTCTAGGCGAACCTTAGAAATTCAGGTTACAGATTAGTCTAAACAGAGAAGTGGAGACCCTGCCTGTCATTCACCCTTCAGTCTCTGCAAAAGGAATTATTTCTTGGTGCATTGTAATGACCTTTCAGTGTACATGAAGCTCTAGGAACAAAAACTGCCTTTGTTACAAATGCTTTTTTGTTACTGTGCATCTTCATTGCACTGCAGCATTGGTGATTCCAACTATTTCTTTTATTTCTCGCAGTTAAAATTAATGTGGTTGCTATTGACAAACTCTGGTGATGATTGTGAACTCTCATTCAGACCAACATTTGCTTGAGTTTAGTTCTACCAGATAAATTCTCTTGTCTGCATTATAGTTAGAATCTGTATACCTGTTCACATGGCAACATAGGTCAGTTCACAAAAGCTAATTATTTCAGGTTCAGTAATGGTGAGGCATCGATAGTCATGCAGGGCTATGGGTGATTTACTCCTTATCGCATAGGCCAAAAAGCAGGAGGAGAGATTTAAATGAATACATCAGCAACTGAATTGATAAATTCTTCTGAAGTGGCACCCAGAAGCTGAAATTGCATTTATGAAATGTTAATCTTGATGTGAGACTTTGCATGTTCTTCCTACCCCAAAGACACTGCTGGAGTTTCAATATCCTTCACACAAGTCTCCTGATGAGTGGCTGCTGAGGCTTAGTGCAGGCTACCCAAATCTCCAGTGGATTTTGTGGCACCAAGTTGGTCAACAAGGTTAGAAGCTGACGTGCACACAGTTCCAAAACTGTCTAGCTTAAAATTATCAGTTATCTAAGCAAACAGAAATAGAGATAGTGGGGGGTGGGTTTGTTTTATGTGGAGATTTTGTGGTGTAGTTTTTGTGGGCTTTTTTTTGGGGGGGGGTGAGGTTTTTGGTTTGGGCTTTTTTGTTTGTTTTGGTTTCTTGTCATGTTTTTGGGGGGTGTGCGCCTGTTCTCTGTGGCTTTTTTAGAGTTGGTTGTTTGGTCTTTTTTGTAGCAACTAAAATTAACAAGCCTTGTTTTGAAAAGAATACAAGCTCTGTGTTTTATGTTGAGATGCACTGCTGTGTGGAGACCAGTGGGCCTGTGGTACACGGAACAAAGGGTGGCCACTGGTGGGACAGTCCCTAGTACTAAAGATCCTCCCCAGGTTAGGGTGACAGAAGAGGCTTCCCCCAGGCGGCTCTGTTCTGCTATGTTAATGTACCCCAGTTCTGCTTCCCTGATTGGCCATTGGCCTCCCCACCCCTTTGTTACCTCATATGTCCCTGCCCTAGAAGGTTCTCCACTCCCTATTCCCCCCATTGGCCCTTGCCCCTCACCACTCCCCAGAGTTTCCCCATTGGCTCCCATTCCCTAGTCCTGCCTTTGTACCTCCCTCATGCCCTCAGACCATTGGTCCCTGATGCTCCATCTACTCCCATACATAAATCTGGATCCTCCCATGTTCTTTGTCTTTGTCCCTGGAACAGTTTACGAGTGTGGATGCATTAAATTCCTCCTGTGGAACCCCATACAAGGACCCTTCCCATCTCTTTGTTTTCAACCCATTTCCTGGAGCTGTCCGTGTGTGTGCGTGTACATGTGTGTGAGTGTGTGGTGGTCCGGCCGAGTGGTTTCGCCTTGGAGACGCTTTTAGGAAGCTCGCGGCACCTCACCATCCGGCACTGCCAGGCTGGAGACCGCGACACTGCTGGCCACAGCCGTACCTGTGAAATGTGAACTCATAGCTGAGGCACCAGCTATGAGCACCAGATATTTCCAGCTGCTCTTCTCCCAGCTACAGCACATCCCAGGAGATGGCAAGACATCCACAGCAGGAGAGAACCCGTTTGTCTCCATCTGGCATGGTTCTGGATGTGCACCCTTGCTTTTTCCTGTCACAGAGTGGTGAGTGCAGGTCTGGCTGACACACTGCAAACTGTAGTGCTCAGTGACACTTGCCAAACAGCTTTTTCAAGCCCGCTTTCTTTAGGTTCTTAGCTAAGTAGAAAACTTCTTCCTTTGTCTCAGTCCCTTGGAGCAGTTCTTGAATGCTCTAGCTCTAGCTAGACCTAAGGCATGGCTTTATGAATTACACAGTACCGTCACATTTCCCTCAGTGAGCTGCACACTGGGAATTCCTGCAGGCACTCATTCTGTAGGGACCAGCAGCAAGACAGCGGTGATTGCAGTATTGGCTGGACTTCCTGAGGCAGGGAAGGCACCTCATGCTTGGGAGCTGCCTTGGAGCCCCAAGCCCTGGTCCTGTCCTAGCCACTGGCCTCCTTGACTGCCAAGCCTGGCCTGGCACCCACCACACCATCATCTCGCCAGGTCATTAGGAACCCTGCATATAGGAAAGGCCAACGTGATAGCTATATGGGAAAAGGTGCTGAACTGCATCCCACTGAAAAAGATTTTAAGGAGAAAGAACATCTCATTTTTTGCTGATAACTCCCACTCTCAGCAGAAAGGAGTCTATTAAATTTTTCTAAGCAGGTCATCTGTCCTAGCTCACCACCTTTTCCTTTCTCCTGCCTGCATAATTCTCACAAGAACCATAATATGCAACTCATCATTCCATTGGAAAACACACTCAGATGGCTGAGGTTGGCTGCTTTGTTTCCCTGCTTTCTCAGAGTGGGAATGGGGTTGCTTTCTCCTTATAGTTCAGAGGGAAACTAGCCAGAATCAGGGGGAAAATGCCATCCTAATATCTTTCCATGCCTTCTTGGGGAGTGGGAGGATCTTGGCTTCAGCACATCTCGACTGCTGCTCTAAATTCCCATGTGGGAAACTCATGAGTTGTTTGATCCAGAAGAGAAGTCTGACACACAAAGTTACGGCTCTAATTTTAAAATCAGGATGAAGGAACTGGTAGCTGTTGTATTTCCTTATCAGTGATTTCAATGACTGTTCACTGCCTGTATACGTGAGTTGCCTTTTCAAATGGATTGCAGTCACTGAAAACACACACACTCATAAATGAAGTGCTATCAGCCCAAGTTACAGCTTTGCAGCTCTTCCAAAATCTTCAGACTCAAATTTCCAGATATGATTGAGCGTTTGATATTCTGAGCCTGCATTTTGGAATGTCTGAACTGCTGAAAAGTAATTGTTCTGCTTTAGAACTGTCTCACTCCTGAACTGGCTGTGAACAAAAACACTCTACTAAAACCTCTCTTTACTTCTAGTATTTAGTATTGTCAGGTAGCTCAAAGAACCAGAGGATGGATATTAAACAGCTGCTATTTTGCAGGGAGACGTTGAGAAATACTCTTGAGATCAGATTCTATCAGTTTTATGTTCCATTATGAGAAAAATATTCCTGATTGACCATCTTCCTTGGTGCATTCCTCCAAAAGCTTTCTTAATAAGACGGGTTTTTCAAGCTTGGTGATCAGAAAGTCAAGCATCGTTTCTCATACAAAAAAGTAGAAAAGTGGTGGAATGTCATCTCTTATGTTCCAGTAAGTATTCTTCCAGTAAGTAAACCTCATCGACTTTTTCCCAAGTCCCCTAAAAATTTTGTAAAAGAGCCACTTGAAAAGATCTCTTGGAGCTGTTCCTTAAAGGAATTTTGCATATTAAAAGTTGACTTTATAAATAGCATTAATGTATGCTTGTAATACTTCAGTCTGGCTGAACAAAATGAACCACTGCAAAGTGATTACAAGAGTTCACAAAAGCTGTTTTTGTCACTTCTGGAATCAAAGTACAATTTTGTTGATACATTCATTTTGCTTTTAAAACTTTGGACATAATTAGGATCATTGTAATATTTCAATGATAGTGCCTATGAGACAATTCTAGAACATCCAACTCCCACTGCTGATAAGCCTCCAAGCTGCTTCTGTGACACCTTGCTGGTCAGAAACATGTTAAATTGCATGTTTCTCTTCTTATTTCCTCCACTTTGGTGTATTACATCAAATAGTTGTGGAAACTACAATGTCTACACTTGGGCCTGAAATGTATTTTGTAGTTCTGCTGCTGGAAAAAAGGTTGAGGAGGAAAGAAGGAAGCAAATGGGGAGAAATTAAATGTGTTATATGTATGTAAAATGTATTTTTGTCCTTACTGGAGTTTGTAATGACTTTACAAGGATAATTTTGCTTTCATTTATTAAACACTTTCATACAGTTGACACAGATTTACCTACAATAAATTGATATATCCTTTTTTATCATAAGCATACAATTTTATGTGACAAATAAATGGAAGGACAGGGACAAGAATTAATCAAAGCTGTAAAAAATTAAAAGAGCGTGTGTGTGATACATATTTTTTCATTTTTAGGTAGTTATTGTTTGATATGGTTATTATAATTCTAAATTGTACAGGGAAATTCAATTGCTTCTACCAAAGATCATGAAAATCTGCTAATAGTATCATGTACCAAGAGACAAAAAAATTTCTTTTCTGCTTAGCTATTAAATATGTTTGAAATCAGTTGCCTTTTTAATTGTGCAGCTTGATCTCAGACTGTCAAGAAGGCAATATATGGTGAATTGAAGGAATATATGGTGAGGAGATTGATTCTTTGAATAATTGGACTTCAGCCTTTACTAGTAGTTTGTACGGCTACATGTAGAAAAACCATTGACTGTACAGCCTCAGTTAAGATTATATACTTACTGCTGCTATCATGTGTACAGCTAATGTGTAGTTATTCTACAGCCTTTTTTCAATGTTGCTGAAACATGAAAATCAAGAGAAACATCACTTCCTGAAAAAAACATCGGTCCCATTTACTGAAACTTTGGAAAAACAGTGTCCCATACCCTTTATTGCCATCCTTTGATCTTTACTGCATTGGAGATATCAGATTTTTTAAAAATACAGATGCTTCTGTCAACCATCCTGAAGTCTTTCATAATGTTCTTCCCTATCTTATGTCATTTTTCAGTTACATTTTAAAAAGAAAGGAATAAGCTACCATACAAATTTTAAAGGATTGCACGCATCCAGTTCTAACAGTTTTAAACTGAAGTTAGCTCAGTAAAAACCCTCCTTTGTTCCTATATGCTAGGCCAGGAGCAAAATTTTCCTTTTTATACAATTCTTTTACTATCTGAAACTAAAGTGACCCTATATGTTACTATAAGTCTTAGGTTTCATTATGATTCCTTTCATTGTTTTCACTCAATAGCATGTATTTTTAATACATTTCTGTATAATACAGAAGGCAGTCACATCAGTTTAAATTGTTTACAAAGCATCTTAGTAGCAAACATAATGGTGAAGAATGACTTTAGGCTGAATATTGTCAGTATTTTACTATAAGCAGACTCTCAAAGGGCTCCAAAATTACATTTTCTAATGACAGAAACAGAGCCCAACTCCCCCAAGCTGTTGGCAGAGAACAAAGCATATGAACAACTGTGTGAATGGCAATAACTTAATTCATAGCTGATCCCAGTCACTGCCAATGGAAAGATGGACATGATAAAGCATTAGCAATTTTCATCTGTTATTATATCTAGTGTTTCATTCAGAATTTCTCTTTGGGGAAGGAAAATGTGCTGGAAATTTTCTATCATTTGTTCACTTGCCTTGCTACGCATGCAACTGCCTGATTGACACTCATCTTGGCTGCAAACAGAAATGGTCATTTAAGTGTATGTCTCATCTGTTTGCAAATGTGACCCTTAGCTGTGACTTCACTTGCAGGTTAATGTCATGCTGATGCAATGGAAAATGTTCATGCAGCCCAAAGCTCAGCTTTTCAGGCCAGGACAAAACAGCAGCTGTTCACATTTGGAAGGTAGTCTTTGCAACCAAAACAGACAAGCAGTTTTCTCTCTCATACTTACATATTAAGAAGGAACAAGGTTTATATAACATCAGGCAATTTTAAGTTAAGAGTAACAAAAATCAGATTGTTCATGCAATTGCAATTAATCTTTATTTATAATTCTTAAGACTAACTGGTCATATCCTACCTTCAGTAGGCCCCCAGGCTTGTTGTGGCTCTTGTCTAGAATATGAAAAAGGGAGTTGCAGTGAAAAAATCTGTTGGATGTAGTTCCTATTTGCTGCCTATTTTGGAATCCATTTGGAATCCAGTAAGACAAGAAGGGAAAAGCTTTATGTTTTTGTTAAAGAGACTACTAAATGCCCCTCTGAAGATTCGCATTCTGCAGCAGAGCTCGGAAATTTCTTCAAGTATAAGGCTTTTGTGAATATTCACTAACAGCATGTTCTCTGTTTTCTATATGAGTAAACAGATCCAGCTACATTATTGCTAACCTGAGATTCTCTAGAATTAAGAAGGTTTTGAGCAAACCCAGAGCAAATTTTGTATAATACAAGTGTTCATAACAGTACTGGATGTATAGTTCCTTAGTTGGAAGACAGTTGCAATTGTTCATAGACTTCACCTACAAGTCCCATTAAGTAAATAAAATGTGTAAATAGCATAACAAATTAGATTTTTCACTGACAGGGATAAAACATGACCAATACTTATTAAATAAGTATTATTTTAGCCAGTTATTTCTGGATGTCCTGCATCAATACTGATGGATGCTCAAGGACAGATCACCCAGAAAATCCTATTCTCAATAGTAAAATCATATAGCTCACTTATTATCAAATCTATTCAACAAAGAACTTGTGGCTGTCCTCCCAGTATAAAAGAGCAACCCCGATGTGAACAACACATGTTGGCTGAAATTTTCCACAAATGCTATCAGAAGGTGCTTTAGAATTTGATTGTGCCCAGCACTGAAGATACCAAGACCTTCTTTTTATTGATATATTATACACCTGCTCAACTGCCCCCCTGCCCCCCCCCAGAATTATTAAATTTCTATGGTGCATCAGTTGTAAAGTATGAACTATCCTAATTTTCCTTAGAGTATTTACCTTTCAGTTTATATTAATTAGAAATCTTCTTTTTTTTTTTTTTTAAATACTACTCTCTTCTTTACAGAAGTCCTTTTTAAAATACTTCTTGAAATAGAAGATAACTGGAAATATATCAGGAAGCAAAAGCAACACGAGGATTCCCAAATATTGTCTCTACTATGTGTTATTAGGATTTCGATTAAGATTCAGTGCAGAATATCAGCAACTGGAAAAGCCAAACTTCAGAGATTAGCTCCACCATTGCAGCAGCTCCGTGTATGTTACCATGGAAGCATATTTGAGAGGGAAAATGCAGTTGCAGAGAGGGAACTAACTATCTCAATATAGCTGAAAATAACTGTTACAATGCTGATCTTATTCTTCTGTAAAACTCTTTGCAAGATGGTAAATCCAGGCCAATAACAGCTTCATCATTAGCCCCAGTCGTGAGGGCAACACTCCAGCAGATGCCTATAGAATTGAGCTCATTCTATAAAATGGATCTCAGACAAAAGGCTCCCATCTGGGCCAAATCGGAAAAACCACTCTAGCAGGAAAGTGCAGTGTCAGAGCACATAGAGAAAACAGCATGAAATGACAATTTAATTGGTGAGGTATTCAGGGTGGGGATGGGTGGACAACATATGTACAAGACAGGAGTAAAATGTGCTTTTGTCATTTGCTTCTGTCTCTTCATGATTTCAGTCAGCTTTGATCTTGGAAAATTTCATATGTATATATTTTAATAGTGTCTTAATGTTTTGGGGACCTCATACTTGAGATAAATTAAATTTAACCTAAAAATTAAGAGAGTTTTATACAGCTAGAGGTTCATAAGTACACCTGGCATATTTTCTTCAAAAATACAGTAACCATTAGGCTTCTGTGTGCTTTGAGACGATTCCACTGCCAGTCCAATGGAACTTTGAAAAAAGTTAAGGCACACTTGAATTACTGCTCCATAAAAATATTGCCAAAAAATTCAGTTTTGATACTTTCTGGTGTACTGCATTTCTCATGTGTCATTTACAATTTTTACTAAATACTCACTTTATCTTTGGAAGGTGCTGGGTATATTTTCTTTAGCATGGTTGTCTTAGCTGGTAAACCTGAGTGCTGCTAATCTTTCATCATATAATCCATTGTCTGAGCACTTAGTCAAGGGGTTTGAAAATGACCCTCACTTACTGGAAACTATTTACTCTGAAAAAGCCTTTTTCAATACAGTTTTTTTGTTTGCAAGTTGCAAAATAAGTCCATTTTTGATTCACTGTGTATATTATTAGTGAGATGAACATGAAAACTGTATGGCAGGGCTGAAATCTAACTAAAAGCTGAAGAATTTATGGAAAGGACAGAAGTATAATACTTAATTTCCATCAAATAGTCCAGAGTGTATGTAGTATTAGCCTGTGCTAGTGGAGACTGATCCATGTTCCCCAGTAAATCCAATCACACATCCTAATAAAAAAAAGATTTTTTTTCTCCTGTCTATATCTTTTATTACAATGTGTTTTCTCATCTGGTCTGAAAACAAGACAGAGCTTAAATAACTACAAAGAATTATTTAATCACCTTTATAGCTTCCTCAAGAGGAACCAACCTAGGCAGCCCATTAGCAAAGACAAATGAATAACAAGCCAAAACTTAAAAGAGTTGAAATAAGGAATAATGAAAAAAAAAAAAAGATACATTTCTCTCCCTACCTACAATAAACATAAGAGTGAATAGCTGACAAAGTTTTGAGATGTTTGGTTACTCAGAATATCTTTCTACCTTAATTATTGTCTCTGTTCTGATGTTTCATTCCATTCATTCCAAGTCTATCACTAAAGCTGAGTTAGGGGTCCTTGTGGTTCACAGCATTATCTGCTCCCTAGGAACTGAAAATGAACTTTCTAGTTGGTGGTTGATGCTGGCATAGCTTAATCAAATCTCAATCACAAACTGAGTACTGGGGGTCATCTAGATCAACCTGCTCAAAGCCAGGACTGCTGCTGAGTCTGGATCAGCTGTGGCTATGTCTAACCAAGTGTTCCAAAGCTCGAGCAAAGGAGATGCCACAGTCTCTGCATAACCTCTTGTGCTGCACTACACTATCAGTGAATAGGTTTTTCAAATCTGAGCCTGTGAAGCAACAATTTGTGACTGCTGCTTCCTGACGTATCATTTGGTGCTGCCAGGAGGCGTTTGGCCCCATAATCCTGGTACAGCTCTATAAATGGCACTACATGTCCCTTAGCTGCCTCTCAATAAATTTAACCAATTCAGCTCTGTCCACCTGTCCTACAGGGCACCTGCCCACAGCTTCTGTCCATCATTCTTGTTCCCTGCAGGACCTTTTCCTGTTTCTCCACATTCCTTTTCAGGAGGGAGGCACAGTCTGCCAGGGCAGTCTCACCAGTGCTGAGCAGAGTGGGGATATAAAGGCTTTCCTAAGCCTGCCGGTCATCGTTCTCTTGATAGAGCCTGGGGTTTGGTTTCCATAATTTGCACTGAGCTTAATGTAATACATAATAAATGGAATAGATTCAAAAGAAATTCACTATGGATAACAAGAAAGGAACTCTAAGTGGCTGTGTGAACAATAGTTGGGATAACAGTTCAAAGACAAGAGATGGATTTGGCAGGAGTTTCAGCTAGATGGAGTAAGAGTGGCATCTGCACTCGGAAGGTGACAGGAAAGGTATGAAACAGAAATGAGGAGACTGAGGAATTCACTGAGGTCGGTTATAGAACTCTTATGATCAAAATTTGCACGAAGCAGCTATTTAATTTCAGTGGCTCCTGTTCAAATCATGAAAGTGTAAACAAAAGAAACTACATTAGTCAAAGCATTCTCAGTACAGGAGGTCCAGCTTTTTTTAACCTGGAGACTGACCACTGAAATAAACGTCTTTAATATTTTGCCATTCTGTAAGGTCACTAACTACATGATTATGTTGATTTTAGGTTGAACTCCATTTTGATGCCTTCTATTCCTGCATCCTCCTGTGAAGTGGTTGAAATAAGGACAGGGAGAGAAAACTCACCAATTACCATCATCAGCAAAACAGACTCGACTTCAGGAAAATTAATTTAATTTATTGCCAATCAATTCAGTGTAGGGTAGTGAGAAATTAAATCTTAAAACACCTTCTCTCCCAACCTCTCCTTTCTTCCTGAACTCAGCTGCATTCAGAATTTTCTCTGTCTCCTTCTCCTCCGTGGCAGAGGAGGACAGGGAATGGGGGCTCTGGTCAGTTCAACACATCATGTCTCTGCTGCTCCTTCCTCCTTAGCGGGAGGTTTCCTCACACCATTCCCCTGCTCCAAGGTGGGGTTCTCACCAGGCTGCAGTGGATATCTGATCCACCATGGACCTCCAGGGGCTGCAGGGGCACAGCTGCCTCACCATGGTCTGCACCAGGGGCTGCAGGGGAATCTCAGCTCTGGTGGCTGCAGCCCCCCCTCTTCCCCCTCCTTCTACATTGATCTGGGTGTCTGCAGAGCTGTTCCTGTCACATATTCTCACTCATTTCTCTGGCTGCAGCTACTGTGTGTTATTTTTCTCCTTCTTAAGTACATTATCCCAAGGTACAATCATGGTCCGGCTTTGACCTTGGCCTTGGCCAGCAGTGGCTCTTTCTTGCAACCAGCAGACATTGGCTCTATCAGACACAGGTAAAGCTTCTGTCAGCTCCTCACAGAAACCACCCCTGTAGTCTCACCATCCCCTCACTATCAAAACCTTGCCGTGCATCCCAATGCAATGTAAAATTAACAAAATACATAAAAATATCTGCTTCCCGTCTCTTTTTTCTCTTTTCCATTTCTACCTAACCAAAGGTGAAATGAGCAATGCACAGACTTATATGTCTGGAAAAGGAGAGGGAGAAAAGCATGAACCCTTGAAGTGTGGGATGACTTGTTATCCATAGTTCCTGTTTAGTGTTATGCCTAAGGTTTGTGTTGAGCAGAAATCTACTCAAGACCATGGGTGATGCAGATACTGGTAAGATTCATGGTTTCAATTTAACCACACTGAAGGGTCAAGGGTTCTTCTACCAGAAAAGCACAGGAGATGTTTTCTGGGTCATAGTTCCCCATGCATCTCTACTCACTTAACAGGGCCATATTTACAGAGCTAGTTACCCCACAGGAGAAAAATATTCAATAAGCAGTCATTGACACCATGAGTAGCCTGATCCCACTGAATGCTGGAACCAGAGAGGGAGTTGCTAACACAAAATGTTTGCATTTTTGCTTTGTTGTTGTACTAGTTTTTTCACCCACCTGAAGCCTCTTGAATATTAATCAAGTGCTTTTTCTTGACAAATTCAGTGTTGAGCTGTTTGAGCTGGGTATACAGAGCATGATTTATCTTCATTTACATTTAGTCAAGAGTTGCAGCTGATGGTGATTGTGGCATTGAGATTATTAATTCATGTTTACAGAATGTGAACCAAACAGATTTTTCTACGAAATCTCATACTTTGGAGCTAAGAGTTATTTGCTACTGACAACAGCTGAAGTCACTCAGGTAGGGAGGCTACTATTTGATTCCTTTTATCAAGGTAATTTTTTTTTGCCACTATCTAAGTCTTCTTGCCTCTCTATGCAAAATGCCATCTGAATAAACAAAAGGCAGTTGAAAATTCATGTGTAGGGACTAACACAAGATAACAAATAAAAACCTTGAAAGAGATTACTCAGGAGAAGTGAGACAATAGCAGACCAGACAACAGTTTCATCCCCACTTGTGTATGGAAGGACCATTGATTCTGAGAATTATGAGGCAGGATTTGAGTGAGGCCAGTGAAATGGAATTAGAGCCTTAGAGGGCTCCTTCCACTCCATGGTGGCACTGCAGAGGTAGAAGATTGAAAATGAAGAAAATTTGGTGACAATAACCTTCCTGGTGGTACAGAAGACTGAATGATTTTGAGTATTTTTCTGTATAACACTGTATTTGCTTAAGTTGGCCTGTGTCTCTGTACTGTTATATAAAGTATAACAGTGTTTATCTGAATCAGGTCATATAAAGTTCAATAGTTCTTTTTCAATAGAAGACCAACACAACCGGATAGAAATGTATCATTACAGCAAATAAAGCAAGAGCAAGACTAACAATGAATACCTAAAACACAGAACGAATGCACATTGAAATGAGTTGTAATTCAGCAGAAGCTTTCTGCAAGTGAAACAGCACAGTCCTTTACAGTCTCATATTCTCTTTTTTTCCAGTTGCTTATATGGATGGCAGTGTACCAGGACAGGAGCTCATCTGTACTTTCACAGATATTACGTTCTGCATGCAGAGTCATGGAAGCACTTGTCTGAGCACTGCTGACAAACCACACACCATATCTAATACTGCAAATGTTGTAAGGAGTCCAAATTGATTTGGTACTTGCAGATATCAGGAGTTTGTGCTAACTGAATTAATTTGAAAGGGAAACTCCTTTTTACCTTGATACAGCTTGCTGAAGAGGCACTGGGGATGAGACTTGGGCAAAGAAGCAAAGCCTATTAAAATCATTAAAATGAACAGACTTGATGAGGAACATATTGCTTCTGTGAGCTGATGAGAATTCACTGTGTGGGAAGAAATCTTTGATAAAGCAGTAGATAATGTGTTCTTAAATGGGAGAACAGGAGTCTGCCTAGTGGAACTGGTGATCAATAAAATTTGGCTATTAATCTTTAAAACTCTTCTCACTTCAAGAGCAATTTTCCATATGTGAAAATGCTCCTCTATGTGGCCCATCAAGGTAGAAGTTAAACCATTCACTCCCCACTGTTATAGGGAACACTGCAAGTTGCTGTCCTAGTTTCAACTGGGATAGAGCTAATTTTCCTCTTAGAAGATGGTACAGTGCTGTGGTGTGGTCTTAGGATGACAGTAGCATTGATAACATAGTGATGTTTTGGCTGTTGCTTAGTAGAGCTTACCCTAAGTCAAGGATTTTCAGTTTCCCGTGATCTGCCAGTGAGGAGCTGTATGAGAAGCTAGGAGGGAGCATGGTCAGGACAGCTGACCCCAACTGGCCAAAGGGATATTCCATACCATAGAATGTCATGCATACTATATAAACTGGGGGAGTTATCCAGAAGGGGAACTGATTGATGCTCAGGGGGAGGCTGGTTATTGGTCAGCAGTTGGTGAACAACTGTATTGTGCATCACTGTTTTCTCTTGAGCTTTATTTCTCTCCCCTTTTCATTAAAATTATTATTATCATTTATAGCAGTAGCAATAGTAGCACTTTATTTTAAAGCGTTCTTATCTTAACTCATAAAATTTTCCCTTTTCTTTCCTGTTCTACTCCACACCATGTGTATGGCAGGGTGTGTGTGAGTGAGTGAGAGGCTGTGGTGCTTAGTTGGTGAGTGGAGTTAAACCACAGCAGTTTCTCATCTTGCTTCTTGAAAGTGCAATCTGGGAGAAAATTTACTGCCAAGAATAGTTGGGTATATCAAAGCATTTCTGTATTTGATCCTACTGCACAGCAGAGTCCTTTTGCCTTCTGCTTATTCATCACAGTGCTGTAACAAGACAAAAATGTGTCTCCCTCAGGGTGTATCTGTTTCGAAAGGAGGGTCAGATTAGTTCAAGACCTGAGATTTGACCATGGACAGTTTTTGTTACTCTCTCTGCTGCCTGTCAGCCTCCCTTACCCACGCTTTCTTGCAGGAATGTCTGTGCCCTGTCTTTGCATTGCTGACCCCAACTTTGTCTTGCCCCCTTTGTTTTCTATCTTGAGAACTCATGGCTGCAGCTTCACCTGGCAATTGCTGGACTGCAGTTAACCCTGGGTCCCAGCCGTGGTACCAGCCCTCCTTAACCTTGGCTTACTTGGGCATGGTGGGGCTGTGCCTCATGGGAGAGCAGAGAGGAGGGTACCAGCCTGCTGTTGCTGGCATCTGCTGCCCCAGCTGGCCTGTGCTCCGTGGCTTGCGCTTAACTCTGACACCCACCTGCCAGCAGAGCTGTTTGTGTGAGCCTGTCTTAACTGACCTAAGCAAAAAACAGAGGAGTTATTTCAAATGGGAATTCTCTGGTGATTTGGTTCTTCCTGACTGGTCTAGTTTAGGGGAACAATGAGCGCATCCTATGGAGAGCAGTGTTCCCTTGGATGAGGAAAGTTGGTGAGCAGCTGGTGGTACGCTAGAGTTGAAGATGTTTTCACTGGCTTATCCTTGCCAAGAAGATGCATCCATGCCCTCATCCTTTCCTGGCAGTAGGTGGCTTCTCAACTGCTGCCTAACCCCGGGCACTCAAAGTCAGCTGGATGGGTGTGTTCCCCACGGACCAAAGTCCTTGTAAGCATGTCCAGAGCTGCTCTACTGAGAGCCACTTGATACTCTGAGTATTTAGATCTGGCATCCTGATGATCTCACAGCATTTAGACCTAGTGGTACAGGTCCTGGCACAGGTCCTAGGTGTTCCTCTGTATCTCCCCTCAGGGTCCCTGTCTGGATATTATTTTTACTGTGTCTGAGATATCCACTAGAATGCATGCTCATCATATGGAGCTGTGGCCTATTCTTTTTCAAACCACAGTCACCTTTACTAAGCATAACATTAGAGCATCAGGTCAAAAGGTTGAAACTTGCCTGTATTCCAGTGAGAATTTTTCAGTGCTGACCCTCCAAAGAGTGGTATACAAATAGTATGCAACTGTGTCGCCTTCTATTAATTACCTTTAAGTTTAAAAACTTTTTTTTTCCTTTTCTACCATCTTACTACACCAAAAAAGATTTGTTCTGGCAAATCTGAAAGTAGGCTCAGTTTCCTGGTATTTTGAAAGAGTTTTAGGGGCTCTCAAACAGGAATGGACAGAGTATTTATTCTCAGTGATGGAAAAATGATATGAAATGTGAGAATTGGGTCTCTATCCCTAAAGGAATGTGTGTGAAGTGAACTTCTGTACAAACATCTTGCAGCAGAGTTTGTGATGTATTGTCTACTGGTGCACAGCAAAAATAACTACTTTTATTTATGCTTCTTTTCACAGTAGAGATGTAACTGTGCTCCAGTATATATTCTGAAAGAATCATGCTGAGACATTTTATTTTATTCAGGGGTGAGACTCATATGCTACTTTATTTTGATTGTCTAATGAAAACTGTCTCTTCCCACCTTATTCCATTTTAATATCTTTTAAACAATTTTCACTGTTTTGAATTCTACCACTGACTTTTCAGCCAAGTTTCATAAAAAAATTCAAGTCAGAATGAAATATTTCTCCAGATAAATAGTAGGAATTGAAAACAAGTCTGCTTTGTTGCACCAGTCCTGCACTCTGTCATAGGTATAACTACTATGTTTAGATGTTGTTCAGTAAGATGAGAAGTCTAAAGGGAATAATGTAATTTCCATCGACAATAATTTCCAGCTGAGCAGAACTGTATGCAGTTTTTCAGCTGTCTCACCAGTAACAAAGGAACTATCAATTGAGCTACCTCAGTGAAGATAAAACACAACAAAGGTCTACTGAACCAAGTCAGTCAATTTGTGAAATCTTTGTGCATACATATTTGGAAGTTTCCTCATTATTAGCACCTACGGTCTTTCTTTCTTTGGCATACAATTTATGTAACTAAAGTACAAACAGATTATTTGTTGTTAATACTCATAATGCAATTTCCAGCTGTTTTATGCAAAAGAACACCTACAAACATATTAGCCTTCTCCAGCTTTTTATAAAGTCACCTTAACTCTTCAGGTAGCAAACCAGAGTATTTTGTTTACACTCCAGTGGATGAGATATTGCTTGTGATATCTGGCCAATATACAGGGAATGAAAAAACTGGCTCCCCTTCAGCTCATTGGTATTGTGTTGAGTGTATTGCTATAGCAACAATCTGAAATTAAGAATTCATTAGTTCCTCCCACTGGCATCTCTTAAATTTCTCAGTGTTTTGGAGAGTAAGGAGATGGATTTTATTGGTTTTGCTCAGCAGCAGGCTATTAGCCCCTTTGGTATGATTCAAGATGGGCTTGTACATATTAGTGCTACCAGACTTCAAACTAAGACACCTCCAAAAGCAATCAAGAGCCCTGTGACTGCTGGGCCGCCACCTAACCCCAGAGAAACCCAAGGCTGTGTTTTGTAAATACATGATTAGATGAAGATTTGCAGCCCTGCAGAAAAGGACGTAGCTTCCCCACTGGCACTGCCCAGGATGATGGGGCAGCTCTGGGTCATAGAGTTATTTATGCAACAGTATCGATGCAAATACACTTTCCCCCCGGGCCTAGCACAGTCCTTCTGCTTCTGAGGATGCCCCAGAAGCCTTTGTGAGGAAATTCTGTGCTGTGTGGAGTTGACCACTGCTCTCTAGAGAGCTCATCTGCTTGGTTCATTGGAAAAATTAAATATTTGAGGTGATTGGACTAGACTCCTCAAGACAATTTTCTCAGTCTAGCATAGTCCCTTAGTGTGATATTTGGAGATCTCCATCAAAATGAGAATGAATTCATTTCCAATGGATTGGAAAACACAAGAATCTGCTCATTAATCAACCACATCTTTTTCCTCACTACTTTTTAAAATGCCCATCATCAAGATAGTTGTAAGAAGGCACCTATTTTAGAAAGGAGAAAGAAGGGGTCCAAGATTGTTAAACTGGAAAGAAATGAGACCGCTATAGCTAAGAATTAATATTTAAAATCAGTACTTCTGATTGACTTGTGTCATATCCCTGCTCTTTGTCAGGAACACAGATGTCAGGTTCTTGAACAAATCTTGACTTTGCAGGTGCCTTTGTTACCCTCTTCCACTCTCCACAACTTCAAGGTGATATCTAAATCAATAGAGGTAATAGTGGACAAGAAGTTTTCTGTCTTTCCATCCTCGTTGAGGTAAAGAGCATTTAGAACTCTGTCATAGGTTAGCAAGCATAGTCCCGGAAGGGACGTCCTTGCTAAGGGGTGCTTACAGTTTCCTCTGGGAACTGATAGAACCTATCAGCTGGCCAGTTTGAATATGGACAATTCTTTAAGCCACTTAAAGTTGTGATCACCTCTGTTATCCACATTTAAGAATAGACAAACTCCCCCTCCATGCTCTCTCTCGTTTCCGGCGCTGGCACAGGTGGCTGCGGGCCCCGAGTGGGGGCCAGCGGGCCCGGCCAGGCTCTGCTTGGGCCAGGCCGGGCCGGGCCACGGCCATCCTGGAGCCATGGACCTGTTCCAGCCATGGAACCCCCCCCCACTGCCTTGCCGTGGGCAGCCGGAGCGGCTCGGCTCTCCCCCCTCTCCACTGCGATAAGAAAAATTCAACATTCCAGCTGCAAAGCTGCAAGGCCGAGGTGAGATTAACCCTTTTACTGCTGTGAAGAGCTGAAAACCTGAGGGAAGAGAGAGAGGAGATGCTTAAAGCTGAAATTCTGTTGTGAAGCTATGATATATCAGACCACCCATTGTAATTTCATGAAGATATGGGGGGTGGAGTGTTCAACTCATAAGCAAAAGCACCTGCGCTGAGATAGGCAGATGCTGATGCAGCTGTAATTTCATGAGAAGTTTGGACAGGGAGAGATGGACCAGATGAGGACTTTTGCTCCAAATGGGAAAGGAGAAAACCTCAGTCCCTAGAGATTCTCCCAGAGATAGTCCTAAAGATGAAGATGAGGAAGACCCTTTGCTCCCAGGGAAGGAGAAGGGCCTCTGTTTTTGTTTCTGAACAGCTCAACCTTAAAATTGTATCCCAAAAACCTTCAAGAGTGGACCCTTGAAAGCAGTTGTGGGAAAAGCTGCAAGTCGGGGGAAGGGATTCACATGCAGGCAGAGAGACTCCTCTTCCTAAATGGACTGAACAATATTTGGAAGTGGGCGGCTGTCTCGTTGTGATAATGTTTTCATAGCATGAGCAAGAAGAGACTTCTCTTTCTAAATGGACTGAACAAGGTTATTATGGAAGTGGTAAACAGACTGAACATCTTAAGGGTTGTCTTTTTACACAGTCACTGGGAGAAGGGAGGAAGGTGGGGGGAGGAGGAGAGTTCTGAAGGTGGTATAATTTTTTTTTCTTTCCTCTTTTAGGTCTGTTAATAAACTTCTTTATATTCTTTCAAGTTTGGTGCCTGCTTTGCATTTCTCCTAATTCTTATCTCACAACAGATAAACAGTAATGAGTATTTTGGACCAAACCACTACACTCTCCATGCAAGAGCTTCTTTAAATGCACCTGATGAACTGGATTCAAACCTGGACATCAGGTTTTGAAAGACATATATTCCAGTTTCAATTTAGTGTAGAAGCACTGACTCCAAAAGCATGGCAGTGGCAAGGAGAGCAGAAGTCCATGTTTGACTAATCCCTGGAGAGTAGGAAACTGCTAAGTACAAAACTGTTAAGAGTTAAATGAAGAGTTGCAAGCATGTGTAGTGTGTGCAGATGATTTACAAGAAGACTGTGACAGGAGGGAGCAAGATTTTCAATTTCAAAATATGAGGCTCTGTGCTTCAGGAGACAGCAGTGCAAGACTATTTCTTGTTCTGTTAGTTGCCTAATGTTTAGATCAAGTGAGCTGTGTGTTAGATCTGAGCTTTCTGTGCTTTCTCTTACACTCTTCTGAAATAATAGCAGTTCTCACACTAGTGGAGAAATTGGTGCTTTAATCTGTGTCAGGGTTCTTCCACCAGCAGAGAGAGAAGAAATATTATCAGCATGTTCAGTGATGCTGTGACAAAGGAAGAGATCAGAAAGTGCTTTGTTAGATGTACATTTTTATGGGGGGAATGGGAAAAATAAGTGTTTTATTTGAGCAGTTCAAAATCTCTAAAACATACCATTCTGGGGCAAAACTGAATGAAGGGACCTAATTTTGAAGTGTTTATTGGTAGAATATTCTTCATACCTACTCCGCTGCCCAGGCAGTAGGTTCCTACTGAATTCAGTTAAAAGCCTCAGTGTCTAAATCCCTGTGTTACTTGATGCCTACACTCATCACCGGGTGCAGTGCACGTGGAAAGATAGATGCCTCTGGAAAATCTTGCAGTGTGAGCAGCAAGTCAAATGACTTCTAATGCATGATAAAATATCTCCAAATACATATATTAAACATACAAATGGAAACAAAACTGAAACAAATACTCAGAAATTAAAGCTTCTTTTCTATCCAGAATGCTCTGCCTCACTTTCATGCCATGAAAATGATAGAATTGTAGTCTTTCCTGCTTTCCAGCACGTTCTTCGCCAGATACATCTGTTTGATAACAGATGCCTTATCCCTTCACTGAAGCTCCAGTCAATGCTAGTTTAAAGCAAAAATAGAAACATCTCCTTAGGATTAATTAGTAGTTTATGTACTTCAGAGTGCTGAGATTAACAAGGGTTCTGAACTCAAGTGGGAAAAAGGATGTTTCCTGTTGTCCTCATCAGCCAACTCATCGTGTTTAAAAGAGTTGCCTTGCTTGCTCAGTCTTTAATCCATGCTAGTAGAAGATCTGAAAATGAACAGATCTGCTTCTGGAATGATTGACATAAAGACATGTTCGTTACTTTTTCTGATGTCCTTAACTCATGTTATCCACCTAGCATTTATTTAACTCTCCTCTTTTTCACTGAAACACTGCAGTTTCGTTATAGATTCAGAAGAACTGTTACGACATTCTTGTTGAGGAGAAAAAAAAGCTGGACTTCAGTATTTTATTTGTTTCAGTAACTCTCTGTAACATAAGTGCTATATGGTTTTCTCTTAGCCTAGACAAGCACCTTTTGTAGAGAGGAAGGAGAAATTCTTTTTCTAATTTACAGCTTCTGAAGAGTGAGTTTTATTAGGTTATCACAGAGGTTGAGATAATATATATATTGTCAGTGTGACTGTTTTATGTGCAGCAAGGTGTAAGGAAGAAATGTGATATGCTGTTGTCGTGGTTTATCCCCAGCCAGCAGGTAAGTACCATGCAACTGACTGCTCACTATCCCCTGCTGTGGGATGGGTAGGAGAATCAGAAAAATGTAAAATGCGTGGGTCGAGATAAGAAGAGTTTAAAAATTGAAATAAAGTAAAATATTATTACTATTATTATTATTGCTACTACTATTAAAAGGGAGATAAAGAGAGAGAGAGTATTAAAACCCAAGAAAAACAAGTGATGGTCAGTACAACTGCTTACCACATGCTGACTGATGCCCAGCCTTCCCCGTGCTGTGATCAGCCACTCCTGGACAACTCCCCCCCCATTTAAATATTGGGCATGACACTCTATGATATGGAAAATCTCTGTGCTGCCCAACATTATTAGCAAGATAATGAAATAAATCTACTCTTTGCATTTCAGCTCTGGTTTGGTGGTCACCCTGGTTACCAGTATGTGTCTATTCACACAACGACTGAGTTTGGCTATAACTATTTCACATGACAGACTCCTAAATACCAAACTTTTCCAGAGAAATAAGCAAATACTGCAACCGTGGACGGGCACAAAAGGACTCCAACTCATTGTATATGGTCAAATGAAGGAAGACAGAGAGAGAGAAAAAGAGAGATGTAATACTAATATTTAATATTTAGAAATACTAGTTTTATGCTCAAAGCATCTTTCAAGTCATTTCTTGATAGAAACTGATGAGGAGAGGAAAAGGCATCAAATCTTACTCAGTATCTGATCTTGGGAGTCAAGTCCATTGTTAACAAACAATGATTCACTACTATGGAAAATAAGAAAATGTTAGTGGAGAAAGAGAACTAACCAGCTGAAGGGTGGCAAAAGAAGGAATTCAAGAAATTGTAGATGAGTTACTAGGCCTTTGAACTTTAGGTCAGTAATTTTGATCTGGGCTAGCTCTGTATTGATAAGAAAGTAATTACCCTTTGACACATCTGAGGGGTTTGTGGTGATATGAATTAAAGGTCTGGGCTAAAACCTAAGGAAAAACTCTACACGTTACAAAACTTCAAATACAATAAATTTAAACAAAAAGCTGAGAATACCTATTAAAATGTGCAAAATTGATTTTATGGAGAGAAAATAACAAATTTCGTACATGCCCTAGTCCTGTCAGGAGACCAGGTGTTTCTCTCAATGTCTGATATAAGGAATTCTGTGTTCAAGATCAGGTGTTTTATTTTCCTCTGCTCTCCCTTAATTCCTGGGACACAGACCCCTACCCAAAAGGACTTGGTTCAAAATCTCCAAAAGGTAACAGAGAAGATAAACAACTTCACAATCAGCAATTTCATTGGGTATAGTTACTTGCCAAATTAGAACTGCCCATTTGATTCAGCACTTGTAGTCACTGACTCACTAATGACGAGCCACAGAAACATGAGTGCTGAATATTCCTTCTGTACCTCCCACTCCTTGGTTTCTTTCCCTTCACAGATTTTCTTCCACCAGAGGCTCTTTGACCAGACTGATAAATAGTGTAGTCTGGAGAGGATTTATATGTCCTATGTGCTTCGCTTAAACATGTCTTTTTCTCCACCTACTTAGAGATAATGACTGAGGATAATCTGCTAGCAAGATAAACCAGAGTTGCAGTAATCAATGAACTGTGAGATAATTGTCTGCATTTTACAATCGGGGATTTAAACCAGTCAATAAATACTTAATTATATTTTTAGGTCAAAACTACATGGGGCAGGAGAAGGAAGGAAAACATATCCTTTGGATATTTGTTTTGTATTGTATTATTATACCTTTGCATCAAATGGAAAGAAATTTCCCCCCAAAATTGTATTTCTTTATCATTTTTCAGTAATGACACCTGGAAATATTTTACAAAGTTATAAGAAGAATTATAGGGCTGGATGCACTCTTTGTTCTTGAGGTATGGGACAGAGTTCTTCCTCTCTCTCAAAAAAAAATCATAACTACCTGCCTAAAATGTGAATGAAAATTTCCATCTTGATTCTGTAATGTAAGTTTGTGTTGAAAGTTAAAAAGATTTACTATGATACAAGGGAAAACATATTGAAGGTAATCCATGTGTGAAAATTGCTCCTGGATTTATGTCCTATTCACAAGTCTCATGTGCTGGTTTTGACTGGGGTAGAGTTCATTCTGTTCACAGTATTGGCACTGGGCTGTGTTTTGGATCTGTGCTGAAGAGTGTCAGGAACACAGGGATGTTTTTGTTACTGCTGGGCAGAGTTAAGGCCTTTTCTGCTTCTCACACTGCTCCTACAGTGAGGAGATTGGGGATACACAAGTATTTGAGAGGGAACACAGCTGGGACACCTGACCCCAGCTGACCGAAGAGATATTTCATCCCATATGGAGTCATGCTCAGCATATGAAGATGGCAGAAGAAGGAGGAAGGGGGAGGTAGTTCTGAGTGATGGCACTTGTCTTCCCAAGTCACTGCTATGCACAATGGATCCCTGCTTTCCTGGAGATGAACACGTGCCTGCCCATGGAGAATGATGAATGATTTCCTTTTTTCGCTTGTATTTGCTTTTGCTTTCCCTGTTAAACTGTCTTAATCTCAACCCATGAGTTTTCTCACTTTTCCAATCTGTCCCCCACCCCACTGGTGGGGCAGTGAGTGAGTGGCTGTGTGGTGCTTAGTTGCTGGCTGGGGTTAAGCCACAGTCATCTTATTATCTAGAATCCTACATACTACAGTTAAAGCCTGTTTGTATGTTTTGGCAGACCATGTAATTAAGAGTTTTCTTTAGACCTTTTGCAGCAGTACCAGCAAACCAGCAAGGCTGAATCATGAGCCAGTGAAATCACTGAGCTAGAAAATCCAACATCTTGTCTTGCATAATCTTGTGGAAAAAGGTGTTTTGAGTCAGTTTGATTTGTGGCTTATAGTGATTGGGTGTCACTGTTGCATGCAGGGACGGCGAAAAACGGCATAGATTCAGGTCAGAGAAGTATGGTGGAAGACAGAGCTAAGACCATGTTTAATGGAAAGCTCATCTTTTATAGTGTGGTTTGCAATAAAGAAATTACATGATTGGCCTATTCACCCACCACCTCTCAAGGTGATAGGTTGAGAGGTATAACGCCCATCTGTAAATATTATTTTTCCATGTACCCAAAACAATATACAGTTCTCATAACAATTATGCAGCTGCAAAGAGTTTACTTTAACTGCTTTCTCATGAGAGACTGCGTGAGAATGAAAGCTTCTCACAGGAAAGCTGTGAGAAGCTTGTGAGAAGCTTCGAGAAGCTCTCTACTAGCTTTTTAGCATCTACAGTTGGGTTTTTTCACAAATTCAAATTAAAAGTATTTTCATGTAAATCATTGAATCTGAAACTCTTGCAGGTCAGTCTAATTTGAGGGAGCCATTTCAGTCTTCTAAGATACAGATACTGGAAGTAATAAGAATCCCAAATATGTGGCACTAAATCTATGGTACTGAGTAAATAATATTAGATGAGTGACTGATTAAAATGTAGCTACATAAATTGTGATTTGGCAGGAACCTATCCAATCCATTAGCAGTTACACTATTGGGGTGTCTCCTTTGAGATGAAAGGAAGCAGATTTTTTTTTTTTTTTTTGAGGCTGCAAAATTTTGTAGTTTGGCATTAATAGAACTAAATTGTAGCAAGTACTTGATTTCAGTTATCTGTCCAAAAGGCTGCCTTCTAACCAAAGAAAAACTAGTACAAAAAGTACTGCAGTAGTTGGAGGAAGGAGATGAAAAAACTGGGAAAATTGTATTTTAAGCACAACTTCCCAGGAAGATAACAGCTGAAAATGCTGTTAGACTTAGTGAGTGACACAGGATTCTGAGCTGTGGAGAGCTTCCCATCAACTCCATTGTCCTGTGGGCATGTTTGGGCAATGACTCATTAAAAGTCAGCTCCTTACAATAAGGAATTGCTTTCTCTTTATTCAAAGACCTATTATTTTCCTTTACAAAAGATGATGTCACTTATCTTTACAAAAGATATGTCACCAGTGATCATACCTTTGTCAAATACAATTGCCTAGAGCCGTATTTAAGTCACACAAAGAGAAGACTCTAACTGAAAATGCTTAGAGGTATATACAGACACCTGTTAAAGTGCTTTGTACACGTTGCTAGGCTAACCCTCAGATAGTCCTACAGATACTTCACATTTTGTTTTCCAGGCAGATTCCCTCCTTTCCCTTTGAAATCACATTCAGTGCCTGGCAGAACCTAGCACAAAGGGCCCTGGAGTTCTTTAGATACTCATAGACCACAGTGGTAAACATGCTGGTTCACTTAGTTCACTTTAGAGACAAACTGAAATTTCAGAAATGTACATTTTCTGGAACTGGAAACACAAAGCAGACACTGTATTTAATCAGCCATGTATAGACCACCAGCAGCCATCACAGCCAAGAAAAAGAGCCAAGAAAAGCCATTATTGCAGCAGAAATATTAATGGAAAAAACAACAGAAAAAATCCCACCCACACCCCCCACAAAAAACCAGCAACACCCCCCCCCCAAAAAAAAAAAATCAAACAACAACCCTCCAACATTTTGCAGGAACTACAAATCTAAAGAAGTCTGAACAAGAAATAAGGAGAGAGCAACAGATCCTGGTCTATGATGGAAGCCAGCATGCTCCCCGGATTCCAACAGACTGCCTACCAAGCAATAGAGAAATCCACAGATCAACAAGATCCTTCATGTCACCTCACCACATCTCCTAATATAGTTACTAAAAACTTTTGAGGAGCTGAAGCTCTGGCCTGGGCCACTGGGTCTTCTTCCCCCAGCTAACACAATTTCTGACATGGCAAAATCTCCTATGCCAGAATCACCAGAGCTGGAATGCTGCTTAATGCCTGAGTTCAAGAGAAAGCAGTTTGTTAGCTCTAGTTAAGGACAGAAAACAAATACGAAGAAATTTTTATTTAAATCAAATCAGACTTTAAACTAGAGATTTTGCTCAGTTGCTCCCTCATGAAATTACTGCAAGCTACCATGTAAAGGATGCATCTTTAGTGGAAAATTATGGCAGCAGCATAATGTGCTTCTGATTAGCTACTGTAGTTAGTGAAATGAATGCAAGAATATTACCTGAGTTGTCAGTAAACCAGATAGGTGCAGTCTAGTTCTATCAGGAGTAATAAAACCAATATCTATTCTTGTTTTCCTACCCCCACCTTCACTTTCTACTTTATAATTTTTCAATTTCTTACCTACTTGTAAACTAGAAGCAGTGCACTGAACAGCGGAGGTAAAGGAAAGAATAATCATTCCTAATCTAGTCACAGCTGCACTCAAATTAAAGAACAATCATGCAGATGAGGTCCTCAAGAGACTGATAGATTAATGGCTGGGTTTGTAACAGTACAAGGGCAAATATTTACAATGAAACCTCAGCAGCAGGCTGAAACAGATGCAAGTTTCAGTTCACATATTGAATTTTTTTAAATGCTGTGCTTTTTCTGGCATTGCTGCATATGCTTTTGTACTTTCCCTAACTTGAACATAAAAAGACATTATTTATCATGTTTTGAAGCTGTTTCTTAAAATATCACTGTATCTATTTTTACCCCCCAACGACAGGAAGCACAGAATCAGTGGCTTGAGTCTCCTAGGTAGTCCAGGTAATATTAAGAAGCACAACTGATTTTACTACATCTGCCTTTTAAGTGTATTGATGCCTAACAATGGCAAAGAATTGCCTCTTTTCATTCTGAACAGAAATGAAGATGAAAAGTTTCTTTGTGCAGTCTTAGAGAAAAAAGATAACCGCGTCCATGGTTATCATTAAGATAAGCATTAAGATTCAACTAGAAGCTTCTTCCACTACACATTGTCTGTACCACTCTCTGTTAGTGTTTTTGTAGCAGTGCACACAAGAATCAGTTCTCAAGTGAATTATGTCTATCCCTTATTCACACCTTTATTACTTCTTATCCTAAGTACTATTATTAAATCCCTTCTTATCACCTTGCAAAAAGTCTCCCTTTTGAATTTTGGTGATAGAGGAATGCTCTCACCTAACCCTTCTCTTGCTCGACATAAATTGTCTGCATCAAGCCTCAATAGCTTCCATCTTTTTCTTCCATTTCTAGTATTTCCCTTGTAGTTCTTAAATTGCTATGAGAACTTTTCTCACCCTCACTTTGCTTCTGAAATCTCATCCCCCTAAACCACCATGGCACTCCACAGCTGAGGTAGAAGTGTTAAGAGCTAGGAAGAGGGATATTGACTTAAGATGTCAGCAAGGATTCTCTTCAAAGCTCTCTTTTTATTTGGAATGGAATATCAGATGTGTATTAATGGCTTAATAGATGAAGGAAAGGAAGTTGTTTCCCTGGACTTTAGTAAAGCCCTGAAAAATATTAGAGCCTATGGATTCATTGGAAATATTGTGATAGATTTGACTGTGCTCTAATTGTGCTTAAGGCATTGGTAGGGGTGCCTATTTTGGCCTTGGGTTTTCTTTCTTGATTCCTTGGCATGAATTTCTATTTAGATTGGTGTACATCACTTCTGGTTTGGGATTTTGTATGTAGTCAAGAGGCAAATTTTTATTGTTTACAAATAGTATTTTAAATCCTCAGATTTCTGTGTCAGTTTTGCTTGGGCATCTGTTTACTGTGTGTGGAGACTTCAGAAGAGAATTATACCCATGACCTATTAGTATCCAACAATTTTCTTGGCTAACTCTCAAGTGTGTTGAGAGCAGTGTGCCTCAAGGCCAGGCATCTGTATGCTTACCTTCCCTCATATCTGCTGTCCAAGCTATGCCCAAGTAGATGAAGATGTGTCAGCCTTTATTCCTGTGAGCAAGTGGATCCTTGATCTTCCTGAGTTGCCATCTTCTGACCTCCCACTTTCTTGTTAGTTTTCTGTATCTTTTCCTGTGAGAGTTTCACTTCTGAATTCTGGAGTTACCAGCTTGTTATTAATTCAGCACACTCATTCCTGTTCTCTGTGTTCTTTTCTTCTTTCACATCTTGCCCTGATGTAATATTGTCTGGGCTCCCTACTTATAAACTAGTAGGGACAGTCATGGTTCAACAACAATTTTTTTCAGTAAGGCAGGATCAAATTTGGTATCAAATAATGTATGCTACAACATGAGATGACAAACAATAGCACAACCATTTCCAGTGAAGAATCTAGGAAAGATTTAAAAGGAAGAGAACTGAGAGTCAGTAGCTACTTAGGCTTGATTGCATGGGTATTTGTCAGATCCAAGTATACTTGTGAAAATTCATGCCTTTTTCTGAAATTACAAACTCATTTCTCTGAATTTTGTAGCAAATCTACTTTCTAAGGAACAGTTAATTTCTTTTTCACTGCAGTAGTCTTTGAATGGTTTTGTTTATTGCCCAATGCTGCAATACTGTGTGCTTTATGAGCTTAGTAGAAGAGCTAAAACCTGAAAATGTTATCACTGAAAACCTTACACGCAGCCAAATTTCCAATTTTTCAAAAAAATGTACTTTATTCAGAGCCTGTTGGAAAACTACTAAGTTATTCTTACTGTATCATTTCTGATGTATGAGGAATGGTTTCTCATATGCATTTAATGCTAATTTGCTTGTGTTAGGTGAATCTTCTTCAGTGCACTGGAAGAGGTGAAAAACTAGAATTAACAATTCTGTAAACATATGCATGAATTTCCAAGGCACTAATAAATAAAGTAACTTTTAAACGCAAAGTGTTTAAGAAAATGAAGTTAACACTGAAGGATTTTTCTATCAAAACAATAAACACAACACAGTTTTTCAAACAGCAAACAATTTCCACAAATTCAGATGTCTTTTATCATTTCAATGTGGTCAAAATATGTGATAATTAAAGTGAACAGAAAGCTGAGGAAATATATAACTTGTAAGCTTTTAAACCAATTAAATTGAAAAAAAAGGCCAATGTAGTATCATAAAATGTAATAAGTAGTTTTTTCTAGACAAGTCACAGAAGAACCACTGCAGAATACTGAATGAATGTACTGAAATGTACAACAGAAAGTACATTTACGTGGGAATGCATAATGGTGTTCCATAAAATATGTGAGTTAGCAAGCATATTATGTGCTACTCTGGCCAAGCTAATGCACCTTGAACACTGTTCAGAGATTCTGTTTTGGTACAAATACTGTAATAGGCATACAACCCGCTGAAAGTGATGAACATGTCAAAATCTACACCTTGATTTGTATTAACTTGCATAAACAGACAATGTGGGTTTGTTTTTATTTTGACAGTAATAGATGGCAAATCTACCAATAAATACAAGGATAACTATCACCTTTTTGCAGATGAGGACAGTTGTCAGTAGCATAGAATTTAGTAGGGCTTTCTGAAACTAACCAGTAGAAAAATCTGCCGAGTGGACTGGCAAGTTTCTGAAAGCTGTCAAAAATATTTTAGATTAGTTCTCATCTTGTTGAATACTGCATGTTTGGAATTATAAACATGTTGCATGCACTTGGGATACACTAAGTGATTAATCCTCAAAACTGTTTGAAGAAAGTCCCTTGAACATCCCTACAACCACCAAAAGACAAGTAAGAAATTGGTTGTTGTACCAAACCCTTGTGGGACTGAAATTAGTGATTTGACTTAATCTTATTTTCTCCAAGCAGCCACTATGATGTCGCTAGGATGATAAAATGACATTTAAGTTTAGAACAACTTATTTTTTTTTTCCCTTTTAAATTACATACAAGTTCTTTTCTAGAAGACTCACCACAGTCAAAGAAATACACAAGTACACCAACGGTCCTCATGTAATTTCATGTTTTTGGATGCCCTCTGGCTTTGGCTCTTAGAGAAGAATTTCTGTAAAAGATGCTCAACCTAATTTGTAGTCCTCCTATTTCACATCATTTTAAAAAAAGTCGTTTACCTAGTATAGTTGTTTGCTTTTATTTATTTGCAATGCATCATTCAACTGGTTCTTTTTGCATGTTCCATGCATTGTTCATCTATCTGAGCACAAGACCTTTAATAGTGGAGGAGATTTCTGTAAATTTTTTTCAGGAACTAAACTCTCTCTCTGTCTGCAACTAAAAACAAGACCAAAGTGACATATTTGATGCACAATTTTGTCAAGAAAAAGGAATTAATAATTAATAATTAATTCTTTGCAATTAACAGGGGCTATTTTCCATCAAACAAGAGATGATTTACTGATAAGAAAAAATATAGCTTGAAAAATAATATGTTTTGTAGTGGAAGTAAATTTCTCTTTCAGAAATACAATCTTCAAAGCAGTGAAATCACACGCATATAAGATTACCTCTTCCAAAAAATGCTCTTGATGTCTGACATATCCTTGCAGTGGAATTTCCTCTCAGTCTTATATAATATATGGAGAAAAAAAGAAAGAGAAAATGGTCTTATACAAATGGAGGAATATGAAGAGTATGCTTATCAATTTTTTTAACAAAATGAAAAGGGATTCACAATTTTGCAATATAAAGGTTTCTGATAAAACTGAAGACAGTGGAAGGGTTTTTTTATTTTTTTAATGGACTTCTCTCTTCCACAGGAAATCAACACTATATTTCTGTTACTGGAAGGCATCCAACCAAGTTTGCTCCTCTTTATTTAAATACTTCTTACTGCAGGGAATTGCGAGGGGTTTTAAAAAGCAGCCCAACAATCATGCCTATGGGGACTCCTCTGTCTAGGAACTTGGCCTTCTGGAGCTCTGACAGAGAATCATGTTTATTTTGTTTTTAATTCAAACCCTGGACGTTTATAAAGGGGTTTAGAATTTCATCTTCAGAAGCAAAAAAAAAACCCTAATTGTTTTTAAAAAAAGAAACTGTTTGGTGCTAACATATAACTACCTGATTTTTATAGCTTTGGAACTCAAAGTTTTAGCATAAAGAGGAACTAAGAGGGCTACTGTACAACTGTGAAAAGATGAAATACCCAGACTGCACCAACACAATTTAGGGGTGGCCAAATAAGGGGCCCTATTGTTGCATTTACAAACTTACAAGACATTTACAATTGTGCTTAGATAAGTTGTTATTAGTCTCCATGAAAGTAGGTGCCAATTCTTTTTTGTTAAGGGTCAAAGTTAAAATGGTAGTATTTGATTTTCATGTTCACTAGAATATTTGACTGTCTGAGACTCAGTTGCTGAGAAGTTGTTCTCTCTGTCTAGACAGAAATTTTATATTTAAGTAAAACACCTTAAATTCTCAAATTAAATTTTAATTTTTTAGAGTTTCTCAAAGGCCTCTGGCTTTAGGATGTGGTTTTGGTGACATTTTCTGAAAGTCCTCTGTATTGCTTTATATGACAGTAATTATTCAAAACATCAGGTAATCCAAATTTCTGCTAATTTTCTGAAAATGCAGCTCAAATACTCTTAGGGAAGAGGTGGATGGGTTGGTTAATTTAAGCTGACATCGAGTCGTTAATATGGGTTAGTATACTATATTATTATACTAAGGATTGGCTCAGTATAGAACAGTTTGGTGTGGTTTGTCTGTCTTAGACTAAGTAGAAGCTGATGAGAAAACTTATTCTAAAAACCCCACCTATATGTTGTTGGGGCCCTATCAGTTACACAGAGCAACCCTGAATGGTGCAGAGTATTTATTTTTTCTCTTCTTTCTCTGCCATGAAATGTGCTTGACTCCGGTACTCTGAGTCAGGCAATGGCACTGGTCCCAGAGATACAATGAAAAAATGATGGTTTTGTTCCTATTGTTGAGGAAAAAGCTTCCAACATGGTAAGCAATTAGTCTGAATTTACATCGTTGCAACCTGAGTCCAAATCTGGACTGAAAGCTCATAAATTAGGAAATCTGGAAAATTATAGGGTAACTATTGTTTCAACAAACAAAATTCACTTCAGTGTAAAGCTTTGGCTCTGCAATGCAGATCTGTGCATCTTTATGTAATCCTTTCAAAATCCAAAGTTTCATTTTAAGGCTTGTCCCATGCTCATTTCATGTTAGTCCTTCCTTCACAGGACATGGTCTTGTTAAGTCTGTGAACTGAACACAGTTTAAATGTGACTACGGGATCAAATACTGATTTCTGATAAAATAGACTTTGAAAGAGTGAAGAGTAAGTTAAAAACAACTTGGGTTCAATAATGCTTGAAGGATTCTCAAAGGGGAAAAAAAAAGTGAGATAATTAAAATATCGCTTTCATAAGACTTCAGTCCAAGATGCCTTCTAGCAAAATAAAAGGGAAAACAAAATCAATATGGTTAAGATGGGAGATAATGAGTAAACTGAAAATACCCCACCACCACCCAATCCCCCATGGATTTCAATAATATATAGGAATATGTCGAGTGCCCAACAGGAAACGCTACTTCAATTTCCACAAAAAGCATGCAGTGTTCTGCCTACTAATCTCAGTGATATAAACAACAGCATATGAGATGTCTGAGACATGAGCTTTGCAGGTCAAGAGACGCTGAGCTCTGGTAAAAACACCCGCCTCATAAACACTGCAAACAAGGGTAGGGATCCTTCACCTCTTCCTCTCCATCAACAAACCCTCAAAGGGGAGCTCACCCTGTACTCCTAAGAAGAGAGCTATTTCTGCACAGACAGGGCTAGTCACATCTAACTTTCTATGCCTATGCTACAAAGTGGTCTGATATAAACTGGAAATTACAGAACTGTGTTGATACGCTTCTCTGCTTGAGCTCAGCTTCAAAGCTGAGAGTTTAGCCTGAGGACGGCATGATGCCAATATAGTTGTTCATACAGTTTCCAGCACAGAAGTAGCTCTCACTGTTTGGAACATGGATGGAGTGAGCTGTGGGCATGTGTTATGTCTTATTTCAGCCATGGCCGCCCAGAAAGGGCATGCTACAGCAGATTACTGAACTCTAACTTAGTGAGTCAAAACCCTGTGTTTTCAGAAGAATATCCCTACAAAGCTTTTCTTCTTATGAGGCTATTTTATCCACTTTTTGTTCAGAAATACTTGACTACGAGTTTTATTGTGTAGTAGGTACTCTTCACTAATGTATTTTTTATGCCCAGCACTAGAAATTCTGCTATGACTGCACATCTTATGTTTCTCTTCTGCTTTGGATCACTTTTGAATGAGTTTTCATGGAAACCCATGAGAAGCCCATTTAAAACTTGTCCTCTATGAGAGAAGCAATGTGTTTCTGTAATGTAGGCTTGTGTAAGAAAAAGGACAACTGGAAATAAGCAGCCCTGACGCTAACCAGTTAAAACAAATGAAACAAATGTTTCACCAGTAGCACCATTTGGGTGGCACAGGAGGAAGTACATTTGAGAATGGCTCACTTCCATTTTTTTTCTGAAGAGAAATTAAAAAAGAAAAGGGACTTGTCTTTACGAACTGATGCGGAGTGTGCCAGTAGCACTCCTGAGTGGATAATGAGCAGACAATGTGTCTAGTGCTTCCAGCAGTCTCAGGAATATGTAGTAAGCCAGGCTACTGAATTCAGCACGGTCTGTGCTGAGTTCAGCAGTCTGGCTGCAAAGCTCCAAGACTTACTCAGGCTGCTCTTTGACTTAGAGCATTTACAGTTTCTGAATCTGTTCCAGACACTGAACTTGATGGAAAGACTTCTGGCTCCAATCCTGAACTTGAAAGTTCACGTCATCAAGGATTCAAAGGAACTATTTGTGCCATGTAAATCCAAGTTCTCAACTTGGTAAATGGTTCTATTTGCTTGTGTAATTAGTCATGGCAGATGTAAAAATATGTGGGGTGCATAAGAGAAATCCCAAAGGGTGTCTTCCAAATCTATGTTCAGCAAAAATGATTAATGTTTCACTCTGTGGAACACACGAGCAACTTTTATCCTGTATCTGATTGCTAACAAATTTGAATCCATTACTTTCATTTTTATACAGCATTATTCAAAGGAATACTTAATTCACTGATAGACACATACAATGATGTTTTAAAAAAAATCTTTGAAAATTAAATGTGATTCAGAGAACAATAACTACAATTGTAGCAATTGTATGGAAAGCTTTAGCATATTACAGAGCAAAATGGTGCTTCAGAGCATTTTATAATCATGACAACTTGTTTCAGTATTTGTTGCTAGTTACTTCCATATGATCTTAGAGATCTCAACCTTACTGATTCCATGACTTTACAATTTTTTAAAAGAGGGACTTCTTGGAGCAATTCCAACATCTTTAGAACAGAAACCATGGAATGTTTCCTTGATTAACTTGGTTTACTCCAATTTTGCCATCAAAGTTTTAGAACTTATCCGCACAGAAAAAATAGTTTGCATGTTCCTCACATGTTAAAGGAAATTTAACTGGGTACAGGAAGTTCACATTTAAAATGTCTGCTATTTTGTGTTTTGCTTCCAGATTAGTTGTGAGAGCTGGTGTGACACATTGCAGCTATGTTATGTTAAATCTGATGTAATCCTATTCTAGTGAAAACATGATAACATTCCAGCTTGTGTTGTTTTGTACAATCTTACCTAAGGATATCTAATAATGGCAATAGGCAGTTCTGTCCACAAATATCCCTTAATCTCATTTATGAAATTCCAGGTCTGCACTTATTCTCAAATCTGCCTTTCTAGAGCCCTTGCTGCTATGAATGACTATTGAACTTTTCTACAGAGCAAAATTGCATTAATTTATTTCTAGAATGTACCCATTTAAAATATTTTAGAAGATCATTGAAGTGGGATGGCATTTAAAATTTTATGTGGAAGCACTTTCCCTCATTTCAAGAAGACTAATGAAGTTACCATTCGTATGCCCTGCTGGATCAGAGTAGCGGTCTGTCTAGCCCGGTAGTCAGTATCAAAATCCCTTTTCTTGCAGGCCTCAGTTGTGAATTTTTTCTTCTGAGCATGGATGGCTTCTCCCAAGGTGCATGTCTTTACATTTGCCTGTGCTAATGTGATTGTTGTGAGGTTTCTCTTCACTGCTGAACTCAGCAGGTAAAAACTCTGCTGTTTCAATGGAGTAACAGTTCAATTTTTTAAATTGAACATGCCAATGTGCATGTTTAGCTGAGGAAAATTTTCAATCAGCTTCTCACCAGTACAGTTAGTACAGAAAAAAAATGTTTTCCATGGCCATATAAGAAAAAGTCTTTGAGAAACCTTGGTTTGGTTGGAAATGGAGACGAAACCGAAGAAAACACTTTAGTAACTCTGGGAAAATACCAAACCAATTCATGGCATGTGGATCATACCAAAAAGTAGACTGCTGAATTCCACAGACCTTTTAAGGTGTGTTATGAGTTTTGTATTTAGATTGCTGCAACTGGTACCCAATTATCTGTATTTAACAAACTTAAAACTGAAGCCAGTAAGTAAGCTATAGGGATTCAGCACGTGCATCCATATTAGACTTTGAAGCTTACAAATTAGGAGGGGCAAGTCAGGATCTCTGGTTTCGCCTCAACAGCAGGAAAGAGGAGTTGCCAAAGCCATAACTATACAATCCCCATCTAGCCAGTGATGGTTCTACCCATCCCACCTAACAGGTCATGGTCAACAACGGGTAATCGGTGGATGAGTGTGCAATTGGATGTGCAGACCGCACTTGTGTTCTGCTAACTTATCCCTGTCTTAGCATGTGGGCTATCTTATCCTTTGAAACCAAAAGAGTAAAATTTAAGCTTTCATCTGGAAGGAACAATCAAGTGAAGATAGTGGGTTCCTAATACCAAAGCTACATTCTGGACCACTGGAAGTTATCCTCTCAATTTTCAGTCAAGCAGCAGTATACACAAACTTTGTCACCTGAATGGATGAAATCTCTTTTATTCCCTTGTTTACTTGTACATATTCCTTTGGGGGTCTTAAAGCAGTAGAGCAATATATGCAACACATAGGCAGCAGAGCATGCCACACTAATTCTGTACTGAAGTGTATGGCCTCAGTTGTGGGCTGTCGAAACCCACAGAATAGAGTCAGAACTTTTTGTCAGACTAAACATGCACCAGAAGTAAGCTTAACACACACACACTTTCATAGATTTTTTTTTAAATATCCAGTAGCAAGAAAATGGACAGAGATATTTTGCTACAACATTTTTCATGAAGATCATTACTTCCTTTAATTCAATAGATTAATTTGGTTTATTGGTCTCTAACACCTGCACCCAATGCAATGAGCAGATCTCTTTACTTCAAGAGGGATGCTCAGGAAAGAGTTCAAGGAGCTGAGCCATTTCTTTTACATACCCATAGCAAGAAATCAGAAACAAACTGCCAAGGTCTTCCAGTATGAAGGACTGAATGTTGAAGTATTTGGCAGCTGAGGTGTCCCCTTTTTGTGCCATGGGCCACCTCCTCTGAGCTTAACCATAGAGACCCAAAGCCATAGGAAAGAAAGGATACCTGAGAGCCAGGAACAAGATTTAAATAGGCTGTTTGGGAAATCTCAGTGGAAATATCTGCTCAGTCCCCTCACTCAGCTTTGTAGAGGAGAATGGGAAGGAAAGGCTAGGTGAATTTAGTTGCTGGTACCACAGCAGGATCTGCTGGTCCTGAACTAGCATTGTGAGTGCAAGAGCCTTCATGTCAGGTGCAAGTACCTATTGCATCTCTCATAAGTACTTACCCTTTTTTGAGGTTTGAAAGCAGTAAACAAACATTTTCAAATGATGCCTCTGTGTTGGTTATCAGAGTCATGATGCATGTGTGATGATGAAATCATTTTTCTGTTGTGTCTACTCTGTGCCTCAGAACTAGTATTAAAAACATACTCCAGCTCCCTTTCTGGCAAGAAGTGATGTTATAAATGGCTTTGAACTTCTTGCCCACAGGCTAAGGAGGTTTTGTGAACTAACATCTTTGCTCAGCAGTGACACCCTGAGCTTCCGTCAAGCCTCAGTGCTACAGCATGCTATGAAGCTATCCCAAGAGGACAATGTTATGGTTGGTAATATTTATTTTTCAGTTTTGTGTAGAGGGTTTGTTCATTTTTTTATTTTAATGCAGAGATAAAATGTCATCTTGCTTCCTTTATAGTTCTTGTTTCCAAATTACTGTCTTGCTTTGTATAAAAGAGGAAAAAAGACAAATAATGAGCCACTTAGCAATTGATCTTCCTGTCTGTTTTGAAACTGAAGGCAGAAGAATGTACAAAGCCAAACCAGCTAGTTGTCTGTTGTTTGCATTTTATTTGAATGCCCATGTCTTGTGCTGCTGCTGCTGGTGGAGTAGGAGCAGGCAGGGCCCTTTTCAAAATTGCTATTGACAATATGATCCAGGCATGATCCAGTTGAGAGAATGACTCAGAGAGCATCATCATCATTTCCTGATGCTGAAACCCCCACAAAATAGTTATTATATAAGGATCAGCCTTCAGATAGAATAGATTAGTTCAAAGAGGCAAGTTCAACCTATTACCTTTGTCTGGGAGAGAGGATTCCAGACCCCACATTTACCTCAATGATACCTGTATAGAAACAAACCTCTCTCTTCTTTCTACATTGGGTAGTGCCAGAGGCTGTCATTTTTGCAGCAACTACCACATCCTCCTTTTCCTACACAATATTTTATGGGTCTAGACTTCATGGCTTTGTAGAATATGGTGGTCCCATGCACAAACAGTAGTATCTTTCGTGTTACAGTGTTTGAGCATCCTACAAAAAATGAAAACATTTATGATCTTTTCTTACAACCCCCAAACTGGATACTATGGCAGAGACTGTAGTTTATATAAACTACAGTCAATAAACTGTCAATAAAACTGTTTATAACATTGTTACAATTAATAAAAGTGTCATTTTATTAAGTTCAGGGGGGGTGGCAGACTGCAAAGTCACACTTATTTCTGCAGTAGGCAGAATGAAATGTTATGGGCAAACCTTCCTTCAACTTATCTTTCTGTACCCTTGATTTTATCAGTCCAAACAGTGCAGTGCATGTAGAAGACAGGCAAAGAGACAGAAGCATGACAGCTTTGTTAGTTCAGTGCACAGAATAAAAAAAACCCACCCTGTATTATTTAAAGTATTTTGCTCACTCAGGAAGCAATTGTTCTAGGTCCCATGAAAAAATTGAACAAATGATGGTATTTACTTCATAAAGCTCATATAATCAAAATAGGAAGGACTAGCAAAACAGCAAAGAAGTGAAAAATGAATCATTTGCTTAAGAAATTTGTCTAGGCAGGGGCTTTAAGTAGACTTTGAGTCTCAAAAGCCCTAGTCCCACTCTCGTAGTGTAAGAAAATTGAGGTTCTGATCTTGCTGTTTAATGTAATATGTGGCCCTGGACTTGATTTGCATGTGAACTGTAGGCAAATCCAGCAGTCACTTAAAATTAAGATTTAGATTTTAATTTTGTAAAGATTTGCTACTTTATGCTTGTGCTTATTTATTCTGAATCTTGGGACTTACATTAGATTATTCTCTCTTGTGTATCCTCAAGATCAAAGACAGCATATACTAGTTATAATTTTTAATAAATAGAAGGCAATAATCTACAGAGTAAGAAAGGAACTTCTTTGGACTTCAAGAGGAAAAGGAATGAAGCAAAACCATGCAGGCTTCTTTTGATATTGCTTTTTATGCCATCCTCAATTAAAATAGAAAATACTAAAGCATATCAGGAAACCCTGCATTCTTATATCATCAAATTATTTATTTTTCTTTCTTTTAATCTGTTACAATGTGAACTTTACAAAAAAAACCAAACAGGCAGCCTTTAAAATTCATATTTATTTAAAATCAATTAATCTGTGACCTTTAGGCAAAGGGAAGCTAATTTCTTTTGTTACCCTTTGCTAATGTCTGATTTAGTCTGATTCTCTGATAAAAGTTAAATTTAGTGCATAGTCATGCAGAAAATAATAGAGCAGTGAAAACACGCACTTTTATCTTTGTGATACTGTTACTTGTAATGTTTCAGTTGTGTTTTGATATGAACTGGAAATTCCACAGTCTTCATTACTTTTGTGATTTAAATCAAGAAGATAAATAAAACTAGAAACAAATTAGTAAATGTATATTTCAGGTCTCATAGAATTGCATTATGTTTTTAGATTTCTCTTGGATAATTGATTATAAATTATCATCTGTTACCTTTTTCTTGCATGTCTTGGGAATTCTTGGCATAAAGTGTAATAAATTATCTTCACACAATAAGAAGGGAACAAAGAGAAAGGGACAAAGAGAAAGATACAAAAGAAACTTATATCACTCAGTGTATTATCTGAGTTGAAGAAGGGATCTATTTTTTTGAAGACCGTTCCCTTTTTCTTTGCTTTTTTTTTTTTTTTTTTTTTTTTTTTGATTCAAAAATTGTTATCTTGGACATAGATCTCCTTTTCTCCGATGATTTAGCAGCCCTAGCAGAATGGGCTATTGCTATTTCTCTTTGGACCCTTCAGCAACAACTATCCTGCAAATAAATAAGCCATTGCAATCTTCCTATGTAACCTCCATAAGTAAGCTAAAGCATTTGTGTAATGAAATTTTAATTCCTTTTTCGTTTCTAACAGAACAATTGGAATTCATGTGGTTTTCTTTTCCTTTTTCTTTTATATATTTTTTTGGTCACCTTTTAACATTAACTGCTATAAACAGAAGTTTATCAAAGATGCCAATCTGCTCCTTTTTAACCAGCTATTTAAAGCCATAATGAGAACTGGAAATGAGCAAGACCCAAAGGAATTATGGCTCAATATCATGCATTAAGTGTTTTTTCTTACTGATTTCCCTAGAAGCTTTACCATATTCCAATCAATTCAGGAGCAAGAAACTACACTGTACTTGTTTTTCCATGAAAGGAGTGAGTGGAGTGTCTGTGAAATGGCTTAATAAAGATGGAAAAGTTACCTTGTGCCTGACATGAGTATTCTCAGAGTAAATTCCCATTGTGTGGTTTTGGTTTTCTTTGCCTGTTAAAGGGTTTCAAGACTCCATTATAGGGAATGCTGAGTTCCCAAATGTTCTCTAGCCAATCTATTTGACCTGCAGCAAAAGAAAGGTTGATTTTCACTATAAAACAGCAAGTTTCTTTGTTGCCAAAATAAAGAGTGAAGCTGCTTTATTTTAACTGGTACATATTTTCCTACCTGAAATAAAATGAGCTTAGGGTTCTGAGAAAGGATGAGAATTTTTCAAGCAAATGATTACTTGGTAAACGGCAAAACTTAGAACATTTGTAGAAAAGGACCGAATCAGGGATATGGGTGAGGATGAACTGTACTACTTGAAGGGAAAAATAAATATTCTGACAATTTCATGAAAAGTAAAGCTTTTCATGGTACCACCTAGTGAGCAACATTCATTCTCTCTTTCAGATTATGTGATGACTGAATTAAGTTATGATGCAGATTCAAAAAATATGTGATGACAGTCTAGTCTAATGCATAGAAAATTTGTGAATTATTGCTACTTGCATCTCGTTGAAAGTCTGGTTACTGTTGCAGTTGAGAACTTAATACTATTATGTATTATAGCTTACATCATCTAATTTGTTTATAAACACAAATTTCATAAAAGGCAGACACACAGTGGACCATCTGGGTAAATTGAGTCAGAGAGAGTGCAATAAAGAGCTCTATACTTAATTAGGGAAAGGAAAACTACACATTTTTCACACACACCTCATTTGGCTAATTTCTGAGGCAGTAATGACTGAACTCATCTGAGATGGATCAGAAGTAAAGACTAGGACAAAACCCATTACCTTTGAGATGATCATAAGCATCTCTCAATGACAGCAGCATGAAGACAGGCCAGGAGAAAATACGATGCTGTAAGTGTCATGGCCTTCTTGTGTTATGGATTGATTTTCTCAATCACTTTTTTAGAGTCATATTTGGTTTTTTGTTGGTTTTTTTAATGCTGGAGAGTGTGCTATATTTTGGTCAAAGACATCTAGTCTGTTTTGTTCCTTAAAATGGGAATAAAAAAGGGGAGACAACAACAAAAAATGTTTCTAGCTGAAAACCAAGAGCTAAATGAGCCCACTTTCGAAACACACAGTAGTAATGAAGGATACATAGTAAACTTCATGCTTAGTAAAAACATATTGAGTCCTATGCAGAAGAGTACTAGAATTCTTTTAGGAAAAACAGTGTGTTTCAGTTCACTAGCTATTTTGGGAAGGGAGATTTATAATATTATTTTAAAACTGAGCACTCTTGGAACCTCCATTTGATAGGAATCAAGAGCTATCTCTTAAAAAGAAATATTAAATCATATGGGTGGTCATTCTACTGTTCTTTTATTTTAGAAATTCCTAGGAAATGAAATGAGAAACAATCCACGTCACTTGAATTTTAAATGTGATTTTAGTAGTAAGATGTGTAACATACACAATATAAGTTTTACTAGTCAGGAAAATAACTGATGCTGAGGTGTCTGAGATGCTGCTTATGGAACAGAAGGCAAAGGCTGTAGACATTGAAACAAACTGAAACACTACATTTCCAATGGGACTCTCTCAGCATGTTATGTTTCCTATTTGGATTAATTTTTCTCCTTGCGCAGTGAAATCTGTACCATGGCCATGTGTAGTGGTTTGGTCTAAAATACTCATTACTGTTTATCTTCTGTGAGATAAGAATTAGGAGAAATGCAAAGCAGGCACCAAACTTGAAAGAATATAAAGAAGTTTATTAACAGACCTAAAAGAAGGAAAAAAAAATTATACCACCTTCAGAACTCTCCTCCTCCCCCCCACCTTCCTCCCTTCTCCCACTGACAATGTAAAAAGACAACCCTTGAGATGTTCAGTCTGTTTACCACTTCCATAATAACCTTGTTCAGTCCATTTAGAAAGAGAAGTCTCTTCTTGCTCATGCTATGAACACATTATCACAACGAGACAGCCGCCCACTTCCAAATATTGTTCAGTCCATTTAGGAAGAGGAGTCTCTCTGCCTGCAAGTCCCTTCCCCCGACTTGCAGCTTTTCCCGCAACTGCTTTCGAGGGTCCATTCTTGAAGTTTTTTGGGGTACAATTTTAAGGTTGAGCCGTTCAGAAACAAAAACAGAGGCCCTTCTCCTTCCCTGGGAGCAAAGGGTCTTCATCATCTTCATCTTTAGGACTATCTCTGGGAGCATCTCTAGGAACTGAAGTTTTCTCCTTTCCCATTTGGAGCAAGAGTCCTCATCTGGTCCATCTCTCCCTGTTCAAACTTCTCATGAAATTACAGCTGCGTCAGCATCTGCCTATCTCAGTGCAGGTGCTTTTGCTTACGAGTTGAACACTCCACCCCCCATATCTTCATCAAATTACAACAGGATACTCTGATATATCATAGCTTCACAACAGAATTTCAGCTTTAAGCATTTCCTCTCTCTCTTCCCTCAGGTTTTCAGCTCTTCACAGCAGTAAAAGGGTTACTCTCACCTCGGCCTTGCAGCTTTGCAGCTGGAATGTTGAATTTTTCTTATCGCAGTGGAGAGGGGGGAGAGCCGAGCCGCTCCGGCTGCCCACGGCAAGGCAGTGGGGGGGGTTCCATGGCTGGAACAGGTCCATGGCTCCAGGATGGCCGTGGCCCGGCCCGGCCTGGCCCAAGCAGGGCCTGGCCGGGCCCGCTGGCCCCCACACGGGGCCCGCAGCCACCTGTCCCAGCGCCGGAAACGAGAGAGAGCTTGGAGGGGGAGTTTGCCTATTCTTAAATGTGGATCACAGAGGTGGTCACAACTTTAAGTGGCTTAAAGAATTGTCCATATTCAAACTGGCCACTGATAGGTTCTATCAGTTCCCAGAGGAAACTGTAAGCACCCCTTAGCAAGGACATCCCTTCCGGGACTATGCTTGCTAACCTATGACACCATGATAACTTGACACAAACCCCACAGATTTAGAAAGTCTAAATTAAGAAACAGCAAATAACCAGCGAAGAGTTCTTTGATAAAACATTTGTAAATGTATAAGCTTTCATTAATTATGACTGCACTAGGAAGAATATTTCTCTCAATTTCAATCTGCTAACCTATGCCCTTTTGTGCTTAGGCAGAGCAAGGTATTTTTCATGAGTGATAAACTGAAAGCTTGTCCTTCTAGTTGACATCTAAAGATAAATTCAGTAGTGAAGATAAATTGCCTACTCTGTTTCCAGTTTAATAGTTATATTTTCTATTTATGACATTCTGCATTATTCAGAAAAATAACACAAAATGCAGTAATCAACTAGTACACTATTTGTTTCACTAATTCCAAGCAATGTTCCTGGGTAATATTTTTACTTTAAGTCTGAGTTCTATGTTTTGTGTTTAGCATGTCTAAGTCATTCCTGTATGTTGTTTTTAAATTTTAGATATCTGAAGTATGGTTGCTTTGCTTATAGTACCTGGACCTTATAATTTAAATTCAACTTGTTTGAAGCCACGCTGAGCTACTGAGATACTTTAGGAGATGTTGTCCCACGATATCTTTGTATTTAAAAAAAATATTTATGAACTGAAATTTCTGAAAAAAAAAAAAAGTATCCTGAACAGGATTCTATAAATATGATGAAACATGAAGAAGGCAAATTCCTAAATATGTGTATTTGTTAAAGCTACTAAAATGCATCAGAAAGAGCCAGTTAGTTCACTTCTGCAAAATTGATAGAGTTTAGTCTATTTATCAGCTGAAGTGTTCATGAAGACTGGACTCATAACAAAATCCATGTGTCAGTGCTTGAAGATACCAAAGACGCTGGAATATCTGATAAATTAGATGATTCCTTCCAATTCAAAGCTCCAATTATTTCAAAAGTGCTTCTATGTTTTTGTGGATCCTTCTGTTAATAACTATGGATAACATGGTGCTCTGCAATTGTTTAAGTGCTGAAAATGAGCACTCATATAGAAAAAAGGTATAGCTTTGGGAAAAAAAAGAAGAAAATTTCTTTAGTTGATATGGATGGTATGCTGACACATATTTTTCACTGTCTTTTTGAGCTGGTGAATATTGTTATCTGCAGTAGGAATTCCAACATACTGTCCAAAATTTGCATGCATAAACAGGTCAGAATTTTCAGAGTGTGTGCTGCTGAAAATTCTCCATAAAATTTAATATGGGTTCCCTAAAGTTAATTGTCAGACTCAGTTACAATTCTTGAGACTGGGAAAACCTTGACTTTGATGTATTAATCTACCTCTTCAATACATTTGTGACAGACAGTCCACCCCAAAATTCCTTTTGTGAGGCAGATATTTAAATTCCTGCCAAAAATGATCTCATTTCAAAAGACACTGAGAAGTGATGCTATGACTCAGTGGTAGTTAATTTCCCAGGTCAGAAAATGTAACCTTTTACAGCTAGAATTTTGAGTCTTCTCGACTTCAGCATTTGGGTGGCAGGTCCCAGATTTTTGGCAGACCTTGTCAGCTCACCTCCCCGCTTGGCTCTGTGACTTACAACCTGCTTGCAGTGTTATAGAGATGTTCTCTTACATGACAGCAGATATATTCTGTGATTCTCTAACCTCTTAACCTTCCTTAAAAACACAATGCTGTGAGCTCCTTCAGCATCCCAGTGCAAAAAAGCCCTGTTTATTTCCAGAGCAAGAACTAATTCTTGCTGCAGTTTACTGATCTCTGTTTTTCAGGGCTTTCAGAGCCCAGCCAGTATGAGTGGATGCAATGTGCAAGTAGCTGGCTCAGTCTCATGGAGCACAGGGACAGCACCCTGGCCTAAGGGGCTCGGGGGAGGTTCTACATGAGAAAGGAGAGAGGAACATCCCCAGCAGTGCTGGTGGGAAGTCTCTGGCAAGTACACGGAAGCTTTCTAAGACCTTTAATCAGTGTTCCTGGAAGGCAAATGTAATGCCCCTGAAGACTAGGCTCAAATATAGGCTGAGGAAAATTATGGCATATTAAAATCTACTGGAGATACATAGCTACAAGTTCTTCTTCTCCCTAGAGTTGCAGTGCTGACAGCTGCTATGAGGATACACATATAGGATTTATTCTCATAAACTTAAATTAGGCAAAGATTAGAAAACAACAAAAAGATGTCTTAAAAGCAGCACCAAAGCTAATTAAAAAGAAGCAAAAAGGCATTTTATGAATAATACATCAACTTAATGCTCTTAGGCAAACAGATGGGAATTAAAATCTATTCCCACTCACAGGCAAGTATGAAACTCTAAAACCGCTGTTCTCAAAATCCTGACATAGTTGTCATGCATTCCTGGAGTTGCCTCAGTTCTTAACCTAAATACAACACAAGCAGCTCAGGACTGTGAACACCACCCCTGAGAATTACACATTTCATTTTGAAGGTGTAAAAGGTTGATATTGCAAGGCTCGACACTATTCCTCAATTCTACTTTTCGTTTTATTAGGACCTTAAAGCCAAGCCAGTACCATGTAACACCAGTACCAGAACAATTTGAGATACTGGTGGAACTTGGCTGATTTACAGAAGCAGAGGCTCTGTATAATATGTCAAATAGGCAAATATGTTGGAGTGACTGAAACTGCAACCGGAGGGTTTCTTGGGGAAGCATCTGTGGGTTGTTACACAGTGAGACTTGCAGATATGTAAGTACAGGGCTTCAGACTGCAGCATGGAGAGAAAACTTCTTGCATCTACCTAATAATCTTTATACCCTATTAAGATTGTCAGCTAAACTGTAATGAATTTTGACTGCAGAAGAAAGAATTGGGCCCACTGGAGGAGATGCACATGTTTTGTAGCAAATGTGCTTGTTACCAGATATGTAAGTGTTAATACCTGCCCATATTTTCCTGTATGAGCTTTTCCATCTGCACCATGGTGATACCTAATATTAGTCTTTCCATTTACTCTGAAGGAAAATTCTCCCATTTGACTGTTTCCCTGTACTTTAATTTAATGCAGAAACAGTCTAAAAGATTTGACAGAGTTAGAGAGAATGAAGTTACTGAACTCTGTAGAAGCTACATTTCTTCAAGGCTTTTTCTGTACATTCTGGTGATCCACTGCATTGTATTACAAGCCTCTGGTTCTGAAATGCAAAATGCAGCATTCTTATTTAAATCACTTGCATTTCCTCATCTCTTGTGGATTAATTGAGTTTATTATATGCACTAATAATAAAAAAACCATGACATAACTTTGTAACACTCCTAGAATGTGCTTTGCCTCTGTTTTAGATTCCTAAAAACACTGTATTCTGTTTCTTTGCTTGCACATGTGGGCATGAGGAAAGAAAACCTGACTGGGAGCCAGATATTTCTGTGCTGCAGCTTGTGCTGTGGGCTACAGTTTCTATCTCTTGCTGCCAAGATGCAGCTAGAATGAAAATAACCCTTCATTAGTGCTCCAGTTTTATCCAGAGAATACTTATGCATATTTGCAGGTATGGCTTTAATTACTGAGTATGTAGGACATGACATTACAGTTTGTAATTCAGTGACTCTTGTGATACCAAACCAATATACTTTTGATGAAAACTGGAACACAAGCTGTTAATTTCAGTAGTTACTGGGCTCTGAATCTGGTGAATATAAAATATTAAAGTTTCCCTCCTGCTGGTTTTCTCTTTTGTTCACTCATAAAAAATATTTGAACAAGCTATCTTATTCACTCTGTCTTTTAGTTTTTTTTTTTCCTTTGACAAGTGCAGTATGAAATAAAGTAAATTGATTTTCCCAAGGGGTCGGCACGTTCTCTTTCAGTGCATGTGTCTATTGCCTTAAAGTTATTTCAGGTTTGTAAAACCTCTCCGTTTACAAGTAGCAGTAGCTATATCTGTCTGTGTATTAAAATGGACAAGGACTTGCAACAGGATTTTATGCCAGAAGAAACACTGAATCCGTTTGCCAATATGTGTGTGCATCTGTTTGTGCATGTTTGCACGTTAGTGTGAGAGAGGGATGGGGCAGCTTACCTTGCTGCCTAAGAGCTTACCCCAGAAAAGTTTTGAATTTGAGATTTTAGAGATAAAAGTTGGACAAATCTTTAATTAACCACAGCAAAAGTAAGAAGGAACTGAATCTGTAACATATTACTTGGCAGAACTGGAACAAAGTAAACTGCTTCTATTATGGGAGTGAGCACAATATTTCCGAAATTGTGTCCAAAAGCATCTACTTAACATTTTCCAAGCACTCTGAAAATTCTCAAGGTGAACTAAGGGAAAAAACCAACCTGGCATCTCTTTATTAATACTAAAAAGCAAGTTGGAACATAAAATGTTTTTTCCCTTGAAGGTAGTAAAGATCCCCCTCAGTCTCAAATTCTTGGGAGTTGTTTAAGAAAGTAAATGTTCTCATTAATGAGCATATTTCTTTTTGAAGAATATCTGTCTTTCTGCTTTTTCTTTAGGCCAACATTAAGCCCTTAAGAACTGCAAGCACAAATAAATAAAGTAACAATAAATAGTGAAGAAGAGAATCAGTACCTGCATTATTTTCCTGATGATATTTGAGCTGTACTGCCCTATGAAACTGACCCTGCAAAGAGGATGAGGATATCTATCTCTCCCTGCAGAACGTCAGCCAATAGGAACATAAAAAGTGCATCTTTCTCTGGTTTACTTTAATGTTCAAAGCCATTAAACTGAGAAGTTAGGCCAGCTGGAAATTCTGTACTCAGCCTTGTGAGGAAGGATGGAGAGAGGAAAGAAACAACTTGTCAGCATGGGAAGTCCATTGTAGAGGACCTATCAAACTGCAGAAAGACCTACTAAATAAAACAAATAAGGCAGAAAGAACCTAACATTCCCCTTGTTTAAAATCTTTCTTTATCTGAGCCTGTATTTGGGAAATGTAGGCATGTGCAACATGATAGTATCTAGAGCAGTTTCTTGACAGGCAGGATATGCTAGGAATTTCGAATGCTATATCAAGGTGATAGAAAACATCCATTCTTTTGAAGATTTAGCAGAGGAGTGGGAGGAGATGTTGCTATGGTTTGGAGGAGCAGAGTAACAGGAAGCATAACTTTTTTCCTCTTTCTGATGTAGCACTGTGCTGTCACTAGCACATTTTATTATTTCTTTCCCTTTGCTTTTACTGCATCATCTCTGAGGAAAAAGAGCTTTAAAGCCAGAATGATGCTGGGGAGAAGCCAGCTGGTGTTTGAGTTTGAAGTGGTGCTTATCCAGAGCAGGAGCAGAGAAGAAAGAAGAGCTGTAGCAGAGGGTCTGTATCATGCAGTGGAGACCCAACTGTACCCTCTCCCTGCTCTGCAGCATCATTTGTGCAGTTCTGTCCAGAACTACTCCTTGAGCAGCAGCACTCATCAGCAGTACCCATGAGCAATTAGAATGTCTGGTTGGAAAGAAGCTCTCCAAAGTAAAAATGATTTTTGTTTTATCCATGCCAACTGACATAGAACTTGTTTTTGTGCATGACCATCCCTCTTCTATAATAGCAATGCTTGCAATTAATTTTGATTGGCCTTAATCCTTTTTCAGTTGAGATTCCCATGTGAAGTTGATAGACTTTAGGCAACTGTAAACTATAAAGAATGTGAGAAAAAGCAAGAACACAGTATTTTAAAACCATGACAGATGACCTTTAAGGAGGTCTGGACACAATAATATTTTTTTACGTTATTTCAATTGTGCTAAACAATAATCTGATTTCTTTAAATAGCATGGAATCATTCACAAAATGGATTCTCTCCTGCTGTTATCACACACGAAAAAGGAGTCTGCCTGCTCTAACAAATTGATAGTTATACAAGAACTTATAACTCCTACTTCAAATCAGAAAAAAAACCCTATATTTTTTCTTTACTTAAAGGAAAACCTGCTGCAGAAAGTCTCTGAAACATAGTGGTGTTTGCAAAGAAAACAAAGGGCTCTACATTTTCAGTGAGAATCAGGCAGACGTGTGGCATATGTGAATCCTATTGTGTTAGGTAAAATTGACATTGGAAAATGTGTCTTTTTTTTCTGATATGAGAGCTCCTGATTTATTACTGGTGTAGAACTTAATAGTATGCAACTTACTGCTACCAGGGACTGGGCCAACAGCTACAGTTTGGCAGAAAAAGATTTACCATTGCTGCCTCTGTGGGACTTGGAAGGAGACATCTGGGGAAACAATGTTCAGAATTATTCTGTTTCTGTTGGCATGCACATATGAAAAGCACAGAAGTCAGGACCATGTTTCTGTTTTCCTGGCTTCTGAAATGAAAGTGCATGAAAAGTGATTAATTAACCATTTCTGCTAACTACTGAATTTGAAGCTGCATAAAGAACTATCCAAATCCTTCCTGATTAATTTTTAATGAATGGCTATTGCTTGTGATCATTGTAGATAATTTCTAAACATTATGCAGAGGATTCACCATACAAACAAACAAAAAAAACCCCATAAGCTTTTTAGGAACATCTTTCACATAGTTTTGAATAATGTAGTATAGTGTAACAGCATTAGCAAAACAAGCTCAGAGAACTAATCATCAGTCATGCAATAGTGTAAATCTAAATTCCATTAACCTTACTGACTCATGGTTCGAAAGAGACACAGACCAGCCAGAGGAAGTCCGGGGAACAGCAGTGAGAATGACCAGAGGTCCAGAAAACATGACCCGTGAGGAAAAATTGAATTAACTAAAGTATAGATAATGAGGCATATAAAACCAATAGGCAAATGTAATACAGCAGCAAAGATTTAGGAGAACCATTGTGAGAATAAAATTCATGCATAAGGATAGAGAGTCAACCACAACCAGCTGTCTGAATAGTGGCTGGGGAGTTGTCTGTCAGGGATGATTTGTGTGCACAGAGAGAATTGAAAATGCCTAAGAGCCCCTTCTTACTATATGGCTCCTCAGGGGAGTAAGCTCAGGGTTTAAGTGTCCAACCTCAAATAAACCAATGAATGGTATCAACATCTCCTATATTAAGGTATCAAAACATACACAGAACCTTGAAGAAGTGACCCATATGCTTTTTGTTAATTCCTTAAAGAAAAAAAGGATAAAAAACCTCCAAGGAGTCAAGATCAAAAGTATAACTTGTCGACACTTCTCTTTTCCCCCCTCTCTCAAGAGCTGTGCTGTGAACACTCATGTCTAGGAAAGAGAGGTGGAGCCTGCTCTTGTACTACACTGCTCTTATTATCAACTACAAGATAATTTGTTCTCCTTTTCACATTTTCTGCACCATGCTCACTTTCTTGCAGGTTTTCCTAGGTAGAACAATGAGCAGAGATCATCCACGGGCAATACAGAAGTGGAAAGAGCTGCAATGAGCACTGCTTTTACTGATCATCACAGAAAACTTTACATTTTTTTTTTCTATGTGGTAATCACCCATAAATATGCCAACTGGCTAATGTAATGAAAAGTTATACATTTGTGGTGTTGAGGTGAAGTCACTGCACACTGCCAGAGTAAGAGTTATTTGCACTGCAATTATTTTGGAGATATTTAGTTGGAGAATATCACAAAGCATGTTCTGTACCCAAATGTATAGCACTAGTCATGCTTGGTCATTGCTTACATCTGGTCATGTCTGTGTGAAAAAAGCAAAAGAACTTTTCATTTTTGTTTCAATTAATTATGAAACTAGGTATCATTTTATCAGTTCAGTGGTTTATCTCAGCTCCAGTTTATTTCTCTCTGCCACATACAGAATTCATTAACCTGAACAGGTTATGTAGAGCATTTACAAAATCAACAATCTATTTAGTAAGTCTGTTTAGTAAGCGGAAGAGCTTACTAAAATAAATATTTTAATGATCAGCAAACCTTGCAATGCTTTCATTTTAGAAGCTTCACTGAATTTTGACTTGAAAATTTTCTCATTAAATTCTTCATTATTTGTCATGACTTCCAGGAAAATGTCTAGAACAGCTATTTGAATATCTAGTATTAAGACACATCTTTTTCAGGTCAGTGCAGCAGAAGAAAAAAAAAGTCATGACTGGAGAAACTTGATTAGGAAGCGGTCAAAGGTAGTTTGACATTTACATGTTTTTAATGAAGATGGGCCAAGAATAGTCTCTTGTTGCTACTTGCTTTTTTATCCTCTTCTAGCAGTTGAGTAGAAGGAGATGTTCATATTCTTTTTTTTTTTTCTTCAGGGGGATCTGAAATAAATTACCTTTTCTTCAGTTTGGAAAAGTCTGTTGGCCCCCATTTCATTGTTCTGTGTACTGAAACAGAAGTCTTGCAGCCCAACATTTAAAATCTTGTGCAGCACAGAGTTTCCCCCAGACAAAAGGGCATGGTTATGCAATGGCTAGTTAAGGTCTAAACATTGGTATTATGGAGGTAGTTTGTTCACACAGAGGAGGGAGACACGAGAAAAAACTTGCTTCCTACACCTCTAGCAGGAAGACACGCAAGAAGAAAGGATTATAGACTGATGAGAGAGATCAAGAAATCATCTTGTACGGGGAGGACTATTGCAGAAGAACAGTAGGATCGCTCCAGCTCTAGATCTCAGCACACTCACAGCGTGGCAGAGAGGAGCAGCTCCGGCGGCAGCACAATCCCCATACAAGTGCTCCAGCACAGTGCACGGGAGGGTTTCCTGAAACATGAAAATCTCAGGGGAGCACAAAGACCCACCAGGAGCCTGAAGCTCACGCCACAGTGACTGACAAGACCTGGACAGGGTCAGGAGGAACTCTGGGCAAGGCCCTACGTCTCTAAGAGGAGCCCCAGGGCACCAGCAATGGCCAGGGCGGGGTGCGGCAGCTCCTGCAGGAGGGGCACTGTGACCCCGCCGGCCCAGCCGGGAGCAGTGGCACCCCCAGCAGAGGACAGGTCCTCTCAGAACTGGCCACAGCTGATGCAGCTTCACAGGTAGAGCCCCAGTGGGATCATGCAGGGCACATCCCAGTGCCAGCTGCAGGCTGTGCCCTGCTCTTACGCCAGGACAGGCTGTGAGCGCCCCTGTGGGAGATGTGCCCAGGTACAAGTACACCTTTGTAGTCTCCAGTGCAACACGGTCTGACAATAATTGCAATGCTCAACTATTTGAAATTCTTCCCGTTGTGGTTGTTAGGGGGTTTGTTAGCTCAGTTGGTTAAAACAAGATGCTGATAACATCAAGGTTGTGGGTGTGATCCCTGTATTGGTCATTCACTTAAGAGTGGGACTCAATTATTCTTTAGGCCCTTCCAGCTCAGATGATTCTGTGATCTGTTATACATTTTACTTTTTCCTTTCCCCCTGTAGTGGTTTGGTCCAAGATACTCATTACTGTTTATCTTCTGTGAGATAAGAATTAGGAGAAATGCAAAGCAGGCACCAAACTTGAAAAAATATAAAGAAGTTTATTAACAGACCTAAAAGAAGGAAAAAAAAAATCCCACACCTTCAGAACTCTTCTCCTCCCCCCACCTTCCTCCCTTCTCCCACTGACAATGTAAAAAGACAACCCTTGAGATGTTCAGTCTATTTATCACTTCCATAATACCTTGTTCAGTCCATTTAGGAATAGGAGTCTCTCTTGCTCATGCTATGAACACATTATCACAACGAGCCAGCTGCCCACTTCCAAATAACTCTGTTCAGTCCATTTAGGAAGAGGAGTCTCTCTGCTCACATGTGAATCCCTTCACCCGACTTGCAGCTTTTCCCACAACTGCTTTTGAGGGTCCACTCTTGAAGGTTTTTGGGGTACAATTTTAAGGTTGAGCCATTCAGAAACAAAAGTTCTCTTCACCCATCTCTGGGAGCATTTCATCTCTAAGAACAGAGGCCCTTCTCCTTCCCTGGGAGCAAAGGGTCTTCCTCATCTTCATCTTTAGGACTATCTCTGGGAGCATCTCTAGGAACTGAAGTTTTCTCCTTTCCCGTGTGGAGCAAAAGTCCTCATCTGGTCCATCTCTCCCTGTCCAAACTTCTCATGAAATTGCAGCTCCGTCAGCATCTGCCTATCTCAGCGCAGGTGCTTTTGCTAACAAGCACGAGTTGAACGCTCCACCCCCCATGCCTTCATGAAATTACAATGGGTGGTCTGACATATCATAGCTTCACAACAGAATTTCAGCTTTAAGCATCTCCTCTTTCTCTTCCCTCAGGTTTTCAGCTCTTCACAGCACTAAAAGGGTTAATCTCAACTAGACCTTGCAGCTGGAAGGTGGCTTATCGAAGTGGGGGGGGGGGGGGGCCGGGTGAGCCGGGCCTCTCTGGCTGCCCAGCGCAGGGCTGTGGGGGGGTTCCGTGGGTGGAACAGGGCCCATCGGCTCCAGGATGGACATGGCCCGGCTCGGCCTGGCCCGAGCAGGGCCTGGGCTGGGCCCACTGGCCCCCACACGGGGCCCACAGCCACCTGTCCCAGCGCCAGAAATGAGAGAGGGCCTCTGCCTCAGGGTTTCTATTCTTAGTGTGGATCACAGAGGTGGTCACAACTTTAAGTGGCTAAGAGGATTGTCCATATTCAAACTGGCCAGCTGATAGGTTCTGTCAGGTCACAGAGGAAGCTGTAAGAAGAACATCACTTCCAAGACTCAGCTTGCTAACCTATGACACCCCCCAGCCTCTGTACTCTTACATTGATTCCTGAAATACAGATATGTATTTGTCTGTGGTGGCACTTAGCAGAGAAATACCTGAAAAAAACCCACTGTATATTTTGTTCAGGAATTCTTTTTGAGACAGACCAACTCATTATTTAAATCCTCTTTTCTGAGTCATAACCAGTTATTCTGCCTGTATTTAGAGAAGAGAGCATTCAGTGCATTCAGCATGTGAGGGTACAGCCAGCAAAAAACAGTGGTGTCCTTCTATTGCTTAATGTGCTGCTTTCTCCTTTAGTTGCTCTTGCAGATGACATGTCCTGGCTGATGGGTCTCCTGCCACTGTCTAGAGAAGAACAACCACAGCAGATCAGTTTCCCTTCTTTAAAAGGGGCTGCCTGGATTATCTGACATGCCTGGCTTCAGAAATCTCTGCTAATGCCCCCAAACATATATTTAATACACTAAGTTTGAACACTGAGGCGTGCAAGTTAAAGAAATACTAACATACAGGTACATGATACTACTTTTCACTTTTTAATTTTTCATTACACTACTTTTCCTGATCAGCTCAAAGTAATACAGTGAATAAATATGAGGATTGTTTCGGCTGAACCGGATTTTCAGAGCATTAAAAAAAGAACTGGGATTTGCCAAAGCACTGCAAGTGAAGAAGAAGTGAAGAAGAATAAATTGGGGTTTTTTTAATTTACTTTTTATAATAAAATTTGTTACATTTTAATCTGAAAATTTGGAAGTGGGAAATGAAAACATATTTAAAAGCATTTTTTTTGCTACAAAATATTTCTGACTGGTTGCACTAATGATACTTGTTTAATTTGTGGATTATTTTCGCCAATTTGAGATAGGATTTTTCAGTGAATAAAGTACTTTATGAAATTTTATTAATCCATCCTGAATAATTTAGTATAGTTTTCCGTATTATCTGCATTTGAAGTAGGAGAGTGTAGCAGGACTCTATGCCCTTGAAACATGGTCCAACAACACAAACAATGCCCTTTTTTGTGACCTATCAGTGGTGGGCTGAAAGGGGGCTGCCATGTGCTGCTTTTGGTGTTGAATTGTGCTAAAACCAGTATGGCTCATCAGCCCCAAATTAACATCCTGACAGTGAGGCAAAGATTTAGCAGATAAGCTGCCAAGCTGACCTGGAGACCTATGACTGGCTGTCAATCACTTTACACTATCAAAGTCCAGTCCACTTTCATACCGTAGGCTCCTCTAACATATTCCTTCTGGGAATGTGTGTATGATGTTCCCTCCCTTGAAGTGGGGATGCCCCCCAAAGACACTCCTTGAGGTCGAGTGAAAGAAATCTGCCCACGAGCTCTGGTGTGGTGAGTTACATCAACCTCTACTTTACAGTTGTTCCTTTTTGCTAGCTTTAATATAAATGCTTCAATATATTTGCTTTGATATATTGCACTATACTGTATTTTACGCTACTAGTTTTAGCTTTTATACTGAGTAGTAAATAATTCTGATTAAGATCTTTTGTCTAATCATTTGTCATAAGAAATAACTCATTTTACATAAATATGTCTGATTTGCCGTCTTTAATCCTATGGGACAAAGTTACTTATGCTGTTGACAAAGTCTGGGCCTAAGATTGAATCCCAGGCTCCTCTCTGAGAAAGAGCTTAGAAAGCAAGGGAGCCCTGTCTGCACCTCATGACTCCTTGGGAGGGCTCCTCTAATAAACTTTGTCTGAAGCTCCCACTCCACCTGTGACAAAGAGCTTATAAAGAATTGTATTAAATCAGTTCAAGTACAAGTTAAGAAAACTCTTACCTTGACAAACAGAAACTGAACTTAATACAAAGCTTCTATTTTGTGTGCAGAATTCCAGCTTTATGCCAAGAGAAGGTTCAAAGGGAATAATTTGAGCATTAGTTGAATTTGTGTGTTCCTCCCAAACCATCAATCACACAGTATTTACATAAAGTTGAATAGTTTCTTGGGACACATAATTTCAGTTCATTTATTCTCGGTTGCTTTGAAGAGTACAATGCTATATCTGGCAAAAATTTTTCTTGTTCACTGTAAATGGATGATTTTATTAAAAAAGGGAATAATTATAGTCTTTGTCACTAAGGATGAATTAGTGGTTTCTCAGTTATTTGGAAAATTGAATAGAAACATAAACTTCAGAGTTTACTCTGACTGTTTTGTTTTGTATGTCCTAGCTAAATGAAAGATGGCTGACGAAACCAGACTTGGAATAATTTAACTAAGATAGAGAGGTATTTAATGAATTTGTAGAAATTTTGCCATTGATTTCAAAATAGTTCCCACAGCTGAGGAATGACAGAAGGTTCATATATTTATAATGTATTTGTCATATACCAGGTGAGTTTTCGTAATATATTCAACAGAAGACGCTGCATTTCTAAAAATGATATCATTAAAAAGTTTCAGAGCATTATTATAAAGAATAAAATTAAAATAAACTTTTATAGTGGTTTTTTTCCTTACATTTTTTAGAATAAGCTTCCAAGAGCCTGAAAAGAACTTAGGGAACTGAATTGGTATTACAGAAAATGAGATGATTCAAATGAAGGTTTAAAAATAAAAGTTCTAACAGGTTCCAGAAAATGTCTCAGCCTGATTGGGAAACTCAGGTAGAATTAGATAAAATTATGATCCCTGATGTGTATAAAATAACTTAAGAGGAGAATGCACAACTCTTGCATGAATGTAGCAATGGGAGAGTAAGAAATGCTGATGTCTCTATTCAGCCATAAGGTAGCAAGTGTGACCACCGCTTCTTTCATTTCAAAATAGCAAATGACTGGAATGCAGACATGAAAAGGTAAAGGGTATTTATTGTCTGAATTCAAATAAGCAATCTGAACAATAACCCAGGCTGAAGATAAGATACCTACCATACAAACACTGAAGAGGGGAAACCCTGTGGGCTAGAAAGCATAAAAGAAATCAATAAAAACCCCCCAAGTTAAACTAAAATATTCATGAGAGTTTGGTAGCTTTATAAAAGTAATATATATATATATATATATGTGTATATATATATATATATAAAAATAGTAGTTTTTTTCAAGAAACTTCCAAAGTGTAGCTTGTTAATAGTATCTGTCATTGACCTCTGCAGTGTTGTCTTGGAAACTCTGTGTAGGATAGAAAATGTCACATGGTGGAGCCAATAAAAAATAGTAGAGAGCTAAGACTCCCATGAAGTTTGACCTTTTCCTAAAATGGTTTGTCTTTTAAAATTTTGATTGAAGTTGGTCTCTAGTCCCAGAAAGTGCTCTGAATTAATAGAAATAGTGAAAACTGCATCATATTGATTATTTTGTGTTAAGATTGTAGAGGCCTGGCAAGGATTACTTTTCCATATAATACTCAATCCAGTCTGAGATGAGAATTGTTCTTTGAGGAATAGATTGTACTTTTCCCAGTGTCTATGACAATGGGGTTCCATGCTCATTTGATTCCTTCAAATAAATTTATCGAACACTTGAAATTAAATCCAGTAATTAAGAGTGACAGAGTGCTTATTCTACTGGTACTTGATCTGCAGACAGCAAGAGGCTCTTTGAAAATCACATACTTTTAAACAAATTTTCCCTTCATGCGATTGGCTTTCTAAAGTGTTAGAAAGGTTTCAACTTGCTATTTTCACTAATTCTGTGTCACTAGGTATGGAAAATTGTCTCTGTGAAGATAGTGCAGGATGTAAAGAAAATAATATATTTTCTATATGAGACAATTCAGCTGAACTAAAACATCACTGACCTTTGAATTTCTTGCTTGTCTAATACAAAGTACTTAGGCACTGTCATACAGCAAGCACATTGCCATATCTGATAGTTAAAATAGACCTGTAATACTTCATCCTTGTTTCTCTTTTCTATCCTGTGTAAATTAATTGAAATGTAATTTCATGTCTTCCATGACTCTAGCACAGAAAATTACTCTCTTCTGTCTCAGAGTGATTTTAATCACTTTAATGCAGAAAATCACTTGCTTGAATTTTAGTGACCTTGCTATAATTTGTGTGGATTTTATACTAGGAGAGGTAGGAAAAAAGGTGACAACCCTCACAAGGAGCTTGTTATACTTCATTGCAGAAAATCCTTTTCATACTGCTAGCTAACCATATAGAGAGATGCTTATAAGAGCTATTTTTAAATAAAAATCTTTCAGGACTTTGCAGTGCTTGCACTTCCCAATAGATGAAAGCCACACGTATATCTACACTCAGAAAACTTGATGGGGAAGGTTGTGCTATTTCCATCAGTAGCTTCTCATCTGAAGCTAGGTCTGCTTTCCTTCTCTGTCTGCTTTTCACTGCTTCTCAGAGCCTCTGTGGGTTTCACAGGGAAACTCGGCTGCTCTACCAGCTACAAGAATGTCTCACTATAATCTGAAGTAAACAGAGCTACTCCATCTTGCTGAGGAGTTGTCATGAGGAAACTATAGCTTTGTTTAAGACAGTGTTGCAACTTTCTCATTATTTATACTTTTGACCATGATGTGGCATTATGTTTATAACTGAAATGGTCTGTCACTAAGCATGTGTTAAATCATGTAGATTTAGTAGCACAAGTAAGCTGGTTCAACCCTCTGTTTTACTATTCTCCTCCTGTTTCAACAAGCATTTTCTAAAATTATATAGAAAACCTCCTCAGAGGCAGAGAAAAAAGATGCTTGTTTGATGCCTTTCAAAGAAGCTCTGAATTTCATTTATTAAAGAAAGGAGGATGAAACAGAATTTTTTTCGGAAAACATACAGTATGATTTAATTATACTTCGTGATTCTGATTTTGAAGACACTCAGAAAAAAAAACCACTGTAGAATTTGTTCTTAAAATAACTTTCTAAAGAAGTTCTATTTAATACTATCAGCAATAATTGCTGGAAATTGTTCCCTTTCTCAAAAAGAAATCTTAATCAGTAAGTTCTTCCCAGGACATAGCTATCTGCCGTGTAAACTTTGAGTAAGCTTTTAAAAGCTTCCCAGGGTGATGAAAAATCATTTTGGTTACTTGGGATTTTTTCACAAGGTTCTTAATTTTTCTCTGATGTTCTTTACCTCATTAATTTTTTAAGTTATTTTCAATTTTTCTCTTTTTATAATTTTTCAATTATCTGCAGCAATTCACAGTATCCTAAGGTGTCGCATGCTGGCATATTGATGTATGTTTGTCGAGGCTAAGAGTCCTTAGAGGGATTTTAGCTTTGTTTTTGGTTTTCCTTTACTGAAAAGGAAATGTAACATGCATTTAAACTGTCTTTGTCTCCCTTGCAATCCACATTTACAATTCTCTACCGAATTCTTGCAGACATGAGGAAGAAATCTCATCTCTGTTGCTCACACAATGCCACAGTAAGAGTCACTCTGGAGCAGAGGATTAACTGAATGAGTCTGCCCAAAGGCCATTTGACATCCTAGGTTACACAGCTGCAGAGACTCTCATGGAAAACTCTGCCATATGGCATGCGAGGATCCTTTGGTACTTTCCTTTTCCTTGTTTAACTCTCAAAGGTTTCAAACAACCCTCTAGCCTCTCAATTAAACATCTAGCTTCAACAAAATCTCTTTACTCTACAAAGACAGATAAAATATTACTAACACATTAGAGAATTTCAGTCCAGCTTGAGAACTCTGGGGATTTTCTTGGTCACTTCTCAAAGTTCACCCATAGTTCTGTAGACTGCTTGTGAGCCCTTATCAATCTTTCAGGATTTAGACCACCAGGAGTTCCATCTTGTCTGTTGAAGTAAAAGCATCTCCGAGGATGGCTTGATTTCTCAGCCATCAAGGTGATTCAAGTGTTGCTTTTCAGCCATGCTTACCTCCTCTCCCTTCTGTTCTTTTTTTAACAAACATAGAGTGTGGAGTTTTGAACACCATAAAGACACAAGCTACTCTATTTATTGCACTGCTGTCGTATATACATTCAACCTTTCATTTTCATGAGAGTCTGCTATGGCAGAAAGTCATCAGCCTCTGTCACAGACAGCCATAAGACCTGTATGCCATCAGTAGAGAGGAAGGTTATTCATAGGACATACTTTCTCCTTCTGAAAAGCGAAGAAAGGAGACTTTTCCTGAGTTTATGAAAAATAACCCTTCAGTGAGGGCTATAGGTTCTAAGTAATGACTCAGACCAACTCTACTGTTCAAAAATAGGAGCTGGTTCATCCCCCTGAACTTTAGAAGAAGACTTTTCTACAAGAGCTTTGAAAGTAAAATATTTCTGTTTTCCAGTGGGTCAGCTTCACTATCAATGTAATCTTGTAACTCAGACTTTTTAAAGGACCAGAGATCTTCAAAGGAGGAATGGCAGTTGTCACATGATGAAATGTGGTATTCTTCTCACCATATGCTGATAATTGTAGTAAAGAGGTTTTGAGGAAATCAAATCACTACAGACACACTACAACTCTTCAAAAATCTAGACATTTTGTACTTTCCCCTTCTGTGCCCAGTTCTCAGAGAAAGCTACGACAATTTTGGATTTTGTGTCAGTGACAATGCACTTACCTCAAAGAATTACTCTCAGGGTTATCCTTTCATCTAGTCTTATCCTGACACCACTGCTGGCTGACTCACTCATTTGTCACATCACTTGTTGCATCTGCTTTATGTCTTGTACCAGATTATGACTCCAGGATTTCTAGTTGCTTCAAAGAACTCCTGTTGAGGAAAGCAATTCACAAGTAGCTTAAGCACTCCCTGCAGACTCTGTCCAGGATTGCTGCAATATCTCTGCTAAGAAACCAGTGCTTTGAGGAACTACCAAAATGAATGAAAACCCTGAAAATCCACTGTGCAGATACACAATATAAAAATATATATATATCTATATATATATATCTGCAAGGTTTTGTGCAGAGCATTCAGTGAGGGTTAAAATAATCTGTTTTTCAGTAACAGTATATAAGCCCCTTCAGACATAAATGATGCATCTTTAACAGTGGCTACTAAGCACACAACTCTTCCTGTAAGTTCATTAAAGAAATGATGTCATGGTAATGTGTGACTTTTCCATTGGAATAACAACAATCACACTCAGAAGTGAGTGGACTGGAAGACAAAACTCAAGCCAGTTATTAACTTTCCATCCCACATGGGAAGTCTCCGACGACTTTTCTGAGAAACTGAAATGATTTGACATCATACAAAACAGCTGCTTTTTTGCCACAATGCAAACTTGGGCTTTCATTAGGTGATGATCTGTCAGTTTTTCTGCCTTGGCTCTCGACTTCTCATTGAACTATAATGAGACATACCATTTTTCATGGTTAGACAGCTGGACTGACTAGATTGTTTCTCAGCTAGAATAAAACACTACTGCATCTCTCACACAGATAAAAACTGAATATCATTATGACAGAAAAGTGAGTATGAGAAACTAGAAAAGTGAAGATCTTTTTAAACTTCATAATATAAAATTATCTCATGATCTAAAGAGAGAGAAACAATGGTAGTGCTGAAAATGGCTCTGTCAGGTGCATATAGCAAGTGAAGAATCGTGTGTAGATGTTAGAAGTGTTACTTCTGCTGTATTTGTGTTCAAAGGGCATGAACAAAGGAAAATACAAGGTTAAAAGCTTATTTTTAAAAATCATAAATCATTTAAATAACAGCTTATTTATATAAAAAAAATCAACGAAGGTACAAATTCAGTGGTTTTTTTTTTTTTTTTTGGTTTGCTGCTCTGGATTGATGGCAGTATTTAACTTGTACTTAAACCTAGATGCTGTTGTATGTTTTTTTTGAGAGATATTTGGAGAGGGATAATAATACCAAGGTGATTGTGGAGTCACTTGAACAAAGTGATTCAGGTGAGTCTGAACAGAGGAGCACCTAAATATACAAGCAAGGAAGAGAAAATTGATTATTTTTGAGAGGTAGGATGAGGGAGAAAAGGCTACAAGGATGGTGATTTCTGCATTGGCTACAAATCAATAATCTCCATGATCACAATGTTGATAACCTAAAATAGAAATGAGATCAAATTTATACAGTATAATGTTTAAAGCCTCTGTGCTTCTCATGCCTTTTTAATGGAAAACATTCCACTTATGCACATTTACAGCATCTTCAAGTAAGTGCAAATGTATCACTTGCCAGAAAAATCAACATTTATGTGCTTTCAGTGTTCAGTCGACTAAACAGTTCTCCTGTTCTTGTAACTAGCAGACATGGGGAAAAGAGGCAAGCTACTGAGACTCCTACTCTCGACACTGAAGTCCCTTGATTTAAAAACTGCTTTCCCTTTAAAAGAGTAAGATTATGAGGCAATCAGTACTCCAAAATAAAATGCTAGGTGAAAATGTATTAGACCAGTTTTCCACGGCCCAGCATTTTTATTTGCATATGGTCCCAAAGGATATTGATCAAAGTCCTGAATGCTGGGCAACAATGGAGTTTAGGAATTATTTTCTTCATATCTCCATCACTAACAGGCATGTGAATACAGAATGCGTCACCCAGAGATTTTCAGATTGTAGTAGGATGAGGGGGGTGAATGGTGGACAGGCTAAAGAGCAGAGATTTGATCCAGAAGGATGTTGTGGGACTGAAAGAAAACTACCAGTCCAAATACATGAACTAACAAGTGTCCCCATATTGATCAGAGGCTAATTTAGTGAACTAGAAAGAATTAAAGAAACGCTTCTTCCAAAGACATCTGTGGATAGGAGGTAGAAGTACACTGCACTATTTTAACCATTTTTGGTGAGTATTTTGAGTGTTAGGTGGAATTTGCTGCTGCTGTAACATAGAGAGATGAGGCAGGTTAAACCTCATAGAAGCTTCCAAAGTTTAATTGCCTGGCTCTTTTTTTTTTTTTAATTTCAAAATCAGCATGCTAAAAAATACTACAGTGTTTTTTACCATAGTTATGGACTTGAGGTTTTGAATGCACAGAAAAACTGGATCTGAGCACATGTGATCAAGCTTTTCCATGAATTATGCTTGTGCATGTAAATGCAGCATCACCCTTTGCACAGTACCAGCGTACTCACCCAACTCTGAAGGACTGATTAAATGTTAATAATCTGCTTCTCTTGTTCCTCCTTCTACTCAGCTTCCCACAGCCACTCCTCTGTTTCCACTTACAGATGCTGAAGTGCTAAATGTTATCTCATTGCTTGAGTAACGTGGTCGTGGGATTCAAAGAGATCTCACCCACTGTGCATTTGAGCAAGAAAGGGTCTGGGCAAACTCCCTCAACCTTTCTTTTTTCCCCACAGTGGTCCTGTACAGCCTGCTCATGTCTCTGCCTGTATTACTACTGGGATTGCTTATTGCTGTTTTCTGACTTTCAAATTCAGCTGCCAGAGGATAATTCATCTCTGAGAAATGTTGTGAGATGGAGATGACTGCAACCCTGTCTGGAAGGTGGATGTTGAAAAGTAGCTGCAAACAGAGCATAGAACATGGGGGAGTTATATTAAAAGGGGAGGCTTTGTGCAAATCTTTGTTGATGGTTTATATCTCTTAAGACCTGGAGCTCATATTAGTATATCACTGTTACCGGTTTCTCATTTTGTGCAACCATGGCTGGTTTTCCATGGTGCTGAAAAGCTTTCCAGCCACCACTTTTAAAAGAAATATTGTTTCAGCTTTAGTTTTTAAAATTCAAGAAACAATTCAGACAATATCTGTTAAGCAATACTCCTATCATCTATGAAATAGATAACTGAAATATTAACACGTCTTCAGGCACAAGAGAGCTAGGATACTTTGAGCATTTTTAACATTCTATGGTTTGTTTCTTATTAAATGGGAGCCAGAGACATGTATCCATCTTTTACCATAGAAATAATTAGATGTACATATGTCCTCTCTCATTTAAAAAAATGCTCATATAGCTTGTTTTACCTTTTAGTTAGAGCAGGCCAATGGTACATCACCTCTTCAATGCTTCAACTAAGTTGCTAAGCTACCTTACGTCTGCTGATTCCAGTCATGAAACCTCATCCCAGAAATGAGTGGTGAGCACCAAAACAAATGTGTCCCAAGAATGCAGAGCATAAGAAGAAATTTGGAGGGAAGTGATGGCTGTGGGGTGGGGAAAAACTGTGCTTTTCTTTCCATTTTTATAACCAGTGTTACATTTTTATGACCACATCTAGAGAATCAAAGATGGATCATCATCTGGGTAGCTTCTGGGTGCAGAAAGTAAATGAAAAGATAAATGGGGATGAGAATGGAGATAATGTTCAGAGAAAGGAAGGAGCCAGGAGAGGAATAGACAGACAGACAACTGGAACAAATGGGGCAGTACTCCCTGGAGGAATCTTCTTTCTATTCTTGCCAGCCTCACCTGCTCTAGGTCCACCTAAGTAGGTGAAGGAGAAAGATCCCTGTGTCGTGGGCATATCCAGCATGGAGAGGCTCATGAAAGATGGGATGCTGAGTGGCTACTCCCCTGGGACAGCTTGCAGATTATACATTTCTGCATGCAGGTGTAGAAAAGTTACCTTATCTGGGGAGATGCAGTTCTCCCACATCAGTCTTTATAGAATTTTTCTCACTGCTCTCGCACTGCAGCTCTGTTCTTTAAGGGTTGGGTGTACAAGTCCTGTCTGTGGCAGGAGTTAGTGAATACTGTATGCTGGCCCAAGGATCAGTAGCTGGATAAAAAATTTTGGCTTGCATTATGTCTTGACAGGAAAGCAAATCTCATCCTTTCAGCAGAAAACTATTTAATTTCAAGCAGGCTGCTGGTAAATGATGTATTTCAAATGGATTAATGTGGGATTTCCTGTGCCACAAGTTATTTTGTTTGTCTTGGTTGTTTATGTTTCACCTTTATGAAGCAATCTATCTGTGGAAGGGCCCAGAAAACATTGACTGAGGCTTTTCTTCCTATATAGGTCTTCATAACCATTGGTCTGCAGTAGCAGATCCTAATGTGAAAGTAAAATCACACTTCACCCTGCTAGTGAGATGTTAAATACAGATGGTTGTGCTTCTACATGCATTCTGTCATCCTGTACCTCTTTATTAGCTGATTCACTTTAAAACCAGCTGATGCACAGAAGATGAAAACATTTTGAGAGGTTATAGGAAATAGACTTTTGCATCAGATACAGACCCCTCCAGAGTCTTCCTGGTTAGTCCGCTGTAAATGTTCTTTCAATTTCCTTGCAAACATTACTCTGAGGTGCAGTGACTGACTTTCCTATGGCCTTTAAAATCCATATGTATTTTAGGCTTTGTTCAGCATGCTTGTTTTTCAATGCTTGTCTGCAATGCTTGAAGACTTGACAGAAAAACAACTTTTGTCCTGTCTTTTCATGTTAGTTTGGCATTCTTTTCTTCCTTATTCCCAAGGGCTTTTCCTGACAGACTGCACACAAGCTAACTTTCAGCTCATGTCTGGTAAGCCCAGGGGCATCCCTGTGCATCTAGGGCTTCTGGGCCATATGGACTTCTAGGAGCTTTATTGATGCTTTTGTGTCATTACCATCGTATGAGCTCTATTTCTTACAGGTTGCAGCTTTGTCTCCTGCTGATTTCCTTCATCTGTTCTAAATACTGAATTTTCTTTTTCTGCCCAATATCTTAATTCTTGACAGTGACAGGGTTTCTGAAATCAACTTCATCATCTTCTCCTTCTCAATAATAAGATTACTAAGAAGTCTATTACCTGGAAAAAACAACTTTATTTAGGACAGCTTATTAAGCCATTTGTGAATTTGACTCATGTTGGTTTTGGTCCTTATATTATCTCCATTGCTTAAAAATTTTAAGAAGCTTATTGGGGAGTAAAATGCAACCTTGCAACACATCTTGGAAATGGACAGCTATGGCATAGAAAAGTAGCAAGACAAAGGGGACTTGGGAGAGAGAACCAAGAGGAAATAGATGTTCTTTTCCTCCCTTCCCTGTTCTTATTTTGCCACACATACAAGGCAGAACAAGTTTGTGCCGCAGAAGGAGCAAGAGTAAATCACAGTCTGAAAAATAAAATCCGTCAGTTCAGCTGTAAGAATTCTGTAAGATTGCTAGTACAGTACTGTAAGTTTGCTAATTGAAAATCAGTATTGAAATATTATTTTGAGAAGCTAAAGAAGAGACACAAATCTCACAAAGTCCATCTGCTTTCCTGTAGCTACTGGTAACTTGTGCTGCATCTGAATCCACGGTGCTGTGTGATGTTTCACAGAGGCTCGGAATCAGCAACCCCTCCACTTTCTGCAGCTCCTGAGTCCCATTGGCTGGAAAGAAAAGCAGAGGCGGAGAGTGCCCTGAATATTTTTTCTCTTCCACACACGGTAAAACAGGCAGCCAGCATGCACTGCCTGACAGCAAGACTGGTGCTTGCAGTTTGAAAATAGTTCCTGCTCTGCAGCAGTCACCTGGGCATTTTATGATCGGATCTCTTTAATGGAAAGGACCAAAAAAAGCCTTGCAGCATCCCAGTGAACTAAACAGGAACTGACCATAGGGGAGAATCTGATGCAAACATAGAGACTGTTGGGACTCTGTGACATATATCACCAAGGTAAATGTGATGATGATCAGAAACTGTGTCTGTCAGGGTGTAAACAGTTCTTCTGAGTCTGAAATCTTATTTTTTCACAGTAGTCAAAGTGTTCTGAACTGCTGCCTGCCTCGGTCCTAGCTTATTTTTCTTTTTTTTTTTTCTCAAGCTGAAAAGCCAAATAAGGTTTTCAAAGGAATGCAAAAGGAACAGGAGTTTTAAAAGCAGGAAGCCGAAAGGGATCTCCATAAGATGAATTTCACCCAGCATCGTGGGACACACCAGCCTCTCCATTTCTGGAACCACAGCTACAGACTGCATGGAGGAGCCAGTGAGCCCAATGAAAAGGGCCACTCCTCAGGAGGCTGCTACGAGCAACTCTTTGTATCCCCCGAAGTGTTTGTGACTCTGGGCATCATCAGCTTGCTGGAGAACGTCTTGGTCATTGTGGCGATAGCCAAGAACAAGAACCTCCATTCGCCCATGTACTTCTTCATCTGTAGCTTGGCAGTGGCTGACATGCTAGTGAGTGTATCTAATGGATCAGAAACCATTGTCATCACGCTGCTAAACAATACAGACACAGATGCACAGAGCTTTACCATAAACATTGACAATGTCATCGACTCGGTCATTTGCAGTTCCTTGCTTGCATCAATTTGCAGTCTTCTCTCAATAGCAGTGGACAGGTACTTTACTATCTTTTACGCCCTCCAGTATCATAATATCATGACAGTGAAGCGTGTAGGGGTTATCATCACGTGCATCTGGGCTGCTTGCACAGTCTCAGGCATTTTGTTCATCATTTACTCTGACAGCAGTGTTGTCATCATCTGCCTTATCAGCATGTTCTTCACTATGCTCATTCTCATGGCATCCCTCTATGTCCACATGTTTATGATGGCTCGTATGCACATAAAAAAGATTGCTGTTCTTCCAGGAACTGGCCCTGTTCGCCAAGGGGCCAACATGAAAGGGGCCATCACTCTCACCATCCTGATTGGAGTTTTTGTTGTATGCTGGGCTCCATTTTTCCTACACCTGATTTTCTACATCTCCTGCCCCTACAACCCTTACTGTGTGTGCTTCATGTCCCACTTTAACTTCTACCTCATCCTCATCATGTGCAATTCCATCATTGATCCACTTATCTATGCATTCCGGAGTCAGGAGCTCAGGAAAACATTCAAGGAGATTATATGCTGCTGTAGCCTGAGAGGGCTTTGTGATTTCCCTGGCAAATATTAAACCGAATGGATGGGTATGTTACTGTGTGCACAACAGGCAGCACAGATTTCCAAGCCTTCGGATCTTCTTTCTCAGCAGAATTTGGTTTAAATCTTTAAGAGTGAGCACCTCTTTCTGTGTCCCCTCCCTCTCATTTTTGTGTCCCATTCACATGGAATTCATATTTCTGTATAATGTTTATGATGTCTATAGTTTGTAATTTATTTGGCTGGAAAGAGAAATAGCACTTCATACCAGTTTGTAAGTAAGCAAATAAATGTAATGTTGAATGTGAAATACTAACAAACATGAGCAGCTGTATATTCCAGTTGCTGACAAAATAAATATCCTGCCTGACTTACACTACCTATTGGCTGATATTGTTCCTTATTCCTTTGAAGTAATTATAGCTATCCACTACATTAATTAACACTAATTAACAGCTAAGAATAGAACATATGCTTCTACATTAGTGGATTAAATGTTCTTTGGAATTAGAAAGCAGATTTTTCAGAAAGGCTAGTGAAACCAAAAATTGTATCTATTCATTTTGAACCCTTTTTTTTGCTTCACAGCAGGAATTCTGTTCTTTGTTACAGTTATTGACCACAAGAAGATTTTTCAAACACTTGCTACACAGCCAGTTGAGTGCTTCGGCTTTGGGCTAGGTTTGTTTTCAAGATGATGATTGCTGTATGTCTGAGAGTACCTTTTTGCAAAGTTTAAATTGCTCCCTGGAGCATCAGGTAGTCCTGGATATATCTGCTAGACCTGCATTCAGGTAGACTAGCTCCCTCCATTTGGCCATGAAACAGGTACAGTATTAACTTTGACAGTGCCAGCAGCAGTGTAAAAATTCACTGAGAGATTTACCAGATGAAGAGGCAAGTTCAACTGGAACATTCAATCCTTGTTCTGAGGTGCTGTGGGGAATAAGGACTCTGTGCTCCAGATGAAAATACATCCTTGTTGAAAACAAGCTGCCCTCTGTTCTGAAGTGTGGTGTTAGCAGATGTGATCCACTGCCAGGATCTTTACACAGGAGTCAAGGAAGGTGTTAATTTGGTCTGAGCACCTCAACCCATACTGTGGAGCGTATGGGCTTTGGAGGGGCAATGCTATCACATGGAATAAGTGCCTGCTGATGAGTCTGGTTACTCAAGCTCTGCATCTGGCAGCTGCTTGAATTCAATCCATGTGTTCTCAGTTTCACCCTGAAATTCCACTCTCTCCTCAGGCTGTTCTAAGGACCTCAGGTCCCTGGTATTAGCACTTTTGGAGACGTTTAAAGTATAAACGTGACTACACAGGATTCCACGAAGATGTCCCTTAACATCTTGATGGTATCAGCCTCTATGTAAGGACAAAGAAAAAATAATTTATTTATTTATTCCCAGAAAGTATAAAACATACTGAAAACCTGTAGAAGATCTGGAAAGATCTGATTTAAAACCTCAAAATTTAAAGTAAAACACAACTCAGGTTTTGATCGTGAATGCTTGATTTTATCAAGATGAACAGTGAATGGATGAAAAACAGGATAATCAGCACTATTTATTTTCTTGGAAACATATTGTTCTCTCTAGTTGCTTGTCTCTTCATTAAAGAAAAACATAAAATAAAAGCTATTCAAAGAGGCCAATGTTTGCTATCTCAGGTTCTCCAGACTGAAGCTGATCTTTCAGTTGTGAGTAACTTTTCAGGATATTGTAAAACCATGACATTTGGTCCTCTGTTAAAGAGCATGAAGGATTTAAGGTGGGTCTTAGTGTTTTTAACTTCAACTATTTACAGGAAGAGCAAGAAAATCATTTGACTTTGTGCATCCAAGTCCCTTGGTGGACCAGAAGCACCAAAATCAGGTCTCCTACTGTCTGTTCTTCTGCTTGGGCCAATCCATGGACCATGCTGCTTGCAACACACCACTATTGCCTTTTCTCAGCTTTAATAAGTGATATTTTTACATCATAATGGTTGCAGTGTGAAAGATGTTGAAATATATTTACTACATTCGCTCTACTGTTTTCTTCTGAAAGAAACTATAAATGTTTCAATAATACCTGGTTCCACTGAGAATAAAAAATGTCAAAGAAGTAGAATTAAAGTTCAAGCAGAGAAAGCAATGAATGTATTTAAATTAGTATTCCATCCAAAAATCCAGTGGACTTTACTAAAGGCCTTTTCTTTTCCCACAAGACATGATACAAAAATGCTTAGTTAGTAATGAAAGAAATGCTGATGCCAGTTTGAACTAGGCACAAATCGTACTTGATCTTTGCTTTGCCTCACTTTCTATAGATATTTTAGGACTGTAAATTGTGATAATGGGGGCTCCAGCTTTTCCTTTTTTAGTTCATGGGTACAGAGAGACCCCTGTGGAAATTGTCCAAAGAGCAAGGTACTACCATAGGTGCTCTGAACCTTACCTTGAAAGTGTCTGTTTCTCCCCCGAAGATGTACAAAGAACAGACACCTCTGAATTCTGAAGAGGCTGTGTTTTGGCAATGGTTTTCTTATAGTTTCAAAAAAACCCAGTATCTTTTTTATGCTTGTTTGGACTAAGACTAATCAAGACAGTTGTGACCCCATGAGGCTCTAAATTTCATTTATAAATATAATTTTTAAGATTAGCTTATTCTAGAGCTTTAGCAGCTCTGAGACTGCTTAGTAGCACTCCCCTGTTTATTTCATAAAGGTAAATGTATACACATACTTTTTTAAGATTGAGTTTTTAATTAAAGAGGACTTTTTCGTTTCATGGTATCATTTTGGAGAGTGTAATTCATTGAAATTGCTGGAACACCTGCTACATAGATAATTTTCCTATTCTAAAATAGTCTGTTTCTTCTGAGTAGCTGAATCAGTTTGCCAGAACCATAGAAATTATTGTTGTGAAACATAAATAAATTAATCTAGCTTGTTGGAGTGTGGGAGGAGTGGAGGATTATTTTCCACAGTCAATTTTCTGGAGCTTTGTTCTTCTATTTGAAAATCTTCCAAGAAAATGTGATTTCTTTCTTTAAATGACTGGGACTGTAATTGCTTTAGCAGTTAGCATTTTGGTCATGTTAACTAACTGCAGTGGGCTGACCCTGGCTGGATGCCAGGCACGCACCAAAGCTGCTTTCTCCTTCCTCTCTGCAGCTGGACCGGGGAGACAAAATGTAATGAAGGGTTCATGAGTTAAGGACCAGGAGAGATCACTCATGAGTGATTTGTTCATGAGCAAAACAGACTCAAATTAGAGATATTAACTGAATTTATTACTAACAAAATCAGAGTGGGATAATGAGAAGTAAAATAAGACCTTAAAAACACCTTCCCTCCACCCTCCCTTCCTCACTCCCTCCCAGCTCTACCTCCTTCCCAGAGTGGAGAGGGGAAACAGGGAATGGGGGTTGTGCTCAGTGCGTCACATGTTGTTCCTGCCACTGCTCAGGGAGAGGAGTCCTTCCCCTGCTGCACCATGGGGTCCCTCCCACAGGAGACAGTTCTCCATGACCTTCTCCAATGTGAGTCCATCCCACAGGCAACAGTTCTCCACAAACTGTACCAGCCTGGGTCACTCTTCCAAGGGTGAAGTCCTTCAGGCACAGCCTGCTCCAGCGTGGGTCCTCCACTGTCGCTGTTGGGGCGGTCATGACACACACAGACAGTGCCTCTTTCAAGGGCCAAAAAGCCATTTATTAAACAAAGCAGCCTCTTTAATACACTTCTTGTATGTTATCATTCGTGTTACAGATTCATTGGCTGCTAAACTACTACAATAGACTCATTGGCTATTATTAACTTCAATATACTACCAGTGGCTACCTATAGCATAAGCATTCAAGCATTCAGAAAAATAACAGGTGCAGATATGTTGCTGTTTTCTCCTTCTACTCTTTACTTTCTTGCTTCGTTGATACTACATTCTCATGGGTAATAACTAATTGTTTTTCTTCTCACAGACTTTTCTCACAGTCCTTCTCTAGCTGAAGTAACAGACCTGAACCATAATTTTACAAAGGCAACAAGGCCTTCATTTTATAAGATTTTACTTAAATGCCACACTCCACAGGGTTACAAGTCCTACCAGGAAACCTGCTCCTGTGGGGGCTCGTCTCTCCACAGGTCCCTGCAAAGAGTCTGCTCCAGCATGGGCTTCCCACGGATTCAGAGCCCTCTTTTGGGTATCCACCTGCTCCAGTGTGGGTCTCCTCCAGGGGCTGCAGGTGGATCTCTGCACTCCCATGGACCTCCATGGGCTGCAGGGGCACAGCTGCCTCACCATGGTCTGCACCAGGGGCTGCAGGGGAATCTCAGCTTCAGCACCTGGAGCACCTCCTGCCCCTCCTTCTCCACTTACCTTGGTATCTGCAGAGTTGTTCCTCACACATATTCTCATTCCTGTCTTCTCTGGCCTCAATTAGATCTGCACAGTAACTTCTTTTCTTCTTCTTAAATATGTTGTCACAGAGGAGTTGCCATTGTTTCTAACTAGCTCAGCCTTGGCCAGCAACAGGTCTGTCCTGGAGCCAGCTGGCCTTGGCTCTGCCAGACCTGGAGGAAGCTTCTGGCAGCTTCTACAGAAGCCACCCCTGTAGACTCTCTGCTACCAATGCTTGTTGATGCAAACCCAATACAGTAGCAATGGCATGTTCCTCTGTGGCAAGGAAATGGTTTTGTCTCCACTTTACAGGCGTTAGGATTTACATTTTCACTTCTGCTGAAAAAAAGAAGCTAATGGATTTGTTCATCCTCCTAGAATGAAGTCTTTTCCTGAGCTGGAAATTGAAGGTAGTGTTCTCCACATTTTCGCAATAAGTGCCTCTAATGTTACATACAAAGCTTTTGAAGGAAATGTCTTTCTTCTTCAAGAGAAGACAAGACAAGAGAAGACAAATGTCTTCAAGACATCTATTTAGATTTGAAGTAGTTTTAGAGCAATGCAAAAGACTCCAAAAAGCACTTAGAGGCTGTAGTTGGTCTCAGTACAGGAGATCTTGAATGATGATCCAAAATCCCTTTTATACCTGAAACATGATGTTGTCTGGAAGCAAGGAGAAATGCTCTGATAGATTCACATTATTAAATGCACAGCAACGCCTCAATGCCTTCAGTTATGCCTTTAAGAGATGTGTGGAGTGCATGTTATTAATGTAATCCTAAAATTACTCAGTTGCTGTTAAACTGATCCTATTATACAGTGTCTTTATTGGGGCCTCCTTCCTCCTCAGACTTAATTCTGTGAAGAACTTGGTCCTGATGTTATTAATAATACCCTGTGTTGTTTATAGGCTTGCATAAGAATTGCAGTCTCAATCCTACTGGAAGGAACTCTCAGAAAATATGCCCTTGGGCATGAAATCTTCATTGTTCATCCAGAAATTACCTTAGATTTTAAATTAATATTCTGATCCTTTTCATCATATCTCAACTATCCTAAAGTTTTCCCTTTGGATAAAATACTTCTGTTACTTACTAAAAAAACACTTAACATGTCATAGGAACCCTCTACTACTACTACAGATGCTCATTGTCATATAAGCCAGGTTATGAATTGATCCTGCTTGGCTTTTTTCCTTTTTTCCCCCTAATGGTTCTGCTTTCCTAACTCCTTTCCATATGTTTGCTCACTCAGTGCATTTACAAAGACATTTTCAGATCACCCCCTTCAAGTTTTTAATGTAAAAGTATTCCTCTGTTCTGCTTTTACTGCTTTTTCTCCCTTGCAAATATTGTTAATTTTTTGCAGTTATTAGCCTTCATGCTTGGTCTATTTCTGTATTTGTGTATTTCTGGACTGCCATACATCTGAGTTATACTAGTCATCCCCTGTCTGTATGGTGGGGTTGCCTTTGCTCAACAGCAAAACCCCACCCAGTTGCTTGCCCATGCCCCATGAGTGGGACGAGGGGAGAAAACAGGAAGAACAGGAATGAGAAAGCTTGCAGGTCTGCATGAAAACAGGATTATCACATACCTATCACTATCACAGACAAACCAGACTTGATTTGGGAATAATGAACTTAATTTATGCCAAATTACAATGTTTACTTAGTAATTCGGCTGGTGGGAAAAAAATATAAACACTAAAATAACACCCTTCTTCCTCAGTGCTTCTTCTCAGCTACAACCTCACTCCTTCACTCCCAACTCCTCTCCCTCCTCCCCCTCAGCAGTGCAGGGGGATGGAGAATGGGGAGCTGCTCCTCTCTGACACTTCTTCCTCCTCACGCTTTTCCCTGCTCCATCCTGGGGCTTTCCCATGGGCCACAGGGAAACACCCGTCCCAGTGTGGCCGAGGGGCTCAGCTGTGCCCTGCGCTGGGGCAGCTGGAGCTGCTGGAATTGGCTGGGTCAGGCTCAGGGCAGCCCCCCAGTGCTGCCATCATTACCAGGGCACCTGTTCTGGGCACGACATGGCAGGGGACAAAACTGTCAGCAGCATGTCAGGTCGAGTCACACCACTCTGTACATTTTAGATAAGTTTCACAGAAAACTCCTCACCTAAATCATAGACCTCTTTCATGTTCACAGTGTCTCTTTTGTGTTTTGATATTTTTCCCTGAGAGGAACTAATCAGCACAAAATGCTCCCTTTCTTAGGCTCTTTCCTGCTGAAGAGCTCTCACTCTAGAGGTTCAAAATCTGTTACCAGCTTCTGAATTAATGTCTTTGAACGTTGTACTGTTGAACCCTATCTTATTTCTATTGTTTCAATCCTCTAAACTATCCACTTTCCCTAACTGATGCTCAGATAATCCTTTATGTACCTGAGTTCTGTCCCTGGCACACCCCTCTGGACACAGCCCTGCAGGACCCACAGATGAGGCTGCATTCCCCCTGTGAGCAGGGGGTCCATTGTAAAGCTTGCTTATGTTGAGCCATGCATTGATAAAAAGTCATTTACATAGTCTTCCAGCTGGCCAAAAGAAAACCGAAAATCATGTAGGTGTGCAATTTGCCGTACTTTAGTATTTTTGAAACAAACCTGCAGTAGCTTATTAGAGATTTATTCTTTGTAAAAGGCAGTGGGTGAGTAAACAAACAGAAGTCCAAATACATTTGGAGCAACTACCAGCAGAGCATAAACAGAGCACCTTATTCTGGCAATAATCTGCAGTAACCATTTTGAAGTGCAGAGGAATTAAAACATATTATGAACATACAATATTTGCTATAAAAACATCTTCTCTTGCATCATCTCTGTGCAGTTCTGAGATTTCTTCTCATGCAAGCTCAGATCATGCAGAGTTCAACATATGCCCCTCAAGTACATCATAAAAAACACCCAGTGAGGTTTCTAAAGTTATATTCAGTGCAGCCTGAAAGCTGATTTATGAAAAAAAATGTCAGGCTTTGTTTTCTGCAGGAAAGGAGAAACAAAAGAAGATGTCTGAATCAAAAAAAAAAAAAATTAAACTGCTACCATTGAGGTAATCACTTTCCACACATTCCCAATTTAGCCTTTTTCAAGCGAGTCTGGAAGCTTTCTGGAAAACAGGAACTATGCAGATATCTGTCCAGAGATTTAAATGCCTGTACAATAACATGTCAAGTTCTGACTGACTCCAGGCTTTTTACACTAAGGCATTAAAAGTCCTCTTAGAGTGTACGCCATACATTATCACTGATTCTTCAAATTCTCTGAATACACAAGCAACCACAGTAAAACTGGAGAAGAATCCTGGCTGAAAAAAACCTTTCATCCTTCCTGGATGAGGACAAAGGCAAATAATGCAGGTTGGATAAAAATAAATCTTTACTTATTATCGTAAAGTTTTTGCTGGGGAGATGAGGTGAATATAATTTCTTTCCTATTATTATTATCTTCAGCTTCACCCAAGGAAGTACAGTGCTCAAAATAATACAGACAAACCTAATTACCCCTCTAAGACAAGGATTGTGGTTCTCCGTAAGAATTGTCTCCTGGTCAAACAGGATGTTATTCCATGCAATATTAAAGGTATTGCTGGTAGAAATTCTCCTTATTTGTACCTGTGTACACTGGTAGCAATCAGTTTGGGACTATCCACCACCAAACAGCTGCCCAAGGCAAAGGCATGGTGAATCTTCTGAGGGGTCAGCTGAAGCAAGAGATGACCCATTTCATTGTTTTTCAAACAACTTCTTTCAGACTTGAAAATCTGCTTGCATATCAGGAATGCAATACCCAACATTTGGGCATTTCAAGGGAGATTAAACTATGGATTTGGACTGCAAATTCTGTTCTGGCCCCAGCATGGAGAATCCATATCTGTGAAGTATTCCTTCAGGAAATCCCGTATTTCTCACTACCTTGGAGGAACCAGGTGACCCAGGCTGTTTCCTTCCCTGAAAGCAATGGATAACACTTGTCTGGCTAAGGAGAATGGGGCATTGGTAAAAACTCAGAGGTAAAATCTGAGCAAACTAGTTTGATTTTAGCTCAGGTTATTTTCTAAAGATGATTTAATGCTCTTACAGGCCTCTGAAGGGGCCATGTTTCACATACATCTTTGTACCAACTTCAGAAGTATTGTCCCAGTAAGAGCTTTGTCAGTAATAAGACCTGCACTAAAATGAAAGGGATATGGAACTTTATACACCCTGTGCATGTCATAAAATACATATATTTTTAGCCAGATATTAGATAAGTTTTAAAAAGGCTTTAACTACTTCTGAATACCAGCCATAGAGAACTTAATATCTCTGATTTTGGATGCCACAAAGTTAGGATTCTCTGTGTAGCTAAATATCCTGAATGCTCAAATATCCTTTGAGTATTCAAATATTGTGGTCACTTTATGAAACCTCAGTCACTTCTGCCACATGCAGTGCCTTAGTTATCAAACACAGAATTGCAAACAGGGCACCATGATCCACTCCCAACTTTGGAGATTCTTTTGATCTCAACAATTTTAACTCTGAAAGAAATGTCGTGATGGTCTGCATAGAACTGAAATGTTCATGATGCTTTACACCACATAATTTGGTTGTGTGCAGATATTGAAAAATGATACCGCTAATGGGATGAAGAGTTCATTTCTCCCTTCAAATAATTGGGATTTTTTGATTTGTCTATGGGAGTCAAATCCATGAAGTAAATAAGATGCTGTCTTATTAAGTGAAATTTAGATAGGGGCTTTTAGAGGCAGAGTGTAGGAAGCTGTTTTAATGAGCCAAATGAAGTTTACTGATGAAAAAGCTGATGGAATCCTGGACTACATCAAAAGCAACATGGCCAGCAGGTGATTCTACCCCTCTACTCTGCTCTGGTGAGATCCCACGTGGAGTGCGGCATCCAGCTCTGAGATGCCCAGCACAGGAAGGACGAGGACCTATTGGAGCAAGTCCAGAGGAGGCCATCAAAATAATTAGAAGGATGGAGCTCCTCTCCTGTGAGAAGAGGCTGACATAACTGGGTTTGCTCAGCCTGGAAGGGGTTTGGGGTTACCTAATTCTGGCCTTCCAGTACCTGAAGGGAGCCTACAAAAAAGGTGGAGAGAGGCTTTTTACAAGGGCAGGTAGTGAAAGGACAAGGGGTGATGGCTTTAAATTGAAAGAGAATAGATTTAGGCTAGATATTAGGAGGAAATGCTTTATTGTGAGAGTGGTGAGACACTGGAAGAGGTTGCCCCAAGAAGCTGTGGATGCCCTGTGGCTGGAAGTGTTCAAGGCCAGGTTGGATGGGACTCTGAGCAATCTGTTCTAGTGGAAGGTGTCCCACGCCGTGGCAGAGGGGTTGGAACTAGATGGTCTTAAAGGTCCCTTCCAACCAAACCACTCTATGATTTTATGACTCTATGATTTATCTCCTTTCTAACTGGGATAAAATACACACGTCCCCTCTCAAGTTGCTTCTACTCCAAATGAGCTGTCACTTCAAATGAATAGTTAATAACTGTGGAAGTAGCTTTTTACATGCAAGAAATATTAAACCAGTAAGTGACACTTTATCTGTATTATCACTGAGCATTGTAATTTGCAACCACAGAGATACTTTGGGAAGAGCTACCACTTCAAATTTCTATATTTTAACACTGCCAGCATAGCCACCTGTCACAGAAGTAATTACAATTGGTTTCAATGCTTCATCAATCATGGAGCTTGATCTCAAACATGGAAGGTTCACCTGCCATCTTCATCCATCTTTTGCTTCAATCTTGTGATTGCTATTCAAATGTTGGGACACTCAAGGGATGAAAGTGTAGGTGCTTAATGGAAAACTTTAATTTACTCTGAAAAACATAAATTTTAACTGCCATCTAGAAGGATGTTCTGAGCTCAGGAAATTCCAAAGAGATGCTCAGGGAGCTGAGCAGTTCCTTGTATCTCTGGGTAAACAAAAGAAAGCAGAGTTTTGAATTTGTGTTCTACAATCTTCCCCCCACAAGATATTGTGGATATGGCAGGTTAGCCAGCCGGTGCCTGATGATACACTGTGAAAATGTGTCTTCATAAGGCCTCAGTTTTCCTGCAGGATATGGAAAGAAGAAGTAAAATACATTCACAGCCTTTCTTACCTTTCTTTGTTGCTTTAAGAAATAAGAAAATAATTTTTCTGTGGAAAAATGTAATTTACTACAAAATCATTAAGTACTTATTTAAGACAAGAGGCTCTGAGTTACTCTTGGGCTATATTCTTGCCTTCTGAGCTTTTGTTTCTTAACCTGAATACTGTAGTCATCATATATTCTTATCTTCATTCTCCTAAATAATGTCAGTGAAACTTCCTGATTTGCTCTCTCTGCTGCCTAATGAAGGAATTCAAAATGCAGCCAGGAGTTATGGTGTGTCTTTGGGATCCCTCTTTTCTGTTGCAGTGCCTTCACTGATGGCCAGGAAATCTCAGCTGTAAACATTTAACTTCCTAATGATGATGACGGGGGTAAGAAAAGACATTTGTATGTGTTCTTTCATTCATTTTCTGGTTTAAAGCCATCAAACATCTTTCTATGACACTGTTGCTATAACCTCTGTTTTAACAAAGGAGCAGCCTCAAAAAGATTGGATGTGATTTAGGTAAAAAATTAACTAAACCCACCTCATCAGAATAATATTGCTTCTATAAATCTGACAGCTACTTAGGCTCGCAGTGAATTGCTAGCTGTACAGTAAGCTATTACCTGGTGGCTCCAACTTCAGCTTATAGCACTTTTTGTTGTAGAGGCCATTTTCTGTTTTAATGTCATGAAGGAACACATGAAGGTGATACAAGGAGGTAAAACTTGGCATATCTTTCAAAACACATGCACTCTTTTTTTCTGATTGGATGCTGGGACTGCAGAATGAAGATTCTGTATTTTTGCCTTTTTTTTTTAAATAATATTTTCCCTTTTATTAGCTCAGATTCTTAAAAGGGTTTAAATATCCTGGAAACCTCTAATTAGAAGGGCAAAAATACATCTGAGAGGGAAACATTTCTGTAGGCCAGGTAACTCTACCTTAAGTCTCTTGAAATACTACGTAGAAAATCTTTGTACCTGATTGATCTTACCTTATAATTAATTTATCTGTGTTTCGTTCTCACTTTTTCAGAATGAGTGTTCTGGGGTAGTAATGTGAGCAACAGCAGTTTCAGGGGTGAGAACTAATTTAGAAATGCCAAATGTTTTAATGTTAGATGTTAACTGCATCATAAGATGCACCCTCAGGACAGCTGAAAGAGCTCTGGTTACTGAAGAGTTTCCAGGGAAGCAAGTCCAGTGCCTGACAAACAGGAGCAGAAGCTGCTCTTTGACATCAGACCTATAAAACTTCTTAACTATAAATCCCTCCATCTAACTCTCTAGCCATAACACATACTAAGCATAAAACCAGACCAGACAAAACAAAAACACAAACAAAACCAATCCTATCTGTCACATGTTTGTACTGAGATGGCAAACTTTTGGCACACTGTTTAAACGTTTTAATTCCTGAGAGGTAGTATGCCAGTGGAAAGAAAGCATTCCTGTGTCCTGTGCTAGGTGAAGAATTTCATTCTGGTTGTATTAAACAGCTGCATTTCTAAAAGAATTCATTACAAAGCAGCATATCTTTTGGCTCACATGCTTAGTTTCTTCGGTGACACCTCCAGACTTTTCCATCATTCAACTTGTGCTGCCCTCTCCAAGCTCTATATCTACCAGGAAAGGAAAGGTGGCCACCTCTTCAGTAGGTGACACTGCAAAGACTGTGTTGTCTTGCTGCCTATCCTGACTCACAACAGAAAATTCCTAAAGCATAACCCTTGGTGATTGAGGCAGCTGGAGATACTGTTTTATATGCCACAGACACAGTATTAGTTTAATGAGTTTGCAGTTCAGGGCAATGGTCAATTCCTTTTTCAATTACATCTCTGCAATACCAATGAAATAATGAGAACCAGCAACATTTTTAAACAAACAAACTGATTTTTAAAATCTGTTTGAGAAAGAAAATGTGTGAAGTTGTTTTCTTTTTTCACAGGCTTTGCATAGCTTGAGGAATAGTCTGGCTTTACAGTAATCCTGCAAGAGACTGTGCAGTCCCTGTCAAAAATGTCCCTCTCAAAAATTTGGCAGTCTTAGCTGAGATCTCTAAATGACTGCGAGGAATTGCAGTTTCAGGATCCAGGTGATGAATGATTTTCACAGTTTCGTGTCCTATGAAATATAATACACAGAGCATTTGTCTGTGAAACCGGGGAGGTCTATCAGCTCCTGAAGGACTTTTCAGTCATGCTTCCAGCCTATTACTGTGCTCCAGAGATCACATAATGCTTGGACATTACCAGTCCAAATAGCATAAGATGAGCTTCTGAGCTTCCATTTAGTGTTGCTCTATAAAGGAAACACAGACAAAATTTAGTTCCAAGGCAAATTTTAAGATTAAGTGGCCTGAAATTAGTAAGGGTTTCAACTTCTGAAAGGGCTGATACCTAAACAAGTTGAACAATTAAGACAGTATAAGGAATGTGACTGTAATCTCTTGTGCTAGAAATAGAGATTCAATTTAGAGAAATTTACTTACTTAAATTTACTTAATTTACTTACTTTGTTAACAAAAGTTCTGATATTTAACCAGTGCTAATTTTGGTAGGTACAGAACAATAAAACACTAGAAATAAGCAGAAAAGCATCCACTTTCCTATTTACAGATAGTTTAATGATTGCTTCTAATGAGAACCTGGCTTCTAATTACACTAAAAAATGTACTTTGCTGAAATCTGCCCTCAAAATTAATTTTAAAAGAAAGGTTACAATGCAACTTGATTCAGGAAATATTACCTATTTTTCTAAGGTGTCCTTTGCGCTACTTTTACTGGTTAATTTACTTGGCTGTCATTAGCATCCACATTTTCTTTGCTACCATATCTGCAGCATTTCATGGTTTCAGCATTTCAGAGACCTGACAAGCATTTTAGTTATATTCCCAACATACTCCCAGGTGCTACCTACAAGAATCTTAGTAGAGCCAGAAGTGCAAAAGTAAGAAATACATTTCAACTTTCAAGCAGTTCCTTTATTTATTAGATTTTTGGCCATAACATCAGTGCAATTTAGAACTCTTGCTGCAACAGCCCTATGGGGTTGTGTTGTTGACTAGAATAAGTCTGCAGTAGATTATTTTAAGTATATTCCATGAATCTCAGTTGTCCCAAAAGCATCATCATGTCAAATCTGTGCTCATCTGTTTTGGGATATTGAAGTCTTCAACAATTTTCAAGCATATCTGAGTTTGTTTTGGTTTAATACAAACTTTCCATCCCTGCTCAACCCCAGGGATGTGAGAGCTCTGCAAAACTTTCCTAGTGATACAGTAGATTGGATAAGTGATCCCACAAAGTTATGACCACTTTCATGTGATTTAGCCCTCCCTGTGTCCTATTTTCTTGTCTGTAAAACAAAATATAAAATAGATTAACTGCTCTGCATGTCTATTGAGAGTTTTATTTAACTTCATTTTATTTAAAGAAGAAATATTTGTTACATTACCTCCCAAATCCTGCAACCATATTGGAACCCACTGTACTAAGCGCTTTACAGAGGTACAATAGACAAACTCCATCTCAAAGATTACTTCTAGAGTAAATAATATCTAGATAATTTGGTGAAAGGGTGTAAATATATATATATATAAAGTAGTTGTTATTAGTACTGAAACAGTGGAAGCTGAATTTCTTTGAAATTTCATATGCTCTTGCAATAATTTCCCAGGAAATTAAAATAATTTCACTGAAAGGTATCTCCATCTCCCCCCTCCCTCTCTGTCTTTCAGAAATCTCTGCAGCTTTTGGGGTAGGGGTGATTAAAGCATTGACAGGGAAACCCCAAGACGTTTTCTTTTTTTAGTGGTAAGAATCAGAATGCTACATCTTTTCATCCCAACGCCTTATGGAAACCAATGAGAAAGGCTATTGCTTTATCTGCTTTTCTTTAGCTTTTGAAGAACATTTATGCAATACTAGTGAAGGAGCAGTGGAAGGAGGAATAACAATATATATTTAGACATTATAAACCTCCTTGTGAAAGTCTTTGGACCAGTTCTGGTCTCTTTGTAGTGGTTAGGAAACCTGAGCTGACTTTGACAAAGTATGGATTTCACCTCTGACATTTAAATGCCACTGTTGTTCACATATTGTTACTGGGAATACAGAAAGTGCATTATAAAATGAGAATAACCTTTGCATCAAGGTTTTCATCCCAATTGCAATATTCTCTGATGACATATCATCATTTTTTCTTTTCTTTTTAATGTCAGAGTGACCACTTGAAAGACCCCAAAGGTCCAGGTGCTATTTGCACAAGTTTCTACATGATCATAAAAATCAGATTCTAAACACTCCTCAGAAACCACTGCCTTAACCTTCCTTTATCTCTTTTTCTTCATATGATTTATTCTTCCCCAACATGTTGGACTGTATATCATTGACTGTATACTGCTCTTTCCTCAACAATTCTTCCTCTAAATTTTTCCCCATATTTCTGTTCATCCCATCAGAGGTTTCCTTTCCTGGGAGGAGCTGAGCATGCTCAGCTGGAAGGCATGGTTGGACAGGCAGAAGAGCAACACTGCAGCTGGGGAACATGTTACAGCTCAGGTGTGATGGAGAGAGGGGCAGGTTTTTGGCTGAAGAGAAGGGGTTTGACTCACTTTTCTTAAAGGTGCAGAGGGAATAGTGCAAACTGTGTTGTAGCTCAGGAAGGCACGGAAAAGTGATGGTGAGAGCAAGTATGGGAAAAAGTAGGAGGTAGTTTGTTGCCAATTCTTTCACTTTTTTTAATGCATCTTGTGCAGCAGAGCTGTACATTCTCTGTGCCAAAAGGTTGCTGTTGTGATAAAGCACACTTTGAAGTGTGACAAAGAACAGGATATTCAGAGACTGAAAGCTTTTTCCAGGAGTTTCCCATAAAGAAAGGTGCAGATAGCATCACTTCAAAGCTCTGACTAGCTCTTCACAAAATGCTGCCCACCACAGGCTGCTTTCAACTACATAAACCCAAGCATGGGGAAAAAATTTCACTCTTATGACTAGCTTTTTCATGGATTCTTTGGGTTTAGTTTAAAAAGAAATGTTTTTCTCTGTCAAATCATGTAAGTACATAAATGTTGTTCTGCTTCCACTACCTCGTATCATCTGAGGTTTATCTGAAGTTACTTGCCAAAGAATTTTCAGTGTTTGCCAGAAAAAATTTTAAAAAAGCCTATTTTTCAAGCAGTTTCCTGTGATAATAGAAAACAAAATATTAAACATTGATTCAAAGTTCAAAGCTGAATCTTTAGAAAGCACCAACAAATACGAATTATCGCAAATGCAGCTTCTCTTTGGTCTGGAATGTCCTTTCATGTATTTTCAATAATATTCTTATTTCAAACAGGTGAATAGTTACATTTTGAATGCATTTTCTATTAAAGGAATCCTGTGTTGCATGGCCTTGCTATGTAATTTAAAACCACTTCTAAAAAAAGCCTAGATTTCTTATGAATGGGTTTAATTCCTGCTTTATTTGAATATGCTGACTTTATTAGGTTTAATTTACATCAATATCTCTGTATTAAAAAAATAGCTGGTTTTTTTTAAGTTGTAATATTTCTTAGATAACAGAAAATCAATACTTAAGGAAAATAAATGCAATTCATCACATCTATATTAGCTTTATTTATTACTATCAGAACATGTATATGAAGGAAGTATTTAGAAGTTGTTTAGACTTTTCAAAAGCTTCACAGTGAAAATGTAACAGTGATTTTAGGCACTTTTATTGTGCATAGTGCAAAAATCATAAATTTGTTGGAAACAGGTAACTTTGGAGTATGCACAGGAATTAATAATATGTGTAAGGTATCAGTGAAATGTACTGCAAGAGAAAGCCTTCTGTGCTTTTTCTTATGTTGCCATTGGATGAACTGTCCTGGCTTTGCTAGCTAATTAAAGATGATTGTTAAATGCAGTTTCTTAGGCTTGGCCGTGGCAGAGGTGGAAACATCTGCCTATGCAGAGATGACATGGCCTGGCTTGAGTGCAGCAAAATGGGCTCCCAGGTCTCTGGTTGTCAAAAGAGGTCTGCAGCACCACTAAGCTGCAGGTAAATGTGAAGCACAATGAGCCTTTGGCAGCAATACTAGGGAACAATAAGCAATTTACGTCCTAGGCAATTGTCTCTCATAAGTAAATTTTTGCTTATTGCAAACTGAATAATCTGAGATCTTTAAATCAAAGTGATAATGAGGATTCAAAACGTTTAAATTGTACCCTGACAGTGGATATATCTCTAGGTAAGTGAAATACAGCCACAAATACTATTTCATCCTGATGACAACAATAACTCTTTTGTGTCATTCAGGTAGGAAAGCTCAGGTGTGTTACTAGAGTTCAGGACTAGGTACCAAAGTTTGTCTACATGCAGTTGGGATGTTTGAGACCTGTTTGTTTGGGCGCTAATTAATTTTTTTTTCTCTCGCTACAGGTTCACTAACTTACTGCAGATATTTGGTATTTGCTTTATATTTGAAACAAAATTTACAAATAGAAGAACTGGATATTGTTTACATTACTTGCACAAGGGAAGAATCAAGATGGAGTAGTGGCATTTGAAATGCTTTTGGAGGATTTTAAGTTGAAGAAGATTTAGTCTTCCTAATTCAAATTCAGAATTTCATTGAAGGACTTTTAGTGGAGTTTTTTCTCTCTTTTTTCTTTTTGCCTGGCAATCACATCAGATCTTTCTACTCAGAGTTCATCCTACCTATTATTATCTTGATCCTCCTCTCTGATTAAAGTTTCCCTGTCTATGACTTTCAAAAGTCTTTGTAAGTTATCTTTCAATTGAGTCTCGCTGCTGGTTCTCAAATCTGCAGACTGTCTGGACAGCTGCTCTAAGTTTCATACATGCTCTCTGAAGCTTCCCTGCATATGAAAAAGTTATTCTTTGTACTCTAAGGAGACTTATTATTTCATTTATTTCTGAAAAGAGAACAGCATGTAGCAAAGTGACTGACAATTGAAGACTGGGGTGTTAAGCAGAGGGCTGATTGGAGGGGCTGGAAGAGAAAGAGTTGGTTGAAAAAAAAGCTCTGAATCATCTCCTGAATATATTGGAAAAACATTTTAAAGATCAGAAAACAATGGGAAAGTAATTAATATTGTGGTGGCTTTACCCTGACTGGGCACTGGGTGCCCACCAGAGCTACTCTGTCACTCCCCTCCTCAGCTGGACAGGGAAGAGAAAATACAAGGGAAGTCTCCTGAGCTAAGTACAGGGAGAGATCACCCACCAATTACCATCATGGGCAAAACAGACTCAGCTCAGGGAAATGAGTTTAATTTGTTACCAGTCAAATACCAAATCTTAAAAACACTTCTCCACACCTCTGCTTTCTTCCCAGGCTTAACTTTACTCACAATTTTTCTACATCCTCCCCCACAGTGGTGCAGGGGATAAGGGAATGGGGGGTTGGGGTTAATTCCTCACACATTGTCTCTACTGCTCCTTCCTCTTCAGGGGGAGGACTCCTCACACAATTCCCCTGCTCCAAGGTGGGGTCCTCCAGTGGCCTACGGTGGAAATCTGATCCACCATGGACCTCCATGGGCTGCAGGGGCACAGCTGCCTCAAATTTCTACGTAAAAACTGAGATCAAGACAAATCTTTTAATAAACTTTCATGATCTTAATAATTATCTCTCTTAAAAGTTTGTAACAATACTTTGCATTAAAAGAAGCAGATTGGTCTACTGATTTTTGTGTCTGCTCGACTATTTGTAAGAATCTTTTAACGTGAAAAAGTAAAACAGAGGGCAGCTGCACAGTGTGCAAAGCTGATGACTATCTTTGGCAATTCAATTGTCTTAACTTTAGCCTTTTAAAAGTTAGGTTTGTAGACTAAATTACTCATCTGTTCTTCCCTCTTCAAACAGATAGGAAAAAAAGTGCCTATGGAGGGTAATTGATCCCATTTTCAGATAAATCATTGCAGATGTTATCTAGAAATGCCAGTCAGACTTCATTACTTTGTCTCAGGCTCCCTCTATAGTCAATTTCCCTGAAAGTTCCTGACAGGTGCCCCTGGCATGTGCTGCAATGCTCACCGTTTGTCTGAATTCCAAACTGATCTTCTGAAATTCAGCTATCATCTGAAAAAAATGACAGCCAGAGCCCAGCCCTTGGCTACAGGATAAAACAGAAATTATAAATTCTGTCAGAGGGTTTGGTGAAGGAGTAAGAATTCAGATGTACTTAATGGTTTGTCTGCATGGAAGTCTACATTCTTCTCTGCTAAACCTGAAGGACATTTGGGATGCTTTTTTCGTGTCCTGTGTTTCCCAGTGAGCTGTGTATGGAGTCAAAGAATGTGATCTTTGGGATTGGGATTTTGCATTAGAGGGAAGGTACCTTAAAGAAAGCAGGATATAGTCCTCTACTATGTTCATCCCCTAAGGGCCTGCTGGAGTCTGAAAACCAAGAAATTTAAGCATCTGCTGAGCACAGCCTGAGTTTCCTCAACTTTCAAATGAGCAAAATGTAATTGAGACTATTCCATATGTGGTGAAGGAGCAGAAGAATCAGAATGCAAACTCTGTACACAGCAAAGCTTCCCAGAAGTGATGAGTGGGAGTGAAATGACACTGGGCTTTGGTTCATTTTTTCATTTGAACCACAAAGTAAAACTTTCTGATTGCATGGCCACCAGGGCAGTGATCGCCCCCCTTTACTCAGCACTGGTGAGACCACCCCTTGAACCCTGTGATCAGTTTTGGGCCCCTCACTACAGGAATTAAGTTGAGGTCCTGGAGTGAGTCCAGAGAAGGGCAATGAAGCTGCTGAAGGGTCTGGAGCACAAGCTGGATGAGCCGCTGCTGATGGAGCTGGGCTTGACCAGTCTGGAGAAAAGGAGACTGAGGGAAGACCTTATTGCTCTCTACAGCTGCCTGAAAGGAGGTTGCAGTGAGGTGGGGGTTGTCCTCCTTTTCTCCCAAGGAGCAAGCGATAGCAGGAGAGGAAATGTCCTCTTGTTGCACTAGGGGAGGTTTAGATTGAATATTAGGAATATGTCCTTCATGGAAAAGGTTGTCAGTTATTGAAACAGGTTGCCCAGGGAAACGGTGGAGTCATCACCTCTGGAGATATTTCAAAGATGGGCTGATGCGGCCCTTAGGGACATGGTTTAGTGACGGATTTGTCAGTGTTAGGCTAACAGGTGGACTTGATGATCATAGAGGTCATTTCCAACCCAAACAAATCTATAATTCTATGCTGTCCTTTTGAATGCCACTGCCACTCGACAAACAAATGTCTGTCACCAAAAACTGCATCTCTTTTCCACTGAATGTGCTAATGTCCACCCCAAAAATGTGTGCTAAACAGCAAACCAGAATATTTGCAGTATTTCACACCGTTGACATGGCTTTATATGGAATTTAGCTAAGCACCAAAAAGGGAGGTGGGATTAGATATTAACTGGTAGAAAATTAATAGCACTATTTTCTAGTCAGATATTATGTAGCTCATACTCATGCTTTAGACCAAAGAGAAAAAGATAATAAAAAGAGGAGCAGCAAAGCATAATGGTGAAATAGTAGAGCATCTCTGTGTTCTGTGAATGGGACAGTGTTGTTTGAAAATGTCAGCCACAACACATAAGCACAGAGGTTTAAGGCTACTTCATATGAGGTTGAAACAGCATACCTTGGCAAAGCTCCATTTGGAAAAAATACAGTGGCTGGTTGGTCCCATGGGAAAGTTTTGCACTGGTGCCTCTCTGGAAAAAGAGGTATTTGCTCTGAAACCCCTTGTGACAGGTATGAACTTCCTCAGAAGTCTGGCCTCCAGCTGTGACCAGGATTTTGGAGGCAACAAGTCTTGGTTCAACAGGCTGAAGTAAGGATATATTCACTATAGGAGACAGCAGTTTCAGAGGGAGTTCATCAGGACCCCAGAACATCTTTCAGTGAAAGATAATGACTACTATTTAAACTAAATACTTACATATTTATATGGAAAACTGAAGATAATTTAATTTTCCTATTTGCCTCTACACTCATGAAAACAGATCTCTACATTAATCAAGCTACATTTCCCCCTGATCAGATGGCAAGAAAAACACCCAGAAGCTATGGCGAGACAGGGTTTTTTTACGAACATTAGTAGGTCTGAAATGCTAACAATACAGACCATAACAGAGAAACAAGAGGACCAGCAAATGACTGTGGAGATGCTCTGAAGAAAAAGGTTGAGCATACTTTATGGAGACAGATAGGAATCATGAGTACCCTTAACAAATACCTTTTTCTGTTTGGATTTCTGGTGGAGTTTTTTAGCTCTCTTTCACTTGAAATCATTACATTGAACTATCCATGTAGCCTCTGGACTTCCAAAACAGCAGATTTCTTTGAGGGTGGGGACAGAAAAGAGGTTAATTGGGGCTTTGGCTTCACTTTCTGTGTTGATACTTTGTATATGCTTGTGCTTCCTGCTTTTCTGTAATGCTGAAGTTTCTCATTTTAGTCTCATTGATGGTAGTTCTGGCACCACTGTGCATGTCTCTCTTCAACAAGCGTGAGAAGTGAGTATTATGAACCTTTGGTGATGCCTTTTTCTGGCTTTAAAATCAAGAATCAAACACAGTTAGAGGGGAAAAAGGGATTTTACCTTGGTATTTATTTTAAGGATCCTTAGGTGCACCACATCCAGGTCGAATGCACCTCAATGCACACCACAATGCACACCCACAAAAGATCTGGTATAACATTATAGGTCTTACTAATTAGCATATCTATGAAAGACTCCCCAGTGAGAGGCTCAAGTGAGCCCCCCTTCCCCGAGGAACCTTCCACTGGATGGTTCTATCTTAGTCTACAAAATGTGTTCTGGAGAGGACCTTGGTGTCTGGGGCATTCTGATCCCTAACTACGAGGCTTCTAAGTTTAGTCTCCTAGCCAAACAAACAAGTCTAAGAATATAGGCTAAAAAGCACTAAAAATACAGAAGTTATAAAAAGGTATATAAAAGGGGTTTAAAAGAAAAGGCAAAAAATCATCATGGCATCATTTACAGCTCCACTCATGCAGCTGGTAATGCAATCACTGCCCCTTCTGCATCATGTCTGTCAGACAGACACTTTCTGAGCAGTGGGGTAGGTGGGGTGAGACAGCTTTTCTTGTTGCAGGACTTCTAGGGTCATTTCTGCCCTCCTTGTCAGGTTCTTTTTCTGTCAGTAGTGCTTCTGGCTTTGGTTTGTCTACCAGCATGCTCCTTCCTTGTATCAGAGCAACAAGTCTGGTGCTCCTCTCTATCTATCAGTATGTGGTCTTCATTACTGCAGCATTACTACACATTACTTCATTACTACACAGCTGCTGCTGTGTAAATGGTCTTTATTTTAATATAACACTGTTTCAGAATTTTTTTTCTATAAAACTTGACCAGTTGCATGATTGTGGGTAAGAATATGTAAGGGTTCAAGAATAAAAAAAAAGCCAATTAGGGGTATGGCATGGTGGCTCCCAGTAGTGTTTTGTATGTTCTATTACTGAATGTGCCAGCTCTTGCCCATGAACTGAGATGCAAAAGTGCCATGGGAGAATGAGACATCTTGGCAGAGGTCCAGAGCGCCTCTCTCATCTAGAAGAGAAGCAGGCACAAGATTGAGTCTGATATGTAAAGTCTTCATCATAGAAACATAGAATCATTAAGATTGGAAAAGACCTTCAAGATCACTGAGTCCAACCTTTATGATTAATAGTTAATATCCCTTGTCTTACAGTAAACAGTTTTGTAGCTGTAGATTCAGGAATCTGGGAATAATTTTTGTCTCTAATTTATCAAGAGATCAAGGCTGTTATTCTGTCCTGTGCTCTTTTTTTCATTTCTGCTGGTAAAAAGGTGGATAATAATCGACCCAGACTACTTCCTTGAGTATTTCCAAAAGGCAGTGGTATGCTTGGGGGCCTGATAAAGTGGCTTTATAGCCAGATTTTCAACATACCTACCAGCACTGCACAGGAGCAGTGAGGAGATGGGATCAGGATGCTCCTGGTTTGTTTGGTCCATTGAGATTTACTGCTAAGTAGAACTTCTGCATATTAGAGCCAACTAAGCAAAAACATTAGGAACCAAAGATTTTTCTTGGAACATCACACTGCTGGGTCTCTAATGTATTCTTTCTATGCAGGCATTCTTGGCCAAAATGGTCAACTTTGTCCCTCCCTTTTTCAGCCCAGTCCAGCGTCAGAAACATGTCTAGCATGGAAACTATGAAAACTAAACCCAGAAATAATCAAGGTGAGGAGATGACACTTCACATCCAAGATAAAACTTAAAATCACACAAAATGGATTAAACCTGTGTGAGAAAATATTTACTGTAATGATAATACCTCCAGCCACTGCCTCTCACTAACCTGCTAAAGCTTCTGAGTTGACAGCAGGAATTATTAAAATACAAGGTGTTGAAGAAATATTCTGCTATAATCCACTGTGGAAGAACCACAAGCAAAAGTGGATGCAACACAGAATGGCAATGGACTGGATTGTTTGGTGTAAACAAAAGCTGATGTAGTTCAAAGTGCATGGCACCCTGACTTAGTTTGTAATGGAAAAACAGAGAGATTATTATTACATTGTTTTCTGTTGCCTTTCTCTGAATGAGGCCTTTTGTTTGGCTGGTCCTGGCTGCAATAAAAAAGAAGAAAAAGATCCTTCCTCTCTCCAGAGCTTCCATTTCCTCTTCGTTATAGTTCTGAGTACATCATGTCCTTTTGACTAATGTTTTCTTGAAGATGAAACCGCAGAGCTTCTGCTTTAAAATCTCCCTTTCCAGACAATCTCATTCTTACTTGTCACTATGTTCTATCCCAGGACACTGCTGCTCTGACCCTCCATCCTGACTCCAAGGGCAGCTGTGTGCCTGCTGACTGCAAATCACTTCTCTGGACTCTGCCTGTAAGTCCAGGGCCCTGCTTGTCTCAGCCCTGCCTGACTGCAGAGCTCTCCTTATCATGAGATGTACCATTTAGTTTTCTTTTTTCAGGCCCTGTGAAGGGCGATTTCAGCTATAGATGTTCATAAAAGGCAAAGTGGGAACCAACAATGCAGCAGCGTATTCCAGTGACTGTGACCTCTGGCTGTCCTTGAATGTGCTTAATTGAACCTCAAGAGCTTTGAGCTCTTCTCTCATGGCTCTTGGCCCTCTACAGCATCCATCTGTGTGTACATCCAAGCTTTTTAACCACACACAATTGATTAAAAGGAAGGGCAGATTGCCTGTCTGCCTTTCCAGCAGCTGATCATCTTATGTGGCAAGAGTCTGAAGAAGCGCCTTTGTTGATATGCATGGCTTATCCTCAGTGGGCAGGGAAACTCCAACCTTTCTTTCGTCTTCATCTTTGCACAGTAGCTAAAACCACAGTCAGACTTTTGCAGATGCCTTAAGGCTGGCCTTGCCCTATTATTGATGTCTTTTCAGACATCTTTTGTATTTTTTGCTTTTAAATAGGATGGAAAGAGTCCCTGCCAGGAACATGATGGATTACTGAAAGAATGAAAATGATGGCTACAGAGACATTACATAGCTTCTTAAATATAAATCAGAAACTGGTGTCTTCATGCAAGTACATTTGAGATATTAATCAGCCTTTCTGTCTTATTCAAAGCATAATTTCATACTAATAGCTTGCTGTAACATCATTTTAAACAATGTGGCCTAATTCTATTCTATTATTAGGTTTCACAAAACTGTGTGCAGAAAAAAAAGTGTGAATTAAAACCAAAAAAATTATTGGAATAATTTTTTCTGCCTGTCAGTTAAAATCATAGCAATTTTGTCAATTACACATTAAAACACCTGTTTTTCCATAAAAATGTGTATTTAGATTCATTAAGTCTGCTGTTGGGAATTATGTAGGAAGGATCATTAGAATTGATCAGAATCTATGGACTCTAGCCAGAAACAACAAAACAATCTGGCCTACTATAAATTCTGCAAGTACTCTTCTGTAAAAGAATAATAGAATTTGACAAATAAATTATTCAAAGTACCAAAATTTTAATATGACATGAAAAAAAATGACAGGTATGTGTTTTATGAGGAGTTAGAAGCCTAACCAGTTAAATGCATGCTTTAACTAAAGATGGATTATTTGTAAAAAAATAGAACTACCTGTCAGTTTATCATAGGCTTCAGTGGTTTGAATTTAAGACTCTTTACTATTAGGTTCATTCTGCTGCTGCATTCTCTCAGACTAAGTTCTATATTCGAAAGCTCAGCTTGGCCTGCCAAACTAAAAAATCAGTACAGAAATCTTTTTCTTTAGGTTTACACAAAAGAGGACTTGTCTTTTTCATTGTAATGAGAACTCAAAGGATATTTACAAAGCATTTCCTTTTAGAGATCTTCTTTTTTAATTTAAAGACAAAATAAAGTAAATTGTGAAACAGATTAGAAATCAATATCATCCACAAGGTCACCCCCTTCTTGCAGACCAGTGCAGGCATGTGACTAAGATTTTGGGGTTCCTTCCATGCAGTGCCCTGCTGGAAGCCCGGGAAGAGCTGGCAGGTCGGGCTGGCTGCCCGTGTGCACCACCAGGTACTTTCTGCTTGCAGCCTAGACGGGCTATTGAGTGTGGATGGAGTGTTAGGAAAGGCTGACAGAATTGAGTTTGTTCAGCCCAGAGAAGAGAAGATTTTGTAGGGACCTAATTTCAGCCTTCCAGTACCTGAAGGGAGCCTTCAAGAAAGATGGAGAAGCGCTTTTTACACGAGCATGTAGTTACAGGACAGGGGCAATAAAGAGGGCAGCTTTAGATCAGATATTAGGAAGAAATCCTTTACTATGAGGGTGGTGAAGCACGAAACAGGCTGCCCAGAGAAGCTGTGGATGCCTCTTCCCTGGAAATGTCCAAGACCAGGTAGGACAGGGCCTTGAGCAACTTGGTCTGGTGGAAGGTGCCCCTGCCCACGGCAGGAGGGTTGGAATGAGATGCTCCTTCAGGCTCCTTCCAACCCAGGCTATTCTATGGTTCTATCATTACTGGGTACTAACATCTTTTTTTTAAAAGCTTGAACATTATGTTTTGCTTCATATGACCAGGATATAGTCCCTTCAGCACAGAATCATGTGCTAGTTTGTTCTAGTGGAAGGTCAGGATCTAACAGGGATTTCTGGGAAATGCTTTTTTTCTGTGACTGGAAGAGCACTGTTTGTGTTTCTCTCAGTTGATTCCAATGAATAGAGCTTAATGCTGTCTCATCTGTGGTCCTTCTGTGCACTTACGTCACTTCCACAGGCATTTTTTTTCCCACAGCATAAACCCAATTTCTTATTGATGAGTATGTCTTTGTTTCTGTTTCATAATATTTTTCTATAATTTACTTTGAAATAAATAGTTAAATAGTTATTTTCTTCATCTGCATTAGTAAGCTTTTAGAATTAAATATAAAAAACCTTTTTAACAGTATCTTTTTTTCTCCATCTTGCCCATTTTATAGGCTTATGATATGTCAGCCTGACAGTAAATAAGATGAATCCAGCTGCTTAATATCCAAAGTAACAGAATAGTTCTTTTCCCTGTGCAGCACACACAAAATGCAAACAAATGTTTTCTATTGTGGGTAGTGTTTTTTAAATTTCTGCTGAGGGAATTTTATGAAGTGGAATTTCACCAGTGCCCAAGAGAAGAAGAAACCAGGACAGGACCTAGATATTCAGATGCCCCCCAATCAGCTTGTTGCTGTGCAAATTTCTCAGTCATTTTGCTGCTCCAATGACCCTTAGCACATGTAGGTCATCTTACTAAGAGCAGGGAGAAGCACTACTGGGAGATGCAGATGTAACAAATGGAGAAAATTGGTAGTAAATATTTTCTTCCTTTTGGTTAGGCCACTTCGAACTATTTATTTTGGGACAAGAAAGGCGGAATTAATTTGTACGTCAGACAAGGTTGTGGAAGCTTTGAAAGTTTTTTGAAGACATTTATCTTTGCAAAGTCAAGCTGTCATTGACTTGAGTGGGAGAGAAGATTGTGGGATTGTGGAATTAAAGGAGAAGAAATAAAAAGAATAATTAAGAAGTGTGCCAGTTATTACTCAAATTTGTGTTTTAACATAAGAAATTGAAAGACAATGCTGGCAGTCATGTTACAAACCAAGTAGCACCAATGAAAATGTTCTTCATGTCTGCTATCACTGCTGAGGCAGCTCTGGGGGGGAGCTGTGCTGCACTAAGGAGCAGCTGTGCAGTCACTCAGCCTGGGCTGCTCCCTGCCTTGGTTGTACTGACTGCCAAGGTGAACTGTGAGCCTCTGCACAATGCAGCAGTGGGGTTTGAGGGTGTAGTGACCTCCAGATTTCTTCCAGGAATAACTAATACTCAGTAAAAAATAGAGTTTCATAATTGTATAAACCCAGAAAAATAATCAGCTGGAAATTTCATGCCCTTGGGCTTTCCTTTCCCAGAACATTCTAATTGCATTGTTAGTCTGAAACCCTGATGGGCAAAGTGGTTGATTTAGTTCTCATTTCCTTCACCTCTTGACCTTTAGAAGGTGTTGTCTTATTCTTCTGTAACATATGTCTCTGCTTGGCTTAAAAATACCTCCTGCGGTACGCAACAAATTGGCTTTATTTTTATTTTGGACCATATATTTATTTTTATTTTTATTTTATTGTTCAGTTCAGAATCTCCCCCATGACTCCCCACCCCTCACAGACATGACAATATTATTGGTTACAAAATACTCAAATCACATTATGTTTTGATTGCTTCTGATTTTCAGATTTCAACTCTTTAAATTTTATGTTTCTTATTTTATTTGAATGTTCACAGAATGTTTCTATTGCCATGCACAATTTTATGATGAGCAACTTGTTTGACTGAACTTAGTCCCAATTCCTAACACTTTTTAGCATTCTGTAGCTCTGCAATGAAGCAGGGAATAAGAGCTCCAGTATCCTTTCATCCCTCATGTGTGTTGCTGGAACTGCCAGGAGAGTGTCTGTCATTTGATAAATCTTGGTATGATGATTTTATGCCACTCTCAGTACTTCAGTGAATGTTTCTTTCAGAGGTGAGCTTCACATAAAATCAAGAGTGGTCCCATCATTTCTAGCCTCTTCCTTTCCCTCAGACAGGCACACATCTTTCTCTGCAGACTTAACATCTCCTAAGAATTTGTGCTTCAACTTGTGACACTGCACATCTCTTACGATCACTGTAGCTTGATTTGTTTCTACTTCTGACTGAACCAATTGTGTTCATGTTAATTGAAATTCCCCGTAGAGTCTGCGCGCTTCTAACAGCATTTCCACATTCAGCCTAGGTGCCTATTCAGGCATCACTGCCTAGCAGTTTGGTTTTTTTCCATCTTTTAGCTAACCCTGGTAAGATCTAAGCAAAATGTTGGATTATACATTATATGCAAAGGTCATAAAACTCTTCAGGGTTTTTTATTGAGAAAACTTTGCTGTTGTTTAGTTAATATCTGTACAATTGATCTTCTGTTAGAGGCACTTCAGTCTGTATCACTCCGGTAAGGTTTTGGTGTGAGATAGCAGGGTCAGAGCAGATGTGCCTATATTATGGGAGTTGCTACAGAATGCAATAAATTGAAGGGTATTTTTTCAGGAGAGTCAAACTTCAAATAGTTTTTTAAAATCAAAGTCCAGTAGCTACCAATAATGTCTAGCTTCTCAGCTTGCACAGGCATTGAAGTTTCAGGTATTGTGTTTCTGAAGTGAGCCTTTAAAAGTGCCACCTACACCATGTGACAATAAAATACATTTGCCTTTGCCATCAGTCCCTGTGAGAGGATATACAAATCCAGGCTTATTCACTCTAGAAGTTATTCTGCTTTTGAAACCACTATTATCCTGTATTTCTTCTCTGAGCAGTACATTCTTGTTTCCATTTGTTCTGAATTTGTTTTCCTGATCTCAAGTATCAGGTTTTTTGTGTAAAATGTATTTCCAACAAAAATTGTCTTCCTTGTTCCCTGAAACTTGGATACTTTTTGAAAAACTGGTTGATGCAGCCGTACTTTTCCATGAGTTTTCAACATTTTACTTAATGCTTAACCTTTGTGGAAGCCTTAGAGCAACAGATCCTACCTCTGCACTGTCTCAGCACTATTGCTCTGCAATGTGATGGATCACAGCTAGAACACTCATGAACTCCAGCTTGTATTAGTTTACTTGAATAAAGGTTCCCAAGATTATGAGCATTTTTTGATTAATACCACAGTTGTTTCCACTGCTATCTCTGTACAAAACTTCAGCTCATTCTGGGGTGTCTCACTGGAGAGGCCTGTTCATCATGATACCCTGGGCTGATTGAAACATCTATATAAAAGTAAAAGGAAGATTTTACCCCTGACAGATTTGAGGAACTTCTTTGCAGACTTATATTGTTTTGTACCAAAGAGTTTATTACAGTCTCTGTACTGTAATAAGTTGCAATAGAAATATCATTTTGTAAATAAACCCAAAGGCTACTGCACAATGCAGTTGAACATACCCAGAATCAAATCAAGTGTGATTACATTGTACTGAGCTGGCACTCGGAAATCTGTGATGAAATTCAGAAAGGGTAATCTTGATTCACTACCCACCTACTTGAATTTAATTTACATCCCGTGCCAGAGTGACTGAGATAGTGAATTGGATGTGTGCCGATCAGGAATCTAGAAAATGTCTTGTCTCTGAATATCTTCTGTACTAGGAATGGACAAACCAGAGAGCTATTTATAAATTAGTACACCTCCTCTCACTTCCCGCCAATAGGTAAAGTAGCTTTTAAAATACAGAGCACTAAAAAAAAAACCCCACCCCTTTTTTTAACTACACAAGTCAAAGTAAGGTTAAGCAGATAAGAAAAAATAAGTTTAGGGTATTTTCAGAATCAAGAAGGGGAGGGGAGAGAAAAATTATTTACCTTGCCAAGATTCATCTTTTTGACTGTCTTCAGGGTGACAACCTCAAGTGTCTACTTTTTCTTTTCTCCTCTTTCCCCTGAAGTATGAAATAGGGCAGATTCCTTATGGATACTGAGAACCCAAAGCAGGTTTTGTTACTTATTTTTTGACTGTGTGGTCCTTCAGTAGGTCCACCAGTTTCCAGTGACTCTCTCTTCATTCATTAGCCCTACAAGCATTTCAATTTGGGGGGTTTGGTTAAATAAATGACAGAAGGTGACAACTATTTTTCTTTGATTTTGTTCTGCATCTTAGTGCTACCAATCACAGGGTTTGTTTTTCTCGTGTATGGTGACATGGGGTGGTTTAACACAGTCTATTGATTTGGCTTTTTTTATCAGGGTACCAGGGATGACATTTCTGTGACTCATGCCCACAAAACTGTGACTGATGGGTGCATGCTGCAGTATTGGGTCTTTTTTATATATTTAGAGTGCATTTGACGTGGAGGGTCCCCCAGATCAGCAGAAACCATGAACAAGACAAGAAAAATTGCTGATATTTCTGATCAGTGGCTGAAAGTAAAATGAAGTATGTTGCTGAGCATGCACTGACACTTGAAGTTCATAGAGATCATGTGTTCTTGAATCTTCTGAAATTTACTTCTGCCCTTCTGCCACTGTTTTCGTTGGTATATTTTCCCTGTTTCATTCTCTCTTCAGAGATGACGACCCTGTCCTCTACAGCTCTTCTCAGAAAATTTCAAATTATCTCTGGCAAAACACCTGTCAGTAGAGTTATTCTATCAAGGACTGACCAGCCCAGGACTCTGCTGAAGGTGTCTGCATGTCTAAACCTGCCCTTTATTTTTGAGAGTAAATTATCATTCAGTTTCCAGTAGATGAATAGAAACCTGATCTAATCACCATGAATTTATTTTCACAGGTAGACTATGAGAGGTCCCTTTTAAAGTAGGAGAGGGCTAGAATAAAGCAGAAGAGGGTAGAACAGAGCCACAAAACTTCTGTTTGATGTCAGTATACAGAAGGCTTAAAATTATGCAAATGAAGAAGCAAGCATAGTTTTGTCAGACTTTTTTTTCAAAAAACTCACATTACTAGTGATAGTTTTACATGTGGTTAGGATATAGAGGTGATCAGAGAGAATGAAATCCAAACCAATTTTTGACAGAAACTAAGGAAAGAGACAAAAAATGGAGGAATCTGGACTACTGAGTGAAGAGTTCGTCTCTGTTTTATAGAGATGATATGAATCAGTTGCCTTTCAAGCACACGCTATAAAGGGTGCATATTGTTCTGGTCCAAAGTGGTGAACAAGGTGTGTGCTGATGCCAGAGAAGTATGGCCTGTATGTGAGAGTACTGAGGTACTGATTAGGAAGGAGTGGACTGGGCTGAAAATTGACTCAGATCAGCAGTACACAAATAGAAGGTTGGATGTTTGTGAATTAAACCTCTTCATAAGCGGTAAAGAGCTCAGTTATAAGCACCTGAGTTGGAAAATATCTGGGTGTATGGCCTTCATGACACATTGGCCAACTAGCACAGACATGAAAAATGCTAGTAGAGTCCTAAAATATGTGAAAAGAAGTATTTCTGGTAGAAGAGGGGTAATTGACATCAACATAAACAGCTCTGCTGTTGCCTCACTTGCATATAGCCCTTTTATTCAACAATGAGAAGGAATTTGAGAAGCAATGAGCCCATTTCTTAGGGGAAGCTAGGGTGCTTTGGCTTAGATAGTATATTGAAAATTAAGAGGGAATATGATTGTGAAAATAAATGAGATTAAACATCAGGTTATAACTAAACTGGAGGACAATGTCACCATAGGAACAAATGGTTATAAAAAGTCCACCAATAGGTTAAGACTGGAAAACAGAAGCATCATGATTTTAAACAATCTGTTTGAGAGAGAAAAAAACCCAAATTCACAAACCCCCACTGTTAAATTCACAATGTAACTTGCTTAGCTGATGAAAAGGTGCACAGAAAGCAGTGCAAAGATGTTACAGGATATCACTCAGTGACTCAGGACTCTTTCAGTTCCTCTGCTCCTAAACATAATGAAAGACATTTTTACCTGATGATAATGAACACTAGACTGAACTCATATTGCTGACAGCTATCAAATTATGAGGATATGAGGTGCTGCTCCCAGCAACCTGGACAAAACATAGAGTGGCTAAAAGCTAACTGTGCAGGTCTAAGTCACTATGTAAGTGGTGGAAGAGGAATGTTGATTTCATTATTCCTCATCTACTGTTGGATGTCTGTCCCAGCCTAAAATGTCTTCAATTATTCTGAGTCTGCAGTTAGACTTGGCAGCCCCATTATTTTCAATAGGTACAGTTCCCTCCCTAATGTTTAACTTCAGCAATACCCGCAGAATCTTCACTTTATGGCTTTGTTCTGCCTGCAGTGACTAATTGCAGGGGACATAATCTGTAGCTAACCACCTCTTTTATATACTTCTGCACTAATATCATGCCTGTCTTTTCTGCAGAATGAATGTTCCCAGTTTTATCAACCTTTGATCTCACTGGAATCAATTTTCTGCTTTCTCTTTCATTTAGGAGCAAGTGGCACTCCGAATAAATACCCTGTCAAACATGAAGCTGGACCATGGAGTACATGGCAAAATAATTCCAGTTGCAAGAACTGTTTAAATCTAGAATTTCCACCCAAAAATTGTTTTCAGTGTCTTCAAAGACTCTTCTTTTCCCTGAAGTGAGGTGAAAAAAAATTTTTTTTAAATCCAGTATTTACTGGATTTATGGGTGGAATGGAAACTTCTAGAAAACATGAGTCAGAGCTGACCCTAAAATGTCTGATTTGGATTTAGTCAGTTAAAAAGAGACTCTCCTTTGTGTCTAGATTTGAAAGAAAGTACCCTTATTGTCTGAAATTGGTTCTACATGCCCACATTAATAAAAGCAGTAATTCAGGAACTTTAGACCAATTTCCCATTTCTACCAGCCAGCCTACATCACTTGCACTGACTAAAAACTTTTGGTGAGCTTTAATAACACAATAATTTTGAATAAGTCACAGATATTGCCAGAAAAGAATGTACAGACGTAAATAGCTCTGCCTTTGCCTTTTCACTGCAGGCAGGACCAGCAATAACAAACATGTCCTGCTGGGCACTGAACCCTGCTCTCCCAGCTTCCACACCCAGAGAAAATAACAAACATATTCGGGCTGACCCACATCATTAAGGAAAATGATTCACACAGCAGGTCTGCGGGGGGAAACCAGCCAGAGACTGGAATGGAGTGGTGGGGATGTTCCCCCCATTTGAGCTTCAGCTACAGTGGGAAGTGTGGCTGTCCCCTCACTGCTTTCTTTTTCTCATTAGAAACTGTAATTGAGCACCTGTGAAAGTCTTAGTGTGATGCATTCAATTTCTTGAGGGGAAACTCAGATATCTGCCTAGAGAAGGTAGTTTCTGACACCTGGGATAACCTAATTTTTGTCATTCATAAGGATTCATGGGAATTCATAAGGATTCACATGAATTGGTGGTTATAATAGAAAAGCTGTGTAAATATAAAGGCAATTTATTTATTGAGTTTTCATCATCTTGCTGAAATCAATATAGCCATGAATGCAAAAAATCATATGAACCTTAGCTACATATGACCATACAGCTTCACATAACCTTAGCTAATGGAGACCCTTCTCTGATTTTAAGGCAAATATTTTTGAATTTTTTTTTTTTTTTTTGCTTTTCTTCACAGAGAACGAAACCCTCTAATACTGTTTTGTAGGAATTTTTAATTTAAAGTAATTTTGCTATAAATTTAACGGGATACTTCTGTCCTTCTCCAGCCTATGTTAAATCCCCAGTGGTAAAAGTCCAGAGTAAGACAAGCAACAAAACTTCCAGCTGGAGGATACATGTGATTTCTTATAAATAAGATAGGTATTCTTGCCAGGTCCATATCACTCTGGGTATTTGTTTAAACTTGAAAAGGATTACTAGCTCAAAGTTAACCTGAGTGTGGAACCCAGAAGTCTGGAGGCTGGGAAGACCAATCGCTGTCTGACTCCTTTGTTCTGCATGAATGGTTGGTATGTTTACATTTAAATACTTACTTGATTACCTGGTCTGTCCCTTTGGTTCCACAGATGGGGAGTTACCCTCAACAAGCTGGAGCTCACTGTAGTTGGAAAAATCTCAGCATGTTTCTGACAGATATAAATGCTGTCTTGTGCAAGAGAGAAAGTTTTATCTCTGAGCTGTTTGTTAAGAGCCAGGACACAGGAACCCACTCTCAGTTCAGTATGTACCCCCATAACTGGGCCCCACAAGCAGAAATAAAATCAGAATTTGAGGTGTCTAGATTGTGGAGTTTTTTTCATACAAAAAGAGACAGTAGGTACTACTCTCCTGAGCATTTTGGGTTCTAAACTGTCATTTGCTCAGCAAAACAACTTTTTTAGCTAAATGGCTTCCAAAAAAGGCATGTCATCTGATGTGAAGATACCATGACAGATCTGTTGCTCTTCTTATTACGCTATTTGATTAGTCCTTTAAGAAAATTAGTCATCAGTGTCTGAAAATTCATTTTAGTAAGTGCTCTCAAAATCTATTTATTCCTTGTATTTCTTCTAGACTGAAGAACTCCTTACAATTTTCAGTATTCTAAATTCTTTTGCATTTTCTTACTGTAGAATTAGATAATACTTAAAATTGCTTTTTGGTTTCTCTTTGATGAACTTTAGGAGAACAATCTATTATGCCTTCTCTGTAAGAACTCTTTGCCAGCAGTCAGATCACTTTATCTGTAGTTTCTCCACCTTCCTCTGTTGTCTAGTAAAAATGACAGTGAGAAAATACATAATAAGGAAATTTTAAAAGACTTTTGAAGAGAACTACAGCTAAAACACTAAAAGCATGCTTTTGCAGTGACGTGAATGGTCTCGTAAAGAGCAGTTAAATCTCAGGCTTCATGCAGTTTCTCTACCGACACATTTCTTCATTTTTGCAAACAATTAGTATTGCTCATTATGTGTGCTTAGAGGTAAGTGGCAAGAATTCACTACCATGAATTCTTATCTCAATCAAAACTAGCTCTTCAAATACTTAGGAAAAATGGTGTGACAATGCCTTGGTTTTAACAGTGTAGAATTCAATGAAAATGGTTTAAAAGTCTGTACTAATCTATCCATAATATGAAAGTAAGAGAGGTTTTTGTAACATTTCTAAAGAAAAGAAATTGACACTCTTTTCCATTCATATGAAGACTGTAGTGTCTGTTTCATGTCAGATATAAAATAAAATATATTATTTGTCACATGACTGCTCTAATGAAATGTACTGGATAGCACAGCTTTATAGACTTGGAGACAGACAGCCAGAAAGAGAGGTTGACAGCATTCTATGCTCTTTCTCCACTCAGTTCATCTTGAAAGAAGCCAGACCTGCAGGAAGGGAGACCTGGGATGTGGGACCCTCTGCTGATGAACAAACACCCTTTCAGACAGAAGCTGTGGGTACAGCTGACTTCCCACCAGTCTGCAGCTCCTGTGGCAAACAGAAAACCAGCACATCCTATGCTGAGCTACAGTGCGCCTCAGGGAATCACCCTGCACCCTGGCAGTGGCCTGGGGGGGCAGCCCTGTGGTGAAATCAGGTCTGCAGGGAGGAATGAGGCAATCCTGATGACCTGTGACTAAGGAAAGCCCATTCTCGCTGCCTCTCTGACCTCACCAGATCCTTTGAAGTTACAGAGAATACTTGCCAATATTTAGTGGTAGATTTCATTAACCAAAAACCATGTGAACTAATTCTGCTGTAAATATTTTTCCATCACATTGGAAAGATGTCATGAGAATTTGATAATATCCATGAATTGCATATCCATCCCTGCTCCTACCTGATCATTAAAAACACAATTTTGCACTTCACACCTTACTGAGTGTTGACATTGTTAAAATCAGATGCCCTTTCTGCTTGAGGAGTATGGCAGCTTGAGATCTAACTAGCCTGTGCCACTGAGAATCTAATTATATTTATGCTTTTTCTTTCCAGAGCTGACAGCAAGTTGAAACCTTTGGCAGATGTTTCATTTCCATAACTATCTGTGTGCCATGCTGTTTCTCCTACTGTGAGCCCACATAGTACCTGCTTGTCTGATGACTGCAATGAGAGAGTCTCAATGAGGTGCCTTCCCTGTCTTCTGTGATCACCCATATATCACTGCTGGTGATCACAGCCTCATATATGGCAAGCTCACTTTCTGCTTCTTTATCCATATAAGCATAGTAGGGGTTTTCTTGCAGCCAGGAAGTGAAATTTGTAGGGCCAGAAGATTTCTCTAGTGTCAGAGCTGACAAAATGGAAAAAAAAAGGAGTGCTTTTGGGTGCAGAGACATACTTTGAAGTGTAACTGGATTGAATTAGATGGGATTTCTCAGCATTATTTATAAAGGAAGGGTCAGATTTACAGAGGGTCAGACTTACAGAGAGTGAAGGGCACTTTTCTGGGAAGACTTCCGGCTGCTCATTCTAGCACACACAACAGTAGCGTAAATGAGAAAGTGAACTATTTACAGCAGAAAAACTGCAGGATGAAATTGCTATCTCTGGGTTTCCTTGATCTTTACTTGTGGGAGGGAGGAAGGATGACAGCACAGGTTGGGTGCTAAATTTTCTCAAAATAAGCTGTTTGCATTAAAAATCCAGACAGCCCCAAAGTTGTGTGTTCTCTCATCAACAATAGTCATGGGGCTTAGCTGTTTGCTCTGATTCTTTCTGGGAGAAGCAAGAGCAATCCGAGAATAGGGCAGGCATTGGGGGGGCAGGCAGGCAAATCTAAAAGCTCAAGTGGTTACAGTTTGCTGTGCAAGTGTGGAGAAATGACAGCCTATTTATGCATTTAACAGATTCAGCCAATTTACCAATTACCAGGCAATGCCAAGAGCAGTACTTAGGGCTGCTTGGTAGGTGCTGTTTCAGTGCTCAGTTGAAAAACAGTAGTAAGTGCTGCCCTGACACAAATGCATGGGGAAAGAAGGCACCGTGGGGTTTGATAGACTTCTTGGGCCTTCCTCTTCTTTCTCCCTAGAATCTGCTTCTGGGCTGACAAGCAGGTGGGCTCCAGGTGCTGTGGTGACCATGACTGCAGAAGCTCCCACCAAGTTGGTTCCTCCCCCAGGCAGTGACCCCACCTGGGTTACTGCCACCAGTTGTGTGTTAATCCACAAGGAGCTGGCTGCTCAATAAAACTGTATCAGGACACCACTAGCACAATAACCTTCCCTGTATCCCCTCTCCCTCACAAACCACCTCTCTCCACACAGAATTTCTAGGAGGAAAGGTGAGGAGTTCTGAGGGACAGAGCCATCCTCTCATCAGCTGGTGTCTGTTGCTGCTGATATCAAGCTGCTGGCACTACTTTTGAAGCCAGGAGTGGCTTTTTTTTTTTTTTTTTCTATGTGTAGATTTCAGGCTCTCCTCTCCTCTTATCCTTGCTTTCCTGTTCTTTTTTTCCTCTGATATTTCTCCTCTCTTTCTTTTATCCTAACCAGCTTCTGCACCCAGAATAAAAATTACTGGAGGGTTTAACCTGGGGAATTATGTTTACTTTGCTTGCCTGTTCAGATAAGGCTTATACAGTTAAAGAATACTTATAGCTGCTGGAAGGCATTTAACGCAGGGGATTATTTCCAGGTGCCTTTGCTGAGCTGCCCTTAAGTGAGGGGAAACAAAAGTATCTCATTTTACAGCTGCTAAAATTCACATGCTATGCTAAGTCTAGAAACACTTCTGGGTTTACTGGTGTGTGAAATGTGCACACTCTGGCAAGTGAACTGCAGCTGTTGGTGAAAGGAGTGAGAGAGATTTGTCTTTACAAACAAACTGTGGGTCTGCTGATAGGTAAAAGCTAGATACTGAGAGGTCAAAGAAACAATGGGAGGAATTCCACTGATCGATGAAAGGAATGAGAGGGATTTGTCTTTACAAACAAACTGTGGGTTTGCTGACAGGTAAAGATAGATACTGAGAGGTGAAAGAAGCAATGGGAAGAACCATAAATTCCATAGGAGAAGAAAAAGGGCATGGTGTACATTAGAAGGGAGTCTGTATTAAGCGGTTCGGGAAGTCCGTACCTCTCAAGTACTTCAGCCAATGGGGAGGTACTTGAGAGAGGGAAATGCAGCCCGGAAATTAAGATAAAAAGGAGGCTTCATCCTCTAACAATTTGAGAGATCCCAGGGGAATGTCCCATGGCCTCTCCCTTTATTTGAATAAAGTAACAGCACTCCTCTGCCTCCTTTTTGGACATAAACCTCTGGTGTTTGTGCATTAATTTTCCTGACATTGGGAGAAGCAGTAGCAGTCATAGCTCTCTGTACTGGGAAGTGATCTATTCATGTGGAGTCTGATGTGCTCTCTCAGCACAAGCTCGTGGTGATGCTATCTCAGAGAAAAATAGACCTTCTCTATGCATTGTCCCTCCTGCAAACAAGTAGGGAGCTTTTAATATTTTTTTTTCTTTTAGTTTCTTTATTTCTTGGGGTTTTTTTGGTTGGTTTAGGTTGGTTTTTTTAAAGAATAAAATGTTCTCTTGCATTTGGTTAGAACACTGATCTCAGACTCTTCCTTCTATTGCTGTAGTGGGTAAGGGCTGAGGAAATAGTATACTATTTCTAAGCAGGCATAGTGAGCTCTTTCCTGTTAAAGTTGGTAAATTTTATAAAATATTTCAGAAAATTAGACAGCTAATAATAAACCTTAAAAATCTTCTATCTTTATAGACCCAGTATAAAGTTTCACTCAGTTTTAGGCTGATTACCTTGTCAATATGCTATGCACAGCCTATGTCTTACAAAGCCATTCTCTTTGAATAAAATAATTTCAAGTAACAGTAAAGCTCATGCTGCAATCTTTTCTCATGCTTATCCACCCTAATTTTTGAAAATACCTGTATTTTACAGCAGCAAATGTTCTAGTTTCAGCAATGTGGCAATTGTTTTGTGTGCTATATGAGTGCCCTTTGAAGTGCAGTGTGTCTCCTTCTGTGTTTAAGTCATTAATTCACTTTTTTTTTCTTATCCTTGAAGTCTAGTGATTAAATATGACCTCTCATTTCAATTTCACAAATTACTATTGAAGTGTTTCTTTGACTTATTGGAATTATTTGGTCAGAAGAACTATATAATGCATTTCAGAGAGCTGGAAAGAAAAGTAGAGGATGGGAAGGCTTTCTCAGAACAAATAAATGTGCTTCAAATTAGGTCTTTTTTGTTACCATAGCAATGTAATAACACAGCAAAACTCTCCTCAGACGTTATCCCAAACATCCTACAGTTATTGCAGTTTCTCGTGGGCATAGAAAGACCGACCACAATTCTTTTCCTTGTCAGATCCCAGAGTGTAGGAGTCAGGGAGTAGGGAAAATCCTTTTTCAGCGTTTCTTCTTTGTAGATTTCTATTAGTAGTTTAAAATATTTTATCACAGGTGATAGTTATATTTGTGTTCTGATTTCATTCCACAGTTATACCTGGCATAAGCATGCAAAAATTTATTAAAATAAAGCAGAAGACAATAGAGCCATGAAAGGAGACTGATCATATCTCAGATACAAATTACAGGGAGCTGGGATATGATTGCAGGCCATGTGCAATGCAGGTAGGTCACTCAGAAGGGCACTAAAGAAATTCAATGGAACATTGAAATGCTGGCAAGGTCTACCACTTCAAACAAAGCAGGACATCAGACACATCAGTGAAAACCTGATTATTCACCAAAGCCAGGGTCAAAAGGCAACGATCAGCAAAAAGGTTAGGGAGAAACTGACAGTCTGGGAGACTTCTTGAAAAGGGAAGAGAATGTCAAGCAAGGCTGGCTGCTGTCCCAGCTCAGATGGAAAAAGCAGACACATCTTGCCTTAGAGTAAGAGACAAGCTGATGACATGGTTCAGCTCACTGGCTCTCCAGCACAGGTCAGACTGGGCTCCAAAAGAGTATCCCACTTGGACTGACTTGCTCTCAGACAGTTGTCTGTAGCAAGGTTACGCATTGGTGAAAAGAGATGGTTATAAATGGAGCTGTTTGGAGCCCACAGTTCTGTCAAAGGAATAACTGCAGGATAACAGCTCTGCCATGATTCAAAGCCTTGGCTGAACTTCAGAACACCTTTTATTAGCCTGGCCTTTGTTTTCTGATTTGGTTTAGATGAGAATGAATTGGTGCTAGTGAGTCAGCTTATTGCAATTAAAGTACCTGTAATCTTGTAAATGCTCATCTCAGTGTGTTGAACAGCTGTTCCCCAGTTACAGATGATTACTGAGTTGTCATCTGTACAGCCATTTGGGTTCTTCTATTATGCTGAAAATCGGTCCTTTGCCTTGATAGACAAATCTCAGTTTTCAGATCTTACAGCTCATGATTTCAGCTGACTCCATATAAGCTAATAATCAACCAGTTCTCTGGAGCTGAGTCATCTTTAACTTTCCCTTATTCCCAGAAACCAGACATCAAAATGCATACTTCAAAATATCAAAGTGGAAATTGCTGTCTTTCTGACTCCAGTGATGAAGTTGGATTTCCCATACATTTTCTTTGCTTTTTCTTTCACCAAGCTGATCATGCTGATCTAATTAAATAATCAAGGTTCAAATGCTTTCAAAATTTGATTTTGGGTTTTGACATTGTATTTGTGCCAATTTAGGCACTTTATGTGTATTATGACTGTGCTGGTCCTGAATCCACTGAACTGAATCTCTTGTACTAAATAATTTTTTTAACAATGTGGTTTGAAAGGATTTCTCTCATCATTGAGACATGTGATGCAAGGGGATGGACACTCAAACAGGTGAAGTTCATGTCCCACAGAGCTTGTGATCTAAATTGGTGGTAGGCAAGCTCTGTTCCTGTTTCCTCTCAGAAAATGTGACAACAATGGTTCGTTCCCCAGGGACTACTTTAGCTGATGTACTTATATCAATTTTTCTTACCATCGGTCAGTCAGGGCTCTCTGCTGTTCCTTTATATCTACACCAGTACAGAAAAGAATATGAAGCTGCCTGTTAAGAAAGTGGTTTTGTTCTGTTTTTCATATAGCATTTATTTAACTTTAAAAAAAATCTAGCAACCAACCAAACCCAAACTACAACAACAAAACAAAACAACCAACCAACCAAACAAAAAAAATCCCCAAACCACAATGCACAAATGCATATCCTCCTGGCAAAACCTCTACCAAGGGAGCAAACCAACATAGCCCACCAGGGTGATAATTTGTACAGCCATAATGCTCTCAGTGATCTCCGCTACGAGCTCCTGAGAGAAGAGCTGTGATCATTATAGTGTAGAGTCCTTACCTTTCTCTTTTGAACTCATGTATGTGCTGAAAATCTGCAATACCAAACTAGGATAAGATGAAATTTGTAAAGTAACATAAAGACAGCACACGCTTTCATTATTCAGGGGATGTCAGCATCTTTTTTTTCCTTGGAGAAACAAAAAAAAGAATGCTTATATGTGAGACAGAATCTTTTGTTCTTTAAGAAAAAGAAATTAAATCCATTAATAACATGAAGGTTGGATTTTCAGTTTTGCCGGTCTAGTGTTCAGACAGCACATGTTCCTACCTGATGTTCCTACCTGACTGTCATAAAGTCAACCCAAAAATAATTAGGAGCGGGAGGAGCGAAGGGTGCATTTTAAATTAGTTTTTGATTCTCTCCCCAGTTTTTAGCCTTTGAGATATACCAGCTGTATATTTCAAATTCTTCTTCACCACCATGTTACTTGGCAGGAAATAGAGAAGCAAGGGGAACCTATTCCTTCCCTCTTCTCCTCCCCCTTGAGGAACAAGTTTCCAAAATCTGGGGCTTCTAAATATTGCACAGCTGCTTGGACTTACTTTCTAAGCCATCTTCAATCTACAGTGTATAGAAAGAGAGAAGTCTTTTGCTTGCAGAGGCTGATTAACTCGCCTTTTATCTCTTCACTTGGATACTGCTGTTGAAGGAATATATCAGAAACCTGAGCAAGACAGCCTGAAAGTAATAACCTGCTTATTGAAAGCCTCAAGTTAAAATTAGACTCTCTACATTAAAAAATATATAAAATATAAATAGACAAATATTTTTAAAATGTTTCTTTCCATTAAGTCACCCATCTATTAACCTGCCTACCTTCCCCTGACACTTTTCCCAGCTTTGAGGGAAGTATTAATAGCACTGACTTCTGCAATAGAAATGGAAAATGAGAAGCTTTGTTCCTTATGCTTCATGGTTAAAAAAGAGACCAACAAAAAGTCTCCATGTTAGACTGTTACAATGCATGTTGATCTCATAATTCTTATTGTGCTTAAAATTTACAGCTGGTACCAGGCACTGAAATGAATGTTTTCCTTGCAGGCTTATAAACTAGAAAATGGATTGCTACTAAGACCATGAAGCTGTCGTTGGCTCATCTTCACTTTCAAAAGAATAAAAGTGAGTTGTGATTTTTTTAGTAGTATTTTTTAATTTATTAAATGACAGTAAATATCCTAAGTTTTAACTGTAAGACCCGGTAAAAAGACAATGCGTGATTTCAGAGCTGCACAAAGATCACTGCTGGATGTTCAATGCAACAGCACCCTCTATGTCTGATGACTTCTAAATGCATCTCTTGCTCCAAGGTGCACTGTGCCGGGTGACAATGTCGTTTCTGGTTATCTACGGGCCTCTGAGTCTGACCTCAGTAGCTCACGAAGATTGAAAGCAAATTATAAACATAAGAGTAATTAAAGACACAAAGGACAAAGTAAAAAAGAGCAGGAGTTCAGCACACTTGTTATCTTTCTGTTATCTTTCTTTTGTTTAGTAAATACTCCCTGTTTTGCTGGCAAAGGAACTGAGATGATGCAATTCCTGCTGCCTTTAGTAAAGGATATGGTGTTATATGTCATGAAAAGTTACTAATTTACAGAAAATGAAAGTAGAGCAGCACTTGGACAAAGAGTCAAAGGAGACACAAGGGTGGATTTGACTGCAATAAAAATAAAATGCTGGAAGACATTTACTTGAGGAATTAACTGTGAACTTTAATTTGCAAAATAGGGCCATAAGAGTCAAGGCAAATGTAGGTCTAGGCTTTGAGGGATATATTATTTCTGCAGAAATAAGGAGTATTGAAATACGTTGTCCTTTTACAAAACATTGCTAAAATCTTCTCTGGCATATAGTGTACAATTATGGTCACTTACCTTTTGGTAAAGTAACAGTGCAAAATCAGACTGGAAAACTGAAAAAAAAAATGCATAAAGGGAAAAGAGGAAAAATAAAAGACTTGTTTTTTTAGGAGGGAAACAAAGTTATCCTTGTTGTCTCAGATTTTTTTCTTAATAAGAATCTTTGAAGTTTACCCCCACATAAATCAACTTAATTTTTGTTCCCTCTTAGTGAAGTTAGTGTTTCACATACTCTGTCATGTTTTTTGGTGAGGAGAGGAAATAGCAAAACCTCTTGGCCATAAAAAGGTCAGAGGGCGTGGAAGTTTTCAATTCATATTTTTGTCCCACTGATTTTCTTATAGGTAGTAGACAAACCCTCAAACAGAACTGCTGGATCTGTTGCCAGAGTTTTCTTCTCTGGTGATACCTTTACCATAAGTGGAGTTTTTATTGAAGAAAGAAGGTTTCCTCTTCTGTAAAAACATTTTTGTTATGATGATCTCTGTTTGTGTATAGGGATGGAGTCGCTGTACATTTGATCTATTTTTATCTCCAAAACAGATGTATTTGCTCTTGGATTGAAGTAGCAGAAGCTGTCAGAAAGGTTTTGTCATTTCATCCAGAGCTGGTTGTCAATGCTCTCAGTGTCTCTACTGCTGTAAGGTTGCTCCATTCCCTGGAGGGCAGAAAGGCAGAAGTTTCAAAGATCTGGCTCTTATTTGGAAGAACTACTGGCATATTCTGTAGTGAAGGACTTCGGTAACACAGCATTTGTTTGCCTATTCAGTATACTTAGAGGTGACTTTTCCAGGGTTCGTTAATTCCTGCATTATTTCTGTACTACCTGAATATTTTTTTTACTATTTTTTAAAGTTGCTTTTATCCAGAATATGCATTCTGAATCCAACCTTCAAAGCCTTCACTCATTTCCCTAGTCATGCTCTAAGTATGTGCTGCCAACTGCATCTGTCCCTGTAGGAGTGTTTTTAGGGGAAGTTCACAAGGTGGTGCTGTATGATTTTCCATGTCTGAGTTTGGATAACTACTTCATGACACTTTAAACTTCAGACCAGCTTCTGCCTCCAAGGCTGTTTGCTGCCTACCTGGGTTCCCTGCTATGTTATTAGGGGGGGTTTTAAAATTTTATTCACAGAGCAGAAATTGTGGAGAATTTTTTCTTAGTACTGATCTACAAGGAAAGGGATCAACTCCTTGATAACTTCTGAAGTGGTGTATAAGAAAAATTAAATCAGATGGTGTTTGAGATACACCCAGAAAACTCTAGGAATGCTTCCAAAAACAAACTTAGTAATTGCTTAAAAGTGATACTTTGAGGAAAACAAGCGTTATATTGAATAACTGCACAATAGAAAGCCATGATCCAGCCTTGCACGTTTTGATGGCTTTAGGGTTGAAATTTTACAGGGGAAGAAAAGAATTTGGAAGATTTGACTACTTGGGTCACAGAGAAAACAAGCGCAAAAGACTTAATTCCCTGCAACACATTCATATTTTGAGAGATGTTTCCCTTCCCTTTTTCCTTAGTTAACTTTTTAGTGTTTCATTCCATAGATTTCTTTCCAGTTAATTTCAGTCTGCTTTAGACCCTCTTATAATTTCCTTACCACTGCCTCTATGACCTGTAGGTCATGTGATTTGCTGTGTGTTGACATCTGCTTTGAAAGAAGGTAATTCTACTGTTATGAGTGAGGCAGTCATCTTGCTCACTATAAAAAGGAAGAGATCATACAAACGTTCATATACAGACAGCATTAAAATATATTTATAATAATTTATAGTTATTAATGTATTAATGTAAATATAGTTATGTTGCACCTTACATCATATTTTACACTTCCATTTTATGCTATAAAAGGCTATATAGAGGCTATAGTTACAGTAACCAAAAAACAGGATACTGAATTTTAAAATGCCTCATAAAAGGAAGAAGTTTCTAAATGTTCAAATAAGAGGAAGCAGACAAAGGTGTTGAGTGTCCTGTGTTTACTAAAGCAGCAGTGACTGAAAAATATCCTTCCAGCCTTGGGATGTTCTGTGGCACACTCCTGGAGAGGTGCAAACAGAACTTGTGCTTGACAGTTCTGCTTTCCAACTGAATAAACAAAATGGTTTGGTTTAAATTGCATCTTCTTTTGGAACGTCTTCTGTGTACAAAAGTTTTTGGTGCCCTGACCCAGGTGTGCAGCACTTTGTACTTGGCCTTTGAGCCCCATGAGGTTCACATGGGCCCATTTCTCAAGCTTGTCCAGGTCCCTCTGGATGGCATCCTGTCCCTCAGATGTGTCAGCTGCACCACTCAGCTTGGTGTCATCTGCAAACCTGCTGAGGGTGAACTCAATCCCTTTGTCCGTGTCATTAATGAAGATAATGAACACTACTGGTCCCAATATGGACTCCTGAGAGACACAGCTTGTCACTGATATCCACTGGAACTCTGTTGCTGTTGAGACGGGTCACGACACATATGTACACTGACAACTCCAGGCAATGGCAAATGCGCGCTTTATTTCTATAAGGCCTCTTTTAAACAATGGTTAGACACTCGTGCTATGTCTCTATTGGCTTCTACGTTGACACCCCATAAAACTACTAGTTGCTTACTACTAACACCCATTAAAAAACAAATCTAAGCAAATAACAGACTCCCTGGAACAGCTGTGCATTCTTCATCAGTTGTTTATGGTTTCTTGTTTCCTGTTGATACTAAGCTTCTCATGGGTACAAATCAAGTTCTCAGGGGTATATAGCGATTGTGTCCAAGTCGATGTCTGTGAGACTTTCTGAACAGCTGTCAGCTTCCACAGAACTCTGAACTGTTGACCACTACCCTCTGGATGTGATCCTCCAACCAATTTCTTACCCATCTATTATTCAACCCATCAAATCCATGTGTCTCCAATTCAGAGAGAAGAATGTTGTGAGGGACTGTGTCAAAGGCTTTGCAGAATCCAGATAAATTACTTTTGTAGCCTTTCCCTTGTCCACTGATGTGGTCACTCCATCACTGAAGGCCATAGAAATGTGCCTGCAGAATACTTGTGTTTCTAACTGGTTCCCCAGCATGGTTACTCTTACCTTGACCTGTGCCTGGACAAATACAAGCATAGTCTGGGAAATATTCCCAGCAAGCTTCAGTTCCAAGAACTCTTCTTCTGACAATTGACATCCTCCAAAAATGGAGGGAGGAAAAAAGCCTTTAGGCTTTCAAAGACTTTTTTTTTTTTATTCTTATAATGGTTTTAAATGCATCTCAAAGACTTTGATGGCGATTAAAGAGGAATTACAAAATAGCAACTCATTAGGGCATTGATTTCAGTTTTCTTTCTCCTCTGCTGTTATCTCATGTTTATCCAGTTGCTTTCAATGTTAAGTTTTAAATCTCTTTTTGTTAAAAATAAACGGGTGAAATGTCAGGGTCCCTTCTCCCTGCCATGTAGCCCTGGGAGAGGGGCCCCGGGGGGACGCACGGGGTTTCCCTGCCCCTGGTCAGCCTCATTCCCTTTGGTTGGTTTGCGTTCCCCTGCGCGGGCAAGGACCCTCGGGTCCCGTGATTGAGCAGTTCCTGGGCAGATCCCAGCCATGTGGCTGGAGAAATAAACATCTCTGAAACATCTACCAAGAATCGGTCCATAGATATTTCTTTTCCACGGGCCTCGTTGTTTGATACGTGTGTTACAGTATCTGCACTGTAACATACTGCCTTTTTTGTAACCTTGTATATTATTTCTTACATAAGGCTTTCCGAGAGGTTGTCTGAGGCATTTGTTCCATCAGTCTACCCCAGAGATACAGCTCAGCAAGGAAAACAGGGAGGGGAATAAAGCAGAGGAAAGACCATGGTAAATCAGCTTGCTGTCTCTTCTGGAGGTGTTGCAGTTCTGTGCCAATCCCTATTTGGACCAGTACCCAAATACTTCACGTTGTTTTGAATTACAGAAAAGAAGTCATCTTTGCTTTGGGCTACAATAAATAAATAAATGTTAATTTAATTTTGTTGCTAAGAAAAATAAAATTCCCCAAAGGAATCTCTTGAGCTCAATAAAAGTTCAGAAGAAATATCCTGTTAAAAATGAATACTCTCTGAGCAAGCTACAGGTTATACTTGTAAAATGAAATCTGGAGTGTTTTTTGGAGTCAATATCATGTAGAGGACTAGTGACAGCCTAAAACATTATATAAACCACTTTTTAGACAGCAAACATGTCATGATATCGACTAAGTATATTTTCTTTAAACAACCTTGCAAAGGTATCTTTGTGCACATTTTGATAAGAAGAATCAATGTAAACACTAGAATTGTTGACCAAAACTAAGACCCATGAGAAATTAGGACAGTCATTTTTTTTTAATGTGAGGGAACAAAAATTAACTGAAGCTTTTAGAAATGCTAAAAGACAAATTTCTTTTAAAGTTACTTTGTCTTTAGAAATTGAACATGAATATGAGAAAATGTATTTCAACTGTGACATGACTGAAATTGGTTAAAAGATGAAAATAACTCCAGTTAATTGTTCTAAATAAGGGTTAATGAAAAAAATCTTATTACTATTTCATTCTGATTTCTGGTATAATTCTTCTGCTATATTTGTCCTATCACTCCCAGAATAGGAAAAAATGCTTACACTCAAAGTGTAATCTTCCAAGTTTCAGTTACAGTCTTTTAGGTAAGAAATTATCCCAGTTAAAAATAAATAAATAAATAAAAAGCTGAGGAAAATTAATTTTTTTCCAGGTTTTCCATGAAAAATTAAATGCCAGCAAAACAACAAAGCCCACTATTAAAAAGCCAGTTTTAAATAACTTATATAATTTAAATTTTAGAATTTAGTAAAAACAGTTATCTGAATATCAGCATACTATTGTTTTTATTTTACAACCCCATCTTTTCATTATCCAAAGTAAATGCCACCTTGCACAACTTGAGAAATTCATTATTCTGTGATGCATGTAGGTTACCTGTTTCTTGTTTAGTTTTAAGTCTATTTCAAAACATACTTTACAAAAAAGCCTTATGGCTACTGCTGTATTATGGAAAATGGTTTAACTGCATGATTTAGTGGAATTTAGTGGGGAATATTTCTGGGTACAACACATGTTGTTGCATTTTTACTACAAGCGTGAATAGTGCTTCCCAATGTCACTTGGGTTTTACTTTTTGAAAAAACTATAGTTGAAAGTATAGCTGTATCATCCCAATTATTAGAATAAAAAGTGTTAAATTTTTGTAGCTATAAGAACTTTTGGGGATAAAGGACTGTTTTAAAATGTATAAATTTTCCTAAAGGTCTGAGTACTATGAGCACCACAGCAAAATATTCAGTTTTTCCCTCACAGAAATGCTTTATTTAGTAGTTTTTTCATATTCCTGGAATTACTGATAAGTCTCATAAGTCATTATAAGCACATTTTTAAAATTTGACTTCTGTTAATGTGTTACTAGCTGCTTTGGCTTGCTGTTTTCAGCTGCTGGTAGGTGCATGTGCTGATTGTTCTGGCTTCCTTCATACACTAAGGAGAAAAATATATATATTTTATATATATATGTATACTGATGTCTGATGTGCACACCATTTGTAAGCAGTACCAGTTTTCCAAAATGCTGCATTAGCAGCGTTGCTCTCTAATGGTCTTGCTCTCTCTGTCACACCTAGCTCAATTACAAGTTGATTACTGATTTACATCATTTAAAACTCCAGAAATGTGTGAATCAATAGCTTAGCGCATCAGTGAGAGAGCAGCCTTGTAGTGTTTTCACTTCTCTGCACGATCCAGAGCATCAGCTAGGAAGCTGAATTAAGGGGAGTCAGGCTATGCCTGAGGAACTCTCTGGGAACTGAGAAGATGTCCCCAGAGCCCCATTCTCTGATGCCAGCAGCAGGGAGTCAGGACAGCTGCTCTCCCTTTGGAGAAGAGCACACAGAATTAATAGGAGGCAGGAAAGTCCCTGGGGTGCAAGACTTGTCTGTTGAAGCCAGGACAGCTTTTGGTTCCTTGTCTTCAAGCCATAATTATTTGAATTAATAATGCTTTTGTAGTCAAGTCTTGTTATTAATAACCCACTGGTGCTTTGAAATGTCTGACGTTCATTTAACCCTAGACGTGATCCTCCTGTATTTATAAAGGTTGGGGTTTTCTTTATTTCTTCTGTACACACTGCTCTTCTACTGTTCGAATCTGCACACTGCTCTGTGTCTTGCCTTTTGTTGTTCACTTAGCTAACCAAATTTCTACTTTACTCGTTCATTATTTGGGTGTAGAACTTTGTCCCAGATATTTTTTTCCTGCCACATCCCCTCTTTCTACACTCCATTTAAAAAACTTTATTCTGTTTCTGTAGCATTTCCCAGTGCTTATAACAAAAGCTATTTAATTTCTGGGTGAGGCAAGTACTTATTAGCACTTATCTATCACACAAATAGGACAAATGTTTAATATCAGCAGAATGATATCAAGAACAATTCAGCATTCTCTGGAGGCTTATTTTGGATGGCTTTGGGTTATTAACTCAGAGTTGTATGCTATGGACGCCAATAGTTCTAGCTTCCTTTCATTTTCCATATGTCAGCCTTTCATTTGATACTTGTTTGCTTTGGGTGGGTTTTGAAGTAGCTTGTTGTAATGCAGAAAGGGCAGCTTCCCTTTGGTGATTTATTGAAATAGCACTTCCAGTACCACTTCAAAATTGATTCACTCATGTTTTTATCACGGACATAAGTGTATGAAGAGGTTAGATAATCTCATCAAAGCTAGAGGGTCATAATTCAGTAATCAGAAGAGTCTTTTATAGCCTCTTTTTGTGATCTACTGTTAATGTCACAGTTTTCTGAATACTATTATAAAAGGCCATACAGTAAGATATCTTGTATAGGCTTGATCCAAAGATGTGAATCACAACTGAACCTGTATATGTGTGTCACTCAGATGACTTGCTAAAGATTTCAACTTTAGCCCCAGATTAGATATAAAAAGCCAGTGAGGTTGTAGGGGGCTGACAGTTAAGAAAAGAAGGTAACATAGTGTGTTATGTATGACTGCGGGTATTTATTTATGTGGGCATTGTTTACGCAAAATGGCAAATGCAACAAGTGGTATTTTTGCAAGTGTCACAACACCTTCCAGATGTGGTAGTTTAGAAGACAAAACCAGATAAGCACCTGGAAAAGGGAGCCCTGTCCTACAGCTGTTTCCAGGTTTGCAGATGCAGATTGACTTGGATGCTGACATGGAGAGAAAGCGGAAGAGTGTTCCAAGGCTGGCTGTCAAACTGCCTCCATGGTGCCCTGGTGCTGAGGAAGCTGTGGGCAGAGCCTCACATGCCTAAATGAAGACTAAATAAACGCTCTTGAGTGGGGTTTTAGGCCTTTATTTTAAACAGGGTTGAGTTCCCCACTGTCCCTAATAATCTGTGCACTAGTCTGTGTTAAGTTGTGATGCCATCAACACACAGGGAAATCTGCTGTGAAACATGTCACTTTAACCAAAAGCTCACTCAGTATTTCTGTGCACGTGCATGTATGGCACATTCATCTTATACACAAATCTTAAACAATCTCAGGCCATAATTGCATGGTTGCTTTAAAGTAACACAAATTGCAGCTGGAGTTGAAGAAGCAATCTTGCTCGTGTCCTGTCTCCCTCCAAAAACTGAACCTGCTCCTGATATTATAACATGCCTGTCAGCAATAACAGCAGAGGGAGAAGGATGCAGGATTTGGGCAGTAACTTAGATAAAGCATCTGACATGGCCTTCTGCAGAGAGTGCTGTGGCGGTAGTGCCATGAGAGAAGCAAATGGATGCTGTGGGTGTTGCAGGGCAGGTGAGACTGCACTTTCCAGATGAAGAATAGTGTGGATGGGCATTGGTTAGGAGGCAAAGCAGTCAGTTTGCAGTATGGATACTGTTTGACCTAGTGCAAGGGAGAATTGAAGATATGGTTAGGCAAAAGCCTCTGAACCACTGCAGGCATGAAGGAGTCCACTCTTTGGTCCCTAGTAAAAAGGCAATGTAGATATAATTACAATAAGGAGATACCTAAGCAGGAATGACCCTCCTGTGGTCAAGTAGGTCAGTATTAGGTCCTTATAGGACATTGCAGGTAGCTAATCTAAAAAGGAAGATCAAGAGAAAAAAATGAACTTCTGTAAAATAACTGTTTGACAAAAGAGAAGAGCCAATGGCTTCAAAAGCCCTCTTCAGTCCATTTGTTTTATCAAATGAAGGGCTAAGAATATAAAAATGGTGTATCTACTGATTTTCAAGCTTTTGGTGGGCCATGTATTTCCAGTGAGTCAGTAATTACCCTCTTACTGTCCTGATCTAAGTAAAGAGGGAACAGGGACAAGCATTTCAGAAGCTGTAAAAGCTTTGTCGTTCAATTACCGTTGTTGAAAAGATGGAGTGCTCAAAGGAGCTGTTTGAAAGGAAAACACAGTTTTTACAGCTTCCAAAATTGTTGTGACAGGCTTTATTGTGGTCCTTGTCTTATCTTTTTCTGAGGAAATTGAAAGTGAGCAGCCACTTTAAAAGCTTTTATTCTGTCCTTCTCCCACCCTCCTTCCAAAATGTTAAATGGGATGTAAGTTTGTGCCTCAAGAGTGATGTCTAATCTGATGAATCTTTTGAGCTAAGTGCTTTCCTCTTAACTCTCCAAGCTCCTTCTGTACAAATGAATTCAGAGAGCACAGAGATTCTTGATCTTATTTTGCATTTATCTTTCACACATGCAGGTGATGCATGATTCCAGTTTTAAGGGGAGCAGGATCTCCTAAGCCATGAAGAAAAGGCTTTGTGTTGGACATGAATGAAAGAGGCTTCATACTACCTCAAGACAGTGTCCTGAGAAAGAGCATATGTTTCCCTTTATGTGTGTTTTTCTTTTTTTGTGTTAGAGAGACCAGCCGTGCTAATTTAGAAGTATTCTTGTGCTCAGGAGAATTCAAGACATCTGTTTGCTTGATGTTTTCCTTGGATGTGTAAAGAAAAGGCTGTGTAGCACCCAACACACCAGTGCATGACCAGGTGGATTACTGACTGTGCTGCCACATCTCCAGGCTGGTAAAGATATTGGCTGAGAGAAGAGATGCACACATAGTGAAAATTAATTTTACAGAATAAAATGGAGTAAATCTTTTGGGAGGTTCTGGTCTGGTCTCTTGAAGTTTTATTAAATTCCAAAAGCAACAATAAGATCCAAAATTGTGTAGCATACTCAGAAAGAATTAATTGCATTCCTGATGATGTAACATGTAATTTCAACTGCAGATAATCTATTCAAGTATAAACTTATAACTGCTAAACTTGAAGTCAAACATTTTATAATCTAGGCATCAAAAATCTTGACATTTAATACTTCTATTTCCACCATTGCTTTAAATTCACATTAACCATGTTTAAAATTAAAAAATTTAAGGCAATATTGCTTGCTGAAGAGTAGTTGGCTTTTCACATACCTTTGCCAAGGAAAGAATATTTAAAATAAATGTGAAGTTCAGAAATACTTGGTTTATTATAATATACATTTATATTAGAAGAAGTAGCTGAGAGCGAAGTTAATGAAAGCAAAGACCAATAAAGTTTAGTAAATCATAATGGTTTTAATTTTAGAGAGTCACAGAAGGCAAACATTTCACCTGTAGATTTGTATGCATATTTTCTGCTAAAATTAATGGAATTTAGGTACAGCTAACTGAGGGATGAAATTACAAAAAAAACCTCTGAAACCTGGATGTGTGGAATCCATGGGCTTGAAAACGCATAGGCAACTTCTGCCAGACATCATAGTTTTTCACTGCACGTGCAACAGGGAGCAAGTAGGTTACGGTACACGTGTGTGGAGGGAGCAATTGATGCCAACAGGTAACATGAAGATGTTCGCCTCATTTCTTTGTGTATAACGATGGAGGACTTCTTTCTTACTGCAGTAAAACTTTGACGAAAACACTGTACCAACTTGCCACTAGGTAATGAAAATTTAATGTTTCAGTCCCATTGCACCAATTCAATTTTGGAAAATAAGCCAAAAACTAGAATGGAGCATATCAGCAAGACCTAACCCAGCAAATCTTCTAAAGCAAATTGTACTAGTGTCCCATCACTCAAGCTGGATCCCAACAGTTCCTTTTTCAACCCATGGTTTGATAAGACAAGGGAAAATTGAACTTAAAATTTTTCTTCTAAAAATCCAGATCTCTTACATTCAGACTATCGTGCCTCTCTGAACTGTACTTCATTGACCATCCTCATTTCCCTGAATCCCTCTGTAGGACAGGTACTGCTCATACAGTTCTTCTGCTGCAGACAAGGATAGATGACACAGGAGTGGTATCTTCTGAGAGCTGGAGTTTAGATAAGCAGCCTGCTCTAGGAGGGAAGTGGGAGCTTAAGCAAACTATGAGATACTTCAGAAAAAAATATTGTTTGGGGTTCTAGCAAAACGTTTGATTTTAAGTAACATGTTCTGTCTCTGAAAATTTTGGTAGAAAAATCTCCGTTGTTCTAATCACCTGTAGTCCTCAATTACAATGGAAAAAAGAGCAAGAAAGACAAAACTGCATGTGAGAGTCAATTTGTTAGTATCTTCCATTCAAAGACAAGCATACCTAATGAGCACTATGGAGCTAGCATAAAAATATCTCTACAAGATAGAAAATGTTTATGGTAGAAACAGGGCCTAAAAGCTGCTATTTCTGTGGACATAGTACAAGCTGTACAACCAGGGTGAGAGTCTACAAAGTTTCCTCTCTGCAGTGAGTTCAAAAAACCAAAAAATTAAGTGAATAACATTTGAAAAATCAATGGGAAAGTAAATAAAACATCTATAAAAAATGTAGAAACCAGTGAGATGTAAATCACAACAGACATATTTTTCATTTTTCATAATAAATATGCCTCCTTGAAAGAGGCAAAGGTGGAAGGAAGGAAAGCGAAACCTTTCAAGTCTCCTCTATTCTCCTTTTCATGAATAAGGACTGAAAAAATGCTAAATGAATCAATATAGCCCTTATTTTGAATTGTGGAATGCTAATCATACCCCTCAAGAGAAAATGGCATATGTTTCTTTTGATAGCACACTATTGATTCCTTGCCTCATTAAAGTCTAAAATGCAGGTGAGTTCTTTCTTCAAAAAATAAAAAATTTTATTTGCTACAAAAGGTGCTTTTAATAATTTGGTTGCTGGTAACTGACATTCTGTCGCTTTGGTTTAGTGATAAATGCACTTCAATTAATACCTACCTTATAATGGATCTACTGATATTGGGGGAATATTAAAATTCAGCACTTCAAGAAAAGTATTTCTCATTATATATAAAACTAGCTAATAGGAACTTTAGAAAAGTTACAGGATTCATCAGATACATAAAGACTGAGAGAATTTTAAGGATTCCAGGTTTCATCTTTGGTGCTTATGGAACCTCTTCATTTAGTCTCTTGTATTTTTGTCGTTGTACAATCACGAAAGGCTGGTCTTTTGTCTACATAGACCTGTACATGAAGGGAACTATTCTATCACAGACTCACAGAATGAGCTAGGTTGGAAAATACCTTTGAGATCATCAAGTCCAACCTGTGACCTAACACCTCCTCATCAATTAACCATGGCAGTGAGTGCCACATCCAGCCTTTTTTTAAACACGTCCAGGGATGATGACTCCCCCAGCTCTCTGCCTCACTCCATTTTCAGCTTCTCTAATCTGTTGCTTTTTTCAGCATCAGTACTATGTGAGACCAAAAGGTTACTTTCATAGCTATATAACAGATCCTATCTTCAGCTAAATTGGGTAGAGAGCCCATCTTATAGGTATGGAAGTTCCTAAATTCCTAAAATTGCTTTTTCTTTTTCTTCTCCTTCTCCCTCTTCCTTTATCCTTATCCTGAAGTTATTTCTTCAGATGAAGACATTAACTTTAAGCCTAGAGAAGCAAATAAAACACACATCTACACTCTCCAGCAAGAGGGTGAGGAGAGAGGCACCAAGTGTTTGGAATTATTTTTCAAATACCTGTGCCTTAGGTAAGCCTAAATTAAACAAGCAAACAAAAACCTTGTAATTAGTGATTACTACACTTTAAATGTTACTATAAACACATCCTTTTTGACTACTGTCTTGGGAAAACCTCACAGGGCCTCAGTAGCTTGCTGTGGAGCTAATATGGCAGGGAGTATAACAGGGTCCTTAGGGACCACCACCACCTGAGAGAGTAGAAAGTGAAGAATTGAAAGACACTGACCGTGAAGATCCCCTTTCTCCAAACTCTGCCTCTGTGCATTATCATTCTTTATGATACTCTCAGTCTCTTTTCATCATTATTATGCCTTCTTCCCCTTCAAAACTCACCTAGAAATAAAATTTCCTTTATTCTCATCAGGCAAGCCTGAGACAGGAGTGTTTGTCGAGGTTGCTGCCTCAGTCAGAGAAGCTGAAAGTTGCTGATGATGTGGATTCCCAAAACAGTTGTTCAGAGCATTGAGGGAGACGAGCCAGATCATGGAAATCTTTTCCCATCCTCCACCTATGTCTGTCTCTCTCCTTGTAAATATGAAGAAATATGTTTTCAGGACCTCACTGAGGAAAGGGAGATATTCACCTTCTGTGCTCTCCACAGTACAGTGGTCATTCTGGCAGCCACCACTGAAGCAATGTGAAAATTTATGGATAGTCTCCCTTTCTTGCTGAGAGGCATTCTCTGTCATGGCAGCTGGAAGGTGGAAATAAGGAGCAGTAAACCACTGTGTCCTAGGAATGACTGCAAAACAAGCTACTGCTTCACTTCTCACCCTTCCTCAACTTCCCCGTGGGCAGTCAGTCACTAAGCAAATGACAAGTCTCCCACAAGTAAGGTGCATACTCTGCAGCACTTCTTATGTCAAAGCAAGAAGTACAGCATAATTAAAAATGTTGCAAAAACACTCATGTCTTAAGGCCCTATGTTCTGAACTATGTTTTTGCCTTTCCTCTCTGTTTTGTTACATCCCTATTGCTGTTTGATTGCCTGTGAAATGGATATATGGGGAGAAAGTCAGCAGGATATTCATAGCCACTAAAACAGTCTCTGACCAGCCTGGCTGAGCTGTTAAAGCTTAACACTGATTTGCATGTTCTTGTTTTTGCATGGGCTTTTTACCTGCTAAAAATGCTGAAGGCTTCACAAAGCAGTTCTTGCTTGAGGTGGCAGAAATTCTCCTGCATTACATTATGGGAATTTGTGAAGGAGAAACTAAAGTCTTGGAGTTTCACCACACTCATAAGGTTATGGAAAGCTTGAAATGGTTCAGGCTGGAGCTGTCTGACCAGCCAGAGCCCTTGGAACCAATACTTGCTGAATACACGGACGCCTTAAAATATGGAGTTAAAACAGGTAAAGTAGAAAACCATACATGCCTCATTTGTTACATTTGTTTTGTTTCTTGTGGATGCTTGAAATATTGATTCATGGATTGGGCTAGATTTGTATGAAAAGATGAGGTTTATCAAATGTGTAGTATACATTTTGTAGTAATTCTGCATTTCCAGTGATTTTCATAATGCTGTGAAAAGGTATCGTTATTATAGGAGATATTTGGTGGAGATATATTACTCTGGGACCAGCTGACAGATCAGAAGAGTAATTTGGGCTGTCTCATTTAGAGGTCTCTGCATGGTCAGTGAAAAAAAGTAGGCTCCCAGACTTGATATAATAAGTATTACTTCCTTACTTAGATATGAAGTTTGATATGTACCTATAAAAGCAGGAGGAAAATGCCCTCTTTACTCCCTCATTAATGTTGATGTTACCTGAAACAGTAATGCTTTTGCAGGTCTGGCTTGGGTTTTGCATTTTTCCATTTTCACCCTCTTTCTCTTAATTGTGGCATTGCTTATTACATGCTTGAGTGTATTCCCATGTCCTTTCCCCCCCTTATTTTCAGCTAACTTCTTTCCTGTATTTACAAAGGCATTAAGTAGAACACAGTCCTTAACTCAGTACAGTCCAGGAAGTAACAGAATGATACAAAACCATTTGATTTTGTTCAGATAATCACGGCCATATGAAGTTCTAGCCCTAAAACATAAGGAGGCTTTTGAACACCTGCCAAAATAAATAACTCTGGCAAACTTGTGTGTCACTCTAATGTAGATATTAAATTTAGTTGATTATCTTTTTTAATAGTGCCTAATGCTTTACATATTCTATTATATCTTTTTCTGAGGAATGTCTTTTTTCCAACATTAGTGTGAAATGTCTTGTATTCCATATTGATTTTCTTTTAACTACTTACAAAAGATAGTAGAGCATTTGCTGATAAAATTATTTATTACATAGAATCTGCTTCACTTGTTTATCATTTTAGGACATCCTCACTACTTCAATCAGTTTTTAGGAGCCTTGACACCTTTGATCTAGCTGGGGAATTGTTCACAGCTACAGTGAATGCAAACATGGATGTACTGTAAATACCAGTCTTTTGTAGTAACAGAAGTTATAACAATTGCTCCTGTATCTTAGCCTTTTAGGGCAGCTAAACCCAAGGTGTGGTCATACATTTCTTTTTCTCAACAATGGTGGACGGCATCTGTGTAAAGAATCCTTTTCCTGACTCTATTACCACTTCTCCCCCGCTCAGCAAGGGGTATGACAAACCTTCTGTACAGGGCAGATCTTAGCTCTGCCAGCACAGGGCAGACAGAGAGAGAGAGCTGAGAGCCTTAGCTGAGAGCTACTACTTTTATCTGGATATGGAACTTTATTTGCCAAGGACTGAAAAGGTCTCATTCACCTCTGACTCTCTATAGTATAATTTGTAGGGATAAAAATAGACTGCTATCATAAAATGCATAAACCCCCATTTTTCATTCCTGAAGTTTGCAATTAAGTTAAGCATTCATTCAGCTTCACTGGTAATAGCAAAGCCATTGTTTATAATTAATTTAATCATCATTATGACAATCTGGCATGTGAACACAGCTTATTGCTTATTAGCCTAAATTTCTCTGCTCCAGGAACACTTGGCCATATGGAAAAAACTCACACTCCGAAGGTCAAAAAGCCACCTGGTATTCTGCCTGAATTTTCAGGTTTTTCCTTCCTTGATTTAAAACTCAGTTTCTTATTTGTTATTTCCTCCTCATGCTGCTTGTTACTTAGTAGCTGAGGTTACCCTGCTCTGGATTTTACTTCACATGTTGGTGTGATATATTAATCTGGGCTGGTTAGGTTATAGTTACTCTGATGTTCTAAAGTAAATGTATAGAGCTGTAGTGTTACAGACTTTAACTAGAAAATAGAAATGCATCAATGTCATGTCTAGTAAGTCTGTATTGAATACATGCTTTGTATCAGCTTGGTTGTAGCCATGTACTTTAAAATAATTGAAGGGCAGCAAGTTTATAGGAAAGTTCAGTTAAAAGAAAGACAGAAAACACTCCCTTGGGCTCTAGTACTAGGCAATAGTACATAACTGTGCCTTATAATCACCTCTTAGAAATCTGTTTTCATGTAAAACTATGTATGGCTTTTTAATCTAGTAGAGCAGTATAAACTAAGTAAAACTGACTTCAATTGCCAGTCATTAAATAATGTAGTATTTTTACATGTTACATAATCTACTTTTGCCAAACCCAGTGCATTCCCCTCTGCATTACAGGTGACAGAACACAATCTGCAAGCCTTTTCCCCCTGTACATGTTTGTAAGTGGCTGGAATTTGCAGCTATCTTCAGGCTTGTTTGGGGTTGGCTGGTATTGCCCAGTAAGGTCTGTGTACTAAGTGTGCCTTACTAGGTAGGATTGGTTTCCTGGCTGTCTTACAGGTCAATTTTGGTTAAATTTTTAACTGCCTCTACAACACATATCAGGTAGCTATCAAATGCTCCTGCTCCACAGAGCATAAATTGACAGGATTGTAATTTTACCTTAAATCAGTCCTCAATGCTTTGAGTTTATTGTAGTCTCTCAGAGAAAGTCTCAAATGTGATGGTGTAGCACAAAGACTCTGTTGCACAGTCCAGTGTTAATTTTCACCAAAAATAACAGAAATCATGGCTGTGAAATGCTGGAATATTTCAGTCCAAGGAGCTATAGCTCACAGCTCACACATAAATTCAGTTAGTTTTGTAGCAAAAATCTGAATGTGAATTACAGTCTGTAGAATCAGTAGGTACAATTACAGAGTGTACAATGATCCCTTAACTGTCTGTGTATCAAAAATACTCTAGAGGAGGATGAGTTTTTGAAAGGCAAAAACAGCTTGCCACAAGGTAGGCACTAACTTTTACTTTCATTTTAATCTAGAAGCAAAGACCAGTGGAACATTTTTGAAGGCAGATAACTGGTTATTATTTTTAAAATATTATTTATAGTTTCAACATGAAAATTGTTACAACTGAAAAATACTAAATGCTGTAAAATGTTGTAAGAATACTTTCTCAGACTGAAAAATTCCAGATAGAAGCACCTCCGGATTTGGTGGTACTAGAATTTTTTTTTTTTTCAATTAGATGACAGAAGTCAGCCTCAATTAAAAACCAAACCAAACTAAAACAAAATCACCAACCCCACCCCCACCCGTCCCCAAAACCACAACCTTTTAAAAATAAATTTACGTCAGTGATAACTGGTGGGCAACTAATTCCTCCTGCCTGATGCTTTGTTGCTCTATGAAACCCAGGACTTGACAGGTCAAGGAAAAGGGTTAAATGGGCCTAAAAAATATGACTGTATAAATAGTGTTGTAATGCCCATGCCAGACCACACCGCCTGGGACTTCTGAAAATTCCAAGTGTTTCATAGTGTGCATGTGAAAGCACTCTTAGTGATTTAGGAACCTTTGGTCCTAGATTTGAGCCTGTGGTACTACGGGCGCCTGAGTCACAAGGACTGTGATGTTTAGTGTAAGAATCTGCATCCTCCAAGTATCTGAACCTTAGATGAGCCTTGAATCATGTGAAGGTCTGCATAAGCACATTGTGTAGGAATCCCTGTTACCAGAAGGCAAACCCCTGAATTGAGCATCTTTTCCTGCTTGCTACTGCAGAGAAAGAGCAGTTATATCTTGCTGACCTGTATTAGCAAATTAGACTCGAAAGCACATGTTGATATCTAATTTTTTCTGTCTCTTTTTTTTATACCTAGTCATTTTAATTTTGACAGTTTAAAAGAATAAAAAGTTATTCATCAGCCAAAATGAAGTATGTATTTTCCTTACAAAGAAGAATATCAAACAGCCTCTTGTTTGAATTAAACATTTCATTTCAATAATAAAAAAAAGACTGCTCATATTGAATTTGATTTTTTTTTTACAGCATAGAGTTAGACATTTCAAAAGTTAACTCATCCTCAACTGTAAGAACTTAATATGGGATATGAACATCAGAATTAAGCGTAAGAATGTTCTTTCGGGAATTTTTTTTTTCCTATTGATAATAAGCAACTGTCAAAACAGTGAGATGGTCATGAACTCTGTGGTATCACTAAGTTGTTGGGTATTTTTTATTTGTCCTTTTTAATTAAAAAAAATAGCCTTTGTTGTAATTTTTAGCAAGAGAATCACTCAGTCCTTTGTTATGGAGACACAGAGAGAGTGCAACTCTGTCTATTTCATGGACAAGGATGGGAGATTGTATGACCAGGCTGCTCCTACTCATAGTTGTGTGGCACTGAGGGTGACATTGCTCAGCCCTGCAGCCATTCTGGCCAAGCCTCTGTGTGCTTGTCATGTCTTGGTGCCGCAACAGACTTCAAAAGAGTTCTGACGTGCACTGAAAGGCTTTCTGAGGTTTGATCCCAAGCCAGGGGCATTGGGTGGCTTTTGTGCCAAGTTGAGTGGGTTTGGCACAGAGATCTTTGGCCCTGACCTTCACTAGAGGTTGGTGAGTGCAGGGATTTGTGGAAGAAAGCAAGTATCACGCTCTGGGTGGTTAAAAGCTTATTCTAGGGTCTCAGTAGCATTGCTGAAACTAAGCATTTTTTTCCCAAGTGTGAGAATCTGCTGGCTAGGGTGACTCACAGTCAGCTGAACAACCAAGCTGTGATCCCTTTTCCTGCTTCCCCCACCCTGCTCCCAGCCTTTCTCGGGTACTCTCAGAACACCCTGGTGCTACTTGGTGCTGTGGCTGCACACTTGTGACTATTTATTCAACTCCTACTTATATTTTGCCTAATGTAGCTCAAGCTAAGGCATGATATATGCTGGAGCAGTGCCATTAGGTGGCCAGGAAGACCTAAAGGGTCATTATGCAGCCATTATCATCCTCAAATTGCCATCTATCATCTGTGTCTGGCAGTTTTGGCAGAATCCCCTGCCCTCTGGACATGGTAGAGATCAAACTTCCAAGCTGGAATATCAAAAATATCAGCTTTCCCCCCAAAAATTTTAAGTGACTCTCACAGCACCTCGACTGCTGAGGCCTTCATGCTTCCTGCTGTGATACAGGGTATACCCACACTGCTGTGTAGGAGGAAGGATGAGCACACTCACCATGGGCTAGGTAATTTTTTTTCTATCCTTATAGGTGCACAAAATTAATTAAGGGTTATAAGTCATCAAATCTTGTGACTTGAAAGGTAAAGGACTGAATTAATGTGATAGGTTAGTCTGCTAAAAGGGAATTGAGCTCCTGTTTGTCATCATTGCTTGTTGTATTTTTTAATGAGCTCAGGAAATAAAGTTTAAATCAGAGTTTGTCATCCTGTACATTCAAGATATTCAAATGACAGGACCATGACAGTCCTCTGTGATGAGTGGCTGCCTCCCTGCAGGTGTTTGGAGAGGAACAATATGTCCTTGTAGCTGTAGAGTGGGGTTGCCCTGATGTTGCTGCCTCAGCTGGGTTTTGGGGATGTCATTTCAGAGGGCAAGACTCCCTACTTGCCTGCTTTTTGTTTTGTCACTGTGAAGGCACATGATAAAAGTTAGCAAAGCTTTTCATGGTTTTAGTTTTCCACTTTAAAGTCAAGGATACTACTACTCGAACACACGCAATGGAGAATAGTTCAGATAAATTTACTCCTATATTTATTCCTTTATGCAAATCCCTTAATGTTTGATTTGATAAATTCTGAGAAGTTATACATCTCAGTGTTTTCACCTATGGCTTTAGGACTGTCTGCACTGAAACTGACCACTTATTAAATTGTATCATAAATACTTACAGAATATTCGTGATAAAAATGTCATGTTACTACTATATTTTAAATAGTTATATAGTAATGATACTGCATGGCTATATGGTAATTTTAATAATAATAATGCCATCCTAACTGAAAAGGAACATTGCAAATTTGCTTGAAATTGTGAAAATTTTAGTAAACTGCTGAGTACCATGCTTATGTTGATAATCTATGAATAAATATATATATACAGAAGATTGAACTGCTTCTTCTGAATGATATGTTGCTGCTCCTAATGAAGACAAAACCCAGGACACTGGTGATCTTTAAGGGGGGGCCATCTTTAATGTTCTCATTTCAACATCACTGAGTCATGCACAATGTATTTCTTTAGGATGAAAAGAATGACGAGGAACATACACCATAAGTGTATATATATACACAACATTTATATTTCATGTATGTGTGAACATGTTTAAAGCTTCCTCAATCTCATTGTTTGTCCACAGTAATTCACTGAAGAAAGCAGCAGTGGTTCTTGGAATCAGGGCAGATAATGTAATTACAGTAAAGTGTAATAAAAGTTAAGATAGGCCATGTCTATTGGGAATACTTTGTTGTGCTTAACTTCCTCTGCCTTTGGTTCTGTTTCCTAGCAGGAATCCCATTTTATAAAATGAACTCTCACTGTCTTGAAAAAATTCACTCTTCATAAAAACAGGGTTCAGTTTTACAACTTGTTTTTTGTAGGTCTTTATTCGGGTCTTGTCGTGTTCAGCCTAAGTAAAGAGTGGCTACTGTGCTTGAGGAAAAAGTGGAGTAAGACATATTGGACTCTTGTGGATATATTCCACAATCTCATTGCGATTTTGCCTGTAGGAGATGGCGCTTTTGCTCCCTGCTGCCTCAATGGTTGAATCTGTTGGTTCAGTCTTTATATCTATACTGTCAAGCATGGCAAGCAAGTCAGAAACTTGGTACATTACCAGACTACAGGTTTAGGTAGTTCCTGGATGAAAAGGGACTGAGGAAGATAAACTCAGGGGCTGGTTCTTCCTCTAGTGTTGGGTTTTATTTTTCTCAACAGTTTTGGTGATGACATGAATTTTACCATTGCTGGCAAAATTTTCAATATGAACTTGGTAGCAGGGTAAATGACAAAGAACATATAGGACTATCAACAGTCTTAGAAATAGAATGGGATACTAGATTTCCTGTATATTTAAAGGCTAATCAGGAGAATAAATGACATTATTCTCCTTGGTTCTTTTTCCTCTTGATATTTGAGACTGGGAAAATTATTCCATCTGATTTGGAAGCTGAAATACTGAAAATTGACAGGTTGTTGTTTTCACTCTCATTTTTAATGTTAATGTGGAGTTGAATCCAACAATGCTCTCTGAAATCTGGCAGCATTAACTTACATGAAGTTGTCATTGATATTGATTGTAAATGGCAGAGCAGGATATATTCCCCCTCCCTGGAAGTTATAAAATAACTGAAAACTCTATTTTTGAAGAGAATGAGAACTGATTACTAATTTTTGTCAAATTCTGGCCTGTTTTATCAGCCAGTTTTCTCCAAATAGAGGAAAATTTGAAATGCTTCACCTTGATATATTTTTAAATGAAATGTGTTGAATCTGCGTTGGCTCACAGATAAACTGTTTTAAAAAGTAACTTAAAATTATTGTGGTACTCGATACATAAATATTTCATTTCAGGTTGATCTGAAATGGAGGATTTTGTTATTCTTATTGTTCAATTGCTTTTCACATTGCTGAAACTATGTGTTTGGGGAAGAGCCAAGAATGCTCAGAAAATGTTCTTCAGCATCATTACCATTACAGCAGGGATGGTATCTACATTTGCAAGAGCACTTAAGACCCTGTGGTGTCCTTGGATAGCTTCTGATCAAAAATGATGGAGGTTTTCTGATTGACAACACTACTTGAGTTATTTGTGTGATAAATATATAAGGCTATTTCACACACAAATAGAAGTAGGTCTGTAGATAAAGTGCCATTATAATTTTGTCAGTGATGGGTTTTGGTTTCTTTTATTTTCTTTCTTTTGCTGTTCACCCTGGAATGGAATAGCAAGAGATGGGATAATAAAGAGGAAGAATGTTCTTCATTATAAATTATAGGCGTAAGTTCTGCATGTACTCATGCAGTAATCTAACACATCCAATTGGTTTTTCGTGCATTAGCTAAGCCAATTCCAAAAATTAAACACACTACCTGTGGAGCTTTTGAGTTCTGAACTACTGTAAATCTTCAAAGCTGTCATTCAGTTTACCCTCCTGTGTCAGGATAGTTGGCTTTTAATAGAGTAATATTGATTATACATCCTGAACAAAATTCTTAGCTCTGGTACAAGTATGGGGATGCAAAGGAGAAGTTGCCAACTTCCTTTTGGGGGCATTGCTGTGGTTGTGAAGTGGTATGAATGATTATGGCTTGCATTTTTAGCCAATTTAAGTATTGTGTTTACTAAAGAGTGTAAATTTTTCAAATTTAGAAGTTTATAGCAGCTCTAGTTCATTAACGTCACATGGGAACTTCTAGATAGATGCTATAAATAGAATTCCATTCCTCATATTAGGAAACCATTTTAAGGAGTTATTGCCTGTTGCACATAAAACAGTTCAATGCTGAGGGCCATAGCATAGATTTCTTCCATGGATTACTCCTTTTGGGGGAATCTGACTGAAATCCAGGAGAAGGCTCAAGAATTTTACAAGGTTGTGTAAAACAAGCTTTTCTTTGTTTATGCACTGTAAAGATTTAAAATTGAAGCACAGAATTATTATCAGGTCTTCATGATACAATATTTGATTTCTCATTTTTCCAATAAACACAGACTTCATTTTCTAGGCTGTTGCAAATGTTTGGAAGTACACTGAATCAAAATATTTGAGAGGTGTTCTATCAGATCTCAGGATTAGTTGTTATTTCCTCTTTGTGTGAATTAGAAGAGCACACTACTCACTTCTCTTGCCTTTTCATTAAAATGCCTGTGGAAGCTGACAGTCTTTCAAGAGCAAAGCTTGCTTGCCAAAGTCATGCCTGGCAAACAGAATACAGAATAGTAAAAGTTAATCATTTTTACTGCTATTTACCTTAGTACAGTACATGAGTTCAGTGTGTCTGGGAGTTTTATTTGCAAGAGAAACCAGCATTCAGCAAGGAAAGATAAAAATTTATAACATGTTGGTTACTTCTATTTCCTTATGCAAATAGTTCTTCAAATACTCAGCATGGGATAGCTTTCAAAATGCAGCAACCGACCTCTCACAGAGATGCTTGGAGCTGACACAGGGAATGTAACATTATTTTGTAGCCTAGCTAGGTGCCCATTAAGTTTCTCATGTAGACAGTCCACAGCATAATGTCGCACTGGGTGCATTAATTATCTGTAGGGGTTTATAGCCTTTAACCTTGATATTTTATGGCAAAGACAATTCAACTCTGGGATGCTAATATGAGAAGTTAACAGTGTTGGTTATTTGATGGTTGGGTTTACCAATGTCTGTGCTGTCATTCTAAGCCACAGGAGCAACAGCAAACATTATCTTGGACATAAAATTAAATGCCTAAAAAGCACAACTGGGAGAATTATTGCTTTTAACATAACATGGTTCTTCCTCACATGTTTGACAGGCTACTAATTTTCATGGGTTTAAGCTGGGAAGATCCTCTTACTACTTCATTAAATTTATTTCTCTTCGCTTAATAGAGGTGTGGCTCTGAGCAACGAGAGGTTTTTAGTCCTGCTTATTTGCCTTTAAACTCTAGTTAGAAAGAAAAACCTGAATTTTCCTGAAGAATTATTTGCATATATCATTACAAAGTGACGACCATATTGTTGCACTAGGATCTTCTACAATGTTGTAACCAGCTGCACACAGGCTCTCTGTTCCAGCCAAATAGACAGTATGATACAGCTTTTGTCATAGGGGACAAGATGATTCAGTGTGGCCAATATGTTGCTGTCTTTGTCCTTTGGTTGATGTGAAAAGAAAAGTTAGGAAAAACTCTGAAAATACAGTTTTATTCCAGAAATCTTACATGTTTCTTTCCCTGTTTCAGAATGTTAAATATTTGTAAATAAAGATTAAATTAAACTTTAAACTGGATTGCAGCAGGAAATATAATCATAGAATCATAAAATATTTGGGTTTGAAGGGGCCTTAAAGATCATCTAGTTCCAACCTCTCTGCCATGGCCAGGGACACCTTTCACTACACAAAGTTTCTCAGTGCTCCATCCAACCTGGCCTTGAACACCTTCAGGGATGAAGCATCTACACTGCTCGGGTCAACCTGTTTCAGTTCCTCACCACTTCCACAGTAATGAATTTCCTCCGAATATTTCATCTAAACATACTCTCAGTTTAAAGCCATCACTCCTTGTCCTGTCAGCACTTGCTCTTGTAAAAGTCTCCATTTTTTGTTGTAGGATCCCTTCAGGTACTGGAAGGCTGCAGTTATGACACCCAGAAGCATTTCTTTTCAGCCTTTCCAGGCTCAATAAACCCATTTCTCTCAGGCTTTCCTCACAGGAGAGGAACTTTATCCTTCAAATCATCCTATGCCTCCTCTGGATTCACTCCAACAGGCTGATATCCTTCCTGTGCTGAGGACCCCAGAGCAGCTCTGTGATCTTCCCAGGTGCAGAAGTGAGAATAAGAAACCAGAGGACTCAACATTTTACAGGGAAAAGTTCTCAATACATGTGGATTTCTATTGAAAGCAAACACAATGAAGAGAGTAACAAGTAGCATTGACTTGCAGTAATTATCAGCCTTGGTGAGAAAATTAGTTCTCTAGATAAAGGGTGGAATACCTGAAAGATGGGACTGACTTGGATACAAGTCATGTGGGTACTGCTAAATATAAGTCAAGTTCTCAGACCAAAGAGTAGGAGGGGTTTCTGTTGTGATTTGAGGTTTCTTAAGCAGAGAAATAAACTCATTTTGTTTTTGAAGGCTGAACTCACCCATATGTGCTTCTTGAGCATCCCACAGAGTGGACCAGAATCGTAATTACTTCAGGTAATTTTTCTAACATTATTCAGTGAATCTGGAGAATATTAAGGCACTGAGAAATAATTCTCAATAGTCTGATCTCTTTTGTTTGGTTGAATGTAACCAGGATTCAAACATCAACATCCAACTGATGTACAAAGAACAACAGTGTCAGAAGTAGAACTGGAAAAATAGTAGAATTGTTTAGGTTGGAAGAGACCTCTGAGATCATCAAGTGCAACTGGTAACCCAGCACTGCTGTGTTCATCATTAAGCTAAAGACAAATAAAGCAAAACCTCACATACATATTATCCAAACAAAATAATAAAATATTGTAGAACGTGTTTGTGATAGTGGAGAGGCTTGAATTATTACCACAGCAGGAACACAATTCTGAACATATCGTATACCATCATCAATGAAATTGTGATACATTAATACAACATTCCTCTCTGAATTTAGTCCTGTGTTGAAGACTGAATGATCCAGAGTTGCTGAGTGTCTACCACTGTTCTTATTCCCAGAGTGGTCATAATGAAGCTTGGATGAGTTTTTCCCCTCTGCAGTGGGTTGCAGGTGATGGACTGATGGCAAATGATGATCAGTTTCTCTGGTGATTTGGTGGAGTCAGGAGGAGAGTAGAAGGAAGTACATAGCTTCTCCATCCATGGGATCAGCAGGAAGCTGCAAGACCAGGCAGAAAGTAGGGAAAGAGGGATTGTACTGGAGTAGGTGGTTTCTTACTGCAGTTGGGTAGGATATCAGTCCTTGTCTGTAGTGTCTCCCTTGTTTGTTTAGCCATAGTGAAAACTTCTTGACGTTTGTACCTGTCTGATAAGGAAATAAACAGTAATCTAACTAATAGCAGAGCTGTAATAAAGTATGCAATAAAGTATGACTACTGAAAGCATTACTCACATCAGATACTCATCAGATAATCCCCAGAATAAAACACTTGCATTAATCCTTTATCAAATGATTTTAAATCCAGGGGATTACTCTCCTTGTTTTGAACTTACTCGCTTCCCACCCTTGTTTCTTCTGACAGAATTCTTTCTGGCTTCAGTAAAGGCCCTAGGACTCTTGAAACTATGCATTAAGAATGAAGCATTGTTCTTTTTCTTCTGACAAATTCTTTCTTCAGGTGGAGACATCCCAGTGAAACACTTTGATCTGGGTTGAACAGCATGCTAGCTTATATTGCAAAGCCAGGTATAGAGAAGAGAGGAAAAAACAGCTTTGGTCTTTTTCATTTTCTTTGTTCAGAAGGATTCTTAACCACACTCATTCTCATCTTGTATGCAGATTGCTCCCAAGATCAAACCACAGATGACAGAAGAAGGACTGACAATGGTTACCTACTGACCACAAGGTGAGAAAGCCAACTTTTTCAGAATAGTTTTCTCCAACCCAGCTGCCAGAAAACCAGATGTTTACTTTCTCCTTGAAGAAATTGAAAGACTGAGCTAAGATTTGTGACAATAAAGTACCTAAACAAAGGAGAATTTTCCTACTTTGTATTAACTGAACATGGTAATCATGGTAATCATTCTAAGGGTGGATATAGACTGTTAGCATTCATATGGACAAGGAGAAGTATAGATGTTTTCACAGCACTCAGCTTATAAATGATTTTTTTTTTTTTTTACTTTATCACTAAGCCTGAAATTTGTTGTATGATGCTTCCTTGACTGAAGGGTTCTTTTAAACTATGTTAAGAGGATATCTGAACAAACACACTTTAATTCTTGTGAATTGATGTGAATCCTAGGCTCTCTGTGGGGCTGATATTTTCTTTATGGCTTGGTTTGGGTCTTTCAGCAGGAACTGAGTGCTGTAAAAACAGCATTCCCTCTTTCATCAGCAAAATGAGTAGAACAGAAAGTCACAGTTTGACAGACCTTGAATTGCAGCTGTCTTCCCTACAGTCAAGCTGAGATTTTGATGCTGTGTTTGGCTGTCTTATTGTTTTAGAATGTTCTTGGTTGCTTTCTGCTGCACTGCATCACATCATCACAGGAAATGTTCAATCTAAGTTTGAACATGTCAGGTCTACTGTGGACTGTGATGTACTCAGTCTGTGTTTTGCTCTCATCTGCAATTTACATCTGCATGGCTGGCTGAGTCTTGTAACTTGTCTTGTATGTCTGTGTTGCAGCAGAGAATGCTTAAAACTTCCTTCCATAATAACTGAAATTGAGTTTTTTATTCCAGTAGATGTTCCCTGCTCTATCTACTATGTAGCTGAGAAAAAGTATGCCAGTTTAAAGCTACTAAGGGGCAAGAAAGGACTTACTGCACAGGGATAACAGAGATTACCTTTCTCTTTAGATAGCATTGAAAATGCCTCAGAGCTTCATGTTAAGTTTTATGTCCCCTGTTGGATGTTCCCTTTCAAGAAAGATGTGGGCAACCTGGAGGGAAAACAGTGAAGGTCTGAGAATAGTTAGAAATCCTGAATATATGACATGCCAGAAAACATTGAAATAACTTGAGTTCTTTAGGGAAGATAAAATTAGAGGATGATCTTGAAATAACTAAAAAGCTTCTGCAAAAATGAAGTAGAGTATATTCCCTTCCTATTCATAGTGGGTAGGATAAAAACCCCCAGAACAGTCAAGGAGGTTTACGGGTTCAAAATTAAGAGGCACCTTTCTGATGGTAGGGACAACCAAGCACTAAACAGGTTCTTTTATAGAGGAAGCATAATCATTTGCCATTTGAGGGTTCTACAAGCAGATTAGCTAATATTTTCAGCAATTAAGTAGATATAATTAAACTTGCCCAGGGCTGAGAAAGCACACTAAATGTTGTCTTGAGTTTTTTCTGGTCTTATATTGCTTATGCACTTACCAGCATCAAGCAATGAAAAGAAAGGAGGAGTGATCAGGTTGCTGGAACTGGAGGGGAGCTTTCCTGACTGGATCATGGTCACCACCAAAGGCCTGGATTTCTGTTTGTGTCATAACTCACACACAAGTCAGAGCATAGGGTTGTGGAAACCTTGACGCAAGCTTGAAATTGTATGTACAAATGAAAATGCCTTCACCCACTGTACATATAAAGTGATGATTAGATCAGTTCAAATCAGTGGGTGTATCCTTTGGCAATTACTAGAGTAATTGCTATAAAATATACTATAGAAGGATGTCTTACAGTTTTTCAATATGCAGACTAATTGACCTAAAAAATGAGTGTTCTATTTTATAATTTTTATTAAGTTTCAACACTGGAAGTAAATTGACTCTAATACATTATACAAGGCAATAAGATTGAATTAGATATTTTTAAAGGGTTTTTTTCCCCTCCTATTCAAGTACTTCCTTATTTTAATGCTTTAATATCCACAGGGTTTGTAGAACACCTACATAAATTTAATTACACTACATTACTCTATTTTCTCTGAGCCTGGATCATTTCATGTACACATAGACAAAAAGGAATCTAATGATAAAGCACATCAGAAAAATCACATCTATATCTGAAATCTTCGTGTATCCCAGTTTCATACTTTACTTCTTTAAACAAAAACATGCAAAGGCAATGGACAGTGACAGGGTGTTTTATGGCATGTGCTACCAGCTGCAAATTTTCTGGGGCAAAATGGAAAATGGAGTAGAAAAACTGTCAATGTGAGTACTGAAAGAGACTACTACAGCAAGTGGTGACAATTAGCTTCTCATTTTCCCAGCATCATTGAAGAAGAGATTAATCCTTTTCTGGTAAATTCAGAAACTGTAGCATCTGTGAGAGTTAATATCTTTCAACTCAAGGATCATGACCAGGAATGGGAGTTCTGGATGGTTTCCTCCTCTTAACAGAATGCAGCTTTCAGTTCCAGCTCTGTTCCTGTCTCTTCTTCAAAATCTCCTGGATGGGAGACCCCAGTACGTCATTGTGACTGACACCTCAGGAACGAGGCAGCTCCAAAGATTGCTACATTTCAATTAGTTAAACCTTATGGGCACAAATTTTCAAAGTACCTTATGCACTAGTGCTAAATGTGGTACCTGTTCAGTAATTGCCAGATAGTTACTGGCAGACATACAGGTCTCTGCTTCTCCCACTTGAGAAAACTGTGTATGCTGTTCTTCTCCAGGATCAAAAAAAGCTGAAGATATAAAAACAGGGTGGTATTTTTAAAAAATGACTAATCAAATGTCAAATGAATATCCAAGGAAGAGAAGCAACAGAATGAGAGTATTAGAATTTGTGTCTGTGCTTACTGATGCCTTAGGTGGCTTTGAGTTATAACTAGAAGGCTAGCAATAAACTAGATTTCTTATTGGTTTATATAAAGTTTATCTTGCCATGTTTTTGGTCTCAAATGGATGTTAATAGGCTTTGTGGTGATTTGCTGGTGACTGATTTGCTCACAGCAAATGTGAAAAAAAAATTATTCTTCCTACAGTCTGAAGCAAATTTCAGTGCAAGGAGAACTACCCTCCTCCTCTTCCATGAGTCCCAGAGAGATCTGAGATCTGACACTTGAGTAGCTCACTCTGAGAAGAATGTGGCAGGAGAAGACTGAGAGATATTATGACCATTAAACTGAGTCAAAATCTAAAGCAGGTATGACAAGATGGCAGGTGCCCATTTCCTTTTTGTCTTCTCAGCCTCCCTCCTGTTCAATAATGGGAGCCACAAACGTTTCAAGAAAATGAATTTACAGGGCTGCTCATGTTCCCTTAGAACTAGTCCAGAGCTTCCCAGCAGTATGGTCAAAATCAGACTTTGATGATTCAAGACTGACAGTAAAATATTGGAGATTTTTGGGGGATGAGTGTGTGCTTTTCCTCTCTATTTTCAACCAGGCAAAAGTCATTATGGTGACAGGAACAGTCGCTGCTGCCAGAAGGGAAACAGAAACAAGGTAAGTGTTGCTAAATTTAGTAGTCCAGCACAGTACCATATGAAGCTGATACATATCTGTAATTTCTTTCTTGGTTTTCTAATTATTTTCCAGGATAACTCTGATGTCAGTTCTTTGCTACCCATCAGAGCCCAATCTCCTTCAGGTGCACTCCATGTTCATTTCTAACCTCTCTTCAAAATATCTTCTGCAACACAAAGTTATCTGCCAGAAAAAACTTTATTTCCTCTCCTTCTCTTGAAAGAGAAAGGATCCAAATATTTCTTCTCAAGTCCTCATTTTGCTGCTGCTTCATCTGAGGAGAATGTAACAGCAGCCCTGCAGTGTAGTGTGTGTATTTCCAACATTGCCCACTGAAGAGTTGCAAAGCATTGTCATTTCTCAGGGCATCTGGCAGAGGGGTATTGGGGTACAGCTCTCTTTATTATAGAATGGCTGTTGGACTGCTTCATTAAGTCTCCCTGTAATTATTAAAGTTACTAGGGATGCCATTGTTTCTTTAGGGACTGTTACTTTTCGTGCATGTCATGCAAGTTGTGGTACATGCATGACATGCAGCATGCAGGTACAGTTTAAGTTAAAAAAAAAAAGTGTTCTAAGCAGAAGAGAGTAGAACCAAATTATAGAAATTAACTTTAACAGAATTATGACCTGGAATGACCTGCTTCATCTCCTAAGCACTGTTGTATCTATACTCTTCAAATAAACTTTCCAGGCTCTTTTTAATTTATATCATCAGTACAGTTTCAATTATGTCCTTTGGACACAGTAGCAGCACCTTATGGTTTTCACTCCTTAGGTCCCTTAGGATCTTCTTCCTGTGATTGGTACAACTTCCACTACTGTCTCTACCTTCTTTTTACTAACCTAGTTACTCGTGCTTTAACAGCAAAAGAGCAAATTCAATTTACAGGAATAGACATAGAAAACAAACCTTGTGTTTCAACAGCTAATTTAATCTAGGCTCTTAATAGAGGATGCCTGAAAGATCAAGGGGACAGAGCACCTAGGGCCTGGAAAAAACTTACCACATCTCTTACAGGCCTACTGTCATAGGTTAGCAAGCATAGTCCCGGAAGGGACGTCCTTGCTAAGGGGTGCTTACAGTTTCCTCTGGGAACTGATAGAACCTATCAGCTGGCCAGTTTGAATATGGACACTTCTCTAAGCCACTTAAAGTTGTGATCACCTCTGTGATCCACATTTAAGAATAGGCAAACTCCCCCTCCAAGCTCTCTCTCGTTTCCGGCGCTGGGACAAGTGGCTGCAGGCCCCGTGTGGGGGCCAGCGGGCCCGGCCAGGCCCTGCCTGGGCCAGGCCGGGCCGGGCCACGGCCATCCTGGAGCCATGGACCTGTTCCAGCCGTGGAACCCCCCCCACTGCCTTGCCGTGGGCAGCCGGAGCGGCTCGGCTCTCCCCCCTCTCCACTGCGATAAGAAAAATTCAACATTCCAGCTGCAAAGCTGCAAGGCCGAGGTGAGAGTAACCCTTTTATTGCTGTGAAGAGCTGAAAACCTGAGGGAAGAGAGAGAGGAGATGCTTAAAGCTGAAATTCTGTTGTGAAGCTATGATATATCAGAGTATCCTGTTGTAATTTCATGAAGATATGGGGGGTGGAGTGTTCAACTCGTGAGCAAAAGCACCTGCGCTGAGATAGGCAGATGCTGACGCAGCTGTAATTTCATGAGAAGTTTGGACAGGGAGAGATGAACCAGATGAGGACTTTTGCTCCAAACGGGAAAGGAGAAAACCTCAGTCCGTAGAGATGAACCAGATGAGGACTTTTGCTCCGAACGGGAAAGGAGAAAACCTCAGTCCGTAGAGATGCTCCCAGAGATAGTCCTAAAGATGAAGATGATGAAGACCCTTTGCTCCCAGGGAAGGAGAAGGGCCTCTGTTTTTGTTTCTGAACGGCTCAACCTTAAAATTGTACCCCAAAAAACTTCAAGAGTGGACCCTCGAAAGCAGTTGCGGGAAAAGCTGCAAGTCGGGGGAAAGGACTCACACGCAGGCAGAGAGACTCCTCTTCCTAAATGGACTGAACAATATTTGGAAGTGGGCGGCTGTCTCGTTGTGATAATGTTTTCATAGCATGAGCAAGAAGAGACTTCTCTCTCTAAATGGACTGAACAAGGTTATTATGGAAGTGGTAAACAGACTGAACATCTTAAGGGTTGTCTTTTCACATTGTCAGTGGGAGAAGGGAGGAAGGTGGGGGGAGGAGGAGAGTTCTGAAGGTGGTATAATTTTTTTTCTTCTTTTAGGTCTGTTAATAAACTTCTTTATATTCTTTCAAGTTTAGTGCCTGTTTTGCATTTCTCCTAATTCTTATCTCACAGCAGATAAACAGTAATGAGTATTTTGGACCAAACCACTACACTAAATTGGTGTTTCTGCCCGGTTACAAACCGAACCCGCGACACCTACAAACACTAAATCATTTTTAAACTGGTTTCCAAGTAAAGGTTTGGGGTTTTTTCATGTTAAGTCCATGATTCTCTTAACTTGGACAGATTTCCTAGCAAAATGCTGTTTTTTGTTAAACTGGCAAAGGCCTTTAAGGGGCCATTTCAATTTCTACAGGACCACTTGCTGGTTAATATGTGCATTTAGAATACATTGGAAAATACTGTTTGTATGATGTGGGTTATCGACAGTGATGGAAGACCAGTGGGGTTCTTTTAAAACTGCTGACTCTTTTGTAAAAATGTGTAATGATTTATGAAAATTGTGTCAATGGGTATTATTAAGCAAAGTCTTTCTAGGAGACTCTCATTTGTCATTCTTAGGCACCAGTGAAAACCTTGCTTAGTGTCCTTCTTTCAATCTGAATGTCCACCTGCCTTTTAAAGGACATTGATGTAGATGGTTCTGGTCCTGCTCTGAAGCCTGCAGGCTATGCCTCTCTCTCTCACAGTGGAGTTGTTCAAACTGAGGTAGTGAGCAGTAGAAGGCAAAGAAGAGAGGCTTTACAGCCCTGTGATGATTTTAAATACAGCTTGTTTAGAGAATTGTATGGGCTGTGAATGTCAATTGTATCTTGACCCAGCTTCATCTCTATCAATTTCCCTTCTCTTTCAGGAGTTTGCATTTTCCCCTCAGTACCACTGCTTCCATCCTTCTGTCTCCAGTTTTAGTCCTTTCTTTCCCACTTTTCCCATCTAATTCTTGTGTCCCTGCTTCAGGTAAACCCCCGCACTCTTCTCTTTGCCTCGAAACAAGGCAGACCCAGACAACCCTGTAATATGCTCAAGCAAAGTCCTCTCACTTCACTTGCAACTTTGCCTTCATAGTCCTTGAGGAGGTTGCCATACTGAAGTTTTGGGGTTTTTTATTGTGGTTTTGTGTAGCAATGCAAAAGGGATGTAGTGAGAGTCACCCAAAATCCAGTAGGCAATGACAGAGTTGCATGGGCATGGTAGGAGAGACCACTCTTGGGGCAGTAGCTGTAGGAGCTTGAACCTTATCTGATTTCCCAGTGTATTCATACTCTTTCCCAGATACTGTAGATGTTGGACTACCAACACTCATGAGGTAGCTGTGCATAGCACCTAAGTGGTGGGGTCAGCAGGACCAGGGCAGTGATCATGCCCTGTTCTCAGCACTGGTGAGGACACACCTTGAGTACTGTGCTTGGTTTTGGGCCCCTTCAAGAAAGATGTTGAGGTGCTGGAGTGTCCTTCCCAACAGAGTTGGTGAAGGGTCTAGAGACTAAGTTGATCGAGGGGCAGCTGAGGGAGTTGGGGGTGTTTATCCTGGAGAAAAGGAGTCCCAGGGGAGACCTTATTGCTCTTTACAACTGCCTGAAAGGAGGGTGTAGCCAGGTGGGGTACGGCTTCTTGCAGGCAACAAGTGACATGACAAGAGGAAATGAATTCAAGCTGCAAAAGGGGAGGTTCATATTGGATCTCACAAAGAATTTTTTCACTGAAAGCATGGTTGGGAATGGACTGCCCAGGGAAGTGTTGGAGTCACCATCCCTGGAAGTGTTCGAGAAAAGACTGGACATGGCACTTAGTGCTATGATTTAGTTGACATGGTGGTGTTTGGTCAAAGGTTGGACTCAAGAATCTTGGAAATCTTTGCCAACCTTAGTGATTCTGTGATTCTGAGTGGAGTCATGTGCCTTACGTGTGCATGCTCAACATTGTCTTCCATGCAATTTGCAAACTCACGGGTACTGCTGTGGAGTGTGTGGAAAGAAAAGGTGCTAAGAATGTCTATAAATTCCAGAAATGTCTTTGGGATGCTTGATTTCTGGTTTAGAAAAAAACATTTCTTTTTTAGAACTTATTTGTTAGACAATCTTTTTGCCCTTTGGTTAGTCACTTCACATTAGGCTGACTAATAACTTTCAGTCCTTCCTGATATGCAATGGATTGAAATATTCATGAAGGGGTTCTTTTCTGCTTCTCTAACCCCTTTTTCTTTTGTTTGGTTTTGTTGGGGTTTTTTAATCTGATATTTTTCCTTTGAGGTCAGTGCTCATTTGTAGTCTATCCTTGAAAAGCTTTTCAATGCTCTTAAGCCCTTCATATATTCTAGGACAGAGACTCTTCTGAACAATTTTAATCACCAGTGTTTTCTGCCCTGGAATACACAAGACAAAATTAGCCATTCAAAAACCACCCAATGAACCCTGTCATCATCATATCGGATTTTATAAGTGTACATCATTAAGATGTGAGAAAAGCTGGCAAGTCATTACATTATTACTTGAATTACCATCCAAATAGATTTCATTTGCTCCTAAATGCCAATTGTAAAACAACAAGTGGATTCCTTCTCTCTGCCTGTAACTAGGTTCATTAATCTCAGCGGGGTGGGACTAAGGAAGGGCCTGTTCAAAGGAATCATACATGCTGTTAAAAACATGTGAAACATGGTTTGGTCTACCCTTTAGGAGACTCACATTTCTAATTCTTTTTTTTTGGCTATGTATGAGAAATGTTACAATGCAATTTTTGAGCAAGCAAATTCAGATCTTCTGTAATTCAGTGCAGTAAGTCCAAAGTGTGGTTTGTTTGGTTGGAGTTTTTTTCAAAAGCATGCGTTTTCTGTAGTATCATAAAATTACAGTATGATTTTTGCCGCAGTTAAATTATTCCAGCAATAAAATTCTGAACACCCAACTTAAAAGGCACATTTCAATTGAAATAAAATGAGCAATGAATTAGCAGAGTACATGCTATGATGGAGATGAATAGAGATACTTTTGTATTCAAACACCAAAAGTGATCATAAAATTAGATTTCAGCTCATATTTCAAAAGTGGGAGATAGCTTTTTGAAGTTTTGGAAGCTTGGACCCCCTACTATCAATGAGGTATAGGAATCTTGCTTGCAAAGTAATTCTGAAAATACCATCTATTGTCACTGATCAAAAAAACTAAACAACCAACCAACCAGAAAGCCATCTTAAAGAAATAGATAGTGAGCATTTCTTGGAATTTTAATCTAGGAAAGCAATTCCCACTGGTATTGCAGAAGTATTTAAAGAACAATTTCCAGTGAGTGGTTTAATTTTTCTGGCTTGTTCATGAATAACAGAGCTCAGTGCTTTCACACTGTTGATCTAACTACCAGATAGTAATTAAATTGCTCTACATAGCAATATCTAAGATGTTATGATGCTCCTCTCAGAGGCTGAAACAAGGCAGTTCTGTAATAAAATTATAACTCTGACATAAAACATTAATGGAGGCAGAGAGCTTTTCTCTTGAGTTTCTCCTACATCTCTAGAAAGACCTTGAATTACCAAATGAAAATTAAGATGTTAGTGATCTTGTTTAACTTTCATTGAGTGAATTTTAGTAGATGTGTTATTTAAATAATAATAAAAAAGCAATGTGATTAGATTCCCCAGCATTAAACCTCTTCTACATTATTTCATGCTCACTATAATTATCTTAGAAAGAGAATACACAGGGCTCTGAACTCCCAAATCTCTTTCTGTATGTGCAGATGTCATTTTACTGCCCTTATTTAGCAATTGCTACTTCTGCCAAAGTCCTACCCCATTCAGACCATTTCTGGAGCACTAGTGTTTGTGTCAACGCTTATTTCTTCCATAAACCTCGTATTTGAGAGAACACATGTGATATCTTACACCGTGTCTCCTCCTACATTGCAGGATAATGCAGGAGAGATGAAGAATTCTCCTGTCTTCTGTATCCCCAGTCCCCTTGGTGCACAAGGGAATCAAAAATCAGTGTCCATTCCCAGAAAAATCCAGGGCAATGGTCAGATAAAACTGAGCTGAGCACCAGCAGGTGATATGGTATGCTGTGTGCCGGCAAATTTGCTGTGACACTGCCCACTCTTCTGTCCCCTCCTGACTCTCCTACAGAGGCTGGCTGGGTGGGGCACAGGGTGCATTTGGGGTAATCAGTGGGGTGAAGGTGTCCCTGGCTTGGTGCACGTGCTCCACCCTGGGATGTTTGGAAGACTGTGCCTAAAGCAGAGATGGTCTCTGAAGCTTTGCCAGAAAAGGGAGGCAGCGGGAAGCTCTTTAGACTCTTTCCTTGCCCCAGGCCAGGCTCTCACTACTGTTTTAGCAATATAAACTGAGACTGAGTAATCTCAGATCCAAACATTGCCAGCACGACAAAACAGAACCTGGAGGATGTACAGCCAAGGGAGGGGCCTGTGTCCTGAATAGCATGGGCAGAACAAGACCCAGCCTCAACAGGGACAAAGTAGTAGCAACACTTTGCATGGAGTGGAATCTTGGGCCATGCCAGCAATCTTGGGCCATCTCTTCACATGGAGAGAGCCTAAGGACCCTTTTGCCCTCTGCTGTAGAAAAAAAGGATAAAAGAGACGGTAGATACCTGTCATGCTATGGACAAATATGCATTAGCATATTGAGGCATGGCACTGAGCCTGACTTGGTTTACTCAGCTCCATATAAGTCCAGCCTGGGGGATTGTCTTGGCTCTGTGTGGCTTAAAACAAAATAGTTAATGCAAAATTGGCATCAGTCTTTGGCTGAACAAGGAATTAAAGCTGGGTCCTCCTGGGTGCTAATTCAGTGTGCCAGACATCAGAGCTCCTTATGCCTCAAGGGACTCATAATGCTGTAGTAACTGAAGGACCTGTAGCTCGACTTCCCAGGGCACTGACTGACTTGGGCAACTTAAGTTCATATTGGAGAATGTACAGGATCTCAATCCTTCAGGAAATTCAATTTCCCCACAAGGTGCTTGCAGCCATCAACCCCCACAGCTTTTTTCTCTACAGCATGGGAAGAACTGGAAAGTTTAATGTGAGTTTTCTGGTTTCATTTTTAATTATGGTCTCTACGGCTGTATGTACCTCATCAGATATCCTCAAATCTTACACAGAAGAAGCTAGGTCAGGACATAAAAATTAGCCAGATAAAGACGGAATACTCCACAAGAAGCCAGAGGAAGGTTAAGGCTATTATTTAAATGTCATTCAAGTTAAGTAAGATAAAATGATAGGCACAGTGTAGCAATAGCTGTGAACCTCTCAACTTTTGTAAAGTACACATAATTCACACAAAGAGAGTGAGCCTATTATTTCAATGATTATCAGATTAAAATTCACAGGGCCTCATTTGTCCTAGGTCTGGATACAAGTGGATCAAAATATCTGCCCTCAGATGATGCTGGAAAACTTCAGGATGTTAACAATGTCCCTCATTCCATCCTCCCTTTTCTTCTGCAGGACCAGGCTGGGAATTGAAGACTTCATCTGCATCAGGTAATACCATCAACAGCCTTTAAACCTGGGCCTTCCCAGGTACAGATAGCTGTTCTACTAGTTGATATTACAATGAAAGTTCTTCCTACAGGGAACTAAGATCTTAGAACACAGTTTCCCTTTCTCATGAGTGTTGAGGAGCAGTATATATAAATATGTAGTCATTTATACATGAACACATTTGTGTGTGTATATATACATACATGAATATAGAGAAATAGGAGCAATAATTATCACAACTGGTTGTTGGTTTTTTCTATGTTTCAGGTAATTGCATTAATCTTCATGAAGGCCAGGAGATCTTCTTTGTTTTGTTGTAAGGAATAAAAATGTTCTGCATTTTGAATGAGCTAGAGGAAGGAAAAAAGAAAAGCTGAATCAGCAAAGGTAATGCACACTTCTCCCCTTATCCCCCCTTCTTTTCCAACTAGCTCCACTACTGAGTATGTGTGATGTGCAGAAAACTTTCTGATAGCTTTGCCAAACACATGCTGGTTAAATATTTTTGGAATGGTATTAATGACAAAATCTCTCTTTTATGTGTTAGCCTCACTTAGGTAAGTTGCATGTCTACAGTGATGCCTAGAATAGAAGTGACTGAAAGAGTTCACAGAATGCTCTATGCCAAGATACTTTTTTTTTTTTTTTTGCATGAATGTTCTAGTCCATACAAAATAATCTGGGGTTTTAGTGTCTGCATTTTCTTTCTGTAACTCTTACTGCATCTAGTCTTTAAATGGTTTAAGAACATATGTTCATGGTCCTGGAATTGCCTGCAAATGCCTGTACCAAAACACAATTTTCCAGGGACTAAACAGCTTTTAACTGATCCATTTGAACAGTGTCTGCTGGTAGTTCTTCTTTTGCCATTTAAAGTTATGTGTATTTTATTGGAAAAATATCTTCCTTGCCATTCATCAGTCAACAGTGATTTATGAAGGATGAGGATCTCTGCGACAAATACAGAGCTTCAGATTACAACTACCACAAAGTTTGCGCTTGTTCAGATATTCAGGAGTTTGGGGAGTTTGGTGGTGCTTTCTTTTCTTCTTTTTTTTTCTTTTTTTTTTTTTTTTTTACTCAAATCCATTGAGAAATAAAACTGAAAAGATTAGCCTGCTTTGGCGGTGTGTCGTGTGGGTTGACTCCCTACAGGCAGCCGGGCTGGCAGACGATTGCAACACCGGGCGATCTCTGTAATGGAAAGGTAAGGCTCGACGCAGGATGCTGGTTGCTGATTCCATGGCACTCCAGCACTTCCCGCAAGCTCCCACAGGGTGGCAGAGGCAGTTCACGTTAACAAACTACTTAGTCCGGCTGCAGGCGGAAGAAATCCTGGTAATTTTACATCTGGAAACGTCCTTCTAACTAGCTGTGGGGTTGTGGAAAGCCTGCAGGGGCGCTGCCTTTGTATACCCTCCTCTCTGTGCCCTCTGGACACTCCAACTTCTCCTTGCAGGTACATAATGCCCATGTTAGCCCAGCTATCTTTGGGTGCTCAAAACAAAATGTTAGCATGTTTTTCAACCAGCATCAAATATTCCTTTTTCCTTGTTAAAGTTCCTTAACTTAACTGTTTCCTTACAGTTTGCTTTGTTGCTCTGTGAAAAATGTCCTCAAGTGATCTGGAAAAGAAGTGATAAAGCAAACTTCTTTAAGTTTCTAGCAGAGGAAAAGAAAACTTAAAACTGATGCTCTAAAGGTTAGGATGTAGGGAATGCATGAAGGCATTGAATATAGTCTCAAAAGACCTCACATCAACAGGAGTTAGTATTGATTCACTCCTTTACAATGTTGCTGGGTAGTGATGTTGCAGCACAAAGGAAACATTGCATGTTGTGAATCTGTACATTAAGTGTATTTTGCAGGTCTGTGTACATGCATCCCTCAATGGTGAAGGTCTTAAGGCTTGAGAATATATAAATTAATTTTCTGTATATTTTCCAACATCAGGAAAAGAAGGCTTGATATACGGAAAGAGAAAAAGAAATGCACTTAGAAGTGAAATTGGAGCTCCTGTGAGACTTTCTTTAGGACTTCATGATCTTAATCCACAGGCCTGGATACCACCAAGCGCCTATGAGGACAGTGTGAGAATAAATTGTGTAATTTATTACACTATCTTGTGCTAGTAAAAAAAGACTGATAATTTCTGCATCTCTCCTCTGGCTGGGAAATGCCTCATCCTTTTTCAGCATCTCCTCACTGCAGTCCTTATCTTAAGGAAATAAGCAATGAAGTGTATTCTGCCCAGAAAGGTCTCCTTTACCCCTGATACTTTGGAGGGAAGAAGGTCTGGTTTTTCTGTTGGGTTCTTCTCTACACCTGTGAAGTCATGAAGAGCAGAACCTGGAGCCAGACTTGATTTTTACCAGCTTTGTTCTATTGTCTTCCACTCCATCTCTCTCTCAGGAGAAAGATGTGTTCATGTTCCTGTATCCTTTTTCCTGCTACTTGGCCCTCCATCAGGAAGGTGAGGACAAGTTTTCTTCTATCCTACTGAGCCCACTGCCCTTGGAAGGATCATCCTTGTTCCACATGGTGGAAATGATAGAGGGAAAAGACAAGAGAACAGGTATGGTAAAAGGGAAAAGGAAGAAGTTCAAATACTTGGGCAAAAATGAGTACAAAACAGAAGAGTACAAAAAAACCCCACCCTTGAAATGATACAGTGACACAACACAGAGGCTGAGGAGAATTTTTATTCTTGCTAGATTTCCACGCTTCAGATGGTTTCCTTTCACATGAAATATTCATGTGCCTAATAACATGACTTATTGGTAGCTAAAAAGTTATTTTTCTTCCCATGAGCATGTTTTAAGGGTTAAGAACTTGAAAATATTTCTAATTTACTAATAAGAAAAAAGGGTTGAATCAATCACAGAATCAAACTATGCTGAGTTGGAAGGGACCCACAAGGATCGTTGGGTCCAACTCTTAGGCCTGCACAGGCCATGCCCAAGAATCACACCATGTTCCTGAGAGCATTGTCCAAACACTTCAACTCTGTCAGGCTTGGTGCTGTGACCATTTCCCTGGGGGGCCTGTTCCAGCGCCCAAACATTCTCTGGGTGAAGAACCTTTTTCTAATATCCAACCTAAACCTCCCCTGACACAACTTCAGGTCATTCCCTTAGGTCCTGCCACTGGTTACCAGAGAAAAGAGATCAGTGTTTGCTACTCCTCTTCCCATCACAAGGAAGTTGTAGATCACAATGAGGTCTCCTCTCAGTCTCTTCTCCAGGCTGAACAGAACAAGAGGCCTCAGCTCTTCCTCACACAGCACAGATCCTTCACCATCTTCATGGCCCTTCTTTGGATGCTCTCTTTAATGAGAAAAACTTTAATGTCTTTTTTATATTGCAGTGCCCAAAACTGCCCCAGCACTTGAGGTGAGGCTGTCCCAGTGCAGAGCAGAGCAGGACAATCCCTACCCTTGCCTGGCTGGTGATGCTGTGCCTGATGCACCCCGGGACACGGCTGCCCCTCCTGGCTGCCAGGGTGTAGTGGTTTGGTCCAAAATACTCATTACTGTTTATCTGCTGTGAGATAAGAATTAGGAGAAATGCAAAACAGGCACTAAACTTGAAAGAATATAAAGAAGTTTATTAACAGACCTAAAAGAAGAAAAAAAATTATACCACCTTCAGAACTCTCCTCCTCCCCCCACCTTCCTCCCTTCTCCCACTGACAATGTGAAAAGACAACCCTTAAGATGTTCAGTCTGTTTACCACTTCCATAATAACCTTGTTCAGTCCATTTAGAGAGAGAAGTCTCTTCTTGCTCATGCTATGAAAACATTATCACAACGAGACAGCCGCCCACTTCCAAATATTGTTCAGTCCATTTAGGAAGAGGAGTCTCTCTGCCTGCGTGTGAGTCCTTTCCCCCGACTTGCAGCTTTTCCCGCAACTGCTTTCGAGGGTCCACTCTTGAAGTTTTTTTGGGGTACAATTTTAAGGTTGAGCCGTTCAGAAACAAAAACAGAGGCCCTTCTCCTTCCCTGGGAGCAAAGGGTCTTCATCATCTTCATCTTTAGGACTATCTCTGGGAGCATCTCTAGGAACTGAGGTTTTCTCCTTTCCCATTTGGAGCAAAAGTCCTCATCTGGTTCATCTCTACGGACTGAGGTTTTCTCCTTTCCCCTTTGGAGCAAAAGTCCTCATCTGGTTCATCTCTCCCTGTCCAAACTTCTCATGAAATTACAGCTGCGTCAGCATCTGCCTATCTCAGCGCAGGTGCTTTTGCTCACGAGTTGAACACTCCACCCCCCATATCTTCATGAAATTACAACAGGATACTCTGATATATCATAGCTTCACAACAGAATTTCAGCTTTAAGCATCTCCTCTCTCTCTTCCCTCAGGTTTTCAGCTCTTCACAGCAATAAAAGGGTTACTCTCACCTCGGCCTTGCAGCTTTGCAGCTGGAATGTTGAATTTTTCTTATCGCAGTGGAGAGGGGGGAGAGCCGAGCCGCTCCGGCTGCCCACGGCAAGGCAGTGGGGGGGGTTCCACGGCTGGAACAGGTCCATGGCTCCAGGATGGCCGTGGCCCGGCCCGGCCTGGCCCAGGCAGGGCCTGGCCGGGCCCGCTGGCCCCCACACGGGGCCTGCAGCCACTTGTCCCAGCGCCGGAAACGAGAGAGAGCTTGGAGGGGGAGTTTGCCTATTCTTAAATGTGGATCACAGAGGTGATCACAACTTTAAGTGGCTTAGAGAATTGTCCATATTCAAACTGGCCAGCTGATAGGTTCTATCAGTTCCCAGAGGAAACTGTAAGCACCCCTTAGCAAGGACGTCCCTTCCGGGACTATGCTTGCTAACCTATGACACAGGGCACTGCTGACTTGTATTCAACTTGCCACTGACCAGGACCCACAGGTGCAGCATCGCATTCCCCAGTCTGCACGTACATCTAGGGCTGCCCCATCCCATCCTGGCACTTCCCCTTGTTGAATTTCATAGGGTTGGTGATTGCCCAGCCCTTTAATTTACCAAGATCTCTCTGCAGGGCCTCCCTGTCTTTGAGGGAGTGAACAGCTCCTTCCACTTTTGTATCATCTGCAAACCTACTTAATATCCCTTCCAGTCCTGCATCCAAGTAATTTATGAAGATGTTGAAGAGTACAGGGCTGAGAATGGAAGCCTGTGGAACTCCACTAGTGACAAATCTCCAGTCTGATGTCACCCCATTCACTATAAACCTTTGTGCCTGACCCATCACCTATCCATGATGTGTTTATCCAGTTGTGTGCTGGACATTTTGACCAGAAGGATCCTGTAAGACACATTATCAAAATCTTTACTGAAATCTAAATTGATTACATCAGCTGGTTTCTTTTGATCAACTCTGTGAGTTACCTTGTCATAAAAGAAAATCAGATTTGATAAGCAGGACTTTCCTCTCATAAAGCTGTGCTGGCTGTGACTAATGACTCTGTTGTCTTTCAGGTGTTTTTCAATACCTCCCAGAATAATCTTCTTCATAACTTTGCCAGGCACTGAAGTGAGACTGACAGGCCTGTAGTTTCTGGTGTCTTCCTTCTTGCCCTTCTTGAAAATTGGGACAATGTTTGCCAGCTTCTGGTCAGCTGGAACCTCTCCAGATTCCCAAGATCATTCAAAAATCATCAAGAAAGATTTTGCAATGACATAAGCTAGCTCTGAGGATTCTTGGATGAATTCCACAAGGCCCCATAGATTTGTAGGGGTCCAGCTGGAACAGCAGATCCTGCACAGTTTCAGGGTCAACTGGCAATTGATCATTTTTGCAGTCACAATCCTCCAGCTCAGGGCACTGAGACCCCCTCGATCCATCATCCGTGTTGAAGACAGAGGTCAAGAATGCATTAAACATTGTCTTGTCTCTGTCCTTGCTTGTGAGGTGACCATTCTCATCCTGTAATGGGACAGTGTTATTTTTTCACTCCCTATTGCCATTAATATATTTGAAAGTACTCTTTTTATTGTCCCCCACAGTTCTGGTCAGCTTCTAATCAGACAACCTTTGGCTGCAAGCATTTTCTCCCTTCCGTGTCAAGTAGCATCTCTGGATTATTTCCATTTCACCTGACCTTGCTTCCACCGAACATACACCTTTCTCTTTAGCCTTATTTCCAAGAGAAGATTCCTGTTCATCCAAGCTAGTCTTCTGCCTTGTCTGCTTGACTTCCAGCATTTGGGAGCTCCCTGCTCCTATGCCCTTAGGAGGTGATGTTTAAAAAGTGACCAGTGCTGATGGATCCCAGCAGCTGCAAAGAACATTTTCCCAGGAGATCTCACTCCAGAGTTGAAGAGACACTTAGAGTCCAGAGTTGAAGCTTTGCTGGCACTTTTCCTCCTGTCAACAGAGATTTTAAACTCAATCATTTCATGGTTACTGTGGCCAAGACAGCCACCCACCACTCATGAAATCCACTCTGTTAACCTCTACTCTGTGCAGTCGATGAAGAAGGGATTCTTTCAAAGTCGGCTCCCTTAGGACCTGTTCCATGAAGTTGTTGTCTAGGTTTTTTTGGAATCTTCTGGCCTGCGTTGTACCAATCAAACTGTTGCTATTTTGAATTGCATTTTTTTCTGGTATTAATGTGCTGAAATCTCTAGACAAGGAGCAAGAAGTCACAAGAAAATAAAATACTTCCATTTGAAACTGAAGTACTGGGACATATAAGCTAGGGGGTTTGTGTTTGGTTTTTGTTGGCTTTCCTTTTTGAATCCCTGTATATTCTAAAGGCTTGTGAAAAGCCATCTTTTTCTATCACTAGTTCTGTTAAATCTATTAAAAGTGTTTCGAAAGCAACTACCTGGCTGGCTCTACTTAATTAACACCATGAGACAGTTTGATTCCCTTGTATTCCTGATGCCCAGAATACTTTAAATAGCACAGATATTTCTGGCACCTCTGTGAGTGGGACATGTGGCATCTCCAGAGTACCTATTCTGCTGAACATCTTTCTGCAAAGAAATAATCACAACTCACTTGGACTTGTATGCCAGGGTTTGTTTGCTTGGCTGACAGGCTGATGGGCGATATCTCTCTCTACCTACAGCATGTGTTTGCTTTAGAGAGACATATTAGTACTTGACAAATGTGGAAGCCCTGGACTCAGATACAGAAAGCAGCTGAAAAGAGGGGAAACGTGTTTTAACAGCTGTGATTTAATGAACATTGGGCAGTTGAGCAGCTACTAGATGGGATCAGGCAAATACTTTCTATTAAAAGTTACTCTGAACTTCCTGTATTCAGCTAAGAATATGCAGCTGATCATTATATCCTCTTTTTAGATTCAAGTTTTATCTTCTCAGAGAATGCCTTTGAAAATAGCAAAGATAACATGGTCTCTTTGTGCCCAGGTGAGGTATCCAGGATTCAATGGGGAGATTGAGGCACTTCCCTGCTTTGCCCAATCTAAAGCTCAGTAAACATCTTATGCTTTGAACTCTCACTGGGGACAGGTTTGCCTCCAAAAACAGGAGTGAGGCAACAACCTTGTGAATTTCTGCACTGCACAGAATGCTCTAAGATTAAAACTATACATAAACCTCTGCAAATGTTAATACTTGATTTATAAAGAGTACACAAAGGGAACTTGCTTCTAAACTGAGGTACCCAGGACTCTGGCTGTCCTAACAGGGATCTGATGCCACACCAGAATGAGAGCTGAGTGACCTCCAAAATGCCTCCACCATGGGAAGGAGGGCCAGTTATGTGGGCCAGGACAGGTCCAGAGTGATTTACACTCAGGTGCCTGACCTAAATGACTGGCAGATCAGTAGCCAGTTTTTATACTGAAACTTATCTGGATATCAATGTGACACCTAAATATTATCACTGGGATAAGTCAGTAGAACTTTACTTTAATCTGATTTTATACTGTGCAATATTCAAGGTTGCAGATATATTTGTTCCAATGAAATATATGTACCAACTTACAGTGATTGCTAAGAAGCCAGTGCAACCCATGGATTGGCACTACAGCTCAAAGGTGGTTTTGGCTATTGCAAGAGGAAAATACTTGAAAGGTCCTTTGTCATATTCAAAAAGAAACTCAGGAAATATATGTGAAAGGGCAGAAGAGGGGAAGGAGGGGAAAATATATTATAAGACACCTAAAACTTTTATTTACAGTGAAATTCAATGGTTCATTTGGTTTGAACTCTCTTCCCATTCAGCAGATGGATGGGAAAGTGGAGATGTAAGTTGTTTAGCTGATAAGAAATCTCCTTTTCCTGCATGAGTGGGTGGGAATTCTGGTCAGAGAACTAAGAATTCTCTTGTGCTTCTTCAGCTTTAGCTATTGTGAATGATGGAAATGATGAAGTACAAGGTACTTTGTGTACATGTACAGACAGCCACATCCTCCTCAGGCCTTCACATGCATTTCATGATATATACAGTCACTTAACCGGAGATAAAACCAGCAAATATTAAAGAACATCTAAATAAAATTTGACTTTTTAATTCACGTAACTGTAAAAATAAAAAGTTAAGATTTTGCTTACATCTCTAAGCACAGGTATATCTAACTTTACAGGTTCATGCTAAGAAGCTAAAGGGTTTACATCTAGTATGCAACGTAGGTGTTTGCAAATCCTGTCACCTTGCTGCTTTAAGGGAAATATTTACAAAGTGTCAAGGATTAAAATGTTAATTTGAAAGCAGAAATTACTGCTTGTGCAGGAAAAAGTTTTTTGAGACTGCTATATTCCTTTCAGAAACAAAGTAAACAAGTAATAAAATCAGTTCAAATTTGACTTCTAGTTCCATTGAAAAAGAAAGTGAAAAATATTTGGAAAACCTGAATTTTTTTATTTTAAACTGAGATGAAAGGTCAAATTCAGCTAAATTTAACACAGAAAATATTACAGCAGAAAAAAAAATATTTTGTCCTGTTACATTCAGCCTAAGAGATAGTATCCAGGTTTATGGTGTAGTAAAAATTGAACCAATTTTGAAAGGAAAGAGGCATGTGAATTAGTTACTAGAAGTCACCTCTTTTTTTAAGAAACTTAAATAAAACTCATTTACTGATAGGGCCACTAGAAGGACAGTTGGTGCAGGGGCTCAATTCAGAGGGGAAAGAAAGGAAGCTAAAGGCTTTCAAATAGAGCGATGAGGGTAGAATAAAAGGATTAAAAAGAAATACTTAACTGATATACTTCTGATTTTTCAGGTTCACTAGTGTTTTACATGTCTCTGACTGTTTTTCATGCAGCTGTTTTCTTTATTATAAGGAATTTTTCTGTGCCTTAGAAAGAGATACCAACTTTCTGTACAGGAGGGAACATAATGCAAGTGCAAAATGGCCTTGTCTAGCATAAGGAATAGCAGTCTGGGCACATTAACTGGTTATTGTCAAGTAGTATGTAGGTACCACCTAGATGCAGGCTTATCCAAGTGCATCCACATTTCAAATGGTTGGTTTGAAGGGAGATGAAGATTTAAGAGCGCCTGCCATTATCTGTGTTCTTTCATGTGTAGGTATAGAAATGAGATTACAATTCTGAAAGCTTGGTTCATTTGGATCATCTAAGAATCTGTGGTTTGAGATATATATATTTATACACAACCAAATTGCTTATTTTGTATTAAAGTTATTTTTAAATATTAAAAAAAGAAAATAACTGCCTTACTGTTCTGATATAAAGCTAATCACCTAAGCAGTCTGAGAACTGGAAGAAGTTTTTATTCATAACAGGAAAATACAGAAAATAATAGGTAGATAACATGCAAAATACCTGGTTTCTGATTGTTTGGAATTGCTAATTCAAAAAGAGAAGTAAAATTGTATCTATTAGACATATTTATAGCACTGTGCACTCTTTTATGCTCAGCACTGGACCCGTATGGTTCTTTGTATGATTCCAGAAAATTAACACTTATTGTTGCAATGCATCTATTCTCTAAATGAATGGGAAGGTTAGTCATTCCACTCAATAACTGGTTGCACGGTACAGCTGGAATATTAACGCCCAGTATTTCATTAAATACCTGAATAATTTAGGCTTTTCTTGAAATGACCACATAGAGAAGTGAAGTGGTATATAATAGACTACTTGTGCCAGCAGTTGTGCTGAGTGATTGAAACTCAGTAGTCTCACAGAACGGGTCACACATGCTAAGATACATATTTAGGCTCACTCTTTTGCAGTTTGCATCTCAGGGTGCATCTACTAGAGCTAATGGTTGCTTTAGGCCATGCTGCTGAGCCTGCTTCAGTTTCATGATTTTTTTCCCAACCTCCCAACATTTTAAAGGCCACACTGGGAGTAGAGAGCTGCTCCATTTATATCCTACTCCTACCAAACCAAGTGGTTAGTTTTCAGCTGGATTAACTCCCTCAACCAACTCAGCTGTACAAGTCTACATGCTGGGCAGGGTGGTGGGGGGTGGAAATAAGTGGAAAGGGACAGCAGCATTCAGATAGGGTCAGGTTGCCAGGATTCTGCACTTCTGCCTCTTTCCAAAAGGAAACTTCAAATGTCTTACAAAACAATGCTATCTGGATGAAACATCCATGGATCAGTGGACCTTTATAGCTTGGCCACCTGTCTGAAAAAAACTGACAGTCCAGACCTTCTGGGCTCTTATACAAATTGTCCAAACCACTTGTCCATGTTTGTTTGCAGTGTAAGGTGCTGAATTTGTTATTGCAGCAAGAATATAGTAGGAATAATATCTGGGACAGGAGAGGATGGTTGTGAAAAACAGATGTTGCTTTTTAAAAACAGCTTCCATGGGGTTTTTTTACTAATTTCAGCATCAAATAACCAATAAAAGCCACCAACTACTTTATTTTTTTTTTCCATATCTTAATTATATAAAAACATCAGCACTTTATTTAGTCTTTGATTAACATAATTCAAGTACAAAGTTCAGCCTCAGCAAGGACACAAGGATATTGATTATCTGTCCTTCTCAACAGAGTCAAAAACCACTTCTGTGCTGTGTTTATTAATACATGTTCATAGCTATGGCATTGAAATCTATCAGTGTGATCGACCTTTATTTTCAGGCAGTCAATAGCCATTGACCCAGGCAGATAAATTACCATAGTGAATTTTGCTGTTGCTTGCTCAGACTCTTATATCAATAATTGACCTACTGAATGCTTATTCTCTTTTTTTCCTTCCCGTTTACCTATCAAATATATAAAAAAAAAAAAATCACACAAATTCAAACAAATATATAAATAAGAAGCAGGTCGCAAATCACTTCACTATTCTCTGTGTTTGCATGGGGACACATGGTGCCTTTCTTATTTCTACCTTTTGGTGTCAGCAAAACACCCGTTTTGCTGAGGAAAAAGGAAGAGCAGGAACAGTTTTTCAAATAGATGGTAGTTCAGATAAAGAATATGCTATCCTGTGGCTACAAAAGATGTCTCACAGATTTTGTTGATCCCAGTAAAATCTTTATGAATGGCCATTATACAGGCTGCAACATTTTGGTCTTGATTTGCATCTAAACATGGCAATATTTAGATATGATACATTAGACTGTTTCCTCTGTCCTGTCAGAAACCTAGAGACCTCCTCAAAATATGAGATCTTAATCTGGCCTTTCCAATAGATTTTGAGAGTTCAGAAACAAAATCTTACTTTGACACAGTTTTAATAATTAAAATAACTTCTGATTTTGAAAATCAAATAGTTTCTTAGACTAACTTCCCATTTTCTTCTTTGTTACATAAAAAACTATTAAATTGCCAAGGAAGAAATGAATCGCAAAAAATGATGTGTCAGTTTGTGTCTTTTGTGTATTTGATCTGAAAAGGGCATGATTTTTAGGCAGCTTCAAAACTGCATTCTGTTGTTGTTCAGGAGACAAAGAGGGAGTCTTAGCAATCAGGTGGCCTGTTTCTTACTGTGAGGAGCAACATGTAGGTTCAGGGATGTATTTTCAATGCATGTCTTGTGCCATTGAGCTGGAAAATCTCTGACATTCAGTTTTAGCCTATTTCCCCTAAAGTTACTGTTTGGAGGCAGAATGTGAGTTTAATAGAAAAAAATTGTGCTTGTTGTGTCCAATGGGATTATTATTAAATGACATGATTCTATAGAGGGGGCTTTGAGCTGTTCACAACTTTACTCTTTTTTTTTTCTGTCCCACATAAAAGTAATAGATTAAGGCTAAGAGACTTTTTGGTATACATATCTATAGTGGCTGTATTTACATTAGAGGGCTTTTCAAAAAGCAGTATTATGGTTTTGAAGCTAAGCCTCTGAGGGTATTAATTGACTTCAATGGCCCTGATCATCCTTTCCTGAGACCTCCCTCCACCTCTGCCCCTGAGCTCCATTTCATCTCATTCAAGGGCCAGCAGTCCTGGCTAAGATATGGTGTAGGTGTGACTGTCTTTGCTTCCTGAATCAAACTTGGACTTGTATTGTGGCCTTGCTGCCAGTCCTGTCTTCAGTCTTATTTCCTGCTGATACTTTCAGAAGAATTAGTTTCTTTTGAAACAAAAAGTTTCTCCAGAGGCAGAGGATTTGGTGGGGGAACCAGAAATCTGTTAATCTTGTGACTGACATCGGGTACGAGACTGATGAGCAACGGCAAGAGTTCAAGAAGGTGAAGATCATGCTGCTGAGACCGGAACAAGTGCTCTTTTTGTGGGACCCAGTGCATGCGCCTTGATGTAGAGATCTACAGCAGACCTTTAAAGGGAAATGCACCAAGCCAACCAGCTTGTAGTCCTTGGATCCCAGGACTGCTCTGTTGGACAATTTGGAGGAGATTGCATGTACTGATCCATTTCTAAGCTCTTCATGCTGGGACGTGGCAAAGGAACCCAATATACACATATCCAGAGACAATCCTTCATCCTGCTCCTTTTCCCACCCAACACTGGGAGCTTCCTCTGGAAATGTTCTACACTGCCATCCTGGCATGTGAAATATTTTTCTTTAAATGCTTTCATGGGTGAAAGGAAGGATGTGTGTAAGGCTTTTAGTGGTATTGAGGTGCTCAACTCAGAGGAGAGGTAAGCACTGCTGATCTGCTGACATCAAGGTCTGTTATATTTTCTAAAGTTATTCCTCTGGTACTTTGAGAGTGGTGTCTTGCATGGTGACTAACCAAGCCAAAATCTACCCATCCAATTTCCACCCCTTAGTTCCTGCTACAAAGTCAGCTGCATGTGAAACCTTGCCCTGGGAGTAGAGCCCTCCTGGGCTTTTCTGAACACAATTCTGCTATTCATCCTTTCTCCCTTTTGTGCATGCATTGGCTAATGAGCTGATGGTGTGATCATGATGTTCCACAAAGCAGTACTGCAGATCCCATCTCTGGCCCTCAAGCCATAAGAGTGCCAAGTTAGTGGGATGCAAGGCAGACTGTGACTGAGAAGGTGGCCTGAGTGGTAGGAGTCAGGAGATATTGGGCTGCACAGGACAGTAGCCGTTTTCCTAAATTCAGGAGCTTCTGAAATTTCATAATAGGATGTCAAAGACAATGGCCTGCTGCAGCCAAACTGTGGGTGCCAAATTTAGGGCATCCCAAGGACCCCACTCCAGGTTCATCCTCTGAGCCCAAAACCTGTATCTGATGCACACCACCTCAGCAACAAGGACTTCAAGAAGCTCACACCTTTGTCCTTTTTCTTCAAGAAAAGGAGGCATTGGAAACCGGGCAATGATTCATTGAATGTGTCCTGTAATGGTTGCTGCAGCCATGGGATTAAGGTTACCCTGCTGCATCTGTAACACCTTGAAACCAACATAGTTTCAACTCAGAGTAAGCAGGTGGGAATGTTCCCATAACAAAGAGAACTTCAGTAGTGCTGTAGCTCTAAAGTGGGTTTTCCTTCTCATAAACAACTAAGAGGTAGAGTGGAGGACTTCAAATTCTGTCATTTTTGGTCCTATACAAAAGATAGAGAAGAAAGAAACAGTCCTGATATACAGATATTCTATCTCACCTTTCCTGAGATTATTCCTCAGTTTGTAAGTAGGATATTTAATAGAGAGTAGCTATCTGGAAATCTGCTCACTTACTGTGCAAAAATGAGTAAAATTAGAAAAGAAAAAAAAATGTTTAAAGTGAAGTGCTGATTCAGTGTGATTTTTTAAAATTTTCCTGTGTAGAACCATGAGCTGGATTTGATGATCCTTGTGGTTCCCTTCCAATTCAGGGTATTCTATGTTTCTATGATTCAAGCAATGCTGATAAGACAAATACAGTAAAAAGAATAATTTAGTAGTTATAGTCATGTTTATTATTGCACAATAACATAATGTAGTGGTCTATATGGGAAAAGCAATGGGGCTTTTTTGAGATCTGTGCTTGTCAGTGGGACTGTGAAGGAGATAATTGTACTTGCAGTAGCCAAGGCAATGAATAGTAACAAACTGTCTTACTTCATTAGGATTTTTTTAATGCTACAACTTACAGTCTTTTAGCACTTTGTTTGCAAAAATCAATGGAAACTTGCACAGTGGACTTTAATAGACTCTGTTATGTCTTTGGAGGATAAAACCCTCTGCTCATTTCCTTGTTTTCCTTATCTGCAGTCGCCTATCTCTCTCATCTCTCACAATGATCAGTGTTAGAGGCAGTTATGTCAGCAACTTAAATCCTTCCCCTTTGGAATAAACATGATCTAGCACAGTGTTTTTGGGTGTTTGTCATGTAAAATATCTTAGTGAATTACTCTTGTTGTATGGATTGCTTGTAGATTACACACCCGTGCAAGTCAAGTTTTATGACGTACTAATCTATTAAATAAATCATGAAATGTTGTTCTATTTTAAGTGGCTCATGGACTTAAGTAATACAGCCTTTTAGGAAATTTGCATAATAGAGGCTCTTCCCTCTTCGACAAAATACAAGTGAAAATTGTCCTTTTAGTGGATAATGCTGGTAGGAAATAAATATATTTATGTGAAGTAAATGGGATATGGTCATGCGCACAGTACAAGTCACAATTTGTTATATATTTCACTTAAATATTTGTGAAGGAAATAGGTCTGCTATTTGCTTAGACCGGTAGCTGAGGAAACCTGGTGGGAGGGATATCAGCAAACACTGCTATCCTTTCAGATGAACTGTGCCATCTCAGGAGATTGCATGTGATCAGGTCCTCCATTTGTGCTTCATCTGAAAGACTGTTTCTAGTAGTTGAGTACATCTGTGTGCAAGATATTGACTCAAAGGAGGTCTGAAAGGCAGAGCAAAAGAGAATCAATTTAGACAAAAGAGTATTTCTTACAGGTTCACCACTAGGCCAATTGCTTTTGTCTGTACTTGGCTTCCTTTGGAAATTTCCTGTAAAGGAAATAAACAAAATTCATTCTCACCACTAACTTAATATATTTAAGATGTACGTTATACTCTTTGCAATAGAAATAATTGGGTGTTCTATTTTTGTAAGTACTGTATAATTAGTCTTCCAAATGAATGTTTCTACTCATCAGGATGACTAAATAACTTGTTGAGTAAAATTCTTAATTTACATAACTAAAAGCCAATAACAGTTTCATCTCCCTTTATCTGATTATATTCTGATTTTATATCCACATTTCATTGGCCACCTGCCAGTCTCTAAAGGATAAGAGGTAATTAGAAGCAGCGATAGTGCACTATTGTTATACTTTTTACAGCACAGATGCAGTTGGGTGTTATTATCATATCTGGTACAATTTTGTGGATAATATCATTATGTCTTTGCTGGTCATAAATTTAATTGGAAATGTGAATCAATTGAAAACACTTTTGTATCTCTGAATCATAACACATTTTGTTTAATATAATGGTACTTCAAAGTTTTAACAGAGTATGTTACTCGGTGTGCAGACAGCAAAATCACTGTTGCCTCTGTTCTGTATACGCATATATTTGTATAGTATTTTTTTCACTCTTGTATATTCTACTGCACAAAATACCATTTAAAATACACCAAGGTAATGAAAATAAATATGAAATACTTATTAGTAGTATTCTGACTCCTATATTGCATTTCATACTTATCGTGTGACCATACAACTCCCTACTAAATAATAAAGAACCTTAAGTAATAAAATTGTTTACATGTAACTATTTTTTAAAAATTACTCTCGGACAGCCTTATTTAGGTGTTGAGTTTCAATGTAGTACCAAGGTGTTGCATATAGGTAGAACCTTATAAAATGAAGGCCTTGTTGTCCTTGTAAAATCATGGCTCAGGCCTGTTACTTTGGCTAAGTAGAGAAGGACTGTGGGAACAAGACACAGCTGAATTAGGGGTAGAATAACATGCTGCGTGACTGTCACATGCTCACATCGTGGTGTATGGTGGTTGGTTGAATTATGTTGGTTATGCCTTAAAACTATGTAAACAGATAACCAGCTAACTGCTTAAAAAGGCCGGGTTTTTGCAATAAAGCAGCTCTCCTTTACACCTGCCTGGGCACTCTGCCTCGTTCCTTATTGCAACACAAAGGGGGTGTGAAGTTTATGTGGTTTAGTTTTTCTTATTTCATCTACTACAAATAAAACACATAACAAAACTTGAAATAAAGCAGATTGTAGAAAGAAGTGTGCCCATGCGTTAGCAAAGAGATGGAGAAAATAAAGACCTTCTTTGAATAACAGCTAATCCCAGGCACAATTTCCTTGATATGTTCAACAGAGATAATCTCCAACGTAGCAGAGTCAAATGTTCCATCGCCTCCCCTGGTGATGAATCTGATCTGTATCCTGGATTTTAAAGTAGTAAAAGCATTTTGTACTCATTCTCACTACTTCTTAAAGTGTCACTTTGGAATCAATCTCTTAAATAAAATTTTAAATAAAAGTCCAAATTGACCAAAATGGCTAGTTGTCCCCATCTCTTATTAAATTAGTTCTTGTCACAAATATTCTAATATCTTATTTGTATTGGGGTACTTATAAGTTAAAATTTTTGGGTTTTTAATAACTTTGGTGTTGGTCCTGAAGCTCTACTTCTTCTCTGGTTTGAGAAAATCTCATCTCCCTTTTTCCCTGGTGAGACTGAAAGTCCTAAGTTACATGTGAAATTTCTGTCCTTGGTTACTTCCATCACTTTACATCAGTTCATAGCTTTGCTCTGTTGAGCTGCAGGGTACAATATAGCAATAATGGTCAATAATTAGGTCTCTCTTCACTTGTTTTCTGGATTTGTATTGTTTCTCCTCTCTCTGTATGTCTCTTTTAAAATTTGGTTCACTGTTGCTGCATACCTTCTAGCTTTAGATTTGTTATTCCCATTTTTCACATCTTTGAAAATGTGAAAGGACTATCCTCACTGTGTACCACAGCAGACATTGGTGGTGCTTCCTTCTTGCTGAATTCATTGTTTGTGTCTTGTTCTGCACTTCTAAAAGAGCTGATAAAGTACTCCTTAATAATAAAGATTACAAAGTTGGTGTTAACTGTGCTTCAAAAACATTTTCTACCTTCTTTAACGATTTTGGTGTTCCGCAGTGGAAGGTAAAAACACCTTTAAAATTTTCAGCCCCTGGGAGAGAAGTAGGTCAGTTGTCAGTTCACATCCATGTTACAAAATAGCATACATTTGATCATTCTCTGTGGAGTAAAAGCTAAATTTGCATGAGCTCTGGCAAAGAACCAAAACCAGGATTATGATTTCATAATCTCACTTCAGTGCTCATAAATGTGTCTATTCCTACTGTAAGGTGATAGGGTGATGAAAAATGGAGTCATGAACTTTACACTGTGACTAAGAAAAGCCATAAAGAATGGGGTACAAATTTTTTACTTTAAAAATAAGAAAAGGAGGGCAGGCTAGAATTGTCACTGTAATCAGTTGTCTGTCACATGTTTGGTATGTTATGGTGAAAAAGGTATTTTATGTCACTTAACAAGGCCTGGGAGGTCAGTTGCTAGCACCAGCACTTGCTTTAGGTGTAGCACAAAGCTTATATGGGATTGTTTTTTAATAATAGAACTAACATGCAGGGGGAAACTTGATGAAAATCCGTCTGGAATTAGGCTCAGAAAGACACGTTGGCAAGTATGAGAATGGAAGGTTGTGGGTGTAGAAAGGAGACAGAAGTGTTCTGCATGTGAGAAGCTTACACACAAGTTAGGCCACCATGTTAGAGCAGAATGCACATGAATAATACACATGAATATTAGCAGCTCCTTGAGGCAGATTAGGAAACAATTATTTGAACTGTGATAAATTGCTAGTGATGACCTGGTCATTCAATTGACCACAGTAATTGGTGTATCAGCTTCTGGAAGAAAAAGTACAGGGAAGGGAAAGAAAAAAAAGAAAGGAAAAAACCCCAAACAAAACAAAACCCAAATTGCCAAATATCAATCTGATCTGCATGATCAGAAAGGTGTATTAATGAACAATAACCTGTACTACTTCAAAAGACATTTTTGCAAGGTGTCCTGCAGAAGCATTTTCTGTAACTAATGGTGATCTGATGCCAATTTAAATAACAATAAATAAATAAATAAATAAACAAATGGTACATTATAATTTTTAATGAGTTGACAGTTTGTCTTACAAAAAAAACTTTGGTTTTTTTTCTGATTGATATTGCAGAGGGGGTCAGTTAGGACATCTTTACTTGACTGTACACAGAAAACATTAAACAAGACTGGAACGGATTCTTCCACATCGGAGGGACACTTTCTCATGTGGTTTGCTCATATGTCGGTCTGGTTGAACAACTTCTCTAGACAGATACATAGCCAAGGAATTATTCTTTCCCTTCATTATGTGGAGGCTTTGTAACAGGGGAGACTTCTATATTTTATTCCCCTTTCTTTGCTTACCTTAGATGAAGATACAAAGCCAATTGCTATACATCCCCTTAAATTCCTACTGCTAATCACCTGACTTTTCTTTGAAGATGTCTTAGGGCTTGTCATCATGGCTAATCACATTGGTAACTCTCTGTTCCTATTTTTTGTTGTCATTTTGCTTTTCTTTTACTTCACAATTATATTTGTCTTATTTTTTTTGTCTTCCTAGATACGCTTTTTCCTATTATTACCCCTTTACATTTTTATGTTCCATATTAAAATCAAAACATGTTATAGCCTCTCATATCAATGTTCACTTACATAACATTCTTTATTGGTGCATGCTCTTCTTTTAGACAGTGCAGCTGATATGTTTTGTCTTGGAGAATTCTAGCATGGAGAAACTTTTCTAATCTCTTCCCATGATTGGAGCTGAAGTATTCCCCTAACTTTTTATGCCTTCTTTACCCATAGGCTATGACTTTGTATTTGACATTCTTTTAGCATTTAAACTGTTTTCAGTTTAATTTGGGCTTTTTCCAGTTGAACACTTTGGTCCTTTTTTTCTTCCTTCATCCAGTAATCGTGTGTGATCTGCTATTTATCATTCCCATGTGTCTAATTAACCTGCCTTTTACAGATTTATGCCTCCTTATGGCTGAATTTTCTGCTGCTGATGCTGTCCATATGTATGCATGGGGCTCTCCATACTGAGATTTTTGAAGTTTAGGTGTGCAACACATTTCTGATTTGTACCTGCCTCCCTTGGTTTTGCACATGAATGAGCTTATTCAAAACCAATTATATGCTAGAACATTTTGTATATGACACTTCTCAGTTTGTTTCAGCCAATATGTATATTCAGGCTAAGGGTAGCAACTGCATGAAGTTTTCCCCTCACTCCCAGAAGTAAAGTGCAAATGTTCTTTGTAACTCATATACCTGGATAGATGAAGATTTTTATTTTTTCTTTCTATTGTGTAGAGAAAATCCTTGTGTTGTACAGAGCTCCTGTAGTGACATAGCCCCAATCTTTTATTCTGTCTTTGGAAGAGAGAATGTTTCAAGGAAAGAGTCTTAACAATGATTTTCTTGGGGAATTTGAAATTTCTGTTGGAAATTACTCTTTGGTAGAAAACACAGTTTGGGAGAGACAGGACTTTCCAGAGGCACGGCAGTTTTAAAATTGGGAGGTTATAATGGCTGTTTAACAGCATTCCCTCCTCTGAACCTTTGCGAGTGTACAAATAATAGGTGAGATTTTTAGATGCCTAAAGCTTCTCCTCAACTCACAAAGGAATTTGATCTTCTTGGTGGTGAAGACTCTATTCTCTTGTCTGTAGCAAAATCAAGTATCTGACTCAGCCACTGCCCATTTGTGTATTACAGGTTACTTATCTACTTTTTGGGGTTGGGTTTTTGTTTGGTTTTTTTTTCCTGGCATCCCCATCCCTGTTGCTCCTAAAGTCTTGCTATGAATTGTGGTTCAGGTTGGAAGACATGTGGTGAATGGTTCATTGTGATAATCTTTTTAATGTCACGCGTTGAAAGCACTGGCAAACTTTTCTCTGCCGTTGTGTTGCTGCACAGAGACTTCTGAAAGAAACAATTTTCTTCTTCTGATTGTGTCAGTGTAGTCAAGATTTCTGGTGAAAACCTTGTATATTAAACTTAGAAAATGTTTAGAGCCCACGTGTCTGTTCTCTCCTGTATTTTTGAAGCCACTTTACAAACTCCCATTCTTTCATGGAGAGCCAGGAAATTGCTGTTCAGACACAATCTTTATTGCACCAGGCTGATCTAGTTTAACTTTCTTCATCCATACTTGTCAACTCATGGTTTTATTTGGCTTCTTAAGCCCCTATTGTGATCAGGGACATTGCTTGTTTTCTCAGTGGTTTAAATACATCATCAGAGCACTTGAAGAAGCCTCCTATATTAAGAAATCAACTAGAGGGTAGAAAAGGGCCAGTGGCTCAAGGGAGTCACCAGAAGGCTTCTTGAAAAAGAAAGCTGCATGCTTGTAATTGGTTTCCGTGCTAACTGATGGTGAATCTGGTGGCAAAACTTTCACTAAATCTTCTTCTGTGATGAGAGCTGACTTTAAATATGATGTAGAACCTGCTTAGATATAAGCTTCCTATCAGTTGATTATCATTGCACAATGGCTTTAACAAACAAACACGGTATTCTCAGTGGTTCTGTTCAAGCAATTCTGCTAAATCAGGGAAAAAAACAACAAACTGGAGTGATTAACCCTGTTGCTGACATGTCTGTCCTCTGAGGATGACTTTAAATGGCACAATTCAAAAGAATACCTAAAAATTGGCTTCATTCTCTAGAGTTATTCTGCTAAATAACGTGTCACACTCCCCTTCTTACATGGGGTGAATGCTTAAAAGAGGTGCTGAACCTGCTTATGCTTTCTGAAGACAAGCAGCAATATTCCTTGCTGTCTCAAGTGGCAATCTGCTGGTGCTTCCAACTATGGTGTGAAAATATTTTGCTTGCAAACCTTTGTGTGGCATTAATGAGGTCACCTAGTTATTAGGTCCCTCTTAACATACTTAGAGTATATTCCTGCATAAAGGAATCTTGCAACTAAATGCAAGTTAGGAAAGGGCTTTTTTTTAAACATTTGTAAATGTAATTCAAGCTTAATAACTTACAATTACTGGTATTGTAAAAGAAAGAAACTTGTTTGGGGTTCAGGGGATTTTTGTTTGCCTGTTTTTGTTTTGGTTTTTTTTAATTTTTATTAGCAGTCTTATGGAAAAAATCTTTGCTCCAGTTTTCACTCAATACTCAGTCCTGCTGAAGACCTTCTCTAATGACATGATAGTAGTTCTGCAACAAATTATTCTTACTGCCTGTTTGTCACAGATTTCTGAGTTGTGTTATATCTTCTTGGTGAGAAAAGGCACCAGTTCTAAAACTTCTACTGAAGTTTAATTGTTCAATGAAACATATTTCATTGTTTCACTCTTCTTTATTAAAACACGTGAATTATGACATTACCTTTAAACTGAAGAATTTGTAATGTATACCAGAAATCTGAGTCATCACTCCTAGAAGTTTATTTGTCAGGATAACATTGAAGACCTTAATGTGTCCCACAAATGAATTTGAATCAGTGTTTTCAAAGATTATGGAAGAGGTATGCATAGATTTTCTACTCCTTGCACTGCAGCATAACCTGCTGTCATGGTGCTGAGTCCTTCAAAGAAGTTTGCTCTGCAGAGCTTGTGCTAAGAGTATCTTTTTAATCAGCACACCTTTCACTTTACAAGTTCAAAATTAGATCAATAATGAACTTCTTCAGTTTATGTTTGAAAAAACACAGCAGACTCTGAAATACAGTTCATTGGAAGTGGCAAATGTTTGTATCTAACCAGGCTAAGCTGGAGAAGTTTGAGATAAAGCACTGCTATTGAGATGTGTACCCTATGAGCACTAATAAAAAAGAATTAGGAGTGGAAGCAGATACTCAGAGCAAATACAAAATTTTAAATGGAAATAAAAGAGTTTGTATACTACATCCCAGAGAAGAATTTGGAAAAAATAAAAAATAAGCTAGCATCTTGAAAGTCTGACATACCAGAGGTAAGCACTGTCAGTTAAAATGCAACATAACATAAAGCTCCATGAGGCAGAGTAGACAAACTATGGTAGAGAACTTGGAAATGATCACAGACGATATTCCCCTTGAAGTTTAACTGGGATCCTAACACTCTGGGCAATGTTACTTTCTTTCATTATTATTATCACTCGAAATGTTTTTGAGCCAATGGGAATGGGTTGTGTCTTTTGGTAGGGTTAGTCACATTGGGAGGGGTACAGCAAGGGTATTAGGAACTCGACATTTACTATTTTTTGTAAGAATTGTCTGCTTAGAATGGCTATTGGCTGTTGAGATTGTTGTCTCTAGAGTAAATATATTTTTCATCCTGCTGTGAGCAAGACTTTGAAAAAGCTAAAAATCACATGTTGAAGATGAAGTGTAATAGAATTCAGGAAGAAAACTATCACTGTAGTGGGATACTTCTCATTGATATAAATATTTAACATATATGAAGAGCCTTCTCCCAGCAGGGCACACGAAAAGGAATGTTCCTAGTTATTACCCCACAGAGCTTTGGAGAAGCTTGACTGCATTGTCCACGTTACAATTTGTGTATTGCTGTTCTCCCTGGGCGGTACAAGAAAACATTGCCTCATTGTTTATCTCAGGCTGAAAGATTAAAGTTAAAATAAGTGTCAGTGGAAAGGAGATTGATATTTTTGGTGTGCTCAGGACTGATTCATTTCCTGCAGACCGGATATAGTTGCCATTATTTCTACTATGTAGAATGGGACTCTTCATAAGTTGCCCAAGGGGCTTGGAGACTTGGGTAAAGTCAATGTCACCCAGGTCTCTAAATGCTTGAGGACAAATGGAAAATTAGGAAAAAAAAAGAAGAAAAAAAGATAAGAAACTTTCCTGGACTGGAATCTGCAGAAGATGCTCAGGTAATGTAGGGCAGTAGTGCAAGGAAAGAAGTTACCTCTTGGACTAATAGCTGAGAGAATTAACCCTTGGGCAACCCTGCTTTTTAATCTTCACATAGCTAATCTTATAGGGAAGGAACTATCCCATGTGAAGTCTGATGGCACACATGGCAATAGCAAAACAGTCCTCTGCTAAGAGCACTGAGAAGGAAGAAGTTATTTCTTCTCTTTCCTGATGTTTCAAGGTGCTCTCAGGATTTAGGTTAATAGTAGGATAGTACCACACACAGAAAAAAACTTACAGATAGAATAAGTGCTTATATTGTATTATTATTAAGCCAGAGATAAACTGCAGGTTTTTGTAATTAATTCTTTTAACTTGTGCATTCTCTTTGATTATAGAGACATAATTAAGATGGGTAATTACAAACCCTGTGTTTCCTAGTAATATATTCATGCGGAGGTAGCTGTAGTGTTTTACAATAGCAAGCTCATATGTAAAGCAAATGATCTATTTAGTTGGAATAATATCATTAGAGCCAAATTAAATTCTCTGATAAGCACAACTATTCATTAGTTGGCTTCACATTATCTAAAAGCTACTTGCATCTCAGTAACAAAGTTGGAATATTATCCTATCCTACATACATTTGCTCTCAAAAGCATAATACACGAGTTTAACTAGATCAGTTGAGACCATTTTGGTTTTCGATTTCCTAATTAACTTGAATTAAATTGCTGCTGACACATCTGTCTTAGAGTTGGTTTCACTGAGTTTCTGATCTGCTGCAGAATCTCTTTCTTAAGCAAAGGTTCATTTCTGAAATGCAAAAAGGAAAAAAGGAATTTTCAGTAGGCAGCTGGGTGAGTTCCTCTTGAATCAATTGATTTATGCAGTTTAATTTTAAAATGCGCTTTTAATAGTATATTAGGTGCTGAACATGCCCGAGAGGTGCCTTTAGGTATTTAAATCAAAATAAATAAAATATTGACTAAGCTGAACTCAGTAGCTCACTTTATTAAACCGAAGAGCCACATGCCAATTGCAAACAAAGCATTTGTATGTATTTATTTCAGTTCAAATTAATGTTTAAAATTCTCCATTTTCAACTGATTTGGTGTAAATTTTTTGGGCAAGGACAACATCTGAGAGGTGCTGTTACACGAGCCAGAAATCTGCAGGCTGATTTATCTTTAGCACTGTGATTTCCTTCGTCATCTTCCAGGTTCTTGGTACCCAATGTAGTTTTTTCATGGGCCAGTTTCAGGGGAAAGATGGGACAGTAAAGTACTGTTTCTCTGTCTATAGCATAGTAGAAGAAAGATGCTTCTCTCATTTCTTTTCTTCACAAATACAAGACAGGATCCTGCTCACCTGCACCTGTCCTGGATAATGACTTTGTCATGGAAATTTTAAAACAGCTATAAAAATAATGGAGGAATACTTCCTTTTTATAGTTTCCGTGCTTCATACCAATAGTCTGCGCTACACCTCGATACAGTACAGGAGTTGAGGTGTCTCCTGTCAATCTCAGTAGGAAGGTTCATCCAGAAGATACCAGCTTTCAGTGATTTACTGGGTAAACAAAAATGTCGGGATGGCTGAGCCCAGAGAGTGGTGGTGTTTCCCAGGGCTCAGGACTGAGGCCAGTCCTGTTTAATATCTTTATCAACAATATGGATAAGGAAATCAAGTGCACCCTCAGTTTGCAGATGACACTAAGATGGGTGGGAGTGCTGATCTGCTGGAAGGGTAGGAAGGGTCTCCGGAGGGATCTGGACAGGCTGGATCAATAAACCAAGGTTAAACAAGGTGAAGTGCTAGGTACAGCACTTGGGTCACAACAACACTGTGCAGCACTGCAGGCTGGGGGAAGAGTGGATGGAAAGCTGCCTGGTGGGAAAAGACCTGGGGCTGCTGGTTGACAGCAACTCAACATGAGCCAGTGTGTGCCCAGGTGACCAAAAATCCAATGACTTCCTGGCTTGTGTGGCCAGCAGGAGCAGTGATTTTCCCCCTGTACTGGACACCAGAGAGGTCGTACCTCAAATCCTGTGTCCAGTTCTGGGCCCCTCACTATAAGACAGACATTGAGGTGCTGGAGCGTGTCCAGAGAAGGGCAACGGAGCTGGCGAAGGATCTGGAGCACAAGTCTGATGACAAGTGACTGAGACAGTTTGGGTTGCTCAGTCCGGAGAAAGGGAGGCAGAGAGGAGACCTCATTGCTCTCTAGAACTACCTGAAAGGAGGCTGCAGTGAGGTAAGGATTAGTCTCATCTCCCAGGTGCCAGGATAAGAGGAAATGACCTCAAGTTGTGCCAGGGAAGGTTTAGATTGGATATCAGGCAAAATATCATCATGGAAAGGGATTTATATATATATATATATATATATACACACACACATATATATATATAATTTTATAATCATTTAGCATTCTTGGTTTTTGCATTGTGAACATGCTTACAGAGTGCTGTTCATGTCAGTTAAGTCTGCTGATTTTATTAATATCAGTATTACTTTGTTTCAGTGGGAACTGGTATATAGAATTAATTTGACACAAAGAAGAAGACTTTAATTTTATTCTGTTTCTGGCTTTGTCTGTTTTAAAGACACATAATATCTACAGTAGCAAAAGCAACACTGTTTATTTCTCAATAATTCATTGGTATTCTTATCCACTAATTAACATATACCTGAAGATAATATATATGGATCCACTAAATATGGTCCATTTCTGAGATAATGTTAGAATTCAGGGCCTAGTAGAAAAAAAGTTGGGTTTTTTTCTTTTAGTTAGGTTCAGCTCCTGTTTTAGAATAGTTTGCAATAAAGCAAATGCATTACTGTGAAAGCAAAGACGCTTTCACAGTAATAAGCAGAACAGAAGCACCCTTCTACAGTGGTTCAGATTTGTTTGGGATAAACAGCATTGGCCTATAGATTTTTTTTTTAAGTAAAAAGTGTCACTGCTATGATCCTCCAGGACCCTGGAGCTTTGAGCTAGAGTTCCTCACTTTTTAAAAGTGAGGTTTCTAGTCACTGAGATCAAATATAAACTAGAAAAGCAAACTTCTTAAAGGGTAGTTAAAATACAAAGCGAGTTGGAAATAAAATAGGTTTATAAACCTATATCTTTCTTCAGTTCTGTGTCAGAGTGAATCCTTTTCTCTAGTCTTACTTTCAACCCAGTAAATTGGTGCCTTTCTAAATCACAGCAATTGCTATACGATCTAGCTTGGGTCCCTAGGAAAAGTCCTATTTTCTCTCCCTCTGAAGTCTGACTCTGCATGCTCACTGTCTAGATGAGGAGTCTTCTGGCCTCTGCTGGGTGAAATCTCCCTGCCAGCTATCTCCCATGTTATAATATCTTTTCCCTTTCTGCCAGAATCCATTTTTTTTCTTGCACAACCACTTAGAGAGCAAATTTTTAAACCTTTTAAAGATCCAGATGGTCTATTGGATGCCTTTCTCTCTTTAAATCTGAACTTCTGTTCTATGTACTAAATGTGTCTGAATTCTGTTGTCAAATACTGGAGTTCTTACTCCCCATGCCAAGGATCCACCTACCCCTAAATCCTTTGTTTTCTGGCAGCATGCAAGTCAGGCCAGAGCTAAATGAACCCCTGATGTGTTCAATACCAGGAACACAGAGTATTTTATGATCAGATGACTATATGAGAGCAAAAACTGTGCTGAGTTTTTGTAAGGAAGGTAAAATGCTCTAGCAGCCTTAGCATCCCCATTTTATTGATGCATTGTATGTTGGCTAGAGAGTTGCCTGTGAACTAACACAAGGCTAGAAAACGCCAGGTCATAAGTACCAAAATCTTATATAAGACTTAAAATTAGTAAGAAGAAGGACCAGAATAGCCCACAGCCAGAATTTTCAGAGCCCTCGCCTGAGATCTGGAGGGCTAAGATTAAAGTCTGCTCCAACATGTCAGCCACTAACTTCCCATGTGAAAAAAAAAGAGGTGGAAATAAATAACACTGTGTGGTCTTCATCTTCCTTGAAGTCCTTACCAGAACGGTTCTTTAACTTTTTGGTTCTTTTCCTCCTCCTGACTTACACACAAGTCTGAGGGTTACAGTAAGCAAGGAGAATGTTTTTTTCTTGATCATTGTCGGCATCAATATACACTCCAAACATTTCCCAGAGTTGGAAGGCACAGAATAAAAGCCAGCTCCATATTTCCATGTTTTAGTGTAGTAAGATTTTTTGCCTCTTGTTTGAAATCAGCAAGGACAACAGCAACAAGTGCTGTGCCCTAAAGCAGCAGTTTCCTTCCTTAATAATTCTGGTATTGTCCTCTTTCTCTCTCTTTAAAACTGAATCTTGCAGCTACAAATGCAAATCAATGCCATAACAGTAGTATAATCTGCAGGTTAGGCTGATCCAGAGTGTTTTACTGTTGGGGTGGAGGTAGATGTTATAAATCAATAAATATGTAGGACTATGCATTCCAATTACTAAAAGAGTCAATTCCATTCCTACTGCAGTAGTTATTACCAAATGTGGGAATATACATACTAATTATCAAATGTTTGGAGTTTTCTTGGTCCAAATATATGGCATTTGTGCCTGACAGGTGCAGTGATACATGATTCCCATATGAAAATAAGAATGTATTAGACACCAGCTGCATGTATCTTAAAATGGCAGATAAAATATAATTGAAAGATAGTTTTAAGTGGAATGAAATGAGTGAAATACTAGCAATAGACTTTGTTTCCCTCACTCTAGATCATGCTTCTTAACCACATTTGCAAATATAGACTATTTAGCATAGGTGCTCATCTGAGTCAAAGTTGTCCAACTGAAGTAAGGCCCAGATCCAAAAAAACGGATATGAATGTCTCACTCCACTCATTCCAAGAGTCTAAGCTCGAAAACTGTGTTTCTCTATGAAGTGTGAGTTGTACCCCTGTGTGTTGGACCCTGTCCCAATGTGCCGAAAAGCTACAATTCTCCTTAATTTTACAGATATATTTGATGTTGCAGACCCATGCCAGAGTGAGTAGAGGATGCTCATACCAAAGATCAAAAACATGGCTGCATGTGCATAAATTTAGGTAGCTAACCTTGACATTTTGGCCTAGGTTTTTGCCAAAGTTAATTTACACAATAAGACAGCATTCCCATTTAACTAGATCAACTTAATGCTTATGTTAATATCATGCATTTAAGTGTTATTTGCTACAACACTTTCCATGTCAAGTATTAGCCATGAATAAGATTTATTAGTAGGTAGTAAACAATTCCAATCACTGGCTTCATTAAAGAAAAAATTATATTTCCAGTGTGGAGGATAATTTCAAGGACACAGCTAAAAGAGATTGGAATCTGGAAGTCTCAATTTAGTCTACATTTCCACACTGCCCCAGATACTTCTTTGCGTAGTAAGAGATGAAATGTTGTCCCAGTGTCTGAGTACTTCAGCACTGGAGGGTTTGATCTGGCCAGTCAGCTGAAGCACAAGTCACCAAACAGATCAAAGGTGAAGCTGGTCTTTTGATCTGTGGACTAAGTTGTCCAACTGTGTATGTATAGAGACAACAGATGCAGTGAAAGCAGGGAGCAATCTTTCCTCTTGTGCTAAGGCATGTTAATATCCAAGGAAGCAGTAGAAGAAAGAAAACCTGCTTTGCTGCTAGGAGTTCTCTGTGTTACTGTGCCGAGCTCAGATTTCAGATGAGAAAGAAGAAAGATAAAAGCAGATGGTGATCTGATCCAGACCAGGATTTTAGAGAGGTCATATCTCCTTAGAGTTGCCATGATACCTATTAAGTAAGGACACATCTGAAATGTGGTAATGAAATGCAACAAATTTCTTGAGGACCAGTAAGCTCACGGGAACTCTTTTTCTGGTTGCAGGTTTATTACATTTTGGATATTTCTACTGTTTATAAAACCTCACCAAACAGTCTGCTCAAACAGTTTTCAATGCGACAATTCTCTTCAGTCTGCTTTTTCTGATTGCTGGCTTTTCTTTGCATCCAGTGTTTATTGTTGGTTCAGCTTGGATGTCTGAAACTTGTAAAGCAAAACAGTCAGTGGTGGATGACGTGAGCAGCAAATATCCTTGTTCCCATGTGAGTAGGGGCAAAAGTGTATTCACATAAAACCTTCCCACAAATAAATCTCTCTTCTCTTCATAAAGTTAACTTTGAAATAGATAGTCAAATGTAGAACTTTAAAACTGTGCACATTTATAGAACACTCAATTGTCTGGTATTGGGGCTGTCCCAGTTTTAGGACTTGGGAGTCTCCTGGGTTGGGTTAAGAATTCTCAGAATAGTGAATCTGAATTTATCTTGGTTGTGCTGTCTACCCACACTTTAAAATCTTACCACTTCTCTCAGGCAAAATCAGAGGTGATTTGCTCTATAATATTCTTTTGGGAGAGGGATGAGAGAAAGCTCACACATTCTGAAAGAATCTGAGCTAAGATGATTAGCATGTGAGACAAAAAGGATGCCTGTGAGTTTTTCCTCTAGTTACGTATTCCTCCTCACAAAAATGGAGTGCACACTATAGAGATTTATTTGCTTTTGTATTATTAGTTTCACTTGTGTGTGCAACCATATCCCTATGGGTAGCTTCAGTAAATATTCTTTAGTTTTTCTACACCTCTGCAATTATTTAATCTGAAAGCACTGGATTTACTCAATTTATGCTAAAGTATGTCAGCTCAGGATTTGGCCTGTACTACCTTGTGCTGCTTAAGGAGGCTAGATTAATTAAATTGAAACATTATATAGTCCATTAAACTATTTCAAAGATACGAAAACTTGAAGCTTCACTTTGTCTTTCTAGATAAAAACAGAATCTTAGATTATGCCTGTAACAAAATAAAAAGGCAACAAAAAAAGTAACTCTAGTTGGTTAAGCGTATATTATGCCAATTAAAGGCTGCTACCTTGAAAATTACATTCAGTTCTGAATTATGCACTCCAAATACACAGAAGCAGAGCCCCTGCTTCTCTTTTTACATTTTCATGGCCATAGTAACTCAGGGAAAGAATCCAGGCATACAGGTGATGTAACTGACAATGGTAGGTACTAGACATGTTTTGTGAAGAAGAAAGAGGGTGAGGGTGTTTTGGAGAAGCTCTCTTTTTCCTTTCTTGGTGAGATAAAGGAGAGGGAGGTAATAAAGCCCTCCAGGTTATGAGTCTCAGCCACAAAGGCAGAAGTAAAAGGAAAAGCCTCTGAGAAGTACATGACCCTTTCATGCTTGAATCTGTATATTGGCCTACCTAAATTTCTTTCATTTGGACCTGGTGGTTTTGATGGACAGGGAATTACATGGAATGAATGAATGAATCATGAAAAACTAGAATTGCCTGGAATATAGATGCTGATATAAATTTACAATCAGATTATTTCAAGGGTTTTAAGGAAGGATGGTTCTTGGCAGGTATTTAGAGGCTATCAGAGGGAAAGTCATCCTATGTTTGTCATACTTCTCATACTTTTTGCCCTAAAAGTTCTCTACCAGCCTTTGTTGGAGACTTGGTGGTGGGACTAAATGGGTTTGCAGTCAAAATCCCAGGGGTATCACCTGATCATTTGTGACTCTAATATAGATCCCTGTACTGGGAAAGATAGGGGATTTTACAGATCTTTGGTTTTATTTATTTTGAACTTGATGGAAACCTTGATGAAGCGTGTAGGAAGTACTCCTTGATTTTAGTGCCTCTAGTTGTTTCAGTTCTGTGGAACTAACCCAGCAGAATTTAAAATGCTTTCAGAAAAGAACATATAGAACAAAGAAAGAGACAGACACCTTCTGTTGATTCAATATATATTGAATATTTTATATATTATATTCATGATTTCTGTCCACATATGCTGGGACATATTTGTTCACTCACTTGTAGAGCAGCTCTACCTTGGAGTTGCTCTTTGCAGGTCCTTCCAACTTCCATCACTCTGCCTGTTTCCTGCTCTGTGTCAGAACTGTATGGCCTTTTTTTTGGACAACTGTATATTTTTTACTCTTTTGGGGAAGATCAGAGCACTTGTCTCAAACACAATGGGAAAGGAAGGCTTCTTTAACTGTCCTAACTCTTCTTTCCTTACCTCTCTGCTTAGGGACACCAAAATTTGTCCCTAGACTACACAAGGTTGTTTGCTTGTGCCTTGTTGCCCTCCACCAGCCCCTCTGGAGTCACATAGTGGTGGGGAACATCTTTCCACAAAGATGTTTAGCTGTATGAATGCCTCTCACTTTCTGGGTGGGTTCAGTGCTGGTGAAAATGCCTTTTCCAACCCTTACTGAATTTTGTAATGAGAAAAAAAATTGACCTGCTTATGATGAATACCCATTTCTTAAAATGGAAAAATCTCAAGAACAATTTATTAGAATCAATTGTTTTACTGAATAGTGCAAATGATACCTTGTGTCCAAATTAAAAGCAATTGTTATAGTTGGATTTCTCATTTAAAATTTTATAACAAAAACAAACTGGGAGGTCTGTGGATCCCAGGTTTTGATGTGATAGCTACAGCAACAGATGAACGATATATTATGAGTTTCACTTCTTTAAGAGTGGGATGTGCTTGAATCCCATGTCAGTTCTCCTTGACTAGCCATGGGCTTTGCTGTACCAGGTGCTTTCAGGCTTGTAAGTTACTGGGTTTAGGCAAGGCAGAAAAAATGATTGTATATAAATTTGGTTATAGAATTTTGTACGATGTTTCTGACATAGCCTATAAAAGATGCTGTCATTTCAGATGGTTAAATTTTGTGGTCAATGTAGTCCATATTAAAAAGTGATTAATAAGGAGCTTTTCAACTGAGGCTTTATCAAAGAGCAATTTTATTGGGGCACTTTGACAGTGACTTTAAAGGGAAGCATGTTTTCAGTGAACATTTGGATAGATGTTTAGTGCTTGGAAATCAGATGTACCAAATGCTCTTGGTAAAATTTGCCCGTGTCTTAAAATATGAAGTAATAAATGACAAGTACTCATATGAACCCGTCCAGAGCAATTGGACCAAGGGTCTACATTGAAGAGGATAAATTTTGACTCTGCCAAATGCAATGTTTGCAACTGAGGGAAAAGACACTGCTCAAATGTGGGATTTGGTAATGTTATCCTGGTCTTTGCTATGGTTGAATGTCTTGAGGGACATGATGAGATGAATACGAAAACCCCTACAACATGAGAGGTCAGTGAGAAGTTATTCCAAAACAGGCCAATAAGGATACATAATGGAAAACTAAGTATGCCTTTTGATAGTGAGAATAATAGTTTGTGTTGGGAAAAAAAATAGTCTAGAAAGATTTTGATTCTCCATCCCTTAGATATTCTAAATCTGTCTAGAAGAGAGGCTGTTATTCAAGAAGGAATTTTGGCACTGGCAAGTTGCAGAAACAACTACATAGGGCTTTGTTGCAGAGCATGTCAGTCAAATCATCTATAGTGCTGTCTTTTGTTCTCCAAATCTATTCAAGCCGAAGTCTTAACTCTCTTAAGGATTTTTAAAAAAATATTTGTGTCTGGAAGTCATAAAAAAACAAATCAAGTAAAAGCAGTAATTCTACAGAAGCATTAGTCAAGGATTTACAAATTCACTGGTATTCCAAATTGGAATGAAATCTGTAAGACTGGTCTGGTTCAAGTGTAATGATCAGCTGTTTGCTTTGCTTTGTTTTGTTTTACAGCTTTTAAATAAAGCAAATTCAGACTAAACCATCTCATTCTTCAGGTGGCAGAGCAGTCATTATGGCTTTATTAGAGTTATTTTAAAAAGTTTTTCCCAAAATAAATTTTCAACAAAGCCAATCTGATTTTATTTTTACACAGTCTTTGAGATGGTACATTGCCAGGACTCATATATCTGTCAGGGATACATCCAGAACTCTTGAGTCTTGCTCCACAACTTTTTACTTTCTTAAGGAAAAGATGTAACACTAGCATTCTGTTTAGGTGCAATTGAACCATATTTTCATTTTGTTCTCAGTTTGTAACTGCATTACTACTTTTAGTGTTGACTTACGTTCTCATAGTTTGTTCTCATGTATAAGATGTATAATGGTCTGGATTTGACAATTAAGGTACCAAATTTCTTTGAAAGGCAGAATCAGTGAGTCAAGCAGAACCTATATGTTGTTTGGATCAAGTTGCAAGTAGGACTCTACAGGATGAAAACAATGAGCCATGGAACAATTCCTTCCATTCATTACACAGCTTCATGTTAATGAAAACCCAATAACATTAATAGATTTCCCCGTAGCTTACACCTGCGTAAATGGAAGGAAATATGATCCCACATACTCTTTAGGAAAAGAATGAAAATCAAATCTATCTATCTCCACTATGGAGCTGTAATGAAGGTACCACAAGCTGAATTTTCCATCTGTATCTAATCTCTTGTGTCACCTGCAGACTACTGCACTTATGGCCATACTGCAGAACCATTGGTTCACCAAAGTGATTTATGTGCCTGAAGGTGTGTAGCATAGCTCCAGAAAGTGTTGTAAGGACCAGGCAGCCTGTGCTTTATTCCCTGGTATACTCTTTAAGATGTTCTGGAAGGACAAAAGAACATCAATGCCATAAAACCAAAAAACCCAACAACTTTTTTAGACCCTTCAGAAAAGTCCAAAGGACTGAATATTCTTGGCACTGTCATGCTTGAACCTATAAATTTAAACTGAAAAATGTTTAGATTGGACATAAGAAAGAAATGTTTTACTATGAAGGTGGTGAGGCACTGGCATGCGCTGTCCAGAGATACTGTGCATACCCAGTTAATGGAACTGTCATGGTCAAGTTGAACAGGACTTTGAGTAACCTGATCTAGTGAAAAGTATTTCAGCAATACCAGGGGTGGGTGGACTTAGATGATCTTTAAAGGTTGCTCCAAAACCATTCTTTGATTGTGATTTATGATTATAAAAGCATTTTCCATCTCTGTTGGTATTAACATTTGTAAAAAAACTTCAGAATGTGCAAAAAAGACTTTCTTCTCAATGGTATTGAATCACATCATCTCAGTTGTGGTTTTGTTCCTGAAATGTGAAAATAGTGGATAGACGACTCTAATTTGACCCTATTTCATTTTCAAGGTAACAAAAATAAGTAAGAGGAGAAGTTCTTGATTAAAAGGGCTATTTTTTACCTTGACCTCACTGGAAGAAAGTTTTCCCTTTGGGAGTGGAAGAAGTGAGCTGACATACAAATAGTGAAGGGTTGGGATTGCTGGTTACCATCAGTTGGAAGTTTTAATCCACCATGTGATGTGTATTTGCTACAAAGCTTTGGGCAGCTGTTTGGAAAGCTGCCCCACAGAAAAGGATCTGGGGGTGTTGTTTGACAGATGGCTAAATATGAGCCAGCAGTGTGCCCAGGTGGCCAAGAAGGCCAATGTATCACCAACAGTGTGGCCAGCAGGACCAGGGTAGGGATTGTCCCCTGTACTTGGCACTGGTGAGGCCTTACCTGGAATCCTGTGTCCAATTCTGGGCCCCTCACAGCAAGAAGGACATGGAGGTGCTGGAGTGTGTCCAGAGAAGGACACACTCCAGCTGGTGAAGGGTCTGGAGCACAAGTCTGATGAGAAACATCTGAGAGAGCTCGTGTTGTTTAGCCTGAAGGAAAGGAGACTCAGGGGGGACCTTATCGCTCTCGACAGCTGCCTGAAAGGAGGGTGTAGCCAGGTGGGTGTAAGTCTCTTCTTCCAAGCAACAAGTGATAGGATGAGAGGAAGCAGACTTAAGTTGTGCCAGGGGAGGTTTAGATTGGATATTAGGAAAAATTTCTTCACAGAAAGGGTGGCCAGGCATTGGAACCGGCTGCCCAGGGAAGTGGTGGAATCCCCATCCCTGAAGGTATTTGCAAGATGTGTAGATATGTCACCTGGGGACATGGTTTAGTGGAGGGCTTGGCAGTGATGGGTTAATGGTTGGACTCAGTGACTGAAAGATGTTTTTCAATCTTTAAAATTCTATTATTCTGGTTTTTAATACAATCAAAATAGGTTGGGAGAAAAACAAGATCATACAGAGCTTATAACAAAATCCTGCTTGTGGAGATTTTGAAAGTCTTGCAAATAGCACCAAATTCTGTGGCCCTAGAGCCTCAGCATTTACTAGTTTGGCTCTCTTGTTTTATACAGCTTAAATTAGGTTGGGATCTCACACAGGAAGTGTCATATGTATGGGATTTCATTTGTTAGTAAATGTCATTTTTTATAAATTTTTTTTTAATCAAATTTAATTTTTATAGTAAACTATTCATTGGAACTCTATTAAATTATTTCCTTTTCTCCTGCATAAGAATTTTGGGGACTAGAAGTACCAGAGGGTTATTTGGAAGTAGGTGCGTGACATGTGGGACTTTTTTTGTTAGGCTCTGAACTGAACAGTTATTGTGCAGAAGCTGCACAAAAAATCACAGGCATTAACTGCTGTCTAGACAAGAGCTGATGGCCTGCTGTATTTTTAGTCTCTCTATGGTATTTTTGCCACCAAAACAAAATAACATATCTTGGTTTTAATTAGAGGCTGAAAGTTCATCATAGCCTCCAAAAGGGCCTGACCTTTTGTCATGGCTCTAATGTACATGGCTCTAATTTTCTTTCCATCTTGCTACTTTTGTTAGTGCTTCTGTGTTAAGATGGTGGGTTTTCATTGTGATATGAAATCTCACTTGTAAATGATACTCCAGAGCCTGTGGCTGACCCTATGGCATCAGAGCTTATTAGAACACCATGTGCAGCTTAATTAAAACATGGGGGAGAAAAAAAGTTCTCACCCTGAAGTATATTGTGCAAGGCTGCTCATGTTTCTGGAGATGTGCTAAATTCATTGCTACAGGTGTACACAGGACTGCAAAATACTTTCAGTGACCAATCTGAACACGTGTCTCTCCTGGTGAGTGCTCTCCCTCAGAGAGAGAGACCACAATAGAGAGGAAGCACTCAGCTTTGTATAAATATGGCAAGCTGCACAGCCTCTCAGGGCTCTCAGGATTTAGCCCCTTGTGCTCAAGGCTAGCTCTGATGCAGGGTGGCTGTGTTACTGTGGAGAAGTGTGTGAGAACAGGCTGGGAGGTGCCTTTCCCCGAGCCCCTCTTTTACTCAGGGGTTTTGGTTTTGCTCAGCCTCTTGCCCCTGATCCTTGGCTGGACTACTTTGCAGCTGCGCCTGTGGCTGTTCATGGACTTTGCTGATCCTGACCTGATCTGACTTATTGCCTTCCTGGCCTGACCTCAGGCCTGCTGCATCCCTGTGGGCTTGCTCAGTGATCTGGATTCTTGGCTGAGCCTGCTTAGTGTCGCTGGTCAGAGCACCCCTGCTCTCTGTGTTCAGCATCCCGCAGTACTGCAGTCCTTGTCGATGAGGACGCTGCCCATACCTGCCTTGTGTCATCCTCAGCCCCTGGCTTGCTTCTCTGTAAAGAACAGCCCACACTTGTGGGTCCCTGAAGGAATTAATTGTGATCATGCTGGCTTACTGCTGTTGCTCCACTTGTTAGTGATTCCACATCCAGCCAGAAGGAAGCTTTTTGTCCTGCTATAGCTCTGGTCTCTTCTTTTTTCAAATTGTTTCTGAGAACAAGAAGACAGAGTGAATATGGATTCTGACCACATGTCTTCTTACGCAGGGACTAAGACATGGCTGTGTGCATTAGACAACGCTCATCCTATTCCTGATTAAATATTCATATTAGTAATTACTTGTTCACATTACAATACCTCCTGCCTCTCCCAGAGAAGAGTAATGCTTCATTCTGCTAGGCAGTAAACAAATAAAAGCAACCTAGGGGGAATAAATACACATCAGCGAGGACAGGCAGGATACAAGGAAATAAATAGAGCTGATCAGGGAACAAAATCTTCTGCTTTAGAAGAAAACAAAACCAAACCAGTATTTTGTTAAAAACAAAAACATTCCAGTGTTGTCAGAAAATGGTTACAATTTATTAATTTATTTATTGGTGTAGGAAAATTATTTGAGTGCTCCTGGCTGTAAACCTGCTGCTGAGCCTTTTGGAAGGCATTTCTGTCACTGCAGTAGTTAGCTGCCTGGTTCTCCAAGGTTCATTGTTGCCCCTATTTCTCAGCTCTTGGGCTGCCCGCCAAGGCAGGATGCTGTGTGACCCTGGGAGATGTACAGCCCCTCTTCTGCCTGCTGGGGAGCTCAAGGTGGCAAACTAGCATTTGCTGTAGTAAAACTGATAAATTTTGTTTAGCTGCAGTAAGTCTATTACACAAGACTTTAGGGGAATTTGATGGTAGAGGCAAAGAGATGATAAGTGTCAAGGACCCAGACTATCCCACGCTCCATGTTCCTCAAGAAGCCAAAGAAAGCCAAAGAAAGAGGACAGAAGGATCTTCCCCAATTGACGTGTGTATCTGCATCCCACCTGCAAATGGAATTAGGGCTCCATTTGTGAGACACAGGTGACTACCAGCCTTCGGTGGGCATGATGGACATGCATGGTGACCCCACCACTGCATACGGGAACTGCCACCACCAGTCGGTGGAGCTGAGAACAACATTATGATAGAGCTGTCCTAGGTGGTCTATGTGAAGCTGAAAAAAACTCACTGTGATCCTGCTGCTGTTTCTATATCTATGCTTTTTTATTTCTCCCAGGATAAAAATGCCCAAGAATATGAATCATTGCTAATCTAATGTAGTAACTAAAAATAGTTCAGCTTTTACTGAGATACCTGCTCATGGGGGATACCTAGTCCTGATATTTTGAAGAACAAAAACTTACTCATCGCTGACCATGGAATAGAGTAACTTATGAGGCTACATTGTGCAGAACTGATGATATATCATGAATGTATTTATAATGATTTATCTTGCTCACCTGTCCAATGAAAATGTGAGGCTTCATAAACAAGATGGAAGTGAAGCCACCTGTAAGGAAATGCATTAGAGACCCTGAATTTTTCCAGATCCCACTAAGAGGTGCTGAATCCACAGAGGAAACAAGATTCTGTTCAAAAACTGCACAATGTATGCTGAAACTCAACTAAACTTCTTGAGAAGTTACTTATGCTCAAAGCTTGAGGAAAGCCATGAGTGCATCTTTCTCTCCTGTTTAATCTGTTGTAGGCAATTTAGTTTTCAGGTATGTTGGTTTTTTTTTTTACAAAAGATTTTCCATGTCTCACGGCTGACTTCCTTCTCATTATGTGTGTAGCTGAGAGCTCAAAATGATTTCAAAAGATCTTTTGACGCAAATTGCAGAACTCCACTGAAGTCAATGGAGTGCTAGCCATCACACAGGCCAAACATTCTTCCAGTAACACTTCCTGTTGTTATCATTTGTTTCTATGATGTGTGAATACTGAAAAGAATAGTAATGTGAATAATCTGTATCTACTGTGGCTTCCTTTTTTTATAGTCATATTCATACAACAATATAATGTTGTTGTATAAGACTTATTTAGAATGGGAGGGATTCTGTCATAAAAATTGCCTTTTAAACTATTTCTGTTCTCTACAGTTTCTCCACAGGATTGAGAAATTAACCAACTGTGAAATCACATATTTACAAAAATAGATCAGAGTTTTTGGCCTGATGATACAATAAATCTAGCTGAGGGCTTACAGATATCAGTTAAAAATGTCCCAAACATCTCAACCATATGACCCAAAATACTGACTTGGTGTTAATTCAAATTATTAAGTAAAATTAGGGTTTTTTTCTTTAGGATGAATATGTTGTATAGATTTGTATCAGGCCAAGTACAGCCTACCTTTCCATAAGTTTCATAAATCTAGACTAAAAATAGAAAGTTGTCCTAAGTTGTATCATATTCTTATTCTTTCAACAGAATTGCATTCATATTTGATCTAGATCTAATGCCTAGTGTACTTCGTCACTAATAAGTTATGGTTGAAAACAAGGCAGAAACTTTCTAGTGGCATTTTCCTTCTGATGTTTTAACTCAAACCTTACAGGCAAGGAAGGTTTCACTTGAACCCAGATCTGAACCACATTTTTTCTTCAAAATGCAGAAAGATCAGATTGATGTGGAAAATCAGAACCATTGCATTGTTTGCTTGCTTTCTGACTGCTAAATGTAGGGATCTTTAAATGCAGTGATTGTAAAGGCTAGGTTGCTGGAGACTGAAAAGGACATAATATATTGTGTTGCTCTGATTTGGGAGGACTGGTGAAAAAAGTACAAGACCATTTTTAGGTGAGTCTAGATGAAAACAAACAAGCCTTGGTATAGGACCAATAGAAATTTGAGTGCTTAATTGCTAGGGTTTTTCTGGGAACACCTTCAAAATCTTTAATTTTTTAGAAAGGATAGAATGGACTGGAGTCTTCAGAGAACCAAACTTTACAATAGATTAGAACTGCCTGGAAATTCAGTTTTTCCTTCCAGTAGAAAAATGTGTTACAACAATAATAAGATTTATTAGAATAATCGGTGGTGGGAACATTTTGAAGTGTTTCTCTGCCAAACTCTTGAAGTTACTTAGTTTTAATGATACCTAAAGTACACTGACAGATGAGAATTACCTACAAAGTGCACTTGTGTTTACATCTTGCTTCTAAAATGGATTTTATTGGCAAAGAACAAATGACAGATCACCTTGCAAAACAGCTTAGAGCTTAGATTGCTGTTGTGTTAATGCATGGGTGATGTTCAGTTTCTTACTCGCTGTGAACTGATTCAAGCCCAGTTTCCTCCAAGAATCATGAGAAGTGGGAAAGCCAAGTTTTGGAGTAAGGGCACTGTCTAATCCAGTTAACCTGGAGCTCTTTTGCTCAGAGATCTTCCTCAGAGGAGGAGGAGGAGAAGGAGAAGGAAAGACAATTCTGAGGCTAAACAGTGGTGAAAACATCCTTACAGGAAGGAGAAATTTTGGGCTCTGCACTTCTTCAAGCTAATCTCAACCTCAAATCTAAGGTCTCTCCCTTACAAATTCCTTAGCAGTGCCTACCACTGGATCCTTGGCAGGTGTGTACTTTCTCTTGTATGTAAGGAAGGGTGCTCTCCATCCACAGGAGCCAGAAAGCAATCCCAAAAGTCTTTCATTAAGACTGTCCTAATTATTTGGCTGGAGTGGTCCTTCTACAACTTTCTCCAGGACAACCAGGAAAATCCAGGCAGCAATTTCCTACTCCCTACTTCACTTGAAACTAGCTTAGTCTCTCACAAATTGAACTTGTACAGAAGGGAGCACTCTGTTTTTCCACACCTCTGCATGATCTAATTCCAAATCCCTATCTGTTCAGGTAGAAAAGTTCTCAAAGACCAGTGAGATGTGTTGCTGTTTGTTTGGTGTTTTTTTTGTTCTCCAGACAGCCTGAATGAATCTTCTACTGTTTCTTTCACTTACTGACAATTTATGCCTCTACTTTAAAAACTGTCTCTGTGATGATGGATAACTTAGCATAACTCTTTTTTTTCATTGGTATCCCTCTCCCTTTTGCAAGTTTTGGTCAATTGAATCTTAAGGCCTACTCTGTACCATAATTTTCATGCTTGAAATCAATCTACAAAATCTTATGTGCAATTCAGTACTTATAAGGGACTGACACTGCTGTTGTAATATCAGTCAGGTGATAATGCCTCAGCATTTTGGATAGTTATGGTTTTTCAGGAAGTGCAGGCTGAGTAGATTTTTTCCTTTCTCTTTTCTATTTAATTTTTTCCTGTTTTGAAGGCAAGTATAATAGGACATTATCCAAGCAGGTAGCATACCAGAAATGGCCATGACTCCAGCTCCTTGACATGTCAATTGCAAATGATCCTTTTTATTATTAGTTCTATATGCAGTTCATCACTGTCCTCCAGCCTATCCTAATTTATTTGTGCTTACCTTTTCCTACTATACTTCTACATGGGAACTGGCCTATTAAATCTGCAGTCTTAATATGTGTTTGGTGCTGGGTTGTTCAAGAAATCTCCCTACTGTCTGTCATCTGATTAATACGTTCTGTCTTTGTGTGGAGTTTTACTTGGCTTGTGTTGTTTCTCATACACATGCACACCCTGTGGCATCTCTCTTTTCTGATTCCCGATGGAGCTGCATCTCAGAAAAACCTTGAGTCAGGTACTAAAGTTCTGTTTGTATTAATGAGGACAAAGCACACAGACGGTAGTGGAGCCTACAGGAGTGGTATATTAGTGCTGTTGGCAGCCTTGCATATCTGCAAGTCAGGTGGTCTCTTTTCTGTCTCACCCTCTCAGAGGTTTTTTTTGTGACCTCTTTCAAATACGTTGCCTTTGTAGTGCTTTGTCTGTAAAACAAGTGGGAATATTTACCTGCCCATCGTAGGAGGTGAGTGTGGGAAGGGAAGAGTAGAAATACAAGGTCAAATAAGCTTTGCTACTAATGTGGTAATATCTGGAAATCCCTGTCAAGCCTGAAACCTCATGCTGTAAGGTGTTATGCAAACATTCGGTGGGAGACAGTAAGAAGCCTCAAGTCAAAGTAAGGAAAACAAAAATGGAGATCATAAAGAGGCAGGAAGATTTGAAGGTGATGCTGTTGCATTAGGAGGTGTTAGTGAGTTGGGAAATGTTATTTATCCCTTAAGATTATTAGTAGACAATGGTATAATGCAAGGGATGGGTTTTTTTCCAAAATAATTTGGTTTAAAATATACAAAATAAAAATGACTTTAACTTTTTTGGAGAATAATCTATACATTCTCTTTTACTAGTAACATGGTTCACCACAAAATTTTCATTCCTCTCCAAGTAAAAATTGCTAAAGCCCTAATCATTGTTTCTTATCTGAATTACCATATCTTTGTATGAAAATACTTGCAAGTTATTACTGAGTAGTTAGAACAGTAGTTAGAATAGGCTGAGTCTTTGCCTGGTTTTCTGATGAGTTCCGTGCTTTTGTTGTTATAGTGATTATAGGCTGCCTTAATTCAGATTTTGCTAACTGCCAATATGTCCCATTTAATTAAAAAATATGCAATTAATGACTAATGAGCTCATGACTGCATGAGCTTAGAGACATTGAAACAGGAGATTTCTATACTGGGGAAATATTATATTCTCAACATACGGACTGAGCTGTGGATTTTGTGATCCTGAAAACAGACTATCTCAAAGGTTAAAAAAATGTAAATATTAAGATGCTTGAGGCTGATTTCAAGTGATGTACTTGACATGCAAAGAGGTCTATGTTTTGTCAGTCACCTAAAGCACAGGTGATAATGCCACTACAGGTGTCTCTCTCCCAGCACAGCTTATCATTCATTTTAGCAAATTCAGTAGAAATGCATCCTACTTTTACCAAGTCAGGAGCTCAGAAACCACTTCCATAAATTAGTGTCTAAAGGGTCGAGCCACAGTTTTGCTGCCTGCAGCACACACTTTGGATGCTATAATAGACACACTAGAAATATCACATGAAATCGTGAAAGCTTTGTCAGTGTGTCTGATGCTGACAGATAAAAGTTCCTCATTATACTATGGAAACTTCAGCATTTTAATGCTTCCTGACCTGTTTTGGTATGTAATGCTCTTCCATATGCTGCTGTCTTCCCATACTGCAGACACAGCTGGAGGAGGAAGGGCGTGTTTTGAGTGTCATCTCCTTGTGGGGCAAGGCTTGGACAGGACAATGCTGTGGTCAGCAGAGCTCAGAATGTTGCCTATGTCCCACAGCTGAGTCAGAGCTGTGGACAGACCAAGCTGACGTGGAGCCTGTGGCTTTGCAGTGAGAGTGGAATCTCAGTGTGGGAAAATATTTCTTCTCCCAGTTTTGCATTTGTGGCCTGCTGGAGGGGGGAGGAGTGTATTAGAAATTTGTGTATGGCAGTGTTAATAAAGAAACCTTCCTTTTTTAACCTTAAAAAAAGGCATGGCTATATCATGGAGTGTGTCTCAGCCTTTTCAGTAAGGTTTTAGATTAATTTTGTTCTTAAGCAATGCACAGGCTTCTTTATAGGCACCCTGAGCAGTTTATAAATTTCTGCTGTCCCTAGGTAGCAGGATTAAAGAGGTCTGAAATCACAGGTAGAACACAAGTGAGCAGTTTCTGTGAAACACCGCAAATACTCTACAGTGTTAAAAATAAGGGGATTTGATATATATGGGGTTCTAATATTCTTCATAGAAACAGCCAGACCATTACAGATTTTATAAGGAATATTTTCATGTACTTATGAACCCTGTAGGAACTTGCCTGATACTTCCTGTACTATCGTGACCCTATTAACATAATGTTTATGCACAAAAGGCTGTAAAAACAGACATACTGATACATTTTGTCTTATTTCAGACAATGTAACTAATCTAAAGGAATGCCTTTGGGTTGGGCTAGCAAGTTTAATCTATAGATAAGAATTTTGAAAATTGATATGCTATTGTTGGGAACTGTATTTGCTTTGTGACATGATAGAAATATGTCAAAATGAGAAATACTCTACACAGAAAAAAATATATTAATGTCTAGGAGAGAAAAATGTAATACATGTCTCTGATTTATTTGCCTGCAGGATGATTACTGGAAATGTCAGCCAGGTAAACATGTATCTGCAATAGTCTGTAGTTTGAACCCTCATCTATTTTTCTCCCACCAGAAACTGTATCTTTAAAATAAACCTTGTATGATTAAATTCTGTTTCTGTTTCAGGCTAAAGTGATGTACCTGATATCCACTGATAGCAATGTGTTCCTGCACACCTGATGTCTTCATGGACTCCATGAGGTGTATCTGTAGGTGTCTGTCTATGCTCCTGAATATGGCCTAATCACAGACCACTTCAGTGTTTTGGGGGCTTAACCTTTCATGTCATCTCTCTGCTGACCTGTCTCTATGGAAGCAACCACAGGATGCCTGCCAAATGCTTAATCTAACAGTAGAGATTCAGTAGAGATATTATCTTTTACAGTGTCACATCTGCTTACTACTTCAATCCACTCAGTTTCTTCACCAGCCTTCTAGCCCTGAACACTGGAGTGTCTTTAAACAAAAAACAAACAAACAAACAAACAAAAACTTAATTACCTTTGAACAAGAAGATGACATGCGCCAGACCAACTTGCCAGCATTCATAGATCCCTAAAAGGCAGGATAGCTCTAAAGTCTCTAGACTGCAAGACTTTTGGAATTTTCAAAGTAGTTTTGGAAAAAACAAGTTAAAAAAACAAACAAACAAACAAAAACCCCAAACAAACAAACAAAAAAGAAAAAAAAGAAAAACACCAAAAAAACCAAACTACAAACAAGGCAACTAGCCAAGCAAAAAAAAATCACAAACAAAACCCCAAATAAAAAATACCCTATGCCCTCCTAGCCCCTACAATAACATAAAGAAGCAGAGAAGAAAGCTTAAATAGAGAAATGTGTTTGTTCACAATGATAGTGGTGTTTAGCTGAGCTAAGTTTGTTTTCATTTATCTTTGAGGATAACCAGATTTCAGCAAACAGTGCACAGCTAGTTGTTTTACAAGGGCTTGTGCATGTTGGCAACACCAAAGCACAATTCAGCTCTTTTCTAGGCCTACTTTCTGGCTGTGCTGTGCCTCGTGGTAAGGCACAAGAACTGGAATAAGGCTACAAGGATTGTATTTACAAGACTGAAGCTTCATATAAAATGAAATCCCTTGAGTGTCTAATCCAGTCACTGGAAAGGGACACACAACGCACACGTTGCTTGTTACACTGGAGTTAAATATTTGTTTTCTTTTTGTAAAAGTCCTTGTCACTTAACTGACAGTTTTAGCCTTTGCCTGGCTTTGGGGACATGATGCTTCTCCTGTCATTCCCAGATCTGATGAATATTTGGGAGCAGTCTTTATAAAGCTGGCATCTCATATTCTGAGGACAAACTGTTACATTTGCCAATAGTCTTCCTTCTAGTTCCTGCAACCATTTGTACTTAAACAGAACATTTGTACAGTTATTGTTTTAATGCTGATTTTGAGTATCTTTTTCCCCACTCTAAAAGCAGTTTGAGAAGAGGTCTCTTAACCACAGAAGGAATAAAAAGGGTGGTGCTCATACCACCTTGTCTATTGAAATGTATCCTTTTCTTCTAGGAACAGAGTCTTTAATTCTCCTGGCTTTTTTAAGTGTTGATCCACGGTTGTGGTTTGCAGGCAGCAAAATGAAGATGGAAATAAATTAATATTTTATCATAAATCAGGCTCTTTCAGGAGCATTTGAATTCACAATGAATACATAAAGCCGAGGTCAGATAGTTTAGCTTTGATAACAAAAGTCAATTTTTGAATGCTAATTAACCCCCCAAGTGTATGGGGTTTTTTTAAATTAAAATCTCTAATCATTTCACTTTGAAGTTCTGTTTTCTATTAAAGAAAAAAAATAAAGGAAACTATGCAGCTTCTTACATTTGTCTGGAAGGGACCAAACAGCTGATTAGAAGAATGAACTCTAAGCATAAAAGAAAAATTTAATGACATCTCATGAACAATTAAAAAGACCATTTGCATTCTTCTAAGTCTATTAAAAAAAAAAAAGGGAGGGGTTACTTTACCACATGCTGTGAAGGGATAGAAAAGGGAACATTAAATGCTTTTCATGGTTCCTCCTGAACCTTCTGATAGCACAACAGGATGCTTATTAGCATGCACATTGCTATGACCTGGTTTACTACAGCTTTGCATTTAAGCAGGTGTTTTAAAACAGGTGTACAAATTTGGATTTTCTTTTTTTCTGCCTCAGAACTCTGATTCAAATATAGACAAGTTGTGCAGCATGTATGTCTCTTCTTTCCATAGGGATTTTCTGGCCTCTTGGATGCAGCAGTTGACTTTAGATCTTGCTCAAATGTATAAGCCTTTTGAAAGCTAGCAGAAAAGTGAATCGTCAGTCTCCAAGGGAAATTTGCTTCCTTTTTCAGTGGGTGAATGTGCATTCTGAATGTGCAGGGAATTTGGTGCGTCCCTCAAACCCTCAAATTTATCAAGTATCAGTTGATGCTGTGTTGTAGCCCCAGTAACATCTGTGGCACAACTGAGAATTCCATATTAATTTTGATCTCTCTGACTGTCTCCGTCTGTGACAACAGCGTTATCTGATGTGAAAAGGGTTGGAGGGGAAGTAACAGGCCATGCAAGCCACGTTACAGCTGTAGAGGCCAATGCACGGCTGGGAACATCTATGAGTACCTGAACGGGATATGAATGTGTTGTGCCCATAAATCATAAAACTGAAAAAATACTTAATATTTCTCCACTAATCTCTGAAGTGCCTGTAGGCCTAATTGTTCTGATCTAGAACAGGTGGAGAGACATAAGGGAGCTCAGAGCCTTGGGAAGTTCTGGGAATCTTGTTTTTCCCTGCATGCTCCCTCTCACACTGTTCACTGACCATCTCTCAGTGGCTCTGATTTGGGAACAGTTTGTTCTGCAGAGTCAGACCTTCCCTGTGAGACCCTGGCCCTCCACTTTTTAGTTACTTACCAAATAAGCCAACAGAATCAGCTATGGGAAAAACTGCAGAAAAGCCATGTTTAACATTGCATAGTGTGTTGCTTCTGATCAGATACAATTCAGATTCAGGGTGATTTGGGGGGATAAACTTCTTCTTGTTCACTACCTCCAGAACAATTTCTATATATCGCATGGGAAAACCTTTCTTTGCCTTTCTTTGCCTTTCTTTTCCTTCCTTTCTCTGTGTGGTTTGTTTTTTTTTCTTTAAATAGAAAAATGATTGTTCAAGCTGACAAGCAACCTGTAATTCTTATGCAAGCATGCAGGGAAGGCACAAGAGCAGCCTTCAAGGGATTAGAGGTGTCGAACTGTGCAACTCTAAATGGTGCTCATCTAATTGATGCTTTACTTAGCAGGGGAGGAGAAAACTCTAGCAAATAGTTAGTGGTTATTTTGCTTTCAGAAAGAACACTGTCACAGACATCTTCCTACAAATGCCACATCAGTTGCTAACAAGTTGTTCTGGGAGAGCTTTCTTGCTGATTTATGTGCTGCCACACAATTCCTTCCCGTCGCTGTGAACATGCTGTATTTCCTTTAATTTATTATGAAAGATTGCCTTGAATGTGGGCAAGAGGGCCAGTTAAGCCGCTCACTTTTAGAGCCAGGGAGCACACAAAATTAATTTCATGTGTTGCATATGAAACAATGGGAAAATAGGTTATTTACTGCCTCAGTTGTAGAGTTGCTAATAGCTGACTATTATGCATGGAGTGGGGGAGGGCACATTGCCTTTAGTCCACATCACAATTTAAATGTAGTACCAAGCATGTCCCTCTACTTTTATAGAGAAAGAAGGGTGTCTGTAGGCAAGGCATTAAATTGGGAGTCAGGGGACACAGGTTCAGTTCCTGGCTTTCTTTCAGAGCTTTTTTTGATGTTAAGCAAATCATTTTCTGCCTCACTGCAGTGCTCTGAGATAAAACGGCTGCTTGGGAGGGGAGTGGATAATGTATAGGGAGTGGGAGCTGATGAACAGATAGACAGGTTCTCTGTTCTCAGCCTTGTTACTTTTTTTTTTAACTTGTGGGGAATCTAGAAGCTGTTGAAAGTTTTGTATTAAGAAAGCTGACACCAGCTGCAGTGCTGGGCAAGAATACCTGCCACGTGCAGATAGAGGTTTTCTTAGAAGACAAGATGTGCATGGGGCTGTTTAGTGTGAACAGCATCTGAGGTGTTTCAGGCCGTTTTAGAATGGTAAGGATAATTCACGTCTGGTTCCAAGGCAGGCAAAGACGGTCCATAATTTTTGGTATAACTAGGTAAACCCACCATGCACCATTGTACCCCTGATTCTCTACTCACCTTTATCACTGCACTTGGGGAGCAGGGCCTTTAATAAAGCACAGGCATGTCTCCCACAGACTAGCAGTGGCAGCACTGGACTTGGTGTTAGGAAACAAGGAGGCAGCAAAGCTTGAGACTTTTATGATTTGGAATGACAATATCTAATTTTATGTCCTGCTTTTTCTTTCCACATGCAATGAGAGCTTTCCTCTTCTTGGGAATTAATGCTTTTATTGGAGAGGAAAGCTAAGGGATCTCTAGCCAAGATATGTAGTCAGTACAATATGTCATTAATAATAAATAACAAGGAAAGCTGTTCCTTGTTTAACCCATTCAATCCACTGGAATGTTCAAGTAAGTTCTTGTGATATAAAAACCATAGATATTCATGAAGCAAGCAAGCTTTTTTTCCCCTCCCTTTATATTGTATGTGCATTTAAATTTATGCTTCTAGTGGCTTTGTTATATGATTTCTTGAAGGAGGATTCCTGCTGCTATGTGGATGTCACCTTTTACAAGTGACAGGAAGATTAAGTAAAATGCTGTACAGGGTAATTATAACAAGGCTATTGGCAGCCTGTAACACAGTGTAAATGACACAACTAATTTTGCTGTTCAGACATAATTTATGTGGCAAGTTTTACCTGTAGCTGTACTTTCTACAAGTTATATTGTCTCCAGAGGCATGTGTTGCATATCACTTTGACCATGAGTCGACCATAAACTCAGCATAGCCCTTCTACATGATGTCTTAAAGTGTGAGAAGCTGCCCTGTGACATTCATTTCAATTGCAATTAATTGTGTCACTTCTTGGAGATCTTGTCTCATTGCATAGATTTTTTTTTTTTTTTAATTCATATCTGATGTTTTTTATCTGATCCTCCCCTGTGAATTTTCTCTACTACGAAAAATAAAGAAATAATATACTATATCCCATGGTCTAGAGAGAAATTTTGACAGTTTTTATGTACTTATCCCTGTAAGATTGATCAGATTCTGGTTATGCATATGTTCACTGACTCCATCCTGATATGCCCTTGACTTTCTCCTAAGCGATATTGCAGTCATTCTGGTTTGAAAAACAAAGCAACACCAGCAAAGCATAATAATGGAATGAAAATCTCCACAGTGAGTGCTTTGCTTGCCCTGTTCTGTTCTTCCACACCCAAATTCTTTCAGACTAATTAACTGTCATAGAGTCAAAGCAGCTAATGAAGCTTTCTTCACCAGCCTTGCCCCATTGACTAGCGACTCAAGAGCCCATGTGTAGTGTCAAGGATGAGCTGAGTTATGGAGAACCATGCAGTGTGCATCCTTCATGCAAAGATGAACCTCTTAAACTTGTTTGCTTATATAAATAGCATCTGGAGTCAAGGAATTTTGCAGATGGCTTTTAATAGCCTACAGGGCTTTTTTTTTAAATTTTGAAAAAGCAAATTATTTATTTTAAAATGCAAACAGATTAAACATCTGGAATAACAGATATTTAAGGGGTTGCTTTTTTTCTCTTTAACTTTGAATTGCATGGAAAAATATTTTTTTCTCTTCAAGCCCAGACAGGATCACCTTGGGTGTTCAAAATGAATGGCTTTTGAACACGGGGTAGCCATTTATATCTGTGCAAACTGGCTTTAAAACGTTGCTGTTGTAATTGTCCAGTGTTTCATACCTGCTAGAAGGACTGCAACAGGAGAAAGAAGCCAAAGGGACAGTGAAAATGCTTTCAGTTAAATCCAGACTTGACCTTGAGAGGAGAGACCTAGGTTTGTTAGGGCTGGTGTTTCTGGAGGATTGGGATAGTTCTTGCTTCCACATCAACTCGATAGAGAAGATACTATTTCTACATTCAAAGCTGGACGATAGCAACTAAGGCTGCTGAAACTTCTTGTTGTGTGCTATTTCATTAGCCTAATTGAGGAAAATCTGCCATGTTTCTCTTAATAACCATGACCATATTTCAGCATTTAATTGGCATTTAGGCAGGATAATTAATATTACAGTGAACTTGTCAGGGTCATGCCCAGTGACTGCTGTTCTGTTCCAAGGAGACTCTTAGAGAGGATCCTGATGGATCTTCTCCTGTGACATGCCCTGGCCAATGCCTATGAGGTGCTTTTAGAAGGGAGAATGAAAAGAGATTTCTGTGGTGTCTGCATGACACAGCTTGCAGTTTTACCCTGTGTGTAGTGGAGGTGACAGCTTGGATGAAGGATACCTACTGCAATTCCAGCTGATTGATGCTATGTTTATGAAATGGGAGAAGACGCTACAGAGGTGTTCATATCCCTTCATTTGAGATACCCTGTTATCTCTTGTTCAAGCTAATACTACGTTCCCTGTAGGCCAAGGCAATTAATATTTGCCATCTCACTTTCTCATAAGCAAAAGCTATTTTGTTTCAGAGATGGAGGTCTCCACCGTGATCCATGTCACCTCCTTTTAAGAAGGAAATTAGGATCTGCCTAGATCTCTTCTACAACTTTTTAACAAGGTGGTATAACTATATAACTTATGCCTGAAGTCCTGTTTGAAATTATTTGTTTCCCCTTTGGTGATTTTGCTTAGAGAGGAAAACAGTCTTCTGCATCTACACAGAAGTATTTCTCTGTCTCTTAGCCAGTGCTCAGCTCCATTTCCGTGGCACTGTACACATGTACTATTTGTCTTGGCTACTACCTGTAGCTCTCTCCCTCTTACTTCTCCATTTCCAACCCTCCCAAAGTAACCCTTTTTCCCAAAGGGTTCCTATTGCACCTACAAACCCACAATATCTGGTGGAGGTTTAAATGAGGTGCTCTCTCTCCTTATTATGACTGAAATCTTTAAAGCATCCATTACTTCTCTTAGAGATCCTGGCTCCAACTTCAGGTTTCAACAAAAACTCCAAAACAAGCCAAAGTTGTATCCTAGTCTCATAGAGTGAAGGTAAGTTATTTTCACTTAGAGAGGATGCCAAAATTATAACACACTGAAACAATTACAATGAATTTTTAAAGTAGTTTTTAATGCATCTCTCATTTTGTTCAAACTGAATTAGTAAAACTCTAGCAGTATTTTGTATTATACTTGTTTTATATGTAATTATACCATTAGGTCATCCCAGGGTATTTTCTTAGAAGAGAATAACTTATTTTATTAAATCTGGAAAATGGAACCATTTTAAGTTGTTAAAATAATTGAAGAATTTAAAGTAAATTATTATTCCATGAATAAAAGAAAGGTCAAACATATGGCAATTTACTTAAATGGAATTAAAATCAAAATATGCAATTCATTTCTTTTCCATTCCTTTATGTGTTGTGAATGTCCATTTTTTCCTACATTGAAGTGAAAGACAGCAAGCAAGAGACAGAGGAAGACCAAACCCTGTGTTCAAATCTGAGACATTTTACTTGACTTTCATGCATTTCTTTATCCCAGCTGTTTGGGGTTTTTTTTATAAATTAGGTAGCTCTGGACAGGGAAGAATTTTACCTTTAAATTTCATCTAAACTGCTCCATAAAAGTTTTAAGTCACAAACCAGTACAAGAGAACCAAGAAAAACAACAGGTAGCACACTGAAATACTTGTGCCTTGTAAAAAGTAAGTAAGAGCAAAACAATTCTTGGAAGGTTCAGGTCCCTCAGACTTGGATATCTTGTCATTTTACTATGTGGGCTGTATGTTTGTCCAACATTTAGCAAAGCTCTCCTGGAACAGGAATGAAAAGAAGAAAAAGGAAATCAAGGACAGACAGTTGATTTTTTGGGAAAACCAACCAGTGGGGGGAGAAGTGACAGCTGAGAGCTTAAAAATTACTTGTGAAAACATCAGAAAAACCTACTGAGCAGAGCATCCCAGAGAGGACCCAGAAAACATCCACCAAGGGGATTTCTGCTGCTTTAGAGGTGCTTGTGTGGCTGAATTGTACCTTTGACTTCAATTCAGACCAAGCTGGCAGTAGTAGTCTTTGTGCTCATGTTCACTCACAGGACAGGTTCACTTATCTTCATATCCTGTATTTCTGATCACCAATCATTCAGACTGGGACACCAGCTACTATGTGTCACCGTTTCCTGTGAAAGATCATACATATTAATTTCATTTTGATGTGTCAGGACTCATTCGGGACAGAGTCAATGAATTTCAATTACCTTGCTGTGTAAGCACAGTTAATGTTTTAGAAAAGAACACACCTCAAAACACAAAAACAAAACTAACCAGACAAAAAATATTCCTCACTACTTGCATTTTCAGTAGTCAGGCTACTGGACCTCCAGCAAGAGCACAGTTTGTTTTTATTTCAGATATATCGTGATAGATGCAGAGCCTAATCTGCCTCACAAAATTAACACCCATTTCCATATGTACCTTTCTGCAGAAGTGGAATGAAAGTCTATCTGGATGTTTGTTTTGAACAAGAAAATACTTTTTTATATATCGAAAAAATGCCATTAACCAGGTCAGTATTTTTGGATCATAAAGTTGTTAATAACAGCAAAATTAGAAGGACAAACAAACGTAATGAGCAACACAAACCAGAAATCTGAACTACAGCTGTCAAAGCAAATAGCAAGAAAATGAAACTGTCTGATTGAGTTCAGCCTTCTACACCTCAAATAATTTCTTGTCAACCTTTTCTCCGTAAGCTGCGGTAAAAGCTAACTTAAATCATCCCTGCTGTCATCAATCCTGTTTTCAAAGCTGCAATTGGAAAGATGTACGACCAGTAATCAATTAGAAGACACTACTGCCTTTATAGTGCCATGGCCCATGAAACAATAGTGCCATATCAAAACTACCTTGTCCTTCTTAATGTCCTTGGTACGAAAGATGACCCCTAAGAGGAACAAAACAGTGAGTAATGTTCTATGTGTGCCTAATTTTATTTTTCTGAGAACTGAATTAACATAGCTCTGAAAATCTAAAGGAAGCAGTTGAAAATGAATGTATGCCTTCCTCTGTGACTCACCTAAGTGTATGTAACTAACTGGAAAAGCTGTTTCAGCCTCTTCTTAGTTGGCTGAAGAGCAGTTTCTAATTAGTAACTTATCTAGTAAGTTAAATAAAGAGAATCCTTATAGTATACATTGTAGGAAAGGCAGGAGAGAGGGGAAAAATAATACTAGGCATTGCTTCAAGGCATAAATTCTCTGTAGTTTAGTTGGTAAGTGCTGATTTTTATTCAGAATATGTTTTGTCACCACTGTTTTTCAGGGTTCTCAGTGTAAAGAGGCCCAGCTCCCTCATCGAGGACTCTTAGTACGATGCAACACACATTTGCCCAGCTCGAATTTCATTAGAATGCATCCTGTGGGCTGGAGAGAATTGCATAAATGTAGGTATGATTCATGCTGCTTATTAACTAAATGCCTCAAGTGTTGCCAGTTGAAGTGGCCACGTTTCAGTCAGCAAGTTTATGTATCAGGCTCTAGCGAGCTATAATTGTTCTGGTCATGGATGCACATTCACAGATGTGAAGGTCTAAAGTAAGATTATTTCAGATGGCACAGGTGGTGAAGTCTGCAGTTGCCCATGAAAAAAAGCGAACTTTTAACACTGTGATTTTATTAAACCGTAACTATTAGGTTGTGAAGTTTTTTTCATGCTGTCTGAATATTTCCATTGTTGGGCTTTTGGTTTGTTTTTGACAGTAATATTAGCATAACTCATCATATCCGTGATGAGCTGTCACACCTACTTCACTGAAAAGCTTTAATACATACATGCATTTCAGAATCAAATTTTGCATGCTTATCAAGGTGTTCATTTGTTCCTGTCATAGTTTGCTTAGGTGCTGCTGAATTATAGTTTGCTGGAAAACTCTTTGCTTAGTAGACTTGGAAAGCTATTTTTTTTTGTATTGCCACCACTGAGCATGCTCCTTCCCCTACCACTTGCTGGGGAAACTCTAGCCTCATCCTGTGAGGCCTCAGGCCAAGATTTCAAAGCAGAACAGACTTTCCCGTGCAGGTGGAAGCAGAACAAACCAGCACTGTGATTTGGCAAGGCTTTCTATATAATTTATATTTGTACAGTTTGGTTTTACTGCAAGCTTTGTATAGGGATGCTATTTAAATGACTGTTAAAATGCTTTTGCCAGCATATGTTCCTGGCCTTTCCAAACATATTTTAGATTACGGCAGTGTTACTGTCCTTGGTTTTAATGAAAACACTTTGATCAGCAATAAATCATGTAAGGAGATCACTGGAAGTAGGGAGGTGAGGTTTCTTGTCTTTCAGAGGAAAGAGAGAAAAAAAGGAATAAGGATAGTCACCAGACAAAAACACAGACGGGACCTTGGAGTGTAGACTGCAAAATGGTAAGAAAGTGCAGGTAGGTGTTCAAGGTGCTAAGCTTGAGGAGGAATTTTTGTCAAAGGACCCTTTAGAACAAACATTGAGCTGAAAGATGGTCATCAAGAAAATAAATGTTGTAGAAGAGAGGTCTTGAATCAACGCAAATTACCTGGATCCACCTTGAGAAGCCTTACTTTGTGCTGAGGAAACTGAAGGGAGATTTCTATATACAAAAGAAAATTAAGGGGAATCATTCTGTTTAAACAAATCTGTGTTTTCTACCTTCATCCATAAATGTCTGACAGAAGGAGAGGTAATTTTAAGCAATGAGAGAGTTTAGTTAATCATCTCTAATATCTAGCCTTATCCTTAGGGAGAAACTGACTGTTCAGAAACTGCTGCCTCTCTTTATCACTATATGAATCTTTTCCTCTTGGATATCTAGAAAAGTTGAAACTAAAAGCATATATTTGCAGAAGGGGAAAGGATTTTGGTAATGTGCAAGGGAGAGTTTTAAGAAACAGGACTGGACATTGGGGAAAGCTCTTGGCAGGAGATTTCATGGACTTGGGAGCAGGTGCTCCAGGGAGCTCACATGAGCAATCCAAATGCAAAAAAGACTCAGATTAAAAGGCAGTGCTTGTGGTTTGTTTAAATTGTGGGCTTAAACACTGTTGGCTCCATCAAGGGCATCATCTGGATACCCTCTCTCCTCCAGCAAAGATCTGATGGCTGGCAGAGAAGATACATGGCCAAATCACAATCAAACTCAGTGGGACAATTTGGTATGCAGAGAATATAGAGTGGAAGAAAGAAGCTGACTGGAATTCACAGAGGTAAAAAGCACGGGGTGAGGGAGACATTAGGCTCAACAGCTTTGGGAAGGATGTGGCTCTGGGCAAAGGCTGCATGGAAAGAACCGGGAAACAAAGCTTGAAGAGGAATGGGAAGGAAAAACCTAGGTCGCTGGCAGTCACCCTATAAAAGTAGGAAGAAACCCACAGCAGCATGTTTGACAAAATGGCTCTGAACCAGAAAAGAGAGGCAAGATAACAAAACTGTGTCTATTCCTCCAGAGATTGCTCCAGCTGTGGACACGAAACTTCTCAAAGGGTTGCTCCATTTACACAAGTGACAAGAGATATGTGTGGCAGATCAAAGGGTTTCCACCCTGCCTTCTGAGGCACGTACAGATGGAGTAGGGACCACTGGGTGCAGTTTCTGGTCTTTGACTTTTGGGTTGCTTTTTAAATTTGTGGATATTCTGTGTAAACTTCCTCTGTTTAAGAGTAGTTTGAGAAAGCAGTTAATTAGCACTTCCTATTGGTAACATAAGTGCATGCTTTCTAGAACAACCTGTGAGAAAATGGATAAAAATGTGTGTGGAATATGCTGTATGTTAAACTGTGAGTAGGAACACACTTTTTAAATGTTCAAATTAAAATATTTAACAGTTCTGCTTATTCAGTGAAAATCATTTGAGAAAACCTGACTTCATAAGATTAGCACAGTTTTTCTCTTATTCTTTTCTTCTCTCTTTTTTTTTTTCCCCTGGAAGGAATGGAATTGACAATCTGTAATTTGGAAATAATATATGCATGATTTCAGCTCTCACAAGTCACTTTTTTATGTTCTTGCAATAGTGGATAATGATCTGTGGAGTTCAGCCTGGAAGTTTGGCAAAATGGGTTTTCTCTGCATCTAGTTGTTTAAGGATTTGTTCTGGTGACTTTAAAATGGAGGTACTTGGCTGTATGAATCCCATATTCTACTTGAAGTACTTCCTAATTCTAGGGATGTTGTTTCCTCTTAATTGTATTGGACGGTGAAAGGTATAATTCATATCAATTTTAATTTTTTTTAAAAGGCAAAATGACAATTGTGGTATGAAACCGTTTTGTGCTTCCGAATATGGCCTCTAGAGGGAAGTAGTCTTTCAGAGCTATAGAAAATAGAGACTAAGTTCGCTTCTCAGTCAAAGCATGCTCCTCGTAATAATCATAATTATCCATTGGCAATGCAGAGGGATGCTAGAACTCATTGTGTCATTCAATCAATAAAATGCTGCGCTCAAAATTTTCAAGCCAGTTTGTTCTTAAAAGTGTCACACAAGCATTTCTATTTGTGTTGCATTACGGTATAAACTGTGTAACTGAACCATATGTTCAGCTAAAGCTAGGATTTCTTCTGAAATTCTCCCAACTACCCTAGAAATAAGCAACAATAGAATAAATATTTTTGTTTCCTTGGTGATTAAGAGATTTCATAGGTCTTAGAACTTTACAAATCCAAGGAGATTTTCAGTCTTTCAAAACGCTTGATTTATTTTACCTGCACGTAGCTCATGAAAGTGTGTATTTGCCATATAAATGCCATTTATGTTAATACTGTACTACTCTTGGCAGCCATTTCTAAAGATATGTGGATAGAAAGACCAGGCAACCTTGGATCCCAATGTTTAAACCTTTTAGTCAAGTAGAGAATTGGTCCATTGGATACAAATTGGCTTGATGAACACTCAAAAGTTCAGAGTTCTGGTTCCAGCAAAATCTGGAAGGAAAAAGAGGGGGCAACCCAGTCCTATCCATATCTTCCCTATTACTCGACACAGTCATTGATTAAATTACTGTTCTTCAGAGCAGAAATTTCAGCCACAAACCTTCCTTTCCAGATGACCATTCTAATCAATAGACTACTTTGTCAAGCTCTTTCTTGTACTATCTGTAGCACACGAGACTGTGAATTCTCCTCTGTTTGTGAGGAAATCCACAAGAGGATGGATTGTGTGCCATCAACATGTATAGCCACCAGATAGTGCGGTCAGACCTTGAAAGAAGTACATGTCTTTGCAAGCAGAGAAAAAACTTTATTTCAGGTCCTATTTCTCCCAAAGAAATGTTCTAATCACAGGCTTTTTATGTAAAAATAACTTCTTTTACCTAGAGTTCTCACTTGCCTCGTTTTTTTAAAGTGGTGGGAATTACTGGGTTATCTGCAGAAGACTGATCCAGAAGGCATGCTTTGAGAATGAGTCTTCCTTCAGAACATCTAGGAACAGGAACATAAAATTTCTTCAGTCTGATAAAGGATAAAAGCATGAGATGGATAACAAATTTTGCCATGTATTCAAGGCCAGAGCACTTCCAGACACAGATGGAAGCATAGATTTAAACACCTGCCTGCAGAAATTGAAAATCAAAATTCAAGAGTCCTATGGGGTATGGATCAAGAAGACATAATTTGTAAGAATGATATCTGAATTCTGATTAGTCCTGACCAGAATTTGTTAGTAGATTGGAAACACACTTCCAAGTTTTTTTCTAAATATACTCCATTAGGTACAGCCAAAATGAAAATCTGGAGATTTGATCTGAAGGAGAGCAATTTAAAGCATTTTATTTGCGCAGAACATGACATTTGTTGCTGCTTTGGGAGAAAATAACAAATTAATAGCAAAATAGTATGAGAAACAGGCCTAATTTCTTGAACTAATTATCAGTTCAAATTTAAAGAGTCTGAAATATTTGGAGCTGGATAAATATTCTTGACTAATGTGCTGTGTTATTGGCAGGAATTTTACTATCGTCTTTTCCACACAGAGTCTATTTTACTATTAAAACTAGACCGTGTTTTTCTTTCATAGCAGCTTGTGTAGAAGCTCTTTAAAACACAAACAGATTTGATGATGATGATGCATTATTATGAGCTACCCACCGCAATTGCACTTCCACTTATCAAAATTATCATGCGACTTCCATTCCTGCAAGAGGAGGGAGACTTACACAGATACTAAATACAGGCAGTAACTTCTTTGGATGCCTGCCCTGTTCATGCATTGCTTACCTACTGAGCCGATGAAGTCACTTCATTTATTCACATGCTAATACAGTGGGTCTTGGAGAACACTGGGATTATCTATCTGCATTCCTGAGGTCTTTAGTGCTTTTCCAGATCCTGCTGCACAATTCCCATCTGCCTGTTAATTGGGGGGGATGCTACACTGCCACTGACTTCTGACAAGCACAACCTGGGGGCTGTGCTGCAAGGGCAGCATTGAGAGTCTTGCAGTGAGAGCAGCTGACCCCTTCTAGCCTGCTTGCCAGAGCATCCTGTTTCTGATCTGAAGGATGATGAATTCACAGATGTTGAAGGCTGGAAGCTATAATACCACTAGGAGTTATGTATAAGGAAGGCAAGGATTTTTTCACTCAGCATAAGACCAGTAAATAGTAGGACCAAAATTTGTCTGTAGCTGTTCACCCATGTTGATAAACTGGATGGATGTGTGTGGGATTTGCTATTTTGCCTGCAGGTCAATTGTTCCATTGTAAGCCCTGAGGGGAGAGGAGAAGGAGGGATGGAGGGCAGGAGAGATCCCAACAAGGGTGGCACTTCTGCCCTGGGAGAGATCCTGTGGGGCAGGTGGATGTGCCCTCAAGGAACAGCAGAGAGGGTCTGTTATGGACTGAGCATAAATCCCATTCTTTGTCTCCCTGCACTGCTCAAGGGAGAAGAGGTAGAGAGCTGGGAGTGAAGAAGTGATATTGAGCCTGGGAAAGCAAATGACAGGACGGTGGGAAAATGTTTCATTTGTTCTCTTTGTTTCTGACCACTCAAATCTATGTAACTGACAATAAACTAGCTTTCCCCAGGTCGAGTCTGTTTTGATAAGGGATCTCCCTGTCTTTGTTTTGATCCACAAGCTTTTACATCTCATTTTCTCCCCAAGCCCTTTTGAGGAAGGGACGTGAGTGAGCAGCTGAGTGGGCATTTGTGCAGCATCAGCGCTGACACCCAGTTTTGTATGTTCACTCTTAGTAACCACTGGAAGTTTTAAGCTTTCAGGCATGAGCTTATGGCAATTTCAGGTAATGCTACTGCTTATTAGTTCACTATGTGGCATAATTTAATACACTCAGTTATGTTAGTGGCATGGTAAAAAGTATGCACAGTTTTTTATGCATTTCACAGTAACAAATATTGCCCTTATGATTCCACTCACTCCTCAAAAAACAACATGTCACAAGGAAAATGTGAAATTTAGTAATCCATTCCAATTTACAAGCTGCTAGCAGTACTTATGGTTGCTGTTTGGAACTATAAATTACCACACATTGATGGTAGCTAGTAATTTTATTTATTTTTCCCTGTGAAGCTTCCTGTTGTGTTTAAACTGTTGTAATCTTTAGAAGTAGAAATCCACATGGGATCTGTCTTACTGTAAAATTGCAAGACACGCAGAGCCATCATCAGATGCAGGAAAAGCAACTTTCCACTTTTTCTGCTTCAAATAGTAATTAAACTACATATGTGGGGGTTTCTTGGGGGGGTGTTCGTTTTTATTTTTTTATCTAGAAGAACAGCAGTTATCACTGTCTCCAGCAGTGCTATGTGAGCAGTTCAAGAGAAAAAAGAGAGCTAAGCTGCAACATGCTCTCCAAATAGAGATGTACTAAAGGGATTGTGATATGTTCAGATGAAATGAAACAGTTTTGTAGGCCCTTAGGAAATGCTAATATGGAAGCAGCCATACAGGAGAAAAAAATCCATAGTTGGTCTGGAGACCAGGGACTAGGCTAAGCCCCCTGAAAAAGCAGCTCATATGATTGAAGTTAGCAGAATCTGGGGTATTTGCTTCTGTTCTCAATTTGATTTGACACAAATGCTTTCTAATTACTGCATTTAAGGTTGAAAGACTTGCCTGTGGAAGAGCCTGTGTTTTTTCCAGTTATTTCTTTCTTCAAAGTTATGCTCAGTGTGAGCCAGGCTGGCTGGTGTCTGGTCTGGAACTTCTACCCTGATCATAACGAGAATCAGGCCCAGGCCTCTCATGTCATTGGGCAGGGAACAAGCCCAGAGTGTGCATTTCTAAAGGCGATGCAGTGCTGTCCAGAAAGCTCAAATTATTTTTTTGTTTCAAGACTTCAATTAATTAAGACCATTCCTTAGGAGTTTTTATGCCAATCAGTGCACAATTTGCACTGTGTGCATACAAACCTCCCACTGAAAATTTGAGCTCTTTGCTGCACTGTGTAGGTACAAGAGAGTCTGTTAGAAAAGAGACATCTGCAGCAGCATGGGGTTCAACAGCTCTTTATTTAGTTAAAGATATATGTAATAAATAAAATCCTTTTCTCCTGTCATGTTGCTTCTGAATTTGTTTTTGATATCTCCAGTAATATCCCTAAAAATTTCTGGATAGTGCTCTAAGAAAAGAAATGCCTGGATTAAAGGTAATTCAGCATAAATGACAGTGTTTGTCTGCAGGAGCTTCAGGAACAGAGACCAGAAATCTGTGTCAAGTTTGTCAGCTCTACCAGCGCCAGTGGCATGAATAGCCCCTTCTAATGGAACACTACATAATCCTTTGCATTGAACAATTAAGAGTGGCACTACTAGTGCTTTATTTCTCTACACTTGTCCAGCTTTTCTTCTTTCTTCTGTTTAAAGGAAGATGAAATTAATAATTTGAACACAAAATGTGAGCATCTTTACCACTGGTGTCTACCTTCTGAATCAATGTTTCTGAATGTTTCAGCTGAAGTGCAGGTAACAAATTCTTTGCTTTTTTTTAATGCAGATCTGAATTAGTTTTAAGAGCAGAATTTATGGGAATAGAAAATAAATAAATAAATAAAGCAAATATTTGCTTGATTTTTAAAAGCAAGATTTTCCTTAACTAAACTATAGCATGGATTTAATATGAAGCACAGGTTAGTGGTGCATTTTCTGCGTAGAGTCCCCACACCCTATGAAGAAAGTGAAAAGGGAAGGTAGTGACTTCCCCCCATGATGGTATTTTTTCTTTCCCTCTAACCCTGCTCAAAGAGGCATTGGTTGGTGGAGTGGGGCTGTAAACACGTAGGATGTGTAGGAAAATACAAGGTGAGTCAGCAGCTTGGAGAGCCACCAGCATTGGCAGAAGAAAGTGTTCAACAGTAGTCTCGTGAAGTGCAGTCCTGACATTGCCTCTGGGAATTTTGATGAATTATTTCCTGCAGCCTGACACATGAGTGTAAAGGAGACATATGCAGGGACTGACAGACACAGGTACATCCTGAAAGTGTACAAATTCTGTCAAAGTGAGTCCTGTACAACTATGTCACTGTGAGAATGTTGGGGAGGGAATCATTACAAACGTGAGCTCACAGCCTTCATGTAGGTTTTCTTGCCTTCCTACAAGTCAATTATCCCTGCTGAAGTTCTATTTGTAGCTCCTGATGTATTGTTGACCTTACCCCCACAGCTTACACGGCTAATTGTTTTTTTAATCTTTCCTCTAGATATTATTACAAAAAAGTATTTCTAAAGCACCAAATGAAACAATACAAAGCACAAGAGAAGGAATTGTCATCCTGGATATCTGACTAATTTCTTTAATGATGTTTCTTTTACTCTTTCAGAATAAGTTCCTTTCTTCAAAACACAAACCCAAGTGTTAAGATTGTCTCAGACTTGCTTTCCTCTGATCACTGTTCAAGGAATTGCTAGATTTTATCTTCCTGCCTTTGACAAAAAGTGGCGAGTGCTTGCTTTTTGTATTGTCAGCTGAACTCAGAACTCAGAACTACAGTAAGGACTCGTAAATTTCAAAAATAATTGAAAGAGATTATGCTACTTTTTGATGGTTTTTCAGTATGCTCAATCCAGTTCATCCAATTCAAGGCACAGAAGATGGAGACTTTACTGAAGGAATCTATAACCATGAGGAAATAAGCACAGAAAGAATAAAAAAGTCCCTCAGTTATAGATGATACAAGATGAAGATCCAAATGATATCAACTGTGCTGTTATCTTCAGATACCCCATCTTTTATTTTCCTTGGGAATCATCATTTAATTGGCCACACTGCCTTGAGAAGGTGAATGAAGGCAGGCTGGTATAACAAATAATGTTTGTATTGGGAAGCGCTGAGATGTGACAGAAGAAATTAATGGGCATAAGAAAAGGAAGAAGATAAAACAGAAAGATAAGGTATGTTCTTTTATTCCAGTATTTTTGCAGGTGTTTTTGGGGTTGGGACACCTGGAATAATAAGTCATACAAATCTGTACATGCTAGTTTCCAGAAAACATGACCAATGTTTGCGTCTTGTTTGTGTTTTTTCTTCTTAATATCTGTTATATAAAAAGGAGTAGATGCAGAAGGATTCAATGGATTGCTGTTCCCTGGGAATGGACACAGTCAGGAATTCACAGAGACAAATTCATACACTGTTCTAGATGAGATTGTCTTTTACTGTCTCTCCTGTTTTCTTTTTAATTTCCTTCTGCTGTGATAGCTATTCCTGTACAATGTGTGACAAATAGCTACTGATAATTAACTGCAGTTGTGGCAAAAAGGGAAAATGGAGACCAAACAAGATCACAGAATCGTAGAATGGTTTGGATTGGAAGAGACCTTAAAGATCATCTAGTGCCAACCCCCCTGCCATGGACAGGGACATCTCCCACTATATCATGCTGCTCAAGGCCTTGTCCAGCCTGGCCTTGAAGACTTCCAGGGATGGAGCATCCACACCTTCCCTGGGCAACCTTTTTTCAGTGTCTCACCACCCTCACAGTAAAGATTTTCTTCCTACTTTCCAACCTAAATTTCCCCTCCTTCAATTTGTGCCCACTACTCCTTGTTGTATCACTACAGCTCCTGATGAAGGGTCCCCTCCAGCTTCCCTGTAGGCCCCTTCAGATACTGGAAGTTTGCTATGAGGTCTGCATGCAACCTTCTCTTCTCCAGGCTGAACAGCCCCAAATCAGATTGTCTTTGAAGGGAAGGTGCTCCAGTCCTCTAATCAGCTTTGTGTCCCTCCCAACAGTTCCATGTCCTTTAGTGCTGAGGACCCCAGGGCTGGATGCAGCCTGGATACTCCAGGTGGGGTCTCACCAGAGCAGACTAGAGGGGGAGAATCACCTCCTTTGACCTGCTGGCCACACTGCTTTGGGTGAGGCCCAGGATTCCCTTGGCTTTCTGGGCTGTGAGCCCACACTGCCGGCTCATGTTGAGTTTTTCATCAGCCATCACCCCCAAGTCCTTCTCCACAGGGCTGCTCAAAAAATTTCTCAGCCTGTGGGTTTACCTGGGATTGCCCTGACCCCTGTGCAGGACCCTGCACTTGGCTTTGTTGAACCTCAGGAGGTTTGCACAGGCCCACCCCTCCGGCCTGTCCAGGTCCCTCTGGATGCCATCCCTTCCCTCCAGCTGTCGACCACCCCACACAGCTTGGTGTTGTCAGTGAACTTGCCAAGGGTGCCCTCAGTCCCACTGTCCGTGTCACCAACAGGATGTTGAACAGTATCAGCTCCAGGACCAACCCCTGAGGGACACCACTGGTCACTGGTCTCCCTGTGGACAATGACCCGATGACCACAACTCTTTGTGTGCAGCCATCCAGCCAGTTCTTTATCCCCAAGTGGTCCATCCATCAAATCCATATCTCCAGTTTGGAGACAAGGCTGTCACACAGGACAGTGTCAAGCACTTTGCATAAGTCCAGGTAGATTATGTCAGTTCCTTTGCCCCATCCACCAGTGCTGTAGCCCCATCCGAGAAGGCCACCAAATTCATCAAGCATGAGTTCCCCTTTGTAAAGCCACGTTGGCTGTTACCAACCACCTCTTTGTTTTCCGTGGGCCTCAGTCTAGTTTCCAGGAGAATCTGCTCCGTAATCTTGCCTACCACAGAGGTGAGACTGACCAGTCTGTAGTTCCCCAGGTCTTCTACTTTCCAATTTTTAAAAATGGGAGTTTTATTTCCCTTTTTCCAGTCATCGGGGACTTTACCAGACTGCCACAATTTTTCAAAAATGAAAGATAATGGCTTAGCAATTTTGTCTGTCAGCTCCCTCAGGACCCACAGATGAATTTCATCAGGTGCCATGGACTTCTGCACATTCAGGTTCCTTAGATGGTCTCAGAACTGATCCTCTCCTACAGAGGGCTTAGGGTCTTCATTCTCCCATCCCTGCAGTTGCCTTTCCTGACTGGGCTGGACTGGCTAGAGCACTTGCCGTGGAATACTGAGGTGTAGAAGTCACTGAGAACCTCTTTCTCTTTGTCCAGGGTAGCCACATCTCCCATTTCCTTCCGTAGAGGGCCTACATTATGCCTCGTCTTCCTTTTGTTTGCAACATATCTATAGAAGCCCTTCCTGTAATCCTTGATATTGCTGGCCAGGTTCAATTCTAACTGGGCCTTGGCTTCCCTAACCTTATCCCTAGCTTCCCATACAGTTATCCTGTATACTTCCCAGGCCACCTGCCCTTGTTTCAACCTTCTAAAAACTTTGTTCACTCTGAGTTTACTCAGCAGCTCCTTATCCCTCCGTGAAGGCCTCCTGACATTTTTGCACCATTTTCTCCTTGTTGGGGTGGATTGCTTCCCAAGACATCCAAATGAGAAAAAAACTGTAGGAGGATATGAAGAGTGAGAGTCAGATTGGCAAGCAGAGTAGCCTGAATGGGCAAGTCAACCCAAATAACAGCTTTTCCTTTTTCCTAACGATTTTGATGCAAGTACAATTTACTGTGTGACAATAATTCACTCAGCTTTTCCTGTCTTACAGTAACATTCAAGACATCTCTTTCTCCACTCTCTTCTGTCAGCCACAGAAGAAAGGAGAAAAAATAACATATTCTGCTTTCTGGAGTCCACAAAATAAATGATAGCAGAATGATTTGTTGTCATGTTCTTTAAGGGAGGATTTAGAAAAGCATTTCATACTATCATTACATTTGCTCATTAGATCTTCGATGGGACTGTTTGCCTTCTTGAATATTTCAGGCCAGTTTGTGCCTCTATGATACTATACAAGACTCTTGTCATAAATACCACAGAGTTTTGGTATTCTTGCCAAAAACACTCTGTTCTAATCAGAGCTAAATACCTTCGGAAAGCTTCAGAACTTTGCTGGAAGAGCTTCAAAGTGGGGATGTGTGCTTAAAACATACCAGCTCTTTAAACACTGCTGACCCCTCGGTTGGTTATTCCATCTAATTTTTTTGCATTAGACAATGCCAATTCCATGAAATTGGAGATTTTACATAAGGTCAGGAGTGTGGAAGGAGCAAAGGGTTCTGATCACAGCTGAACTGCATCTTCTGAAGCTTTATTATCCTCCTGAACTAAACAAAAAAGTAACTGCTCTTCAAAAAATGAAAGATAAACCATGCTAAAGGGAGTGTACATCTCTAATTCTCCTGGTCTTTACCTAAATTGAGAGAGTGCAGTGTTCCCCTCTAGAATGAAAATGATGCATTTCTAGTCATCTGACTGCAAATCAATGATGAGTGCTTACAATGAAAGGACAAAACCTCTCTTAAACAAAAGGATGATAGGCTGGTAGTTATGCAAAATGAAGGGTCACAGCAATCTAGTAGTAATTCCTTCTTTAATTTCAAAGCCAAAAATAATTGGACACTTCTTGCCCTCATTTGTACCTGTGCAAATCCTGTTATTTCCAGCAAGGCTTTACAAAGAAGACAAAACTTATCCCTTACAAATTAAGAAATGAACACATAATGAGAAAGAAATCAGTTGCCTTCCATTTCCCAAGGTATTCATTTTTCACTGATGAAAATTTTCTGCAGTCTTGTATTTTATGTCTATCCAGGATTAGAATCTGGATGACAGGCTGTAGCTATGCTGTTGCAGCAAACAGTCCATTTGGTTGTGTTTAGGTGTTTGATTTGGTACTAGTTTCTTACTGTCCTGGAAGCTGGGAAACATATTAATATCCTCAAAGTGCAGGAGGTGTCCAAAATAATATTTTGGTTTCCATTCTGTGCTGAAATATGAAGATAATTGGATGCAGAGGTATTGTTCCTGGGAGAATCTGGGACAGTATTTGAGACTGGGACTGTGAAAACTGAACATCCTAGTTTCAGTTTTGGCATTGAGCAGGACGCTGTGAGACTCCTGTTATTTTAAATTACAGCCAGCTGTGACCAGCCAAAAAATTAGCTGGATCTCATAAGTACACTGAAGCACTGAATGGACTACTGAACACTTCCCCCAGCTCCAATGAAAGGAATAGAAATTACAGGTGCACAGTATCTTATGGATAAGACCCTACTGGGCAATTTGTGAACTCACTTATGCTAGCGTGGAATCCCTGAAGGAAATTTAATGCTCTGAATTCACATTATGCTGGTCAAAGAGGCTGATTAACAGTACACAAAAGGGCAGGGCTTCAGATACTGATTTAAAGGACCAAAGCATCACACACACAAAAAGAAAAACAAGAAACAAAAAGAGGCACCCCAGGTGAGACAGTTGTACTTTTTGAAATCATGCAAACACTTAATGGGACTACGTGGTATTTTTAAGTTGTAATTTCATCTTCACTATTATTACAGCCCTTGTAAAGGAACGATGGTCTGCTGCCTACAAAAAAATGTTCTCTCTAAATAGCAATTGCTTCTTTGCATTGAATCCTTAACCCTGTGTCATATAATTGCTGAAAGAGACTGAAAAATTTTAACATATTTGTAAGCAAATATAATACAACTGTCTTTTGAAGAAAAATGTATTTCACTAATATTAGTAATTGCATGTTTATTACAGCTTTCTCTGCCAAGATAAGGAGGCAAATTGTACACAGCCTAGTTTTAAATTACCTAATGCTGAACAATCTTTTTTTTCTGTCTATCATAATTTTGCCCAAAATTAGAGCACAATTTACAATTTCATTCCTTCATCTGCATTGTTTTGCTATCAAGTGAAATTCCAAATATTCTATGGTGAAGCTTTTAATTTCTTCTGTTGTTTTTTTCTTACTTTTGTGTTGTGTTATTGACATTTTTAATTTAAGCTTACAAAAAGAGCAAAGCAAATACTTTACTGGGAAGGGTAGTATGGCTCATCCACGTGCACTATAAACTGACAGCTGCATTGTAGTCATGTAAATGTTGAGGAAATGCTGATCTTGAGATAATACTTTTTTTTTCTACATGTAGAGCTTTAAAAGCAAAATATACCACAGTGTTAATTGTCTCTGCTGCAAAAATCCATGATGAGAGAAAAATATAACTAACTTCTGAAGTTTCAGTGCAAATAAAACTTCTCAGACAGGTTTCCAGTAGTGTTTTAACTGTGTTTTGAAGGTGTTTTCTTCCATACCACCATCATCAGTTATGGGTTGGGGTTTTTTTTTAATTCACACATTTTATATTTTTATTTAATGAAAAGTGTCTTATTAGTGATTTTTATAACAGATTTCATTTGTAGGAAATCAGGAAGTGATGTTGGTTTCTTCAATACTTGATTTAGTTTAGACTTGTTGATCCTATAAAGATCAACAGACCTGAAATACTGAAATACTCTTGTTATCATAAAACCTTCAGTGTATGGCCCATTCTTCTGGAGTACAGGCCTTCATTTTGTCTACTGCTTCCCAGTACAATAGGCCTCTGTGGCACTCAAGAATCTGATAAAGTTGAGTAGGAGAGGATTTGAATTGGGAATGTAGCCTCAAAGTCACCTATAGCTCATTTCTGTCCAGCACATTCGTACTTTCATATTTTGAATAGTATATATCTAAAGTGTATGCAATGAGTACTCTCTTTATCTATCCAGAGTCCTTTGTGGACATTATCAAGGAAATGTTTTTTCCTATAAAAATTTTGGAAAGCAAGGCAAACATTTAGCAGAAAATAACATACTGTTGTATTTTACTATAACCTGGGATTTATAATGGTGACAGTAAAAAGGATGTAAAACTACCTTTTTTCACTTTCAAATGGCATCACAATGTACGTATTTTTTCAATATTGAACATGAAAGAATATTTTAAGCATGCTATGTTATCAAAACTGCTTAAATAATTTTAGAGTGCATCTGTAATAGAAGGTTGTACTTAAAGACCATTATTATTACATTATTGAAAGGTTATTTATCTCCAAGTGTTTCAAATATTTCTGTATGAGCAACATGTATCTCAGATGTTGAGCAAGCGCTTTGATTAACAGCTGTATATTGATAAGTAGTTCCTGAGGTAATTTGATATCCTGGGGAATAAATGCACAGTGAAACAGACTAAATCAGATTAGGGAATTATTTACCTACCAACCATTAGCACACAGCAGTTTCTGAAGCTGTGATCTGCAGTTAGCTTGGTGTAAATCAGTTTATTGACTTGTATGCATGTTTAGAGACTATTTTAATACTGGTTTTGAATGTTTCCTCTAACAGTGCTGAAGTCTGATAAATGTCTCCTTTCTAAATCTTTTGCTGTATCAGTGTAGCTGGGAAAGAATTGGTGAGGCCCAACTAAAGAACCAGCAACAGAGATGAGGTCTGTGTATACTGAGTGCTGCAGTTATGATTTAAGCACAGAGTATTACTTGATCATATGTGCACTGGTTTGCAATACAATGGTTTGGTTTGGTTTGGTTTGGTTTTTTTAAAATTTTTGATCATTTCACTAGAGATGTCTGTGGCAGACAAAGAATGTTACTGTACTAATTTTTCAGCATCTTATAGCCTTGAATGTATTAGACTTGTAAAGACATAGAAAAAACTTGGCAAGTGTGAAGGCCAAATTACATGTTCTGAAGATATAATTTTAAAAACTATGTGGAATTTTACAAAAACGTATAGCTTTGGTATGAGAAAACTTCATGGGTTGTTAATTGCTTACAATTGCAAGATAATTTCTCGTCTGTTTGACTTAGAGTTATCAATATGATTATTAGTGCAGATTTTTAGTGTAATTATTTTTTCTATAGCTCCCAGACTGTGTCTGTCTTTTCCATGAGAGGATTCTATTTAGATTGTGCAAAATGTAGAATTCAAAGAGATTCAACAAGACATTAACAAAACACTGTGTGGGAGGTACAGAAAAACATTTTTTATTCATTTTGAAAATGTACAGGGCTATTATGTGTCTCTAAACCCTTCAGCTATTTTGTACCTTTTTCTGAAGTTATATTTTCCTGCAGCTGGTGCACTAAAATTGTGCCTTTGAAGGGTCCTTGAGTCCTTTCTTAATTTGCTTATTTTGCAGGGGACTTATTCTTTGAGGAGATGAGAGCATGCTACTCATCTCTCCTGTTGGTTGTGTGAAGTCACAAATTCACAGCAGAGATAACTTTGCATTGCTTGCAGGATCCAGAATATGTTTTACACTCTGATATGAGATCTGCTGTGACTGTGCAGCTGATGCACCAAGGGAGGGATGTTTTCATATTACACATTGGAATTAAACCAAAGTATTGCAATTACCCAGACCCTAGCAAAGACTACAGAACTTATAAATCAGAATATTCATTACAGCTGGCTTCTGACCCCATTTTCTTTTCTGATGAGCTGATTTTCAGCCCATGTTTTCTGCTAACCCTCTTTAACCTTAAGAATTCAGATGACCTATGACTCTATTTTTGATGTCTGAAAAATAAGCCACATAGCTTTCCTTTTTACCTCTAAATATGAAGACTGGAATTCTGAGGGGACCGCATTGTATTTTCCTGCTTATAGAAAAGGGTTTGGATTATTGTTATGAGGAGGAGGGGGGAAAAAAAGGAAATCCAAGTACAACGAAAAATTGTACCTTCTAAATATATGGTAGGAAAACAGAATAATAAAAAGCAACTGAGATACATGGCCCTTAATAGCAAAATAATTTAAGTTGCTAACTCTGTGAACAAGCCATGAAAGAAACATGTTTATGCCATGTTAAGAGATTTCAGCAGATTGTTCAGGGATCACCTACTTGAAATAAAGAGAACTTTAAAGGTCTGAGTTCTCGCTGTCCTCACCAAACTAACATCCCCTGTCAGAAACAGAAACCGGATTTTGTATGACAAAATACTCATTCAGATACACAATTTTCTGGTAAGGTTATGTTTGGAGAGTTCAAGTAATGGTCTAAGGGCTCCTTTTGTTTTGAGATGGGATTGTTTCTGTCTAAAATAGAAATCTAGTTTGCTTTAGGGATCTTCAATCTGGAGGCAACAAAACCATTTCAGTGGTATTTATTCTTTTTTAGTTGTATTTTGCAATTGAGCCAATGCTCAGTTTCTTCAATTTGAGACCTCTGTAGTAGTTTTTGGCCAACAAGGGAGGAGGAAGACTTTCTTTTCTTCTTCTTTTTTTTTTTTTTTTTTTGTTTGAATTTATTTTTTTTTAATTTATAAAATGATTTCACATAAAATAAATGAGTAAATGCGAAGTAACTCTGTATCCTGAGTGGTGGCATTTGAATGAATTGTCATCATGCAGGAATGAGAGCTGGTCAGTGCTCAAAGACAGTCATGGAAAGCTTATAGATTCAACTAGTAAAGGAGCAGCAAGAAAAACTGAAAGCAGTATACAGCTGTATAAATAATGATGTTTCTCACGTCTCAAACACAGTACAGCATTCTTGTTATCCCACCTTGAAAAGGAGTTAGTAGAATAAAAAAAGACAAGATAAGAGCAGCAGAGATGGTCAGAGGTGTGAGTTGAATTGAGTAGACTATTTTACTTCACCACAGAAAAGAGGAGTATGATGAAAGCTGATGCAGTGCTACGTAAGGAACTGCTTCATAGAACTTCCTAATGCAGGAGGATAGGGATAACAAATGAAAATATCAGGCTTGACACTGTCACCTTTAAAAAAATAACCAAACAGAGCTAAATGTAGAAATAAGTTGAAAAGTATGACTGCCATGAAAATGAAATGTCTAAATTAAAAGCGAATTAAAATAATTGGCTGGAATGAAAAATAAGGGTCTAGTTACAGCCTGTGCTCCCACAAGTCCCTGTATTCTTGCAGGTTTGGTAGTGATCATTTTTAGACAGAGTTTAAAGGAGCTTTTGGTCTGTCTCAGTGAGGAAGAAACAGCTTCTGTTCCTGTAGGTCTTTAGACCTTATCCCTTCAGGAATTGCCATCTTGTGCCCTTAGATAAAACCTCATTTACTGGCAGCTGCTGTCCTTCAGATTCATAATGGGACTGTGATCACAGCCTTCATTACTCTCTGCATTCTCAGCCATAGCTCTGATAATCGTCATTTGTTTTTTATCTGAGATTGGACAGTTGGTGCTTGATGTGTACATGTTTCTGTTTCCTCAGACTGACATGCATTTAATTTAGTTCTGGACTTTGTTCAGCTGCTTTGTTTTGCTGAAATGCTCTGGAGGGTGAGCCTACAGCTACAAATCTTTCCAGGTTTGTGTTCAATTTGCAAATCCTATATTTGTAGCAGGAAAAAAGCACTCTCTTTTCTCAGTGGGAGTGTTTGTCAGACCTTTTTTGGCAACAGCAATAAGTAGTTTATGGTCAATTTCATCAAACACTGGCTTCCCATAAATAAAGATGGGGAACTTTTTACACTGGTAGGCTTGGGCCAAAGAGGCTTTTTCTTTTTGTACACATCAGTACTTGCAGTTTTCAGACACTAAAGGAAAAGAAGATACTGGTCTCCAGTTCTGGCAGTACTGTTAAAAACAATTCTTAGAATCTGAGAAACTGACTGAGAACTCAAGATTGTCTCTTTCACTGAAATGGGAGGCTAACACACATTTCATACTGGTTTATCTAAATGAGATGCTAAGTTACAAAACTGAACTTACACTCAAAGGAATCTCTTCATTGCTTCCTTATAACTCCTCTAATTGGAAAGTGAATGATCAGCACTGGCTTCCAAATACTGTGCATTTTTGTTAAGTTCTCTTTTCTCCCTGTTATATGGCTTCTATTACAGGCAATTAATTAGTTTTTTCCACTATTTTTGTTCTTCTGTCCCTTAGATTTCTATCTTACTATATTTTTTCTTCTTATTCTCCATTCTCATTTCTCCCTATTTGAGCTACCAAAAATACTTGATTGTGTTCTTCTCTTACTCCTTCAAATTAGAATCTCATTCAGGTAATATCCCATTGCACCATCCACAAGGGATAGTTTTCTATAAAACTGTTACCAAACACAGAGTAAGCTACAATATAAGGAAATAAGTCTTCCAAGTCACTGGAGTGCTTTTTGGGATTTGGATATGTATTTAGGTTTTGTCTTTCATCAAGGGATGGACAATACTTTCTTGGCCATTTCTCCTAGACTTTCCCATCTCAGTAGCAAGAAGAAAATACCTTATACTCTTCCCCATTTATTTTGGATGCAGGTGTGAGTTCTTGCCTTACACAGTGAAAAGGGATGAGACTTAATTTCTCAGTCTTAGAGCAACTTGATTAATTTAACATGTTTCTCTTGAGGAGACCCGTATGGACATTGAAGATTTATATAATATATACATATATATAAAATATAAATATTATATATAATATAAATATTATATATAATATACTTTGGTAGATATCCAATTTTTCTTAAAATTATCTTTAGATATGTTTCTCATTTTTTTCAGTCCTCTGTTCTTCTGTTGAGTTTATACTTCACATGAAACAATAGACAAGAATCTATTCTTAACACTGTATTGAGCATTTTCTACTTCAGTGAGATTTTTCTCCCCCATTTGTTGTCCTGTGTATTTTCCCCTAAATTTAATTCCCTGTGCCTGCCCATTCATCCTTAGGAACACTCAAACATAACCTGGTTACTCTGACATTCAAAGCAACCTTGTGCCTTCCACAGTTTGGTCTCTGAAATAATTTCTCGAGAACTCCAGTTTTGATGTCTATTCCTTGGGTCTCTTCTTAATAGTTTGACTGTTTTTGTCATCAGATGACTGCAAAGGTTAAGTTCATCCCCTTATTCTATGTCAGTCCTGATGGATGCTTGCCTGTTTTGCCCTCAGATGTTTCCTAATGATGGAGACTCCATAGTTTCTGCAGGCAGCCTCTTGTATTTTATCATTCTTACCTTTAAACAGTCTTCTCTGCAGACTAATTGGAAACTTCCATGGACCACTTCAGATTTGTTATTTGCTCTTATAATGATTGTGAACATGAGGAACATATTGTAAAGATGAAGAGCACAATATCTTTTTAAATATTTTAACAACATTATTTAAGCACTTTTTCAACCTGTTTTTTTTCCCCCCAAATAGAATAAAACCAGCACTAGTTTCTTTAACCTGCCTTTAAATTCTTCCTCTTACACCTTTGAGGCTCCTTACTAACCTCCTGACCTTTCCAACTGGTTATACCTTTCACTGAAGTATATTTGTAGTCACAATACCTTGAGGCCGTTCCAATATGGATAAGACTGATATATAAGACTGATATATTCTGCATGTGACAGGCTGCATGCCTGTTAATGCCTCCCAGTACATGAGGTCTTTACACAGTGCTGCAACAGCATGACATTGTTGATGGGTAGACAGTTTGTAATTTTTATAATTCTGTTGTAATAATCTTTCTATAATTCTGGTACAATTGATTTTTGCTTGCTTCTTGAATTTTAATCTTGCTTTACCCTAAAAATCAGATAATTTTCCAGGATCCTCTTGAATTTGGTATTTTCACTGTATATGGTGTCCCTCCCATTCTGGTGCCATAAATAGTGTTTAATAGGCATATGCTATATTCATTCATGAAGTTTTTATTGATTGTATAGATTGATACTATAGCTAAGGAGGAGTCCTGTAATGATGCCCTCAGTTTTAGCATTAAGTTGCTGATAGCTAGTTTGAGAGAGATTTTCTAAACACCTGTGCAGCCTCTCTAGACCTTTTAGTAATTCCTGAGCTGGCCAACAAAAATGGCATTTGAGGTAAATCCTCTACTAAAGCTAAGATGTGTAAAAGACCACTTCATATATCCACAAAGCCTATTTCTCTGTCAGAGAAGGAAAATAAATTAGTTTGATCTAATCTGCTTATGTATGCACAGCATGTCATTCATGTCTTTATTTTTTTTCCCAGGTGTTTTTAAATCATGTGTGTGAGTATTTAAATGGAAATTGGAATCAAGACTGACTCATCCTTTTTACTTTTTTTTGCTTTTAAAGGATGTTTACTAGATTTCCCCTCACCTAGCCTTTCTGTACCTTACCCACCCTTCAGAGATGAACAATATATTCCGCAGGTCATCATTAATTACATGACCAAGACAAAAAAAGCCTGTCTTCTAGGACAACCTGTTTCAGTAATTACTACTGTCATGGTGGACTAGTTTTTGCTGCTGTTCAATCTGAACCTTCCACATTGCAATTTATGGCTGTTGTCCCTTGTTATGTTGTCTGCCAGTACTGAGTTATTGTTTGTTTATTTAGAGAGTGTTCTTTCTGCTCAGAAGATCTTTATGGATAGAGTTTCTCTCTCTGCCTATGTTTCAGGCTTATAAGCAGAATTTTTTTCTTGGCTTTCACTGGAAAGCTCATTTTAAGTGGAAAATATATATATACATATATATATATAATAATGCCCTCTAATACAAAAAAGCCTTACACTTACCCATTTGATTTTGTCAATAATACCTGTAACAAGTGTTACTTGCACTAACAGAGGCATAACCAGTGTGTTTAATAAAAGTCATGAGTTTTTTTAAGCTATTATGTTATGAAATGTGAGCCCGAATTTATTGAGAATTTATTAATAATTTCAGAACACTGGTTACTGTTCCTGAGATGGTTTTTTTCTCTGCCTTAATTTCTTTGAGCCAGGAGATGGATCCAAAGACAACTGAGATTTTTCAGTTGATTTGGTATTAATATATTTTTTCATGGAGGTTCCAGAAATTCCAATAAACTGAATTCATGTTCTAGTGCTGTAATTCTAAGTTCACCAAGCAGGACCACCTGATGTGATGTTACCCAATATGTGAGAAGAAAACAGGACACCAGAAAAACACCTTCCCCCTTAATTATGACCATATAGGTGCTGCCTGATTCGATGCTGGGATTTTAAAGTATTAAATCCCTGATTTAGTTAAGTCCTTAAAGTCACGTATAGCTTTAATCATTTGAGTAATTGCAATGATGCTCAACACAAGAGGTGAAATTGAATTCTTGTCCTGAGAGCTTTGTCTAATTTATACAATACAGTTTGTTGTATTCAAACAGAACTATAATATCAACTCAAGAGAATCAGTGTTTTGCCTGAATTCCAGCTTCCCTCTGTCATTAAATGAAAAACATATGAAAAACTAGATCATAAAATTGAATTTTTTGAATGTGCAAAGTTTAGTGCCAAAAGCGTTTTTAAAAAACTGAGATGCCTGGTTTTAAACTAAAGGGAATATTTTTCACAACTTTATCTATTACAATATAAGCAAGTCTTATTTCATGCAACACTAACTTAGAGATGCTTTCCTAGGAGAACTGATTACTATATTTGTTTTCTTGTAGATAGTGTCATTAGTAAGTCACACGTAAAATTTATTAAGACCTATTAATTTTCTTTTGCTTTTAAGAGTCATAGACACATGTATGTACTCTAGATGATTTGTAAAATTTTGTGCCCATAACAAGTGTGATATGAAAAATATGAAGAAATACCAAGACGTCATGAATGTTTTGACTCTTATGAACTCACTTCATAGATAAATTATAAATAATTATTATAGGGCTTAAACAATTTTTACCTTTTCTGGCCTATTTTAGCACTGGTTTTACAAGTCTCAGAAAACTTGTGGGCAGGAAGGTTGGCTGTAGATAAGCCTATAGCCCATATATGATAGTATTTCTGTAGCTCATGTACCTCCTATGTCTGAGCTAATTCTGTTTGCACTATGCAGTGGTGCAAGACAGAGGAGAAATATGTGTCTTAAGGGCATGGTATTGACTTTAAAGATGGTGTAAATTCAGGTGATTCTGTCTTTAGATAATCTTTTTTTATATATAACGAATTCCTGATTTTACTGCAAGTGGAAACAAGAGTATTGAAGACCTTAGCGAAAAAGTAGTCTTCTCTCCCTGAATTTTCAGATCCAACAGTTATGGGAAGTATTGCATGTATTCTAAAAACAGCTTATTTGTCAGCCAAAAAACCCACGTGGTTGAATTGTACCTTTTAATTGCTGTGGTAGTGGTTATGGCATTGTATGCAGAAATACAGCTGCTGGGTTTTATTTCTTTAATGTCCTGGTAGTGTAATTTAAGTGTTCAAGATATGGCACAGCCAAAACTGGGCCAAAACTCTGCAAAAAGTGGGACTAATACAAATTTTCTCTAAAATCTTTTTTGTCTCAGTAACACTGTCCAGAAATGACATTGTCGCATCCTAGATACATCAAGCAGCAAAATGAAAAACAGTTTACCTAAAACCTGTGGGAAAACAATAAAACAAACTTATCAAAATCAAGTTCTTCTAAAATGTAAGTCAAAAGCAAAGGTTTCTCTTCCAGCTGAAAAATGAAAAGTTTCTATTGAATTTGCATTTAAAAAACAACAGTGAAATAGTAACAGGGTTTGACTATCTCTCCGTAAGAAATGAAAATACAGTTACAGGTCCTGGGGCTTCCACATGGAAATATACTGCATCTTGAGGAACGTTTTCCTTTGTTGTTCTTTTGTTGTCATCCTGTGAAGACTCTTTGCTATTTCTGTTTCAGTGGGAAAAGTAGTTCTAATAGGTCTTCAGCAAACATAAGACTTCTGTCAAGGACTAAGGGAGAGGAAGGAAAAAGACTACAGATGTAGATACAGATCTGATCTGTCTACATAAACTATGATGTCATTTAGATACTTGGTATCTGATAAGCATTTGATGAGGGAAGGCGTGCCAAGCAATTAGCTCTAATCAGGAGAATTAAAACTAGACGTATTTGTACATGGATGATTTCCAGTACAAAGAGAATTGGCAAGATCCTTAGCTGTGGCACATCAGATAAGATACTATACTGTACCTAACTTTTTTGCAAGACTCTGATTTTGTGAAAGCAGTAAGACATATGTTTGAGTTATTTTCAAAAACTGGGATGATACTTAGCGAAAATTAAAGTGGACTCAACAAGCTATTCTGTATTTAGCACATTTGAAAGCCTGCAAATAGTAATGAGTGGTTTCCTCTCTACTGATATAAGGGTAGTGCATTCACTGTACGCATAAAAGTGTATTTATTTTATATATTCTATATTATATAGACGCTATAGATACTATTTGTATGTATATGTACTCATGTATATTACAAATCTTTTTTTTGCAGCCTGTGGGAAGGGATCATGTTGGAGATATTTATAGAGGACTGTCTCTGGGAGGGACCCCAAGCTGGATCAGGGGAAGAGTGTTATGAGTCCTCCCCTTGAGGAGAAAGAAGCATCAGAGACAGTATGTGATGAACTGACCACAGCCGCAGTTCCCTGTCCCCCTGCGCCACTGTTGGGGAGGAGGCAGAGGAAACTGGGCGTGAAGTTGGGCTCAAGCAGGAGCGAGGTGTAGGAGGAAGGCGTATTAAGTCTTGTTTTTTTAAATTTTCATTACTCTAATTTGATTGGCCATAAATTAAACAAATTTCCCCCAAGCTGAGCCTGGTTTGTCCATAACTGTAATCCGTGAGTGATCTCTACCTGTCCCTGTCTCAGCCCAGGAGCGTTTCATTATATTTTCTCTTCTCTGTCCAGCTGTGGAGGGGAAGGATAGAGAGGCTTTGGTGGGCACTTGGTATCCAGTCACAGTCAAACCACCCCGACTAGTTTTAATATTTTGGCATAATAGCAATACTGTTCACCACAACGAGGCATGTAGAAGGTGTAATTTTCATGTATTTTCTTCTTTTTTGGAATGCTTAGATAAAAGTTTCTGTGTCACACAACTTCTGAGCTTTGCTGGGAAAGGGAAAAGGAAAAGTCCTTTTTACCATTTTTGTGGTTTATTTTCATTTTTCAAGCTTAGAAATGCCTAATACAAATGCTGATATGTAGACCTAATAACAAATACGTTTAAGAATCAAAAAGGATCTTATATACTGTTAAGGTTTGTTCTCAGGTTTTTTCTGCCCTCTCTATATACCCTGTAATAGATGTCATTAACTTAATATATGATAGTCTTACTCTGGGTCTCCAGTTTCTGAGGGACTGGGAACCATGATCTCACATTTTCTCCTGCATTGATAACTTTTACTCCTGGAAGGCTTAAAAGAACCAATGGAAGGGGTGTAAGAAGGGAAGAGAAGAGCAGTGGAGGGTTGTGTCCTATTGTCTTTGCTCATGAGACTCAGAACTTTTTAGTTAGAGAAAAAAAGTTTTGAGGTTTCTTTTAAAGTACTAAAAGGCTTTTCACATGTGAAAAGATTGGTATGAGCTTAGTCATTTCTGCAGTTCATCAACTGGACAGTATATTGCCATATTAAATGACTAACAGTTGACTTTAATGTTGGGAATATGGATTTCAATGCCATATCATTTTGCTTATTTACATCTTATTTTGTCTTCATTCTAAAAATCATCTTCTGTTTGAGAACTTTGGAAGTGATTAATTCTTACTGAAACTTTTTCCTGTAAATGTGTGTGTGTTTTGTCAGTGTGTGTGTGCATAAAATCTAAACCAATTCCCTGTAAAGGTGAACTCAGTAACCTTACCATCAATGTCTCCCCTTCCTCTGGCCCATATGTAGCTAGGCATAGATGGGATCTTTGAAAGATTTTATTCCCTTGGTAAACTTTGCAAAATTATTTGGTTTACTTCAGTATTATTTAGGACCTGCCTCCAGCCCTTTAAAGTATCTGTGATCTCTATGATCTGCTGTAATGACTAAGGCATGGATTCAGACTGGCAGGGAATCTGAGACATCTATCCAAAGAAACGAGCTGGTTTTATACACTCCTTCAAGACACAGTATTTCCATAAGTGGTGTTTTTCACTAAGCGACCCATCACACGTTGCTACGTCAGTAACAATTTCCCAGTGTCCCTATATGGGGGGGATCACGCGCTGCCGACCCGTCCGGCAGCTTCCGGCAGGCTCCTCTCTGCAGGTCTCTGCCGTGTGGCATCTCCTCCCCGCGAGGTCAGGTGGAGACAAGCCTCCCTGTGCTGCCATGGCATCCTGAAGGCACATCCCACAGCCCGCAGCTCAATCCCATCCTATCTCTCCCCACAATCTGCCAGCCCTGATGTTCTTCTCTGGGAGTGAGCTGCACAAAATCCTGCACACAGCCTATCATGTGGCTGTTGCTGATGCTGTCTTGGTTGGCAGGGTTGGAGGGGAAGGTGGGAAAAGGATAAACAAGAAGAAGAGTGTTTAAAATGCCTACTATCTATTTATATATTTACTCAGTGCTGGTACCTGCAAAGAGCTTGGGGAGGCCTTCACTTCAGATAGCTGATATTCCTGGAAGAACAGAAGTCAACAGTAGACTTTGATGACTTAGCAATTCAAGTGCCATTGCTTGCTGCACTTAACCTTGGGTTGTCCACATGCATGCTGATGAAATTAATTCTAAGTGCTGAATGTTGACATTATTAAACACTTTTATTACAGTCAAAGCTATTATGCACTGCCTTCACAAATTAGCAGTATTAGCCTGTCTTCTGTAGAGGTTGAGGCCAAGAGACCCTCAGACCAAGGATCTTGGAGCAAGCTGCAGCCCAGTACTCTGTAAGCCCTTTGCCTTCCCCATCCCTGTCACTGCCTCTGCCACACTGGCACAAAGCCCAGACTAATGCCCTCAGTGGACTTCTCAGTCTAGTCTTGCTCTCTGCTCTGCTAGTAAGACATTCGTCATTAGTTGAGAACAAACACGCTTTCTCCAAGTTTGATTTCCTGAGTACTGCTGGCCTTTAAACTTTTAATCAGTTAACCCAATATTGAGTGTAATTATTACTTGGTATTTAAAACAATTTGTCTTAGTTAAAGCCTGTCTTCTGCAAGAGCATGCATTTTGATATAGAGTTAGGAGGTGGAGAATCCAGGTCATCTTTTCTACTTCTTACTATAATAATTTTTTTCTCTTTTCATTTAATTTTATATTTCAATTTGTTTTAAATTCCAGCTCTTGGGTTTGGTTTTGCCTTTTCCTGCTAGGTTAGACAGTTTTGTCCAAACCATTTCCCCCCTTAGTTAAAATATTTGTATATTATCATCAAATTACCATACAGACTTCTTTCTGGTAGCTAAGGATACTGAGAACTTTATGTTTCTCCATATGTAAGGCACTTTCTCCAAACCTAAACTAAACTGTCTGATTTCTTTACACAAGTCTTTCAATATGTCAACAGCTTCTAAGAAATAAGAATGCCAGAGTGATTTGGAACATTTTTGTATAGGTTTCACAAAAGTAATATACAAAGGTAGAATTATTCTAACACCATTTCCTAAAAGACTGACAACTTAGAACTCATTTCTACAGTTTTATATAATTACACTTAGAATGATTGAATTTTTTTTGTTTAAAATGTTGTTTCAAGATGATAAAAACTCCATGAGCTCCCATCAAATTCCTCAAGTACATTCAACCCAAATGAGTGAAATTTTTAGGACAACATCTTTCATTTCAAGTATTTTTTAAATAAAAAATATTTTCATTTCTTGTTGGAAAACTGACCTGGGTTTTAAAATATGGGAAGGAAGGATTTTGAATTTTTTATCATGTGATCCATTCTTTTTCTTTTAATGATGCTCACAAATTTTTTTTGGCAAACACCAGCACAAAGCCAAAACAATCTGCAACTGTTCCAGCTTAAATTAAGTAGGTGACATGTGGTTATAGACTGCACACAGAGAACATTGGCAATTTTAACGTTTCATGAAAGGGCTAAATAAAAAAGTGGAGCTAAGTTCTTGTTGGAGCACTTGTAAGTGAAAAATATAAATAATAAATAAATAAATATAAATATTCAGGCAAATATTCCAACTTTCTGCAAGGATTAAACAGCAAAATACACTCAAAGCACTTTTAAATAAAGCATAACAAAACCATTCAGGAATCGATCCAAGTTTTAAATTTGGGTTTATCTATTTCTCTCTCTTGTGGAGATGAGAGGCAAAAAATGAGCAGGTCAAATCCCTGCTTGCATTGACTTTAGTAGAAGGAGATTAGACCATGTATTCACACTCTTAGGGGTAGGGAATGCAATAGCAGCATTGTCATTGCAGGCAGTGCAGGAATTAAGATCTTGCATAATGAAGGCTGTATTTCTTTGCTTTGGCAAGATGAGAAAAAGCATTAACTAGGTGATTAGCAGATCAAATAAGCACTTTGAATTTTATTACGATCTTTATCTGCCATTCTATCATACTTTTAGTAGAATATTGTAGGCAAAATGGAGAAAGAAAAAGATGCCTTCAAAGTCAACTTCCGTTCCTACCCCACTCTGCCACCTTTTTTCAATTTGAGGAATTTTTTCCCTTTTCACTATGGGTCATGTTGGATGATGGTTAGCTTTCAGGACTAGGATGGGCTTGCATAGAGGTAAAATGTTTGTTATATTAAAAAGCATTTACTTAGTTCTGCAAATGTCTCTTCCCTACTGAAAATCCTTACACATGTGAACAGGCTGCTTTCCTTATTAGTGGCAGCCAAACTGAGCCCAACCTGCAAAAGGTGGTTTTGCCACCAGGTGACTGCACTGAAGACCATGCTCCTCTCGACTGATGCAAAGCACGTAAAAATCAGCCATTGATTTTAGACATGTTAAGATTACTCTTTTCCAATGCAGTTTTTATATGCCAATAGACACACTGGGACATGCAGCTGTGGGACAGCCTGCAGCATAATTCACTGGACCCAGGTGATGCTCTGCTTTCTAACTCTCAGGAGGGAGTGGACTCAGCAGAGCTGAGGAGTCAAGCAACTCTCACAGGTAATGAGGAAGTGTCACCAGATGTGTACTTTGTATTGGTTCAAGTCTAGGGACTTTCTGCTCAGGAGTTTTAATCCCTTTGCTCGTGGGTGTAATGTTCTTTTGATTTGCTTGACTGTGTCTTTGAATGCAGTGGCAAGACCTGTAGGGCCAGAATCTACAGCTGTCCACTATTTAATTAAAACACAGAACTATTCTGATTATTGAAACAGTAAATATATTGGGATATATATTGTCTGTCTTCCCTATAATCAGTAAAGAATTTCAGAGCATAGATTAAAACCTCCTGAAGAAATATAGTCTCTGACCTCGCAAGGCAAGCATTTTGGGAAGATCCCCCCAAATGCTAGAACAAATGCAAGACTATAGGACATTAAAAGATAAGATCAACATTATAGATAAAGGTTATTATTTAAGCTTAACAAGCAAATTCAACACTATGTTAACTGATTAACAGTAATATAATGATGAATTCAGTAAGCTGTGTAGTAATATGCTATTTAAAATGAAAATGATCTGAGTCTATTATAAGCTGATTTATTATATTCATAGGGAAACTGCTGTAAAAATTAATGTTGTGTCATGCTCTAATATTATCATCAAGGAATATTAGTTTTAACGAACAAAGATAATGAAAGAAAGGGGGGAGAAAATAAAATAACTAAGCCACTTAGTTTTAAAATTCATCACTTTTTAGTGTTCTGTGAATGAATAAATAAGTGGTAGAGTTGATTACTGTGCTGCTGTAGGAGCTAAAGTCACAACAAAAACTAAGGTTGAATTAAGAAATTCTGCAAACTCCTTCTGAAGCCTCGGAGAGTCACATGCTGGAAAAGGCAGATTAGCAGAGCTACCTGCATCTTTCTGGACTCTGTCCTTCATGAACTGGCAGGTGAAATTTGCCCAGAAAGAGGATCTCAACTAAGGCAGCAGCCTGTGCTGCTGGAGACCAGCCTTCACCACGAAAGTGCAGTACTCGAAGTTGTTGTCAATCAAACATGTAGTTGGGTGCAGCCCAATATAGACACCACTGTTTAATACACAGACAGTTATCCAGAATCATCTTGCAGAAAAACTGTGAACTTTAGAGGCAGAAGGACCCACCATACCCCTTTTGACCTCTGGAGGTATCTTCGGGCTTTCTGGGCCTAAGCAATGTTCTAAATATCAGAAAGAAAAACCTGTGGTAGATCAAAGAATAGAGAAATCCAGCTCTACAGAGAGACTTCAAAGGTAATTAGTTTTTCTTTTTTTCCTCAACTAAGAAAAGCACAAAAAAGAAAGCAGCAAAGCATCCCCATGCAATTCCTATATTAAGGGATAATAAATTGTTCCCTTCCTCACCCCAGCAGAATTTTCTATTGCCAAGCCTGACATCTGGAGCGTTGTATATAGCCGAATGAGAACTCAGAGGTAAGACAATGCTTTCATCTCAAATCAAGGTGTGTGAATGTTGTTAGGCCTAATTATAAACACTTTTATCTCATGCTCCAATCAATTAACAGTTGTTATTTGGTAGCTGTAAATGCCATGAAGCAGTGCAGTTGTTAGCTACACTCAGGTACACTTAGTACACCAAGGGCTGATTTCCCTCAAATGATCCTTTTTGCACAGAGATTCCTCTTCTGGATGTGCCGTGTTATTTCTGTCCTGAAGGAGAGATTCAGATCCTCTGCTTGATAAAGAAGTACAGCTTCTCTGAAGTTACTGGAGCTATGCAGAGCCACATCAGTTGGATACGTGGCCAGTAGGAAATTTGTTATTTCAGAGCTCAGTAGAAGAGAAAGACAAACTGGAGAAGAACATTCAGGAAAGGAGTGCTTGAAAAGACTAGTTTGAATAATTTGGTTTTATAATTTGGTCTGTGATACCAATCATCACACTATTTAAAAAAGCAAAGGTGTCTCTCAAGTAAATCTTCTCTTTCTCTCCTGTAACATTATCACTGCCTGATCAAATGTGTCTTAAGTTCCTCTGTGAATAGAAGCTGCACTCTTTGAAACTCACTTCTTAATGCAAATCAGGTTGCTTGTTTTCAGCTTCATAATCTTTTCCACGGCAACAGCCTATCCGGATGTCACAGATAGAAAATGATGACTTTCGATGAGTAATAAGCAGCAGGGGCAAACGAATCCTTCAAGAAGGAGAGTGGAAAAAAAATCCTCTTTAGATTAGATCCAGCAAAAAGAACTGAATTCACCAAGCATGTAATTTAAACCCAGTGATGATATTTGTGAAGTTTATTTGGTCTTAAACTTCTTTTAAGTACTCTCTGCGTGTGATGCAGCATAACTTGCTGGTCTGCCTGGTCCCCATCAGCACAGTAGCAGACAGACTCCTAGAATTTGTCCCAAAAGAACATGAAAGTCTGGCAAAACATTCTTGATGAATGAAACCAATAAAACAAAAGAGAAACATTTTCAGTAGGGGAATTAGGTGGAGTTTAATGTCCGTACACCATGCTGAAGATTTTTACATGGCAGTGCCTATGTATAGCAAGCTTTTGTCTCTTCTGTCAGAACTGTCTGCCACCTACTGCTTATTCAGAGGGTTTTTTCATAGTTAATAGCAGCATAACTAACAAATCAAGGATATTTCTGGCTGCAGGGATTTTGCATCGCTGGGAGAATATTTGAGTGACTTAGAGATTTGTTTTGCTCTTGGTTAGGGCTTATATATTTTTAAAAGACTTAATACAGAAATATAGGGGAGCTAGATCTTCAGACCTCCCTGAGGCAATGAGTATTAGTGATTAGGCTGGGTTCCCTCTAGCCAGAGACACTTCAGTGATTTTTAAAATTAATACGTTGCCACTGTTAAAATCTGAGTGTTATTTGCCTTAGGGATGTGCAGAATGTTGCATGCTCCCAGAGAGGGAAAGATCTATGTGTTTTTAGCAGGATCCATGCTGGTTTTAGGTCTTCGAAGAACTTTGCATACTTGACTATGGCATTAGTCACAGCAGCCCATAAGAGGCACTAAATAAGCATGCAGCTTCAGAAGGAAGCAGGGAAAACATAGAACTTAAATTCAGCCTTATCCTCTTGCACTCCCTGATTATTTCTCTGTAGCAAGGAACAGCCTGAGTATATTAAGGAGTTGCTCTAGTTCAGTGAAACCTCATACAGACTACAGTTGAGCAGACCCTTCTGATGGAAGTATAATTCTTCTTTTCTTCTCCTCATTAATTCAGCTTTACATGTTGTTTTTCCCACATCTCTATTAGCCTCTTTTATTTTCTCAGACAACCTAAAGCAGCCATGTTGGTCACAGTTACAATTAGTGTACTTTTGCCTTCAGGAATCATTTTTATTCCTCTTGGGAAGCTGAATGTTAATTGTTCTGTATTTGTTTGGGCACCTAGTGGTGTAGAGTATATTACTTCAAGTATCATTTTAAAGCCTTATTTCTTTAATAGCTGCAAATGGAGCAGGTCCACGGGTGACCAAAGGTTGATGGAGGCAGATGGGATGAAATTTTGTATTTGAGCTTCAGTATGCAATTCTTGGCATCTCTTGGTGGAGGCTATCTGTGCCTTTTAAAGCAGAAATTCAGCCTGACTTCACTCTGGCATCTCTGCTGGAGTAAGCACACCATGGTGGACTGCCTGCTGTTTTGATATACTTCACTGTTCACAGTTTTTATAACAGTTTTACCTCATGGAGGTTGGGAGAGGGACATTATCCATTTATAAGTTGCTGATTTAAGCAGAGTCAGTGGAATGTGGTGATGCTGGATGGTAAAACTAATGCAGTTTTGAATAAAGCTTCTGGAGAGTGAGGTGCTTAAGTTGCAATGTATTGTAAAAACAGTATGAATTATGTGTTTGAGTCATGAGGGCATTGAATAAGGAAGGCTTCAGTAGACAGATATCAAAAATCAGACATGACTGTAATCATTGCTGGAAAAATAATTAATGCAAAAATAGCAACAATCTCTCCCTGGCTTGCACTTTACACTAAAATACTCCCTAGGATTATTTTTCCAAATAGTTGCACCATCAGTGAAGCTGCTGGTCTCATTCAGCTTCTGTGACCCTTTGTCTTAACCCTGTGGGACATCTGTGAGACATTACCAGCACTGCTCATGTGCCAACTGAGCTGTCTCACTCTCACCTGTGGGTTAAAAAAGTCTGAGCTACTAAAACCACTTTTTAGATAGTTGGTCATGGCTTTTGCCTACTTTTTAGTAGTTAACCTTTTCAGAGTTATCAGTGGGATCTGGTGGCCTACTGTGAGCATTGTGGGGGGGAGACAGGTGTGGAAGCTCTTTAGCAAGCACAGGTGAAGACTGGAGAATCAGTTTGTCCATGGCCTCCACAGAAGTGTGTGTTTGACGTAACTGAGGAGATTTAATAGAACCTCAAATCTGAGACTTCTTTTTTCTCTCTTCCTTTATGTGTTCTCCAATCATTTCACCTGCAGTTTATGCCAAAATGGTGCCAGTTTCTCCCGGGTGAAGATTTGACTATGAAGTAGATCATGGAAACAGTCACAGCACAGGCACTCCTAAGAACCTGTAACATGTTCTGAGTTTCCTAAAGAATGCTATCCATGTCCAGGAATGCATGTCCGTGTTCAGGTGAAACTGAACAGACATACACAGAGGTCTCTGGGGGTGCCAATTCAAATTCATCTAAATGCAGTGTCACTTATGGAACTGGGCAGGTAATATCAAGAATGACTGTTCAGAAATTATCCTGGGTTTTAAAGTGGGCATAAAAATAAACATAAACAAAGGTGCCTAATTCACTACACTTTATTCTTTTTTAGCCAATTTAAGATTTTCAGTGACATATCTGTAAGTACCAGTAAATCCCATACAACATATGAGTGAGAACAAAGCTTCCAACGTTGGATTCTGTAGGATTTTTCTAGTCAGTTACAAAAATAATTGACCTTAATATGTGAAAAAAATGACAAGTTGTGTTTTAGTACACAATTTTAGAAACCAATTCCAGCATATTCACTCCAAATGTCAATTTTAACAGAGGGAGATGATACTCAATGCAAGACACAGTTTGCATGTATAATAGCCTCAGACATATTGGTTCCAATACATTTCTATCAATTTCAAAGATCAGAATTTAGCTTCAGCTTGAAACAATTAATCTACACAAATAAAAGAATTTAAGCCTGAGGGAAAACTTGAAAAATTTTGTAGGCTGCCTCTTTGGGCTGTTATGCCATTGGTAGTTTAGAAGCAAATATTTGATTTTATTTCTAGATGCAAAATAATGTAAACCATCAGTTCATGTAATTTAAAGAATCAGTTTATTCTGTCCTTTTAATTGCTATTTAAATGTAATTGAAAACCTTCCTTTAAATTAGTCCAGAAGTGGCCTGGATCCTCAGTGTTTCCAACACTAAGGCAGAGTTAGTATTATTTTCTTAGTCTTTGAAAAAGATGTAGTAAGTTTCCCATTTCACTAATTTGTACACAGAAAGATGTATCATGCATCAGTGCTAGGAATATTGTTAATATGCAGTGTGTTATTCTTTGTTTATCCAAATAAAAATAATGACTTGAAATCAGGTAAACAAATTGCCTTTAATTATTTTTTCCAACTATTTGGAAAGTTGAAATACATGTTTAATGAAAAAATGACAATTTAGGAACATCCGGAAGTACAAATAGATGAAATGGTTTATACAGCTGTCTGCTTTAAAAAGCTGCACACTTCAATAATTTTTAAACTCTTAACTGTATAAAGTTCTGTTTAAGGCACATCAATCGTTGGAATGAATAAATTTTCTTTAAATAGATGCTCAGTAAATGTTAATGAAAACAGAGAAACTTAAAATGAGGCTGACACAGGCAAGAGTTAATGCACAGAACTGTATTTTTGGATAAATTTTGTTTAAAGAATGTGTGGTTTTATTCTTTTCTGTTTATTCTAACATTCAAACCAAGTGGAACTCCAGGGAATTATTAGAGAGACAAATTAAAACAACAGATGGACTTGCAGTTACGTGCATAAGGACATCCTTTCAAAAAGCCTCCTGACAATTTCAGATATTCCAAGTTATTCTATTTAATTTCAAATGAAGAATGTTTCTTTTTCTTCAGAGCTGTCAATCTCAGCAAACCTATAAGAAGATGATTTAAAAACATCATGAAATATATTTTTCCACCTGTCTTTCTTGAAGTACATTGACAATCAGCTTATAAAGTAGGCAGAAAAATGCATTCCATTTTTTTAACAGATGCAAAACATGAGCTCTCAGATCTTTCAAACTCAGCAGACTGCAGTGCTTGCACAAAAATGATTTCTTTGCAGTCAAGTATATTGACATGGTCTTTGAAGAAAAAATATCAAATTTTCCAGTGGTTTGTCTACTCTTAGAACTAGAAAAAGTTTTCTGGAGAGCAGACGTTAATCAGATCAAACCTGCCTGAATGTCTGTAACCCAGGCAGCTGGCATAGTATTGGATTTGCCTGATTGCAATGTTGAAAGATAATGAAATAATTTGTGAATTGCAGGGCAACAGAACTGTTATTGCTATACCCTTTGATTGTTTGGCCTTCTGCCACTTACTTTCAGCTGTCACTATTAATCATGGAAGAAGAACAGAGAGAGAAGCAGAATCCTTACCAGCTCATCCTCAGTAACATGACTTAAAGGGACTTAAAACATGCAAGTTTTGAAGCTTTGAGAAAGGGATGTTTAAATAGCACTCAGCTTGTACAAAATAGACAAATTAAAACCGTGAGTGCCACAGAATAGGTGTCTGTAGCAGGGGAGTATGCTTGGCCACCTCTGTGATGGGCACAGTACAAGGATTTAGACAAATAGGGAAGCAGTACTAACAAGTTCCTGACACTGACAAAGGGCACGTCAGAGCAGGCACAGATTTTCCATGTGAATCTGCTGTATGGGAGCTAGTCAGTGTCTGGCAAACATATAGTTGCAAGAATCATTGTCCCTGCTAAATGTCCCTCTTTGTTAACAAGGCTATGTCGCAGCTGGACCAAATCTGGCTTGCATTGCACTGTCATGGACCATGAAGCAGTGCTTTCAAATTTGTGACATCTGGGTGTCTTCTTACACCTCTGCTCACAGGTAAATACTAGTACTACACACTGAGAATTTCCTTAATTAGTCCTTTAAACAGGGTTGAACTTGACATGAACTATACTCATTTCTTCAGGTAGGCCATCTGTTTACATATGGATAAATATGATCTTTGTGTTCATGAGAAAATACAGCAAATGTAACAGGCTGGCTTTCCTGTGTTTTAGTAAACATCTGAGATGGGCGTTCACAGCTTCATAAATGGTATTACGGCAGTGGGACTTCAGATACGTTGGGTCTTTATGACCAATAAATGAGTTCCCCTTCTTTGAGCCTTCCCAGAACCTCTCTGAGAAATTTGTTCAGGTTCATTAATACCACTGTTTTCCTAAGAGTTTTCTACAAAGGCAGCAAATCCAAAAATTGCAGAATCACTGAGGGTGTGGGACTGGGGGAAGGAAACAATTTTCTTATCTTTTGTTTCATCTTATATTGCAGTAATACCCTGTACTCAGACATGAAGAAAGAGTGTGAAGAAGGTGATTTATTAGTCAAAATTATCTTATTATAATTTATGTGGGTCTGTATTTGCTTTATAAGCAACCTCTTTAAAATGCTGCATTTGATAACTGAAATCTTATCTGTTACTTCCCAAGTTTGCCTGCTTTCTTTTTCTAAGTAAATAAGTTTTTGAGAAACACAATGAAAAAATTAGATTAAAAAATGCAAATAGAGTGTGAACAACCTGTATTTTATTACAAATAGATGCTCCCTCAATTCATGTTTTAAATGTTTTTCATGAGGTGTTAGTACTTTGTAACAAGAAAACATGATGATGTCCTCTAAGAAGTCACTCTTATACAAGGCTTCAAAAATCAGCTGACATATCCAAAAGTTGGTTCCATTTACAATGCTTAGTATTTATAGTTACTTTTAATTTAATGGGCTAGATGTGTTTTATTTTTGTTGTAGATTTTCACAGCCTGATGGTAGCATAATTAATTGAGCTTGCATACCTAATGTATTGACACGTTCACAAAATGCTTTTCTGGGATTTATAGACATCACCAAAAAAAAAAAAATTATAGCACAAGAAAATTTAAAATTTGAAATATCTTTATTTATTCCTTCTCAACACTGAAGTAAGTAAAGTAACTGATCAACTTACATGTGCTCAGCTATCTTTTAGATCTTAGGAAACTTCTGCAAGCAATAGTGTTTTCACTTTCTAGCACAGAAAATATATAAAACATTTTGAGTCTTCTCTTCTTACATTCCAGTGAATCAAGTGAAACCAACCTTTTAAATTTCAATATTGCATAATGATTGTTTAATGCTTTGGTTGTACTTGTATAACTTCCCCCCTAGACTAATAACACTATTGCCATCAGTTTTCTTTGGATTATCAGTACATGGACAGAGAAAGACTTGGGCCACCTCAGGTCTCATTCAGATTTTATGTCTCTATAAAATTATGTTATTCTTCCATCATTTCATGAAGTTTTTCCTAACTTAAGACCAAAGCCTGCCATGAATTCACTTCAAGTTGTAGTCTTCGTGCAATTGAAAGGCTCCTACAGATTTCAGTAGGTTTTTGCATTGGTCCCTTTGTATCAATATCCTTTCAGAATTAGCCTTTGAATTAAATCTGGTTTGAAGTTGATTGCATACCCATTCCAGCAATGCTGAAAGAAACAACCAAATCTCACTCTCTCATTAAACTTCTGGAAGTTTGCTGTTAATGGGATCACGATTAGATACGTGGAATGTGAAGAAATTTTTGCAAGCTTTGATTAAAAGTTTTTGGGTCATGTAGATAGCTTTTTAAGATTTTTTTAAATGTGCCAAGTAGCAGATATGTCTTGTCTAGTCTCTCTTGTTTGAGAGAGGAACTTAAGCTTTTTGTTCCTGTGAAATCTTCTGTCTTACTGAATTAAACTTTTCTTGAGAAATGGTTGATCATCTCCAGTTCCAGATCTCCTCTGATACAAATAGGTGGTCAGATCTGTAGATCAGAGAATGAGAGTCCTATCCCACACTTTTACCAAAATAATCTGTAGATTACTAGGATGGACTGTGTAAAGATAACAAGAAAAATTAGTTAATCTGGAAAATACCTTGTGCTTCAAAATAAATACACAGAGAGGTCTGCACTTGAGAATGAGGAATGTTGGGCCTTCCTTTTCAAGGATAGCAGAATAGTAAGCAGTGATTGCAAAGGGACTCTGGAAAACCTTTTTCTCTGTGCTGAGAGGAACCAAGGAGAGAGATGGAAGTCTAGTCTGAAATTAGTATTTTCAGCTGTGATCATAAGAGCTAAAAAGCTGCCTGTAAATTTTGTTTTGATGGTTGAGAACTACCTCAACAATAAGGAACAGCAATTAAACAGAAAGTCATAGGAATATCTTTACTAGTAAGGAAGGCATAGGAAGAAATTCTTGAAGGAAAGGAAGCAAGCAGGACTCAACCATTCATCTGCCAGAGTCTGAGACCAGAATTCTTCAAATTAGAGAATTTCAGCTGTGAAGCGCCATAAAGAAACGTTGGTGAGAGAATCAAAGTTAGATTTCATTTTGAACTTTGCGAGAAATGTAAAGTTTGGTAGTTTTAGTACAGAGCATGACTTACCACTAGGGAATGAAAAGGAGACAAAGTTTCCAGACCTCTAAGCTAGATTTTGCTTTGCAGTGTTTCACCATGATAGACAGTGGGATGCAGGCTCAAAGTTTAGTTTTTTTATAAAGCAAGGACAATGCATAGCACTCCCACTGTAGTCAGTGATCACAAGCACATTTAACACAGTACATGCTCTCCAATTCTGTCTCCTCATTATAGCATTTCAACAATTTTCTAAGGTGTAAAGATGTGCAGAATGAATTGCTGATTTATTTTTAAGACTTTAAAGCACAGTCAACAAAGTGCAAACATAACTGGATTCAAGCACACTGATAGCTTAAAAAGATTGGTTTTGTAGTCCACATAGAATGCAGCAGCTGTTTCTAAAAAAGTTGTGAGGGAAATATTTCTTAATAGCTAGAGAACATTTGGACTCAGTAGATATTTATTTCTATGAAAAATAAAAGTCTGTCAACAAATGCACAACAACAGACTAGTCCGTATGCTGCCTTTTTTTTTTTTAAAGCATCTTTTGTGTATAATTTCTCTTGTAAAATATGATGAGTCTTTCTCTGCAGAATGATTCTGCCATCAGAATAATAGCTAGAGGTTTTTCCTCCTTTTTCTTTCTGCAGGGTCCAAACCACTCCAGAGCCTTACAAATCAAGAGAGTATCACCTTTGTGGGGCCTGAGTGTGAACTAAGTCTCATTATTTTGCCACGATATACACAATACAGCTAAAAAGTATATAATAACTTAGGAACGCATTATCAAGACGTTTATGGTAGTCATAGACTTGGACATTTCTAGGTCAGTATAAGACTTCTGCTGTCAAGAGTTCCCAAACTCCTAGATGATGCTGTAAAGAAAGATTCACTTGTTGTACTTGAACAGAGAGTGAGCAAGAAATGAGAGTACTTTAGCCTATTTCTTTGCTAGCTTGGTTTCTTATCTGTTTTCTGAAAGCTGCTGGAAAGCAACAGAGATTTAGCTGCCAGGTCTAAACTGCAGGGGAGGAATTGGCAGTAGTAAAAGCAAAAAGATTCAGCAAATAAAAGATAATATAGATCGTCTCCTGTTGTGCCTGTTTTCAAATTACTGTGTTTAAATGAACTTCTTGTTCTGCAAGCTGTCTTTAGTCTCTTGCTTGCTGGCCTCCAATGACCTTTCTCTGATTTTCTTTTTCCTTTACAGTCTCATGACATTCAAACTTTTATCTGCCTCTCTGGTACTTTAAATATGGGCAAATTCAGTGTATACTTTTAGTCCTGTGGGAATCCTGATTTCAATTTCTATCTGTTTAGGCAATGAAATGCAGTGTAAGATACTGACTTGTGTAGTAGATGACTGTATCAGTTTTTAACTTGTGAATATAAATATTTGTACACTGAAATTCTCACTCTGCCTCTTCTTCCTCTCTCTGTGTAACTATTCATGGCAATAAAAATCAAAATCTCTTGTGTTAGAGGATGGTACCAATGTCAAAATCCTCTCTCATTCAGAACTTGTATAAGGATCGTGGAAAACGCCTAGTCAGATTTAATAGGACAAACATGAGTGATTTTATATTTCATCTTCTTTTTGTCAATAAATCTGTCCTAGCATAAAGAGACCACATCTAAGTTTTGATGGTCTTCCTTGGGACATTTTTCCTAGATGTCTTTATCTACAAACATTATTAAAGAGTAAAAAATTCATATAGTAATGTGTAACTGAAGAGAAGTGCTACAGGGCTTTGGTTTTCTTTCTTTTGAGATATTTGGGGGTTATTTTGCACTACTTCATGAATTTCAGGATAGCCTCTGAAGGTTTTTTTGAAACCTGTGGAAGCCATTGAAGATTTATTAGAGAGGTGTGTTTAAGACTCGTGTTCATCTTAAACTTACTGGGCTAAAACAGTAGATGGGGAAGACAGAGATATCCTTTGTATTCTTAGCATTGCCTTTCCCTGCTCAGACAGCTTTGGTGAATGGAGTAGCATTGCCACAAGAAAGAAAGTTGTATCCAAGGCTTCTTGGCTGCTTGCTCTTCTGTGGTCAGGGCAAGCAGAGTGGAGCAGGAGTGCTTCAGAACGGAAACTGCGCTAACAGGTGGAAGAGAAGGCTACAACTGAACCATGGTGATCTTGAAACTCCATTGCATTGCCTACAGGTAACACCAACAGGGGAGTGTCAGCATGAGGGCTGTAGTCTTGAGGAATGGTAGTTGGCACTGACAGTGTGAGCCTGGTGACCTAAATTATCCCAGGATGATCATCCCTTTGGCATGTGGGACTAAATGGAGGTCAGAAGTCTGGAGCAAGTGATTATTGAAAGGTTACCCCATGTAGAGCAAAGGACCATGGGTCAAAAGCCTTGCATGTTAACTTCTCTGTCACCATGACATCAGTGAGGATTGCTAGAGTCCCTATGGTTAAAGTCCCTTTAATTGAGCCTAGATTCCTAGATTTGTAGCAGCATGTAAGGAATGTGTGTTTGATGTAATTACACTCATAGTGCTACCAGATTCATGACAGCTGTAAGCACAAAGAGTACCTTGACTGAGAAACTTTAACACCTACACCAAAATAATAGACTGAATTTGGTTTTCTCATGTCTGATGTCTCTACACAAATCAGTATTTATTCTGTTTTCCATTTCTGGTTGAACTGCTTGTGCCAAGAATTTGAACAGCACCAATATATGCATGTGTAGTAATGAGTTCAGAGTCAACACTCAACAAAAGTGTTTCGAATATGGGTTGTTCAGCTTCTCTCCCTCTTTTTTCCTAGAGTGAGATGGACCTAATTATACTGCCCTGTTCATCTGACTATGAAAAACTGTGAGAACCACATTCTGTGAAGCAACTTGAGGGTGACAGGTGAAAGGCACCTTATTAATATTAAATGCAATTTTTTTATTACAAATGTATACTTCTACTAGCAGAGAACTTTTTGCAAAGTTGAAAGAGAAAGTGAAACTGAGTATGAAAACTTAGGAGTGCGTTCCTTCTCATTTTTAATACAAGCAGTCTCGTGTGTTTGAGTGATTTTGAAATCTAGTCTGGTTTTCATCTTTATTTCTAATATGATTCTTTCCTTCAGGGACATATACATTATTCCCCTTTCACCTCCTCTTTCTTAGTGCTTGTGGGTCTCACAATGCTTTTCATTCATTTCTTTTCCTGTCCCAGTGTGAAGTGTGCAGGGAGGTGAAGAGAAGCGCACAGTTAAATAAAGCTACTCTTAAAAACTAGAAGCAATGCAAATCCTGAAATGTCCCAGGAGAGAACTATAAAAGAAGAAATCTCAGTCCTCTGAGTCCATTATTGCCGGTTTGTGGCATCATTGTTATTCAGAAGACAGAAAAGGAAAAGATGATATCTAAAAATTTCATGGGCAATAGTATTCAGGTGAAATTACTGCTAAGACTTTGTTTTCTTTTGATACATAAATTTCCCATCAGTTTTTTGTCTTCTTTACACCATTTTTTCATTCTCTCATGCAATCATGCAATTCTTTTAACTAAAAAGGAACTACTGCAATTCCTTCCACTCCTTACACAGTTCTTTCTAAATATCTTCTGTCAATAGCAAAAGTGGCTGGTACTACTTCATCAGACAGCCACCGAAAACACTGAAAATCATAGAATCATAGAATCATGTAGGTTGGAAAAGACCTCTAAGATCATTGGGTCCAGCCATTAACCCAGCACTGCCATGTTCATCACTAAGCCACATTCCATCCCTGTGGTGTGTCCCAAACACATCTACACATCTTTTAAATACCTCCAGGGCTGGTGAAACTTTTCCTACATGGAGAAGTGCTTCATAGAGTGAGGGATGCTGCTGACCAGCTTTCAGGTGTTGACTTCTCTTGGAGTCAGAAGCTTCTGAAAGCTTGTATCAGCAATCAACTAATTGGAAAACAACTGTGGCTACAGATGCCCCAAGAAAGAACAAACAATATGGAACAGGGAGACAGAGGTGCGCCACTTACCCTTTATTTGATATGTTATAGCAGAAACCATTTTATAAGTCTCATTAAGGATCCATAGTAGTTATTTCATGCAAACATAAAACTTAGAGACTTGTGAAAAATATGGTTTCAAAGACTCAAATACCATAGGACAAAATAAATATGGTCCAACATAGCAAAGCAACACAGAACTCATCAGGTTTTTGTTGATTGTTTCAGTTTTTTTACCTGAGGAAATGTAAACTTCATGGGTAAAGTTGCATCCCCAGCCATTAATGGCTGCTGATTTTTATCTGCCTTCTGTAGAGGAAGAAGCAGTCTTTTCTCTATGACTGTAAGCTGACTTGCAAGCAACTGATTTCCCTCCCTGCACCTTGCCCCCCCCCCCCCCCCATGCCCCCTCTGCCTTGCCTTTGTTCTCCCCAGTGATGGGATAAGGATGTTGCAGGGCAGGTTTTGTCAGGGCACCTTATTCTGTCCATTTTGTGCCTTTGTTAAGGAAATCCTTGCTCACCAAATGTATCCTGAATTTTTTGTCTCTGGGGAGTGTGTGCTGTTTAATCCTGGTATATACAGAATTCCAGATGCAACTTGAAGTCTTCAAACTCAGCTGGTGCAGCTGAGAAAATATGCAAGGAGACAACAGAATTTGTGGCAGTTTTGAATTAAGTAAGAAAACTGTGGGATGTTTTCTATACTTATGTCTCTTTGAAATGTTTCTTTGCTAATTTATACTACCGATTGGACAGCTTGTCTCTCTGCCATCTTTCCTGTTGCAAACAGGAGCTATGTTTGTGAGATTGGGTGATGGAACCTAACAATTTAGTGTTTTCAACTGTTCCAAAGTCTCTCAGGGAAATTATATACATTTGGGCTATTTTTCTGTGCTGTACCACATGCACAACACAGATGTGTGGCTGCAAGGTGAAGTTTTTCGTATTTCATAGCATAATTCCGTATTTCTTGGCCATTTCTTAAGTTTTTTAAAAGAAGCAGCCCTGCATGGATCTGACACTCTGCATGTGCCTATGAGTGGCTCTGACAAGAGCTTATCAGAGATACCAAGGCTCACATCAATAATATCAACAGGCTGTAATTATTCCTTTGCCCATCCTCAACACAACCACAGACGAGATATCTTCTGGGCTCAGTCCTGTCAGTTGCCAAGACACCTGGCTCCAGTCTACCAAGACACTTAAGCACATACTTATCTTGAAACAGTCACTTTGAACTGTCTTCAAAGAAAGACCGTGTGTATGTAAGACCTTTGTTGATTCAGTACTTAAAGAAAACAGTATCTTTCAAGAAGTCCTCTGTGCCCCTATTTCATCTTCTGTCCTTTGTCCTGTCCTCTTGGAGCATCAGTGCTTGAGGCAGCAATCATTTCTCATCCTCTCTGAGTGTGTGTATAACATTTAGTGATGGAGATTTTTATCTGAACTGAAGCCTTTAATTGTCTTCAATAGCTGTGACTATGGTTCTGTGAGGAGAAAAGAGAGGGACTCTGCATTTCTTTTTAATAGTGCTCATTATTATTCTTGACTCTTTCTCTTGCTTTCCTTTACTCTTGTTAAGCATTCGATTTTCATCAGGCTTTCATATTTCAGGCTGCAACTCAGAAATCCCCATGTGATATGTTACTATACATATTTTTGTTTTGTTGTTTTCTTTGTTGTTGGTGGGTTTTTTTATTTACTTCAGTTTCAGTAAGGAAATGTTGCCAAGCGGAGAAAGGACATTTTCTCCAAGCCACTGAACTTTACTACTAGGAACATCAGTAATAACAAAGTCAGGAAACAAAGTACCAGTGAACTACCTTGTGCCAAGAAAGGTAATAATTTGATCAATCTGGTTGTTTTTTCTCCATCTATTGAGTTAATAACATGAAAGTGAATGGGGAAAACTGCCTAGTGTATTCACAATAAAGGAGATGCTTTTTTCCTCTTCAAGTCCTTGTAATAGGTTGGTATTTTTACACTACTGCCCAGTATTTTACTTCTGGATTTACAGCATCCAATTTTCCCCTCCCTGCCTTCGATGCCACTGTTTAAATTTACTATGTGAGATACACCTTGTTCTTTTTCTACAATTTTGTAATATTTACTCTTCTTTTAGGCATATATTCTGTCTTTTGGGCCCTTTATATGTTCCCTGTTTCATCTCATTTGTCCTTGAACACCTTATTTTCCTACACATTTTCCTAAGGCAACCTGCAAACCTCAGGACACTAACATTTTAGCTGAGGTTGGGAACAAGCAGTGAAGTCAAATTTATGCAAAGTGAGTTTTGTCTTGGTTTTGTTGATATTGTTCAATCACTTGATTGAGATTTTTTGCCTTATTTCTCTTATGTCTGTTCTTACTTTCCTGTAGAGACTACGGATGCTTGGACAGGGTTTGTTTTTTATCAGAGAATATATATATGTAGTACATGGGTGCAATGGGGTGTGACTACAGCTGTTTGTTTAGTTTCTATCACATAATCTCATATTCCTTGTTTGTACTCATCCTTGCTCTCCTTCTAAGCTCCAGTGACCATCCATGTCTTCCTGACAGTTGGTCTCACATCTTAGCAATGTTTCTTGTATCCTCTCTTCCTTCAACAGGAATCATCTTCCTTCCCCTCATCTCCATCACCTTCAGAAGAGCCCTTCAGTGTTTGTACTGATTATACTCAGACTGAGTTTGCATAAGACAACCGTTATCTAGCCAATGTTCAGCAGTTCTGTTAGTCTGAATTATCTCATTTTTACTTATCAGTCATATATAAATAGTTATTCTTTGGAGAAATTTAAGAAGCAAACATGTATCTTTCATGTTTTTTAAGAACACTCAATTATTTAAAAGGTTATTATAAAACAAGGAGCTAAAACTCACGTTCTTTTTCCAGAAGTAATCAATGATTGTCCTTTCTTTTCTGCTCTTTCTGCTCCACCTTCATAGAGCAGGTCAGTCTGTCTCCTTGATGGCAGTCCCTTGTAGTTTCTGTCCTGCGTGTATCTTGGCTCCTTATTGACACATTTACAATGCATTCACCAACATGAGGTCTGTCTGCTCACTCAAGGAAAGAAAAAATCATAATTTTCTGCAGACAGAAACTAATCTCAGAGGCTAGGGATCATCCAGAGAATCTGTGCTGGAGAAATAACATAGCTTGGTACTAAGGCAGAGATGTGTGCAGTGTCCAGAAGTGCAATGTGATTGAGATGGGTGTAGTAGTCCTACTGTGTCATAGTATATTCATTTTTTTATGCAGTTAATTCTCTGCTATAAATGGGCATCTATTTCTATGAAAGTGTTAGCTAAGACAGGTGAGCATCTCTCACTCTTAAAGGCCATTGGATGTGAAACATTTAAAGGTGGCTGTGCTGTCTCTATGATAAAGCACAATGGGATAACAAGGCTACTTTACAATGAATAAAACCTTGCTCTCCTCTGTATTAAAATGAATGGTTTCAAATTTGATAAAGGTATCAAATACACAGAGAGAGCTTGATGGATAATTGGCAAATCATGTCACCATTCAAGAGAAGGTCATCTCTTAAACTCTTGTGTCTCAGCTATTTTAACTCAAGCTCTGCTGTCATTTAAATACTTTGATATTCTCAGTGTTGGCAGCTGAATTTGTCTCATTTAATAGTCTTTTCCCTTACAATGCATCAATGAGTTGCAATCCCACATATGACTTCTCATACAGTGACTTCTCCATGGTTGAAGTTCAATTAAAGTAAAGGGAGACTGTAACAAGAGTAATTCTTCTTTTATTTAGAACAGTGATATCAGCTCAACATTAAAATGTTTGGAGTATTTTGGGGGTTGGTTTGTGTTTTAAAAGACTGTAGCATTTATGCCAAGAGTATGCCAAACCATCATATCCTCCCTTTTGTCTTTAGCACTAAATTCATCTTGATTGTTTATCTCTTACATAAAAATAGATGCAGACAAAGATTTCTCTCATATTAATTGGAGAAATTGCCATAACCCTTTGTGGCTTTTGAGGGCTAAATTCACAGATATTAGAGAACAAATACTGTCAATAGTCTAGTGTCTAGATATGTAAATGCCAGATTTTTTTTTTAAACAACTTTTTTTTGATCAATACTGAGGACAATGTTAGAGAAAACAGTACTAGGAAAGTCCTAAGTGAGTGAGATTTCATTGCAAGCTTTAGGTCTACAGCACAATAATTAAAACCAGGTCTGTAACTAACAGGGAAAATATTTTTTGTTAGTTTAGCTGTATTTTCTTTTTTAAAAAAACGAAAACAGAATACATAGTTGTAGGCTTGATGCTGGAGTGGTTTAGCTTTTGACACTTGGTTTAAAAATAAAAGTATCCAAAACATTTCTCCAAGGCCAGGAGGCAAGACTGAGTGCACAGAAATGTGAACTACCATGGTTCCATACCATGTAGTATGGAAGGGGGCCTCTCTTGTCCTGCAGCCCCCCTCATGTTTTAAAATTGGAGGACAAGACATCTGACTACTGGAAAAAAAAGTAACACATAAAATTATATACTTTTGTGGGAAATGAAATTACAGAGAACCCGCAGGTACTGACAGGGTACAGAAACAGCATTGTGCTTGAACAGATAGAAATGGATACATGCTTCAATCTGAGACCTTGGCGAAGGCTGCCTGAGTTAGAATAATGAGCTTTTGCAGTTAAAGTAAGAATGTAGTTTTGTAGTTTTGAAATAAATATGCCTTATAAAGTAGAAATGTATTTTTAACAAGTAAAAACATGTTTTATGCAAGAAGTAATAGTGATAAGTAAAAGAGTAAAGAATTTTGAGTTTAACAATAAATTTTATAGTAGAGTTTCTTAGAAAGTTAAGATGGATTTAATATAAGCATGTGCAATAGGCCTTAATAGCAATATGTTGATTGGATAAGAAAATACGCATTGCGGCAAATCATACAGTGATGACTGGTACAAATGTGTTAGCAAGCTTTGTGGCATTTGCTTATTGGCTTAAAAAAGCATATAAGGCCTTGTAGAAAAAAGCTGCTACCTACCTACCTCAGCATTTTTGTATCAGCTGCAGCTGCTGCTACCTTGGCATCTGTGCCTGCCGCTGCTTTTGCTCTTGCTCTTGCTTTTGCTTTTGCTTTTGCTTTTGCTTTTGCTATTGCTATTGTAACTGCTGCTTTTGCTATTAGAGATGTTGTTCACGACATCTCTCCTGTCTCACCCTTCAATAAACATGAGACTAATTCAGCAATAAATCATCTCTGCGACATCTCACAGTAATCCCAGGACAATCCTGGAAATCCCGACACTTTTATTCTTATTTTTTAAAATACACCCTCCCTACCTTTTCTGTTGAACAATTGTATTGCTGGGATTAAAAGTTGAAATTTAGATAGAAGTCTTGTTCCAGAGAAAAACTATTTTTGTTTATTAGAATTTTGAGGTCTTGAGAGTGCAGAGCAGACTGTCCTAGTGTTGATGGAGGCCCAGTTCTCTATACTGTAACATGTCTTTAGTTTCCCTGAAGCAGCCTTTAGTGTACACTTCGAGGGAAACCAGCCATGGTTATCTATGTAATTAGCTGTGTTGTTCTGCACCCTGTGTAATGGAAGGTAAGGAAACCAAATTAAGTCAAACTTTGTTATCACTTTGTGTACAGTGCTACTTGTACAGACTGGTTGCTTCTTAGGGCAAGGAACTGGTCCCAAAAAAAACCATGAAAAACTATCCAATATATTCAGAGTTATCCAATTCTGAAAGTCTAATTTACCTCTTCATTAAGATTAGAGTCATTAAGGGGTGTAGATACTTTACTCAAGAGCAAAACAGCAAACATTTCCATTTCCTTTATCTGCCAGATAACTGAAGTAACCAGGATCACTTACAAAATAATTTAGGAAATGGGAGATTCATTTGAAAACGTCTCCTGGATTCTGCACTTTCTCCCAAGGGCATGAGCAAGAAGCAGAGCACTAGAACTCCTTCATGGTGTTTCTGTAAGCTCCAGTGTTAGGGATTATCTGTTCTTAATACACACTCTGTGAAAAAGAAATTCTGTGCTAGCTATCAGGCAGTCACATGCCATTAATTTTTTGCTGAAGATGAGTACAAACTAAGGCACAAGGAAATGGGTTTTCTTGCCTGGCATGTTGTCATATGTTTGTGGCAGAACTTTCTGAGAAAAAGTATTCTGCTTTATGTTTTTAGTAATAAACTCTACCTATTTTCACAAAGCTTCATTGTATGCTCTGACAAGGGCACTTAAATCCCTGATTCTATTATCAGTAAAATAAAATGTGAAATCTCATTATCTACCATAATGGAGTGGCACATGAAAATTGCGTATAGTCTGTTTCTTTTTAAAACATACAGGTTTTACAGTAAATTTTCTACAAGCTGAAATAATAGAAGATAGGTGGGATAACTGGCATACGCTGTGTACCTTGAAAGCAGCATACTATGGAAAGAATATAACCTTGCTTGCACTGGGTTGCATGTGATTTGTGATGTCATGCTGGACTGGAGACAGCTCTGCGCTGCGTCACCTCCCATGACCCGGCACCCGGGGCACAGCCTATTTGCAAGTGGATTAACCTTGTTGTGGATCATAGAACTTGCAGCCACATTGAGCAGAGGGACCAAAAGAAGGGAAAGGAAAATCCTGTCTTGAGACATCACTCCATGACCCTGACCTCTTGTAAGAAGAGTATGCAAATATAGAAATTCTGGGTAAGGAGATAACAGATCTTCTTTGAGGCAAGACCTGCCAAAGCAGTCCAATAGTGACTGCTATCATGAGCTCTGAGCAGCAACTTCCTAACCTCTGGTTTTCAATCACATGCAACTTCTCTGAAATTTGTACTTTCTTGACTGCAACTTCATTCTTCAACTCTGCCTGAACATAAATACTTTGCTTCTAGTATCTGACTGAGAAAACAGTCATTTCCTCATAAGAAGAAATCTGGGAAGGAAAATATACTCTGCAATAAAAAGAGGGTATTTAAAATAAGAGAAATTACTGTATTTTGAGTTATCTTTACTGAAGGGAATAGGGAGGAGATTGATTTTAATTTGACCAATGTCAGCAGTTAACATTTTATTTTTGAGAATGTACAATAGATTCCCCTTCTCTCTCCTATTCTCTTGCCAGTGCACAGACCAGCAAGGATGATCTACAGTACATGTGAGCACTACAAGTATTAAGTTTGCCACTTAACTATCCAAGCAATGGGGCTACAGCTGAAACAGGGGTTCCTTCATCCTTGGAGAAACTTGAAAAAATGGATTTGCTTTGATAACTCATGCACCACTTAATAAGAGGCTATCATTCTTCATGGAGAAAATGGGCAGCTGTTCATGTCTTCCCTTGTATGATCTATGAGATCTTTTTATTTCTTACATACAGAAGCATATGTGATGCCTGAGAGAAGATGGTGTCCCAATAATTGCACCCAAGAGAATGGATAAAATGTTGTTAGAAATTTAACTTAATCAAGCCCTTTCTTCTTAAATTGACCCTTTGTGATGTCACTGAATTTCCTCTTTTTGTGTATGAATTTTTCAGAGCAGACTTAGGATTTCAATACAAACCTTTTTTAAACTTGGAGAAACTGCACTTCTGTGCCTTTGAATTATATGACAAACACTGACATTTTTTGTCAACCATCTGATGTTGCATTGCTTCAGACCATACAAATATCTTCCCTAAGAATACAGGAGCTTGTAATTGAACAACCCATGACCAGTTCCTTGGATACAGATGTGATTCCAAGCTCCCTCCTGTCCCAAGCTGTGTACAAGCAGAGAAAAGGCTTTGGAGAGTGTCCTCTCATCATCTGAGTGCCCCACTGTGTGGTCTTCATATTTGATTACAGACCTTTTATTTGTGTATAATTTCTGTTATTATTTTGGAAACATTTAGATTAGATATAAATTTTGAACAGTATCTGCATTATTAGATCAGTTTTCATCCTGCTTCAAAGCCCAAGCCAAATCTACCTGATTTCTCACCCTTTTTATTTTATTAATAAGGACTTGCTGCAATGTTCTTCCTTCCAGTCATGGCACTTGATTAGTGGCTGTCTGATTTTACCATGTGTGCTTCAGTGAACTCTTATCAGTTCATAAAAATTTTACCTTATATCATAATCTTAGCTCGAGTTTGATGAGGTTAAACTATCATTAGTCTGTTTTACAGCCTTTCTGGACATATCACATACAGGGCCTTGTCCCTGTACAGCATCCGTTTGGTTGGGGAGGAGATGGAATTTACACCATGATACTTTGATCATCCATCACAGAAGTCTGGTCAAACTGTATTGCTCTTGAATATGTACTGAACCTTGCTATGTATAACAGAACTGTTTTCAGGTTTGTTTTGGGGTTTTTTTTAGCAGTATTACTAGACTTCTTGAAGAAATAAAGAAGTAATGGTACCTGTTTTTTTCTCTCTAAGGATTCTGAGATTATCTGGGTTTATTTAAACTGGAAAATAGTTTTACTTTCAGGCTTTATGCTGCTAGTGGCCTATCAGTTAGCTATCACCAAAATCAGGCTTAATAGACCCTTCAAATTTCTGTAGAACAAAATCACTCTAACTTGAAATCTTCTGCTGAGATATTCCTGTTGTACTTTTGCTTTGCTGCCTTTGTTGAAGTAATCTTTGAGATTATTAGCATCTGAGTCCAGCATGTGTTTTCCCTCCAACTCAAGGAAGAAGGGAGGATTTCTGAAGATAATAACAGAATGTAAACTACGTAGATAGAAAGTGTTTTCCTGATGTCTTGTTCCTATCTCTGAACAGTTTATTTCTGTAGGTACTACTTAAGCCTTGCAGCATAGCTTGAGTTGAATATCCGCTGGTATGTGGTTGGGATTAAAATTCTCATGATTTTTATCTTGACGTGTTCCAGTATTTTCAGTTTTATACTTTTCTTCATCTGTTAAATTCTGACTGGATTTGATCAAGCTGATGGATAATCAGCTTAGAATTTATTTGGATACAGTATATGGATTTGGATATAGAGAGCCTAGATAGTTTTTTTTCAAAATTCAACTAATCAATTCTTGACAAGGCTTCTTCAGTGACATCCAAAGTTACTTTTGGAAATTGTAGCCCTGTAACCTTAGCACCTCTCTCCATGTGGTTGATTCTGTCTGTTTGCCATCATAAGAGCCCCAAAAGCTCTACATTTGCAAGAGTGCCAAGATGTACCAGTCAGCCCAGTAGCATACCTCTAAAAAGATCCTGGCTAAAAGTAAAGAAAATGTACATTTTACAAAACAGTTACATTGGAAGTGAAAAAATGCTGTTACTACTACACACTTCATAACTTAGAATTGATCAGACTTTTCTGACATCATGCTTTAGGTGAACTTTCCATTTCTCATTTCCAAGTTAATGATCTGTTGGAGAGTGGATCAAGCCCGGAATATTTCACAGTCTGTCTCAGAAAATCTTGACCACTTGCCTGTAGACCACAGAGCTTTTAGGTACAGCAGCTGAGCACAGTGTGCCTTATCCATAACAGAGTGTGTTTTGTGACTCACAGAGTCGTGTGGGATCTGGGACTCCAAGATTTTCCAGGAGGGTTACAAAAGGCCTTAAAAAAGTGAAGAAAGACTGCAGCCCCAGTGACTCTTCCTTGCCCAGCAGTGTATCTGTAATGGCATGGTTCGGGGTGTCCAGGGAGGTAACAAGCATAACCTTCTTCAAAAATTAATCTTGATACCCTGACCTGTTCAGTAAAAGACCGTATGACAAAACCTGATGTTTTACTGTGGTGCCTCTCTGGGTGATATCTACATCTCTTCTCTGTTCTGAGCTCTACCCACCCACAGCTGACTTTGCACCACACTAGTCTATTGTTAGAAATGCCATGCTCAGAGTGAATTATATAACTGATAGCAGCACTGCCTTCCCTGGAGGATATTAAACATCTTAAAGCACTTGTAGGGAAGTGCTGCTGACATCAGTGTTGCTGCTTTTTAAAAAGTGGCTTGTTAATATTGAGAGTTCTGCATGCTCTACCACCAGTTTGGGCAGGGCAATTTTCAGCAGGTGGGGTGGTGATATGAGGTCAGGGATAGGGGAGAGGGAAACTATTTGTAAGGTGTCTCACCTCTACTTATACATATATATATACATATATATATGTGCATCTAGCTAAACTGACGAACAAAACTTGTCTCATTCCACACCTGAGTTTAAAAGCATGGTCTTTATTTCTGCTGTTGCCTCAGTCCCAACCTGTGTGTGGAGGGTGAAAGGCTGAGTAGTTTTTGCTATAATTTGTAATTGCTGCATAGGTGCACCATTGCCACTATCTAATGTTTTTTCAGAGTACCTCAAATATTTTTGTGTTGTAGAGTGAAATCCCAACATGGTTTTCATCATTTTATTTGGTCTTTGACTCCATATTCTCTCATCAGCATTAAAACTCTGGAACATTGTGCTGGGATTTTAGTTTTTAGGGAGGATTTTTGAAGTGTTTTGCATATGTGTGAACACCTGAGTCTGCCCTTTTACTATGTACCCACCAACATCATATTCTCAAGGCAGGCTAGTGAAACATCAAGTCATAGCAGCATTTATTTTAGCTGATATTGTCATGAAAGTATACCATCAGCCACTTGCTCCACTAAAATGTTGGTGAGGGAGGTATTAGAAAATGTACGACGAAGTTGGAAGGTTTTTTTAGTTTTTGTGAGGAGGGCATCTGCTGCTTTGGTCCAGGTACAGAGCAGATATTCTTTGTCCAGCACTGAGCTTATGTGCTGCCCAGGAGATTGGCAGGGACAGAGGTCCTATTTGTTCATAGCCTAACTTGTCTCTTTCTTCCATGGTGAAAGTAATTAATGTGAGAAAATAAATGAAAACAAAAGAAAAATGCCCACAACCATAGAAACCCCACTCTGTACAAAATCTTGTGGTAACTTTGAAAAGGTACAGCTGATTTTAGCAAAGAAATGTTCTCTAGGGAGAATGGATATTTTGATGAAAAATCCTGCAGGAAACTCTGGACAGTATTTAGCATTCATTTTTAAATTTAAATATCTGCAATGGGTATGTTGGGTGGTTTTGTTTTTTTTACAAAGTACTTCGTCTTTGGAACAATAATACACCCGAAACCTTAGCACAGGATTGTGTATATCCAGTAATGATAAGGCAAGCCCCTTGTTTTGAAGGGCTCTCTTGACCCAACCAAATTAGCAAATTAATGTTGTAGCATTCTCAGAGTGACCTTTTCCTGTGAAATTAACCTATTCTGATCAATCAGCAGTGCCCACATTTGACAGATGTCACTAACAGGCAAGAACATTTTCTCTCTGAAGATGGGAAGCTGATCACCTAATGAGTGCACTCACCACCCTGTAACAGGAGCAGCCTTCTGTTTGCAGGATGTAATTTCTTCTGTCTGCCTAGGAGCTGTAGTGATTTTCCTTAAAAAGAAAAATAATGGTGGGGGCAGAGGAAATATATAAGCACATATGTACTTTTTTTTTATATAATTCTTTCACCAATGAGGCAAAAATAAATCTTTATTGGGATGTAATACAGTCTGCAATTAGGATATTGATTTTACATGTTGTCCTGGTTTGAAAGATGGGTGTCTGCCAAGGAAGGCAGGAGTCTCCCTTGAAATCAAGGGGGAAAAAAAATGCAACCCCCTTCCCTCCAAATTATTATAATTTTGAAATCAAGGGACTTCCAGGCAAAGATATGGGAAATAGGAATAACAGTTCTTTGCTATTATATATCTATATGTGTGTAACCAGTCAAACAAACAGCAATAACTCCGGCAGTAACAGCAAACAATCACAAACCCAGTGCCGGCCTTCTCGGCTGTCGGGCCCTTTCCCCTCGGGTGCAGTTCCGCTCGCAGCCGGCAGGGGCGCTGGCGGCTCCCGGTGAGCAGGGCAGGTGCGATGGTTCCCCCGCGGCTGCAGGGGGCGCTCCGGAGCGAGCTCGGGGAGCACGCGGCACCGGTGCCCTGGGATCCCGGGAAGGGATGGAACAAAGGCTTCACAAACCCCTGGGCAGCTGGACCCTGTGTCCAGCTGGACTCTCGGGAACAGCAGGCTGGAACAGCAGGGAGGAGCACAAGTCCCAGATGGCAGACAAGATGTACTGAACTCTGGAGCTGCAGCAGAGCCCCCGGAGGTCTCAGCAGGCAGGGCGAGCAGGGCTACGGAGCAGCGAAGGCTCGAAGCAACGGCGGGGGCAGGGCGGCCACAGCCTGGCTCCCAGCGGGGCAGGGAAGGTGGGCTTGGGATCCCAGGGTTTCTCTGGTAGAAGGAAGGCAGCCAAAAAAGCAGAAGCCTGCCCTGCTGATGAATTCCTTCCAGCCTCTCTCTCCATCCAAACGCTGGGAACTAACAGCCCACAAGCTCAGATGAAAGAGAGTAGCCAGATGCACCCCTTCCTCTGTGGCCGGGTCTTTTGTTTTTCTTAAGCACCCAGTAATTGGTCCCCCTGGCAACATGTACTAGGAAAATTCTTTAAGAGAAAAAGAAAACAAAAGCAGAACTCCTAAAACCCCAACACATGTGATACTGAATGCACCATTAAGTGGAGGTGGGTAGTTAAAAGGAATGGTGCTGACTCTCAGTGCTTTTGAGGCACTGTTTGCCTGATCTGCCACTGATCCATAGCCCTACACCCTGTTGTCATATTCAGCCCCCTCCTGTGGATACCATAACCTTTCTTTCCCTCCCCCTCCTTCATGCACCCGTTCATCTGTTTCAGCTCTTGCCTCTGCCAGTAAGAGAAGACATAATCTTAAAAAAACATGGGGGACAGTGTGAACAACCACCACTAGAGTCCCTTAAACACATGGATTTGTAAAACTTGATTGTTCTAAGCCTGTCCAAGCTAGGACTACAAGTTGAATTAAACATAAAGCAATTCCTTTCACTGAATCAGTAAGTGCAAATAACATAGCTTGCAACCATGTTTTATTTCCCAGGCCAAAATGGTTCTTAACAGCTTCTGAAGGCTATGCTTCAGCCACCTGCTGCTAAAGTTGTTTGCATTTTCCTAGAAAATTTGATCTTCTACAACATTAAAACAGACAAGTATGCCGTCAGCATGCTTGTGCATGCTTGGGGCTAGATGTTTGAGTCATATTTTTTAATGAACACTATAACTTTCTACAAACTTTATTTTAGCAAGTATGAATGACAAGGATGGAGGGTGGAGAGCTGGAACTGTGGGAATTTTTCTCTCAGACTCACTTAATTTTACCTGCATTTTGGACACAAAGGCAATCCTCACTGCTATTGAGAAATGTCAGTTTGCTGTTTTGCCATGTACCTCTTATTTGCATTTCTAATACTAGCTTTCACTGCAAGATCCTGTTCTCTTGATATTCTTCTCTGGTATGTGTGCTCTGGTATTTGGGTTCCTGGAGGGACCTTAGAACATGCATTTTGCAGTACTTGTTTCCATTTTGCAGATACACTGAAGCACACTGTAATACCCGTTGATTTTTGTAGCTGGCATATGAATGTATTGTACTCCCAACAGGAGAGTGATTGAAATGCAGACGTTGAGAACAGCTGTTTACAGTGAAATCCTTTCCCAGTTGGTTTGTTCTGAGCAAGAGGAGTTTCCTAGAAAAGCGGATAACCCCTGCTTTTCCTTCCTAGAGGTATAAATGCTGAACAAAGGTTCCACATTTGCTATTTCACAATTCGTTTCATTAGCAAAGCTAACAACGAAAATTCCCTTCTCTAGGAGCTCTTCTCTTTTCTGCTATTGCTCTTATCCTCTCCAGGCCACCAAGTAGTGTATTACTTCATGCCTTCCCTTTGGTGTTCAACATCAGCAAAAGCATTAGGTACAGGCAGTGAGAAGTGATAATTTCCAGTATTGAAGATCATTAGAATTTCATGGGATTTACTTTCTGTTCCAATATTCCCATATATTACAGATCACTACTGTTTTTCAGTCTATTTCTCTGCACACTTAATTGATACTTAAGTAGCTAACAGGTAAATAAGGGAGGACTGGAAATTCAGATCCATTATTTTTAAATCCTGAGTCAAACATGCAGGATGACGAAGAGAAAAATTGTATAAATCAGCATTCTCTTGGGTGCTAATTTACACCAGATGAGGATCTTGGGTGCTATACAGTTTCTAACTTTTTAGTTTCTGTCTTAGAGTGATGCCTCTGCAGCTATGCATTAAAGCTGTTGTATGGACAGCAGGCAAACTGCACTTAATAACATGCTGTTGCTAAATCTAAACCACTTTTTTTTTCTATAGAAGTGCTTAAGGGGAAAGGAAACATCCAAAATCCAGTCCAAATTGTATCTTTATGAAACAACAAAAATAAAAAGTAAAAGCCTGACAAACTGAACATGTTTTTATTGTTATTAAAAAGAATGTGGATCTGGACTGACAGCTTGTAAACTAAGAGCAACTTGATCTGTTTTCAAATGCTGTACTATCCTCGGAACAACACATGGAAATAATGATGTTCTGTTAAATGATTCAATACTCAGGGATTTGATTTGTCTTCTTAGTAAAAGGAGATTATTTCTCAGAAGAAATATTTGTATTTTCATGCAGTTACCCTTTGACTTAACTATTGAAACCAGCAGAAAACAAGCTGTATCTCAGCAGCTGTGCGGAGACACATGCTCAGGTGATCTAACCCTGTTTTGCCCCTCACCACTGCTCCTTTTTAGCCTGATAGCCCAGTCACTCCAGACTTCCCCCCATTTGCTTTTCTACCCCCATGTCTCTTTCTTTGCAATCTTTGATGTGGTTAACTGGAGCCTTACTTAAATTGGAAAATTTTATCAGAAGTGCAACTGTACTCTTTCTAAACAGTGTTTTCACAAACATCACTTCCACCCTAGCTATTCATGTTTTAATCACACCAAGGGCAATAAAACTCCTCTTTATTTATGCTAGACTAATGCTTTCTTGAGTATAATGAGATAAACTTTGGCAGGTGCAACTGCAGATAATTTGTAAAAGCCCAATGGACATTTATTACTTCCCTACCATAATTATATGTGTTTGGAAAATGTGTGTCAATAGAGGTGAATACATACATACACGTGATTGTAAAAGTAAATGAACAAGACGTAAACCAAAACTGACAGACTAATTCAATAGGGAAGGAATAACCAAAGGAAAGAGAGCTGATTACTTAAATATGAAAAAAAGCGCCACATCAATACAATATTTTGGTTGCCCTGGCACTGGAGTGAGCCAGGAGCTGCTGTTACTCCTCACCAAATCATACCAGGCATCTCTGCTGGTTGCCAAGCCCACAAGTCTGTGTACAGAGATTAGACAGGAGGTATGTAAGTAACAACTACCACCAAGTGAATGAATAACTATAGAGTACAACCAAGTGCTTAACTTCTGAGAGAAAAGCAACATCTCCTTAAACAGCGTGTCTGTCATTCCACAAGACATAAACACTGTATTGCATAAATACTCTACTTTCTCTCCCTAAATGATGTTTTGCAAGTATTTTTTAGCAGCTGCTAAACCAAATTGTTTATAAATGTGGCAGTGGAAAAACTGCATCCATTAACTTTATCTGAAAAATGAAAAAGAACCCTGCTGTTAGGGAAGTAAAAAATAGCTGACAGCCATTTCTTGGCTCTTGGTGGGTTTATTGAGCTATTCACTGTGGTAGAGGGGACTACACAACCACAACACTGTTGAAAATTAAAAATACCTCCATAAATAGGTGGTATAAAATTAGCAGTGTTCAACCAGATGAACATGGATGCATTTAGCTGCAGCTTACATGCACATTGACTCAGTGAGAGTACACCTGGGGGTGAAATTCACAGTCCTGTGTGCAAAAGGTAGATGCTCACTTGACAGCAAACCAGTTCATTACCTTGGTGGATTTTTCCTCAAGAAATGTCAGTGTCTTTTAGCTTGGTCCAGGTGCGAGAGATGTTTCAAACCTAAATGTAAAACTGTTGGTTGAAGGTTAGTTACAATGTGATGCTGGTCCAATCTTAATGCATGTAAACACATTGTAATGCTTATCATTAATGGATTATGGTGCAATATAACTGAAATTATAAGAACCAAAATATTTTAATCTGTGATTTGTCTGTAGTAGCCTTTCCCTTCTCTCTATCCTACTCCTCGTTCAAAAATTTTTTCTTTTATTTTAATGGAAGCAGTGTCAGGATCAATTTTGCTGCATTTCTAACTGCTTTGCTTGGGGAATTTGCAATATTATTTCAACACAATTTTTAGGTGTCACCCCAAGGCTTCAGCTGACATTCTTCCCATTCACACAAATGTACCACTCTTAGATGGGAATAGGAAGACAAGCAAGGACAGAAGAACTGTAAAGTTGAAGGAAATAGCAAGAAAGAGCAAACCATACAAGGTAATGTTGAAAGTATGAATGGGGTCAGTTATCAATACCTAGTATATGAACACCTAGGACTGAAATTCAGGTTGGGAGCCAAATGATTCATCTGTATTTGCTGAGGTGAACAGTAAAAAGGGGGCAAAACACCATGTTGTGATTCACATATAGTACAATTTTATGTATACAAATATATAAAGGATATACAAAGTAAAAAATTCTTATCCTTTTAGAATATTTGAAGCTGAATTCAAAACTTTGGTAGATAATCATGGCAAAAGTCATGTTAGCCAAGTTAATTTTTCTCTAACTTTCAATATTTTTCTGACTTTGAAGCTAAGAAGGGTAGTGGAGACAGGACAGATGAAAATCTCTTATATCTAATTTAGAGTTAGAATTGGTTGATATTTTTTGTGTGAAACTTTATTTTTGCTTCAAAAGTTCTACACATAACAAAGCAATACTTCTAAAACAGAGTACATAGCCCTCCATTTAGAACTGATTTTAAAATTGGTTCTGGTTTGCAATCTTACATTACACTTTAAACAAGAAAACAAATGATGGATGTCTTGAGCTACATTCTGTTGTAGGTAGCAGAACAGATTTGACTTGCCTCATGGGGGACAGAACTGTGTGTGTGAAAGACAGCTCCTTTTTGGGGTTCTGCTGGAAAATGCTAAGGTAATGGGCTCCTTGGTCTTTAACAATAACAGATAACCTGCTCTCAGGTTCTGCAGTTGTGAGTTCAGTGAGATGAATGTCCAGTATTTGTGCTCAAAGCTGTGTTCAGGGCTTGTAGTTCAAAGGAAGAGCTAAGACAAAACTAGGACAAAAAGGACAGCTACTCACTGGAACATCTGTGGGCTATGTGACCAAAGGACACTTTCTGGGAGATACAAAACAGAAAACCAGATCTTCACCATGAACAAGAGATTGTATTTTTAAATTCTTGCAGGATGAAGGATTTCTAACATGAAAGATCAGAGCAATCAAAATTCAGGAAGACTGCTGAAAAGGATGTCACACTCCCTACCCTTTTCATCACCAAGACCATGAGCAGAAGGAAAAAGGGATATAATGCAGAAAGACACTAATTGTGAGCTGATCTCGCTGGGAAAAGGTAAATGACTTCTCAGGAGCTCTCCCTTTGTTTTTTTCTCTTTTGAATGTTGTTTCAGGCTGTTTCAGACACAAGAGTGCCAGAGTGATTTTGCCAAAATGATAGAGATCTGAAATGTTTAAAATAGAGTCATAGAATCCTTAAGGTTGAAAAACACCTCTAAGATCCTTGAGTCCCACAATTAACTCAGCACTGCCATCCATCAGGACATATCTCTGTGATTCAGTGCAGCCAGTTTTAGTTGTGTTCACTCTGACCTTAAGATAAATATCTTCCAGATCTGCACTGGCTCTCACTCTCCAGTTAGGAGGACAGATGGCACTCGTGACACCCCTTTTGCTGCTCTTGGTATACATAACCTCCAATCAAAATGATACTATAGATGTCAAAAACATGAAGCAAATTATGCTCATCAGAGCATGCAGAATAGCAAATAGACATTATTCCAAAAGCATGAAAATCATGGAGAGGCACTTAATACCATATGGCAGTACTCCGGTTTGGTGGGATCCGTTTACATAAGGGAACAAGACAAGATTTCAAACAACTTGTGCTGGCATTTTGTTTTCCTTGCTTTCCTGGTGTGTCCTTTTTGTTCTTCTAAGCCCCCTCTTTCTGAAGAAAATGAAAGCCCCAGCAGAGTTTTGCTGCTGTTTGTTGGCATTCCAGGAGACCTTCTTGTCTTGGTTATATAGATGAGCCAGTCAAGGAGCAAAAATGCCACCACATGGTTGTAATGACTGACAGAGTCACTTCAGTAATGAACCTCAGATGTTTAGGTACATTTAGCTAAACCTTAAATGTTTAGCCAATGAAAAACTGCCTGGCTGAAATGTGTTTTCAACCAAATATCTGTAGGGCACTATTTGAACAACAGATCAGCTCACACATCATCTCCCTGTGGGCTATCCACAGTCGGGAAAAGGAGCTAAATTCAAGGAATAGTCTGCAGTAAATAAACACTCTGCTGTAGAGTCTCTTCTTCTCCATTCATTTTTCTCCTAGTTTCTGCTAAGCACTTCTGGGCAGACTGTTTTCCCAGAGAACTCTGTTGATTGCCATAGGCTGCTGTTGAGGAATAAAGTTCGGTCACAGTCTCCAGTGTAATGTCAAAAGGGAAAACATTAATTAAAAGAAGAGGCAATCTAATACTCATGCCCTGTGAACAGACCCCAGACAGTACAGAGCTGATTCTTCTGTTTCATTTCTCCATTGTACTTTGGCATTTGTGCTGAGTCAGGTAGATGAAACTATGCCTAGAGCAACACTCTTTAACTGCTTTTTTTTTTTTCTATGTGCTGAACACCTGTCGCCTACTGTCCCAGTGCATTTAAAAGAGTAGAGGTCTCATATCATCATTTTTGTGTCTTTTTCTGAGAAAAATGAATTGAAATCTCTATTGATATTTAACAACTGCTCTTTGGTGCGAGATGATAATTGGCTAAAGAGAGATGCATCTCAGTGTGGTTCTGCTTGTGTTTTTAACAGCTTTCAGGCATTAAACCAGCAGGTCGGGTTCTGACCCAATATAGTGATCCTCATCATCCACAGAACAGAGAGAAATGGACAACAGATTATATTCCAAAGGGGAATGCAAGGAACAGAGTCATGAACAGCTTAGGAACAACTTCACTGGGAAAGTCTCTCGTAACATTGAACATTTTAGCTGTTAGGTTATGTCCCATGGTATCAATGCTTGTATCTCCTCAATAGAGATGTTAATACTATTGCAAAAGGGTATGGACTCAAGTGTATCTTAAATGAAGTCCCAAATAGTTCTTTGCCTCAATTATTTTTTTCCAGCAATGAGTTCTTCACTGAAGATATCAAATTGTTGCATTGTTTTCAATTTCACTGCCAGTCTTTTGTCTAAGAATAGATGGTTTACCTGATTTAATTTCTGTAAGCCATTAGTCATCACATATTACTTTGTTACCTTTCTTTCTGTTAAATTTATCATCTTTTTCTCCTCCTCCAAAAGCTTTTTTGAGCTGTTGATACCCATGTTCCTACTTCCGAAGCACTTTTTCTAAAGAATTTTCGTGACATAGGGGTCATGACAGTGCACAGTACAATGGATTTTCTGTGATGCCTGGATCATCTTCCAGAATTACCAACATTTATTTAAAAGTCAGCAACGTACTCAGGTAGGTCAAATGCTTTGTCCTAATTTGTGTTACCTTGCATTTTATGTGTTGTGCTCTCAGTTCACCCATCTTTACTGCATGTCGCTGGAGTGCCATACAGCCTCTAGTCCTAATTATTCTGTGTAACTCTGTGGCATCTGCAGGTTTTTGCCACCTAGCAAATCATTTTTAGATCTCTCATGGATAATATGAACTAACCTGCCTCACTGCAGGGCTTTGTGCAGTCACTGACAACTTTTTACACATTTTAATTGACCATTATTTCTCCTCTTTAATTTCTGTCTCTCAGCCAGTTTTTATTCAATGATGGGACTTTAGCTTTGGTTTTGTGTTTTCCACTGTACCTGTAAGCCATAGAGAGGTATTAATTCCTTGAATGTTTCCCTGTCTGGCAGCTAATTTTCTGTTGTCATTTTAGCTGTGGATACCAGGTCACTTGCAGCTGTTCCTGACTCCTGCAAGGCAGTAGGCTTGGCCTCTTTCCCAAGGCAAATCCTTTGCCTTCCCCCAAATTCCTAGTTTCCTCTAGAACAACCAAGAGCTACAGAGTCATATAAACAATACCCAAAGGCTGCCCTTCCCAGTAAGGGAGGAAAATTCCACCCCAGAGCAACCCAAAATCCACTGAACCAAGCAGCGTTATCTGAGGCAGTCTCATCACTTAAGGGAATGCAGTAACATTGCAGTAATATTGCCACACAAATTGAGATGTCTCACAGATCCAAACTCTGCCTAAATAAGGGCCATCCATAATTCAGTGCTGGCTGGTCTAGCAGTAGTGGTCATTATGAAGCAGTCTGGGGAAAAACGGGATCATAGGAAGCTGAAGCGGCTTGATAAATATTAACAAGTTAGTATCACACTGGGCGTAAATCATCTTAAACACCTCTATAATCTCTAAAACACTGCCTGTGCCTGCCCTTGGATGTAGTTGCACAGGTCTGAAAGTTTGTTCCTAATTCAGGCTGGCAAGGGTGATGGAAAGCACTCACAAGAGAGCAGAGTCTGGTTCTTGAGCTGCAGTTATTGCTTAGCATATACTTAATTAATACTTAGTGTTCTTTGAATGAGAATGAGTTTTTAACACATACAAGCACCTACTGCTCCACAGCTCTCTGAATCAAGGTTGTGCTGTCTTAGAGCCACAGGATCCTTCTACTTTGTAGAAGCAATCTTTGACCAGTTTTGTTTTCAGACACCATCTCTAGCTGAGCACTGAGGCTGCAGTTCAGAAAAAAAATCTCCAAGTCCTCTAACTGGAAATATTGCTTCTCTTCCCTACTGGAATTAAATTAAAGAAAAGTGACATTCATTTCTACTGATGTAAGTATTTGCAAATACGTATATTTGTAAAACTTTAATTTTAGGCCTAAGTTAACCTGACATGTCTTTTTAAGGAGCTTGCCCAGGGCCACACAGTGGCTCTGTGTCAGCCAGGATTAGACCTCAGGAATTGTTGCCTTTCAGTCCACTAGACCAAGCTGCCTCTCATGCTGCCGTCAGAGCTCTCCAGGCCAGATCAGATCAGTCTGATCGCTTTCTACATGGGGTTGATCTTTAAAAACGTGTATGTTAACTGCCTGAGAAACCAAAATAATGGTTTCCTATACCAATAGAGGGCATAACCGGTTTTTCCTCTTTTGATTTTAATTTTTTTGTAAGACAAAATTAAATCACACCTGTGCCCTAAACTTCAGAAAAAAAAAATCCTGAGGCACTTAAAGCTCCAGAGATGCTGGTCCCACTTTGTGTTCTCATCACTTCATCTTTACCTTTTAGCAGGATTGCCTTTTCCCATTTGGCCAACTCCAGAAGGGATGTGGGTGGCATTCACAGTAGCAAGAAATACACACGAACTCAGGGTAAAAGACTTGAACCCAATTAAAGCATTAACACCTTCTTCATTATTATTTCAGGTACACCTGGACCACAAAACATATTATCCAGAGGCTTTATTTTGTGTTATCTCCTTGTCTCAAGGGCTGTGCAAATCAGATGGTGCCTGTGTTCCCGGCTGCATCATGCTCCTTAAGGAGCAGTGGAAATCTGCTTCCAGCCAAGGTCTGGCTCCAGGCTTTGACTGCTTCTTCTTCCTTCCCCACTTAGCTTGTCTTAAGCTCCAGGGCAGGACACACTGCACGTACTTTGTCAGTCTGCTGCAGGACTCACTGACTGTCTGCCTGATATGTCGGACACATGCTGCAAAAGAAGGGTCTTGCAGCTGTGCTGCAGCAAGCAGCACAAAACCCCCAAAGCCCTGTGCCTGCAGGAATGTCCATGCTATACTCTCTGTTGCCACGCTGGGGCTGTGCATCCATCCCACTCCGAGCACAGGCTTCCCTTACTGTGGCATCCAAGGGATGAGTTTTGGGGGTCACGCCACATGGAGAGATTTGGGGAGCTGATGGCATGACAGAAAGATCAGAGGGGTTTTTTTTCACAGTAGCTGTGAAGTATTTGGAGCGTGAGAAGAGGATACTTAGCAGAACAGAGATTTTGAAACAACCAGCTGAAGGTCTGACACTAAGGCAATTAACAAATCAAGACAGATTATGTAGATTTCTCTGGATCTACTGGGAAAATGCTGCTTATTGCAGTTTTCCAAAGCCCTTTAAAACTCTGCCTTTACTAAGCCAGACTAAATAGAAGACCATTCAGCTCCTTTTGTGATGTGATAGGAAATTTGCCAGCTTTCAGATTTTCATTATATACACACAGTAGCTGTGGGAGAACTTCTTACCATCTGCAGGTAATAACAGTAATGTCTCACACTGTTTCCATGCCTTTCATCTGTGGATATCAAAAGGCTTTCTAAACATTAACTAGTTAAATGGCACTGCTCCAGTGAGATATGTACTTCTAACTTGGGTGGCTTGGGTGACTTTAAGAGCTCTCATAAGGCTGTCAAGGCTTTGCTTACGAGGCAAAGATAATGATCAGGAAAGATGTGTTGGTTTGGAGCCTGAGGACTAGGACAGTTTAGGGAGGGGAACTACTTTAATTGTGCCATTTTTATGTATTTTCACTGTGTTCTTAAAAAACCTTTAGTGACCTAAAATCTGAGTAGCCATGTAAAAGGAGATAAACATGCATCTAGGGATAGCTGAAAGTAATGTATTTTGTAGGGGAAGGAATATAAAAAGTCTTGATGTTGACTCAAGGTAAAACAAAACCTAACCAAACTACTCCCACAGTAGACACAAACCCTTTGGTGGCCTGTGGTGGTGTTCCATCAAACCCCTGAAAGCTGAATTTACTTTTGGAGTTTTTATCATCCTTTCAATAGATTTACTTTCTAATGGAGGAGGAGAAAAAATTTTTCTGGCACAGATGTTCTATTATTAGATGGGTTAATTTTTTTTATATTTCTATCTGAGAAACAGTGAAATCACTTTGGCCATTTTAAAGGGAATCACTGGGAATATGAAATTGGGTGTTGCTTGTACTCAGACAGCTGAGTTGTATCCATCCTCACTCAGAGCTGAGGTGAAGAACCCTCTCTCATTCAAATTCAGCCTTTGTTTAAGCCGGGCTTTTCAGGAGAAGGAAGGAAAGCACTCACTTCCCAAGAGAGACTGGGCGTCTGGCAGAGACCAGCCCAGATAACTCTGAAGTATCTAAGCTGTTCAACTGGGACTGAAACCAGGGCTTACATTCTGGTGACATAGCTTTTCCTTTGCTGTGATCTGATGAATCCTTTAGGCAAAGCCCATGGGGCTCCACCATCAGCAGTGTGGTACTGACTTGCTGAGGCGGGTATTTGAAATTCTTTGATGCCATTGTTTTGCAATGAGCTCCACACAGACAAGATCCCAAAGAAAAAATGTATTCAGCTCTTGGGCCAAGTGAGATGTAGCTCACAGTGGGATTGCTGCTGCCCTGTGTGTGTTTATGCAGCTGCCGACCACACTGTGATAGAGGTACTCCCCAGTTGTGTCCTAAACCTTGTCAGGCCAACACCTTCACAGAGGTAGCCTAGAAGAGAAGGCCAGACAGAGTAACCATCTATTAAACTGTAACAGTCTGCCAGGCTCCTTGGCATTCCTTGGTCAGAGCTGCTGTTTTTAAGACACAGACATGTTTTAGGATACTCTCATTATGTTATCCTGTTTAGGAGACAGTGTTAGACCTAGAGGCAAAGAACTATGAATATGCATAGAGAGCAGTGCTAGAATTCAGTCACGCTCAACACTGAAATATCCTGGTATAAAACCAGGTCACCTTAATTTGAATCAATAGACTTCCTGTACTTTTAAGCATGCAAAGAATAGCACTGACTTCAGGGGGACAGTTTGAATCCTTAATATTAAAGATGTATTAGAATTCATGGGAGGAGGGAGACTAAGTATGTATGTGATTTTCTCACTCCCATACCAACACTGCTTCAATGTTACAGGAAAGCAGTGGATACTACTTGGGCACTATGTGTCCCTACAGGAGAGAAGTTACAAGTCCCATCTTTAAAAAAAGGTAAAAAAATAATCCACTGTGCATTTACTGTGTGAAGCCAGCATGAGAACCTCTTCAACACCATAATAAACACCCAACACTTCAGCTGAAGTGAACATACACCTCAGCAGAAATGAGTATATAATTATCACTTCATTGTTTAATTGTGATCATGCCCCAAGGACTTGTACCATTTCAAAGACACAGGTGGCAGTCTAAGTAAATGCAGGATAAAATGCCTGTGTGTTATGATTTTATTTTTTAAACACAAAGTTTAAAATCAGTGTTATATGTGTTTTCAGTGGGTAACACATGGATCTCCTTCCCTTAAAATACTCTCCACAGAATCTGTATGTGTTTCTGACTGATCCTGCTAGGGCTGGAAACTCTCTCGTGCCCTCTGACAGTGTCCATCTCACAACTGCAGATTTTAGCATTGACCCACAGACCCCACTTGAGCCCCCATGCTAACTGAGGACATTCCAGCAAGGGTGGGTTATGCAGGGTCCCACTGGTGTTAGCAGGAGCAAGGAAAAGGCTTTAAGAAGGGTTCTTATACTTTTGCTGAACTCAGCTGGAGTTGTGCCGAGCTGCTCACCATTACTTTGAAAAGCAGAGAGCATAGTGTGGCCATCAATCTCAGAAGATCAGAGTCAGGCAGTCCCCTTCAGCAGCTGGTGCCAACTTCTGAAGAATTCTTACTACATTTCTCTTGAACTCTTCTTCTTGTCTTCTTTCCTCCTTTTTTTTTTTTTTTTAATTACTTACAGTCCTCGATATCCTACTGATAGGAAGAAGATGGGTGTAAGGGGAAGAAATGTCCTACATAAGTAGTTTGTATTCTAATTATTGCTTGAGCAGTCAGGTGCCTTTAACACACATACAGTGCACGTACAGTTCTTGCTGTAACTGCAACATAGCTCACTGCTCATGAAAATTTACAGACTCTTTCAATCTTTAAAGTCAATCCCAAAAACAACTTTCAGTATACCAGAAACCTCACATCCTTGAAGGAGAAGGGAGAGTCACAACAAATTTCTTTAGTGCTGCATTGTACTTCATCCCAAGTGTTGGCTAGCTTTTATATTTTTCATTTAGAAACGAAAGGAAATGCTTATCATTTGTTTATCATCTGATAAACTGGTGTACTGGAGGGCAAGTCCTATTTCTGTAAACAGGCATTGATGCACTTAAAGTATTACAAATGGTGGTTGATGAATATTCAGCTTACCCATTTTCTTCTCTGTGGATTTATTTTGGAATAAAAGGGAAGGCATAAGAAGACTAAATCAAGTATATCTCTACTCAAAATCTTTCTGCAGTTCTCTTATACCACTCTGGGTGCACAACGAATTTATGAAAGGATTCTGCATTTTATTTGTGTCTGAGAACAAGCCTCAGGTGTTCTGATGCTCCTCAGCATCTCCTGTGGCCCAGCTTGTGTGAAGTGCTGAGACCATTGCTCAGACAAGCACTTGCAGGCAGGCAGTGCATGCCCCATGCAGGGTGCTGCTGAGCCAGGATCTGGGCAGCTGAGCACTGGCCCAGGGAGGAAGCACCTCAGAGCTGTAGAAGGATCAGGGTAAAGGCTGAAGAATCTGGGAGGATGGGACTCAGAAGGATTGCTACCTTCACATGAGTGTGTTGGCTGGAAAACTGGTAGGGCTGGGGTGAAATGGGCAAAGCAGTGAGATCTTAAGCTGTGTATATGAGGGATTGAATATGTGTGCAGTGGATCCCAGAGCTGCACTAGATGTTAGAGGTGGTTTGCAGGCCATGGATATCTGTCAAGTAATTCACTGCTGCTGCTTGAGGGTGGGAGGTTTAAAAATGTACTTTCAGAGGTAGGAGATTTGAGGTCAGATAATGACATGACAGCGACTTCCTAGGAAACTGTAAGCTTTCCATAATGGCATCTATACTGAATTATTGTCCCTATATAACATTTAAAAAAAAGCCCAAACCCCCAGCCAAAAGAAATGAAAAGGAAAAATAAAAACCCTGACATATACACACTCACAAGCCATGATGTTGCTTAATGAGAGCACTGTTTGCAGTAGAAACTCACTCAGCCACCCTTCTAAGTGCTGCCATCACTTAGGGTAAATGGTTTCATAACAGCTTGGAACAGAAATTGTTACAAGTCAGAGATGTGTCATTCAGAGCAAATCTAGAGAGAAGTCAAGTGACTATGATATGTGAATCACATTGAATTTGGCTGACTACAGGATATAATTACCTCCATTTATTGTGTTTATGAACATTTCTTTGTGTGAAAAGCTGTTTCTTCAGTTTTTAAAATACTTTGGTGGGACACAGATTGAGATAAATTCCAACAGAGTGGGAGAAATGCATCCTTGCACCTGTTTCTCCATCATTAATCGTATTAAGTAGCTGAGAACAATTATGCATTGTATTCTTACAGTTTGAGTTTAAAACAAATGCCAAAGACAAGATAAAGGGACATTATTAGCACAAATAATTAGAGGGAGCACCTTTCTCTGAGTGATTTCAGCATCACATTTTTTGCCTGTGTCATGTCTAATTGTTAAACAAGGAGCACAGTTTTAGATAAGTGACCGAATAGCCTTCTCCAGTTAAGGTTTACCTTATAAAAGAGAGGAAAAAGTAAGTCTCTCTTCTCACTGCCTCATTGATTGGTAGTCTATCTGCCTTGTCATCCTTGATGCCTAAAGGCTGTATTTCCAGATGGAGAAAAACTTTTAGTGTTCCTCACTTTTCATCAGTGATGTTATTTCAAAGGTTAGAGGAAGTGAGACAATTTGCATAAAACAACCCTTAAAGAAGTAATGTAGAAAAGTGACTCAGCCCCTGCTCCCAGATTCTCTCTCTATAGTCAAATATGAGAAGTCCCTATTGGTTTTTCTGGCAGTGCAGAACAATGCTTTGAGGAGAGGGAAAGACCCGGTTTGTTGCAGACAAATATTGAGACAATAAAGCACATGAGCATCTGGCTGTTTCATACAGGCAATTTCATACATGCTTAATGTTTGAAAACTAGAAATGTTTCCTTTTTCAAAAGGCTGGAGTGCTGACTTGGTTTGGGACTGCCCCTGAAGCTCCAGATCTACAAAATGAGCTTTTCTTTCTGTCGGGACAAAGATGAGCTGCAATGGGGTGTAGCAGTCAGGGGATTTTGTTCTCCTGACAACAGGTCTCTCAGGTTAGGACATGATGCCAGGTGCACCAAAGCTGTCTGCAAGGGTCTGCAGCTGCACTGTTCATAAGATTTAAGCAAAGCACCTCTTTCCTTGATCCAGGGCAGCAGTTGTTGGAGTCCATGCTTGTTTAACCACACAGACTGTCATTAACATTTTAAACATCTTTGTTAACCAGGAACAGCCAGGAAACCCTTACTTCCAGATTGCCTTTGGGCAGCAGAGAAGCAAACATATTGGTGATTGCCATGTTTGTGGATACATTTCTCTCAGCTTGAAGCCGAGAAAACATGACCAGGAATCTCTTCTGCCAAAATGTGCCTTTACACCTGCCTCTGTCCAGAATATGTCTCGCTTCACACACATGGATGACAAATGAACAAACACTATGAGACCTGGTATTTAAGTACATTGGGGGTAAAGAGAAGTATTGGCATGCTGTGGCATCCATAGGCTCCTGTTTCCTGGCTCCCAATTCTATCAGCCAGTGTCTAGGATATCATCCAGCTCCTGGGGTCTTCATTAATGCCTTCTGCACAGGGCAGCAGGAGGCAGTGAAGAAGTGAAAGACCTAAATGCTGGTTTGTACGTTTTTGCTACAGAAGATGCAGTTTCTCAGACTGACACCAGCTGCTCATAGGCAAATGCAGACCAGCACACAGATACAGCCAGCCTATTTTTCTCTTTTTTTTTTTTTTTAAAGTGCCATCCACTCCCCTTGAAAATCCCTTCCTTAGTGCAGTGTGTCTGCTTTGATGTATTCTGCAGAGAAACCAACACTTCTCTGCAAGAACACCAAACAGCACCATGTTACTGCCACCCCGAAGGTCTGCCTTCACAGATCCATAGCAGTGACAGGGGGTAGGATCCAGGAGAAGAGAGGATGCAGACGATCCTGCAATCTTTTCAGAGGAACAGCCTCAAAAGGTTTGGCTGGGATTGCCTTGTGCTGGGTCCCACAAGTTCAGCTGCCATGCCACTCACACCCACGGGAGCCCTTCTTTTCAGTCCCCCCAGCAGGGACAAGGCAGCACAGGCATCTCCTTATTCCGGGCACTTTCCCGGGCGCCCCCATGCTGTGCCCAGATGTCTGAGTTCACATCGAGCTTGTACTCAAGATTTCTTCATTCAATTAGCTCTCGAGCAGCGTGATTATCACTTGGACCTTTTCTGATAAATGGCATTAATTCACGGGAATATGCTAATTAAATAATTTGCATTTTCCCCTGTTGAAGAAAGAGGCCTGAGCTGTAACTATCACAGCCTGGACACAGATGTGTCTCACATGCTCGTTTCATGAAATACCTCCCATGGAAGATGGAAGTGGGCCACACAGGGCTGATGCAGAGTCCAGGGGGCCATCCTGCCCAGGAAAGTTTCTCCAATCTTCTGTAAGAAAATGTAGCGGTTCACTTTTCTTTCCTCACTCACCTCTCCTCTGCTATCCATTTTTTTTGAACTTTTGCATTTATGTTCCTAATTAATTTAACAAGTGAATTGTGCCATTTAATTCAGCACATCACATCTCTTTGTAGTGCACACTCTTCAGTAATAAAGTGGCATTATAAATTATTCCATTTTTCAAGCTTTGAGTCTAAATCAAATAACATAGGATATCTTTGAAGACATTTTTATTGCTGTTCTTAAAATATATGAATATTATAGTAGTTTTCACACAATGGAAACCAACCCCACTTATTTGTTTTGCTTTGCTTTAATTTGATAGGAAGTATACGTATAATTATATTTCTCCCTTTTATCTGTCATTTTTCCTGGAGCCCAAATGGAGCGTGCTTCTACATAAAGCAGGCAATGAAAGGGATGTCACCTCTTGAAAGAGATTTTGCCTGTTTCCAAACAGAAATATTTTAAGGCAGATTGACTGTTCTGAATAGGTTAGAAGCAGACTTTCATAACCTCAATTATAATACATTGGTAACAACATTTGTGAGATTAGAAATTGAATTAGGTAGGTAGAGATGTATTAGAAAATAAATGTAAAACATACAAATAATTCTGGAAGTGCAATTTCTAAAGCTGTTCTATTCATTAAAAATCTACTTGCTGATGTATGATTTATTGTGTGTTGTGTAAATAAACTGCATTGATATGAGAGGAAAGAGGGAGGGCTGTGTGTAACATCTGCAGCCGACTCGAAGCCCTTGCAAAGGAGTTTTTCACAGCTTCCACTGCACACAATGTAATATAACATAAAATATGGGTGATTTGAAACCTTCTTCAAGAGACCGGCTGTCTTAGCGTTTTCAGTTAGAAGAGTAAAGGGGAAAGATCACTATATACAGCTTTACAAAGGATGGTGATTGGTTCTTATACAAACTATATGTCAAGGGTGTTGTTCAGGTATTGTTAATCTCTAGCCTGTAGGATGTGATTAGAAGAGTTTCTTTTCCATTATCCATGATGTGCTTGGCACTTTACAAATGAACGTTTGTTTCTACCACCAAAGGATTTACATTTAGCCATTTAGTGAGCTTGTGTAAATTAGAGGTAGGTTTGCTGATGGTAGCTGCAGGTACAGCTAGGCTGAAAGTAGGCTGCACTTGGAAATTTATAAAAGGAGCAGAATTGCAATGGATCAGCTGGAGCAGAAATTCTAGCCCCAGCATTTGACACCCGGCTCATGGTCCAAAATGGGACTAGGTGGGAGAAAGCACAACTGCACTGATGTCAGTAGTTTCAACTACATGCCCAGCTGCTTTGCTCCTTGGAAAAGCTCACAGCAACTAGCACAGGTTTGTGAACCTGGCCCTTATCTTTAAGTGCTTTACTTAATACTTTTACTTTGGGGTTTTGCTTGTTCTTTCTATTTTTTTGTAATTTTTTTTTTAATGGTGAATAATTCCTATATGGCTCATCAGTTTTCACAGCATGTTTTGGCTTTCTAAAATTTGACATGAGTGACTGTGAATATTTTTGTTGTTTTTGTTTTTTTTTTTAACAGTAAACACTGCATGACAGAGCTAATAATTTTTTGTGGCTCCATTCTGATCAACAAAGCAACTGAATTTCTGAATGGGCTGTCTTTCAGTTTGAAACAGTGTTTTCTCATTGACAGTGTTAGTAGTGGACATGAAATAAATGAAAAGTTACATCAAATTGTTATTCCCATCAGACTTACCCCTAGTGTCTAAGCATTGATTTTACGGCAGAGAGTAAACCTCAATGCCTTCAGCTGATTAATGTCCCATTCCCAATTTGCATGCATGGATAGCGTCTACCCAAAGGTCAGAACAGAGGAGTGAGGTGAGCTGTGTTAGTACCTCTTCCTCAAGCATGAGTTTGACAGCAAAGAGATGGAGAAAGAAAGCATGTAAAGATTCATGCCCATGGGAAGGGATCAAAAAGGTCCATGATGTATATGTTTCTTTTAATCAGGCATGACAATAATCAAACATACATAGTGGCAAAAAAAAATAAAGTCTTGTCTACTTCTGCTTATTCAGCATTTACCAAATTCAGCTCCTCTCAGAAGACTGAGGTTTGATTTGTCATAGGGTTTTCTGGTGCTGTTGTTTTCTGAGGCAAAGCATGCATGCAACAAGGGCAACCACAGGGAATGATTGCCAAGAAGAATCTTGTGGGGTTAGTAGGAATGAGAAAGAAAGATGGGCAAGAAGGAGAAGAAGTCAGGTAAATTGACCATAAGAGTCTGTATTTCCAGTCACTGATTAGTGAAGGAGGTAATTGCATAGTTGAAACTTAGTTTGGTATAATCATGTAAGTCCATTTCTTGGAAATTATGAATGCAGAGAGGGCCATCAGTTTTTCTTTAAAAGTTTGACTTTAAAAGAATAAACCATGGACCAATTTCTGTAGTAACCAGCTGCTCCTGAAAAAAAGAAAAAAAAATGCATAAAGTGGAGGCTCCAGAGATGCAGCTTCTCCACTCACCGTGTGGAGGACTGTCATTTCCACAGTGCAATGGATCCCTCTTGCTCTGCAAGGTTTCCTATGCTGCATGTCAGCTCAATTTCTCAGTGAACTCACAAAGAATTGTGGAGGCCTGGTGACCAGACATCCTTCCCTCTGCAGTGATGCATTCAGACCACCTGAACTGGGCACCAGGCTGGAGCAGAAGTCCTCATGCCAATGGAAGCTTATACCTGAATGTAATTGAAGATTTCCTTGTATTGCTTGATTTTAGGTGGTGTTTTAAATGATTGAAAAGTGAGGTCTGAGTCCTGAAAGCACTTGCATGTGGTGGGAATCGCACAATCAGGTCGTGGGGTCAAGTTTGCAGTGGTTTTTGAAATGCCTGAGCAGTGTGTCTCCTCTCAGAGGATTTGTAGATAAGAACTGTGGAGAAAAGAGGGGCTTATACAGTGTTTAAACTAATGGGAGGTCTGTCTAAAGGCTGAGTATTGAGCTTGTGGGTGACTAGGTATTAAGGCAGCTCGAGAGGTCACTTAGCTACAATAGAAAACTAGAAAGCAGATTGTGAAACTGTCATTTGTTTGTCCTCAACTGCCATAGATGATTCTTCCACTTTCAAAACACTAAACCAGTCCATCTGCTACTGGAAATTCTATGTATTGTCTGTGTTTCACTCTGGGACCAGTCCAAGGCCCTGGATTAGTTGGTGTTGCCCCTGCCCTGCCGTCTCCTGGGCAGGCTGTACCCAAATGCAGCTTGAGGTGGTGGCACCGGGGTTCTGAATGCAGCAGAGAGGCCATAAAGGGGCACACATGGGTGTGAGAGGAGAGCAATTCTCCCAAAATGTCAGCTACTGCCTCCACATCACTCCTCAAGCAGTGCTGGCATGGCAGATCCAGCTTTTTGGGTACCTGGACATCCCAGGTGCGTGCCTTTGTCCTCTTCTCTCCCATTTAGCAGGGGAAGTCTGTTTTCAGTCTGGCACCATCTCCTTTTCATCCTTTTGGCAGCAAAACTCCATCTGCTTACATTTCCGAGGAGCTTTGAGCCAGCCCCATCTCATAAACATGTGCTTTGCATATTTGCTGTAACTTGTTACTTTCCTTATAAGTAGTGACATCCCCAGGTGTAATGCTTCCAGAATCAATAAATGCCATTAAAACCTTTATGCACGTTGTAGCTAAGAGATTGGGAGTGTTTGAATGAGTCTCAAGTTAAGCAAGCATATAAAGTTGACAAGCATTCATTTTAAACTATGGATGTGAAGGTCAGATCTCAAAGATGGTTTAGTTACTCGTTCATCTGAAACACCTGCACTTTTACTCTCTGGCTTGTTTTGATTTATTAAAATAGAAAAGAGAAATTTTTTGAAAGCATAAGGCATATTTCATTTTCTTGCTTTAGACTCTTAAAATTAACCCTTTTATGTTTGCTTTAAAATCTTGAGGGTGTTTTTAATCACTCAGGGTTTTTTAATCGGCAAAATCTTTTAAATTATCCCCACTTTATTTGATTCTGTTTTCTATTTACCGTGAAACCAACTTGAGCTCTTGATAAATGGTACTTCAATGCCCATTCAGACAGCGTGCAATTAAAAACTAAGCTTAAAGAAATTCATAAATATGTGATTGTCACAAAAATTGAATCTGATATTTTGGGGGAAGCAGGGGAGAAGGTGGGCAATTTCTTCCAGAATTTTTCAAAACTGGGTGAGAGGAAAATATGGGGAAGAACCCCAAATAATCACTTTTTGCAAGTCTGTGAAAGTACCTAACATCCTTGCTAACCAAACATGGTAGGCAAGTTTCTATCTTACCTTGGTCTGTTTTCCCTTTATCTGCTTCAGCTTTATTTTACCTGTCCCTTCAGCATGTGATACCATTACTTTTCAATCCAAATACACTTTCAGTACTGGAATTCTTTCACTGCAGCAACTAGTCAGCTCACATACAGAAAAGGTCTCTAATACTACTCTTTCCAGACTTTGCAAATATTGTATATTGTGTGACACTTTCCCGTGCATCCCCATCCCTCTGCATCTACCCAGTCTGCAAGGAATGAGACAAGTTTTTTTGTTTAGGTTTTTTTTTTGTTGTTTCTTTTTTGCAGTGAGTATGACTCCTTTTTATCCAGAAGCAACCCTGATACATGTTGGTATTTGTTCCCAACCCACCTACATCTCAGGATGTGGAATACTCATTTGGTCTCCTCACAGATTTCTTCTTTGTCTGTGAGCATGACAAATGAACAAAACTGGAAAGCTCTACCTTATCCAAAGAGTCCCCCATGGTTTTGCACAAAAGTTAGTGCCTGATCATTCCCAAATGATGGGGTAGGGGAAACATAGTGAAAACGAGAAGCAAAGTAGAAATGCACATTAGTGAAGTGTCTAACATATGCTTCTGTTTCAGCTTCATACACCTTCATCTCAGCCCTCCCCCTCCAGTTTGACATCCCCACCACTTGCATACAATCTCACCTACCTCCAGTGCATGTTGCAAGGAAAGAAGCTATTCCATTTTGTTAAAGACACAGCCCACAGTATGATTCATTAATTTATCATTGTAGCAAGTACTTGAAGCCACATCAGTTTTATGGCCACCGTTAAGTGTCCCACCTAACACGAAATGAGAGCACCTTGCAGTACCTGCCTAATATCAAAGTGATAATTGCACCATTGCACTGTTTTATGAGGCAGTAATCCAGCTCCTGAGCAGACAAACTACCAGGCTGAAGGCTGAATAGTTTATCTTGATGAGGAAACTCCATTTTTGTGGAGTAAAATAGCATGATGGTACTATCACCATTTTTCTGTGCTTGTTGTAGGAATTCTTTTGAGTTATGGTGTGTTTTGTAGGGGTTTTTTAAGTACTTGAATGTGCCTTTATCCAACAGCTAATGGTCATCTGTGTATCAGCTGCAGGAGACAACACTGACTCTGTTTATTTTGGGGTGTGTGTCTGTAATTTCTGCCACTGCTGAGGCCTAGGCAAAGCCCCCACAGGCTGCCTCACTGCCTGGCACATCACAGGGGTAACTTTAGCGCCCCAGGGGTTTCTTACCCCTTCCACAGAAGTGCACATGTGTATGAAAGGGTGTTTGTGTATGTATTCCTCTCACATACAATAACCTTGTGTGGTTTGTTAGTTTTACCCATTTTGTACCTAAGTGGTTCTTGATGACTTAGGCATCTTTCTTAAGCTGCTGGTTTTGTTATACAAAACTTCCATGCTGAGTTGAACAAAATCAATAAATAAAAACAGGAGGATATTTCAGCCGTCTTTCCGGCAAGCCTCTATTCCTCTTGACATGTGCAGGGAATGTTGAAAGGCAAAATTACTTCAAAATCAAATGATAAACAGTGCCCTTTGATTAAGTTTCGCTTATATAGAAGATTCTGAAGAGAAAACAAAAATGTGTTTCTCTCTGTCTTACTCATAACTTCTTTCCTCAGGCTTAATAGAAAAAGATAAAATGGGAAGAATTACAATGGCATTTGCCAATTTGCAGGCAGAATATATTGCAGGTGAGCAGACATTCACCTTCAGAGATAAAACGGAGTCTGAGAGAAAGAGTCCACATTGTCCTTAGAAGTAATGATCGTTCACATCACACTGGATGTTTGTTATGTGCCGTTTGTCAGTCAAACAGCAGACGTCTTTTTTGCTACACTCTGGTCTCACAGTTCAAATAAAATAATGCCGTAATAGATGAGGCTGTCCAGGTCACAGGAGTTACTAAATGTCTTTCCTTTGCACCTAAACCTTGTTTCCACACACCACACAAGATGAATGATATGATCCCTGTAATATTTATGTTAAAAACAAAACAAAACAAAACAAAAATTTGCTATGGTGTGTTACTGAGGGAAAACAGGAAACTACGAGAGGACAACAGGACAACTTCAAAGTAAGGATCACTCTGCAACATGGTTTGCAAGGGGATACAAGAAACAAAAAGCCACATCCTTGTCTGGTTCCTGTGTCACCTGTGGAAATACTAGATGGCAGCCTGAGGAGGATAGCAGCTTCCCTGGGTTCCCCATATCTCCTGCTTTCCCAGAGAACTGGGCAGGGCTGAAGGTGGGTCTGGGTTTGTTTTAGGGTCAGCTCTGCCAGCAGTACAGGCATACGCTGCACCTTCTTCTGGAATTGTTGCAAGATCTGCAGGTAGATTTTTCTGTGTTCCTAAATTCTCAGAAGAGTCTGTTACATCAGGATGCCTAGCTTGGCATAAGTTAGAAGAGCCGGCTGTCAGAAGATGCTGAACACATCCTTCCTTTTGCCCTCTTTCCCTTCCTCCCCTTAAACAGAGCCCTTTCAAGGCTCTGAAGTACAGGACTTCCAATTGCTAATCCATTTTTAAAGACTCTGATTGGTCTATAGGTATTCCTGAAACACCTTATCTCTGGTCTCCAGCTGGAAATGTAATGCAGCACATAATTGCACAAGTGTCTCAGTAATGGTGCAAATTCAAATTAAATTATGGGATATTTCACACTGTGCACGTAACTCCTGATGTCTGTTTTACAGGCTGCACAGTTTAGCAGCATGCTTTTTAAGATGTAGCACTACAGTACACATTAAAAACAAGAGAAATAAATGTATGGACTCTGCAACAGTATGAGATTTTTTTCCTTCCAGGGATGACACAAAGGTAAATCAGAACAATCTATTTAATTCAATTTAATTCTTCCTGGCAATAATTCCTAAAAAAAAACTAGTTCAAGGATGATGACCAAAGAAGCTCTTGGCCAGCCAAGTTAGATTGGATTTTAGAACAAATATTTGTTTTCTTGGACTCAAGTAGACAAAGAGTATTCACTGTCCCAAGCCCTCTCCCTTACCAGGCTGCCACATAACACATTCTTGTTCTTTCTGTGGCTCACACTGACAACGCTTTCTTCACAGATCCACAGGGATCTCCTGTTTTAAATCTAAAGTCTGCCCCTCAGCCCCGATGCAGCACTCTGCAGTGTGTGCAATGTGAATACATGTTTTCTGTATTGCAGCTCCATTGGGAACCAGTGACCCAAAAGCAGACCATCACCAGCCAGCTCCTGGCATCCAAATACACAGTCAGCTTGGCTCTACCGGCCTCTCACAACTGTGGATCACACTACATTCATGTAGCCAAAGAAGAAATAATAAGCAAAAATGCCGGTGTTTGTCCTCCATTGTCTTTTGCTCTGCCTTTTCTCTAGTTTTCCATACATGAAGGGGAGAGATAATAGAATGAATCTCCATTGCACCATCTTATCCTACAAAACTGCTTTGGCTTAGCAGTAGAATTGTTCTTGATTCAGGCCAAACAGATTTTGGCAATGATATATTTGTATTTCCAAGCACAGGAATGTTCAGGCATCAGCAGACTGGCTATTTGTTTAGGTTTATTTTTTCATAAGACATAACCTCCTTCCAAATACTACCTGCCATTATCTTTGATGATGCTGTTACTACACGTGCTGTTCACAGCAGCACATTCAGCACTGACATTTTGATGCTAAGGAAAGCAAAAGGTAGGGAGTTCATTACAGAAGCTCCCTTCAGGCTTTTGGCAAAAGGTAGTGAGATACCAGTTGTTCCCAGTCATTTTCTGTGAACAGAATATACTGGAGCATTCAACCAAGCAGAGTTTATTCAACATTATTTCCTTTTGGTTCATATATTTTGTACAAGCATGATGAAAAGAATTCAGTTGATCATGCTCATAAGTTTCCTTCCTAGCATCTTCCAAACTAGCAGTTATTCAAAATACGAGAAACTTTTGAAGGTTGTCTGCTCCATGTGGTATTCTTGCCTTCTCCCCACCCCCTGTCCCCACTAACAAACAGTAGAAGAAAAATTGAAAGGTATTCGAACCTATGTTGTCCATCAGAGAAGGAAGGCAATATGAAACCATTTTTTTCTTTTCTAAATCTCCCACCTATATTATTTCTCCTAGCTTTTCATCTAGTAGAGTCATGTTGTATGTTGTGACAGTAATGTATTAGTATTTTTCCAGGCACTTCTTATATGTCATACAAGTAATTGCAGAAATGATAAAAAATTTGGCTTAAACTCTTAATTAATGTAGGAGTGTCATACTTAGCCCTGTTTGATTTTATGATGAGACACCTACCCACCTGACTAGATGTGTCTTTCTTGCTGCTCTCCCTCACCTGCACTGGGCACTCCATCAAGAAAGGTTATGGTCTGCCCTGACCTCCCTAGTGAGTGAATGGCACTGAGTCTTCATCTCTTGCTTTCTCAGAAAGGAACGGGAAAGTCAGAAGTTTGATAAAGGTGGGGAAAGTCAGACACCACCTCCTAGGTGTTATCCCCACACACTTGCTACACCGACACCCTACCTGTTCCTGTTGGCACCACTGACAGCCCCAATCTGTTCTCCTCCACACTTTAGCACTACCAGGTTGTGCCTGATCTGGGTGGGCTCAAATCTCCTTGCAGCCCATTACTAAACCATGGAAAGGCAACAATGGTCTATCTATACTGTAATTGAAGATATGAGGGCCTCATACTCCAGCACAATTCAGCAAGGTGTAGTCCCTCTGGCTCCAGCACAAGTAGAGTGAAACCAGGTCAATCCAGCCCTGTCTCAAGTTCACCACTGGAATATATATCAAGGTTTTCACTGTTGCTTTTAAGGGCCAGTGCTCAGGTCTCTGCCAGAGCTACCTTGCCACTGTCACTCAAACCAAATAAAGTGACAAAAATTTCAACACGACTGCACACGCTGCAATAGCACCTATAGCTACGTACACAAGGGAGAGAGGGAGACTGGTACCTGCACAATATAATTTTTGGCACTCAGACAAAGTAATGGAGATCATTTAGTCACCCAGTTGATGCTAATTCCCCCAGGTCCCCTATGTAGCCCATGGAGAGAAGTTCCAGTTGTATGGTGCTTCTAGGCAGGAAGATCTCAAAGCCATCAGTCTGATGTTGCAAGATACACAGCATTCTGCCATGCCGAGGCAGTACTAGTACCTTCTAGAGGCAATGGGCTTCAGAGGAGGAAGGTATCTCCTTTTTCATCATCAGGAGCATCATTGGAGGTTAGCTGGGCACTCTAAGGACTCCTCTGGCACATCAGAAATGCAGAAGGTGATCCTCGACCTCTATTATCTTTCCATAATACACAGAAGCATGAGTCATTCCACTGTTTTCCTCTGTGTCATTACTGTTCCTGCCCTAAATAAGCCAGTTTGTTGGGTTTTGTTAGCCAAGATATCTTTTTTCTGTTCTACACACAAAGGTGTTGCAGGTCTGTGAATACAGCGCTCAGAGGACTGGCCTGGTTTAATTCTTTTATTTTATCATGCTGTGATGGATGTTGAGATTGCTGCTTTTTATATATTAGTTGCTCAGAATGTTTCAGTGGGATCATCTAGATTGCCTTCTTTCTGCCAGTGCCATGTTTGACTGAAGCTGCATTAAAGGCTTTCCATTTCAGTGGCCCACAAATATGCATGAATTCTGAATAGTGGGTGGTGATTTAAGCTAGGTGAAAGAAGAAAACAACACCTGCAGCCTTTGTCCTGCTGCCTCTCCATTAATGAGCACAAAATTAATGCTCCAGGTTCTGTAAACCTCATTTAGGTGTGTCAGCAAGAGCCAGAACTATATTAAAGGCCTGAAACTGGAAAAATAATTAAGAAGGTGCAATGCCAATTACTTTTCATCTTCAAACTGCTGCTTACGGTTTATTCCCTCAAATGCTAAAAGGTCATCAGCATTTTGTTTTCTTTTTCTTATGAACAGGTTATTTAGATTTCTTCTTTGTGTTCTCAGCTCTCTGTGGTGTGGTATAGAAAAAGAGTCCAATAAACTATAAGCCAAAGAGCTCATCTCTCATACTAAATGAAAGTCAGACAAGGATAGTCCATTTTTCTTTTTAATCCCAGGCAGTATTCATAGCACTTCCTTTATTTTCTGTTTTCTTTCTTATTATCATGGATAGTGCTGTGGAAATGTAATCATTTTTAATCAGGTTTAATTATATACTTTATTCTCATGCTTTATCTCTCCTACTTGCTAAAAAGGTGAGTTTCTGTCTCATTCTGCTTCCTTTGTTAGTGCACTATGAAGCCCTCAAATAATATGTGTCTTCCAAAGCTGGTGTGCCTGCTCAGACACAGGCACCCACACCAGAAGCCTTTCTTGACTTTGGAATCCTCTTGTGGGCTCCCCTTGACAAGAGGTTTAATGTAAGGCATGTCTTGAACCGCAGTGAGTTGTTGTGTTCTTGTGTGTCCGTGTGCCCTTGGAGTGACACCACATCACAAATTCTGGAGCATCTCTCACACTGCTAATAGGTCTGCCTTGTACCCATCATATTAATCTCAGGGGTCTGGTTCTTCAAAGAAGATGCCAGGCTAATTCTCATAAATATTCCTCAATTTATTAATGCTGAAAGGTGTCCCTCTCATCTTTTGCAATTTAAAGTACTCTTCTGAGGAAAAAGAGTTATAGTCCTGTGTTTAAAAAAAATCATCATTTAAAAAAAAAAAAAGTTCTTATGTTACTTTGAAAACTTAGATTGTTTAGGTAATTATAAGAAACAATTTAAATTAATTTCTGTTTTTTCATGTTCAATTATATTTCTTTGCATTATGCTGGACAACCAAGGTTGATGAATTTACTACATATTATTCTCTATCACTTCTATCTCCAGGTTTCATATACTGGCAGGGTTTGAATTTTAAGTGCTACAGGCAAGGGTGAAGCATATTTGTTTATTCACTTTAATCACCACTGAAATAATAATATAAAAAGCTGCAATGAGATATTTATATTTCATCAGGTGTTGTGCTTAAATTACAAAAGCATACTGAATGCTTGGAAGAGGGAGGAGAGCTTTGTCCCCATTCTTTCTTTAAACTCTACTGCCTGAGCATTCCTCAGACAAGGGATTTATAGTGCAGGTCTACTCAAATAAGGTCCTCGCTCTTATGTCCTTCCCTCAATGCTAGTGTGCACTGCATCCCAACACTTCCATCTTTTTGTAACCTGCTGCCTTTTTGGTAACCTTTCCTTTCTTTTCCAGCTTTCTCAGATGTGAGCCACGGGCCAAAAAAATTGGGGAGGATGAAAACAGTAACGGAATTGGCACTCACAATTTCATCCAGCACATTTTTTCTGTTCATAGGGGAAATCTTTATAACCTTCTCCAAAATGTTGACATATTTTTAAACAAATGTTGACAGGGATGGGCAAACTTCAGCGAGAGTGTTTACTCAAGAGCTCATTTCCTTGGTCACTAAGACATCTATGGTTATGATATATGCTAAGAAGGCATTTTCTGGGTTGCAATAAGACAGTCTGATAACTCAGCCATCATTCCCCCAGTCAAATCTGAGGGAAATGTGGGTTTGCTCCTAAGGCTGGTTTCTAATAATCTGATAGAGACTAGCTGTGGGCAAGGTCATTTAACAGCCCAATGGCTACCATTGCTTTATGAGGGAGCAAAGTTGTAATAGGCAGGGTGGAGTGAATCACAGATATCGAAAGCATAAAGTAAAATAAGAGCTTTCAGATAGCTGTAGCACCAAGAGAGGGAAAAAACATATATCTTGAGTGGCTGTAACACAGGTTTACTGAACCTCCTACTTGCAGACAGAGGCTCCTCAGCACACTGTGCCAGGTTATTTTCATGAAGAATGGAAAATTCAAATGAATGCAGGAGAAGAGGAGATCGTTTGTCAGTGACAGAGGTGTTCTTGCTTCAGAGTGGGGTTTTCAACAGTATAGGGGGTGGCATAAACTAGAGGTAAAGTCCTGGCTCTGTACAAGATATGAAAAATGTGGGATTTTTGTCTTTGACTACAATGAAGCCAGGATTTCATGCCAGAAAGCTAGTGCATCTAATGCTGTAAAATATATCAGTCGCAGAGCCAAAGAATAGGGTTAGCTGACACAGAATTTGTCATATAACAATGCTGTAGCATCTGTCACAGTGCCTGAAGATGAGAAAGTACTAGTAACAACAACAGAAATTGAATCCATGTCTCTTTCATGACAAATGTCACCTGAGTTAGCTATATGTGTGATTTTGACTGAAAATATGAAACTGGAAATGGGTAATTGAGTTGTTTATTCTCTGGCACTTGGTGAAAAGTGCAGAAGTAACTCCTGTACTTTAAATTAACTGTTGATATTTTTTATATGATTAACAAGGATTTTAAGGTTCATGAGGAATGGCTGAGGCTGTTATCCCTGCATGACACTATAAAAAGGATTTTATTTTTAATCCTGTGAAGGGCACTGTGAATTGCTTTGGTGGCTTTCACAGAATAACAGCTGTGGTGACTGACAGTTCTCCAGCTGTGTGGGGGGAGTCAACAGTTTTATTGGTTTACTTAAAAAGAAATATGGAGTGAACTTCCTACCTTTTCAATGAATGAGGTACTGAAAAGCCTCATGCAGGCAGGTACTAGCACTGGCAAATGTCATGGAAGTTGTTAAAGTGATTAACCTTGTTAGAGCAAGGAATGGAGCTTTCAATGGCTACCACTCTGTCTCTGACACAAAAGTTGCTGAGAACAGAGTTTGGGGATTGGTTTCTTCAAGTTAAAGTGTAAAAGGAGATATTTTGAGAAATGAATAATATTTTTTTTTCCTCTGAGAATTAAATGCTAATTTTCATGATGAAGTTTTCTGGAGTCAATAACCTACCACTAGATTGTATCAGCACAAACTGTGTAGTATTGTTGGTTTGTTTGACTTTGCATTTGCTTATAAAGTAATTCTTACTTCAGATTTCTTTTTAACAGAAATATAAAAGTTATTGGAAAATACAGTGGGCAGAAGAGATTGTCTTCTCCCCAGTTATCACTTATATTTCTTCTAGAGCAACAGATGAAAAATGAATTATCCATAGAAATTGTTAATGTAATTTGATTTTCTGCTGCAGCAGAGGTAAAATACTAGTTTACACAATTTTTCGTATATCCACATTAAATGGTGCATATGAGTCTGAGACAGGAATATAGGAGACCTTTCACAGACAAAATTTTTACTGAATTCAGCAATTCATGCAGTCAGTCCTGAAACAGCAAAACGTGGTGTGATGCACTACAAGATATACGTTGCCACAATCTGACTTACACCATGAAGTTTGAGTAGCAGCTTCTGTGGGATATGGAGTAACATGCCTCAGTAGGGAGATGGCTGAAGTACTTAATCACTTTTAGCTGTGGGGATGGAGTAGCAATACAGCCAGTTGCATCATCAACCTCTTATAATCCACCCCCCAAATTATTTCATTCTGAAAGTAGAAGGAAAATGAGATGAGGTAGACTCCACAGCCTCCCTGGCTAATCAGTTCGGTGCTCAGTCACCTGCACAGTGAAGTTCTTCCTCACATTCATGTGGCACTTCCTGTGGATCAGTTTCTGACCACTGCCTCTTGTCCTATTGCTTGGCAGCGCAGAGAAGAGCCTGGATCCATGCTCTTGACACCCTCCCTTCAGATATTTACAGAAATTGATGAGGTCTCCTCCCAATCATCTCTCAGTCTTCCCTTGCAAGTGAGATGCTTCAGTCCCTAAATCATCTTCACAGGCCTTTGCTGGAGCCACTCCAAGAGCTCCATGTCTCTCTTGTACTGAGGAGCCCAGAACTGGACACAGCATTCCAGGTGATGCCTTACTGGAACTGAGTAGAGAAGCAGGATCATCTCCCTCGATCTGCTGGCAATGTTCTTCCTAATGCACCCCAGGATACCTTCAGCCTTCCCAGGCACAAGGACACACAGCTGGCTCATGGACAGCTTGTTGTCCACCAGGACCCCCAGGTCCTTCTCCACAGATCTGCTTTCCAGTAGCTCAGCCCCTGGCCTGTCCTGGTAAATGGAGTTATTCTTCCACAGGTGTAGAACTCCGTGTTTGCCTTCATTGAGTTTCAGACTGTTCCCAAAAAAAATGAGGATCTTGTATCAAAAAGCCCTTGTTCATTTTCAAGTAAAACAAATAGGTGGAAGAATTTCCTGTGAATTTTAAACTCAATAAAGTGAAGTATAAAGGCAAAAATAGACAAATTGTGTCCTCTTACTTCCTAGGTCCCCAGCAACAGCTGTCAGTGCAGATGTAGGTAACATTATAAAGCATAAAACTACCAAAGTAGTCTTGTCACTGGAGTCCTTCTTACCACGTTGTAAAATAATGTCTCTGAATTTTGTTGTATGGTTTTTTCTGTTAGCATTTTGGAATATTAACCATTCTTTTAAATGATTAGTCATAACAGAGCATTGTGGGGAGCAATGGGGAAATGAAACCAAGCTAATATTCTTTCATGCTAATCCAATTTTATGTCAGGGGTCCTGATCTTCTGCCATTTTAAGAGACTTATTTTGGTTGCAGGCTACTGCAGTATCAGAAAAAGATCATTTGGCTTTTCAGTAGAGGTAATTTCTGTTCTAAAGGAATTCCCTACACCTGGAGGAAATGTTGGTATAAATAAGACCAGACAAGTGATTGTGCCTCTCTTGAGAATTATTGGTGCTATAAATTTTAGCCAATCCCAGAGCCAAGGAATCAGCACTCTAAAGCTCCAGGCCTTTAAACACATGAATAGGTCTATTGAAAGCAGTGGCACATCATCTGTGCTTAAAGCCAAGTACCTGTATAAGTATTTACAAGATCAGGATCTAAGGCAGAAATGTATTACCCTGGTAGCTCAAATACCTAATTTTGGATTCATAATGCTAGTATTGTTTGACCCTGCTGTCATGTTTGAGTTGTCCTACCTGTTCAGCATAAGACCCTCAAGAAGCATGGCACAACTTTCATGTTTTGCCTCTTGACACTGTGGAAGAGGGCAGGTGTACTATATTTGAGTCAGCCCTTGTTTTCTGCACATAAAAGGGATGCCATATTCATCTCTTTATCCCAACAACAGGTAGACTTATGTTTATCAATGTAAACCACACACTGAAGTGTTATGGTTGTGCCCTTAATTCAGAGAGCCGGTGTTTTGCCATGCTTCTCTTCTATGGGCAGCTGTTTATAATCACAACAACTACTCACCTGCTTCTATGCTGCATCATTCCTGATGCAGGAGGTGCTAAGGACTGACTGAGAGGTGTTGTAGACCTACTGTGAGTGTCAAGAAGTTGTAGCACTTTTGAGGAAAGCAGCAAAACCCAGCAGTCTGGGATTCTTCACGTTTGTGGTAAGTGGTTCAAGTGGATTTGACTTTTGCTTTTTTTTTTCATAACTGATCATATCTCTCTTACATGGTTATGTTTTCTGCTCCATGAGATAGCACTCTGGAGATTTTTAATGAGTGATGTGTCCTGTCATTTAACTAAAAGTATGTGTGGAAGACCTTGTAAAGGAGAAAAAGGGCAGGTGAAAAGGACTCAGACTGCTGACTTAGACCACCGTCATATCTCCTCTCTGTCTTGAAGAAGAGATGAGAGGGCAGAAAGAACACTTTTCTCATAATAGGATGCATGTAGCACTAACTCTGCATCAGCTTCATGGATTAATACTAAATTTCAGTAGCTGGTCTGGGTCTAAGGTGAAAGACCCCCTAATACTGTTGTTTGAAAGACATCTTAGCATGTGCCTGATACTTGTGGGACATTCTTTGTGCTAGCGGTTCATCTAACAAATCCTCTGGTATTTCCTTATGAATGAGGGATAGGTAGAGGTATTTTTGATAGCGGCAGCACATGGATACATTAAACTTGCTCCATGTAAAGTCGCCTGCAGCTCCTAGCAAAGTGCTGCACATAGAACAGTCTCAGTGAGCTACTAAAGCCTGACAGAGAGAGCTGAAGCTGAAACTGATAGCCTGTTCCGCTTGGTCTTTTGGGAAAATGAACTGGAGAAAAAGCTGGTTAAGTGACATGTGGAAATTCTCCTTTTTTTGCCTTTTTCTTTTTAATGACTTGAACATTTGATTCAAGCAAATTATAATTTATATAAGCTAAATAATATGGTGCTATAACATTTCTCCAGTGGTGATATTGCCTCTCTCGAAGTTACCAGGGCATTTATTTCCACCTCAGAATGTTATGTTTATAAAGGCATTCATAGAGAATTTCCAATACCTTGGTAGTAGCACCTTCATTTTTCCAATGACTGTGAGACTGGCACCCAGGGCTGCCTAACCCTTTCAAAATCCTCCAATTTAGGAGCAGCAAAAAAATGGTGCAGAGTCTGCATGCAGATGGCTGTGTCTGAGACTGAATGAATTTGATGGGTGCACTGTTTGGCAGATGAGAAATTGGTTAGCTGCTTGCATGCAGACAGTAGTGGTCAGTGGCTCAATGTCCGGATAGAGATCACTGATGACTGATGCCCCTCAGGGTTCTTTATTTGGGCCAGTACTGCTTAATATCTTCATCAATGACATTAGTGGGATCAAGTGCACCCTCAGCAAATTTGCAGATGACACCAAGCTGAGTGGTATAGTTAACATGCCTGAGGTATGAGATGCCATCCAGAGGGACCTGGAAAAGCTCAAGAAGTGGACCCATGTGAACCTTGTAAGGTTCAGCCTAGCCAAGTGCAAGGTGCTGCACCTGGGCTGAGGCAAACCCCAGTATCAATACAGGCTGGGGATGAACAGACCAAGAACAGCCCTGCTGGGAAGGACTTGGGGTGCTGGTGGATGAGAGGCTGGGCATGACCCAGCAATGAGCGCTCACAGCCCAGAAAGCCAATGGTGCCCTGGTCTGCATCCAAAGGCAGCCATCAGGGAGAGGGAGGGGATTCAGCCCCCCTGCTCCACTCTGGTGAGATCCCACCTGGAGCACTGACTGCATCCAGCTCTGGAGTCCTTAGCACAGGAAAGACATAGACCTGCAGGACTGGATCCAGGGGTGGGCCACAAATTATCTGGGGAAGGACCACCTCTCCTATTAAGGACAGGCTGAGAAAGTCGGGGTTGTTTATCCTGGACAAGGCTCTGGGGAGACCTTATTGCATCTGATCAGTACTTAAAGGAGGTTGTATGATAGATGGGAACAGACATTTTGTGAGGCCTGTTGCGACAGGACAAAGGGTAATGGTTTTAGAGTAAATGAGGATAGATTCAGGCTGCATAGAAGGAAGACTTTCTTATGATGTAGGTGGTGAGACACTGCAACAGGTTGCCCAGAGAGGCTATGGTTTTCCCATCCCTCAAAACATTCAAGATAGGGTTGGACAGGGCTCTGAGCAACCTGATCTAGTTGAAGGTGTCTCTGATCATTGCAGGAGGCTGGGCTAGATGACCTTCAAAGGCCCCTTCCAATCCAAACCATTCTATGATCTGGAGGTGGAAAGCCTTTCTGCGCAGTCATTGTAGGACTGAGGAGGGAGCAAGGGTAGGTAGCATGCAGGTGGCTTTTGGGTAGCAGGGTTTCTTGGAAGCAGTGTCTTGGCATAGGGGGTCCTGAGAAAAAATTGTAATGGGCAGTTCAAGAACAACTATGAATTCAGTTGGTGCTCCAACTCCACCAGACTCAGGAGTCTGTGACATAGCCATGGTGACTGTAGCATCTTGCTAGAAATATTCCAAAATCACTAGTGTCATTAGCTGACTCAAAACACTCAGCCTGAGTCTCTTAAGTGGGCTAAATCTTCCAAAAGTCCTGAGCATTCATACTCTGAAGAGTGAATTTCAATTTTTAGTGTATCAATTTGGTTCTTCAGGTTGTGGGATGGGTGTTTTGCCCTTTTTTTGTCTTTTAAATATAGAAAGGGATAGCTTTTGAAACCTTAGCCTTTAATCTTAGGAATTTCTGAACCATCCTCTATGTGAAGAGAGGAGATAAATTATTATGAACTCATCTGAAGATTTATAGCACTTTAACAGCTCACTGGCTGACCTGCAGCATTTGCCTTGAAATACAGGGACTGGTACAGAGCTTTGTCACAGAGCAGGTGTCACATTCCTGTCTGGAGTGAGCAAACAGTGTGTGCAGGGAAGATATTCTTTCTTGTCCATTAGTTTAGCTGGATTTATGACTGCTGATGCCTTCAATCCTTTGCATGTCTGTTTTGTGACACTTGAATTATTACATTTGCTACTAGGGCTGTACCTAAGAAGTGAATTTCAGGACTGGAAGTGCTTCTTTAGGGCAGCTTAAATCAGAATATAAAGAATAATATGTATTTATGACTGTTACTTGTTACATGCTTTTGTTCCTTATTTTCATGCTGCCTTTGCTTCCCTCCATCCAGCACCTTCCATGTGCTCACTCAGACTAAGAGGTCTATTCAAGTACTGTATTTTAACATTTCTCTGGGAAAAAAAAAAAAAAATCAATGATGGGGAAACGCACAGCAACAGGGAGTTGACCTGGCTGTACTTCAAACCAACGATGAACATAAGAAGAATCTGTTGCACTGTGTTTCAATCTAGGTTAAGAATATAACTGCAAAGGCGATAGATTTATTTAATTACAGTGTGTCCTGCTAGACTCAACCTTAACCAGAGTGCTTAGGCAGGATGAAAGCACCTTATGAAGGATGTACACTACAATATCCAGGTGCGAAATCTTTGTATTAATCACTTCCATATTGTAGTGGCAACACATACCTGCAAATAATTGGTTAGAATTTTAAATTGTTACAGTAAAACTAGCTCCTGTGACCAGAATTCCTAAAACCTTAAAGCCTGTAAAATAGGGGTGGTGGACACAGAGAAGTGCATGTGCTAGAATAGCTGTTAGCGTATGCGTTGTGTTAACCATTTGGTATGTATAAACCCATCTGTGGTCACTGCCTTGCGACTCAAATGGATGTGGAACTGCTTAACTGCTGCACTTCTCTCTACAAATTTCTACATAAGCAGTTGAGCTGCTGCTGCTAAAGCAGGCAGTAAGTTCGTGGAGGGTGGATCAGGTTCAGGCCCTTGGAATCTGGCAAGGATGTCAAGCTGGTTGTTTTGCCTCAACACCTTTGCTGTAAAAATCCACCTAGAGAGAGAGAAACCTTTCTGAGATCATCACAGTACCTTCTGTGGTAGGTTACTCCTTCTTGGAAATCCAGTTCAAGGGAAATGTCTTCTTCATCTTCCTCCTACCGCAGTAAATCGATATTTTCTAGTGATGGAAGAATTGAGGTGCCGTCAAGCATTTCTTTGGTGCTGAATCAAAAGCAGCATCTTTAAAATAGATGCTTACGGTAGAACCTAGCATGGTATGGCAAACTGGGATGGATAAGACACAGATTTCGATGACCTGAATCTCCTGCCTTCATTTATCCAGAAACATAGAGATTTCCATAATATATAAGGCTGTTGAAAGATGTAAATTCATGTTATTTTTGGGGTGTTGTATTTTCAGAAGCTGTAGAAAAGGGTACAAGAGCTTTGCTATGCATATTTAGGACTTGCAAACAACCCATCCTATATCATTCTCACAGGTACAATGGGGCTCAAAGGATATGGCTCAATGCTCTGCTTTCCATGTCTCCAAACAGAGCTGCCAAATCTCTGGAAATCTTAAATTTGATAGCTGTGGAGGCAATCACAAATTTGGTAGCTGGTTCATGCAGTCAAAGTGAAGTTGCTGCCTTCAGAAATCCTGTGGTCTTTGAGATGGAAATCTCCATGTGGAGGATATTTTGCTAGCCCTTCTGGAAAAGAGACACGTTCATTTTCACTGGATCATTGGTAGGCGAAGCTAAACCCTGAAGCTGTGACTTGGCATAACTCTTTCAGCTGACAGATAGGAATGCTGCACTGTCAAGTTTATAGTTGTAAATGACACTTGAGTATTGAGGGAGGCAAAATTTATATTTCGCCTCAACAATTTTCCGCTATTTCCTTGTGAATGGCGCCAACGTGATCTTCTGAAGATGGACAAAGTGTTAACGCTTACCACAATGAACTGGGGCTTGTCTGCTTTCTGCACACTTTGCATTGCATCCCTGCATTTCACTTCGGGTGGCAGGATTTTTTACTTTTTCAGAATAAAACCTAGGTTGGGTTAATTCAAATTTTGGGGATTCTGTTCCTGTGGATTCTAGTCACATTTTGTTCTCAGGAACAAAGCAAGAAAGAAAAAAATCAATCTTCACGCAAAGCACTTGTTTCTAGATGCTCTCTTTGCTTCACCCACTTTCTAGCTGTGTGAAAGGAATTAATGAGGCACAGACCACAAGCTGATGTTTGTAGTTGCTCAAGGGCTTTTTTCTTTTGCTTAACTCAACAAAATATGGACTTTTAAATCTCTTCTAAGTTCTTTAATATCAAACTGCACTTAAAAGTATTTTCTTATTAATCTGCAACAAACCATAAAATGTAATATTTTAACCATGACTGGTCAAAATGGCCATGAAACTTGTCAGCTTTGTCTGAGGTGTATACAGTGTTTTAATAAAGGATGTTATCCTCCTAAAATACTTCTGTTTTCTATTTAATTTGCATGCAGAATTATTACACCAATTTTGGTTATCAGTAAATTACCAACTGTTTTATGGCAGTGATGGACCCAGGAGCTGAGGCCCTCTGTATCCCATGACCTAAAAGTCATTCTGTCAGAGATGCTTAACTGTTTTCCAGCTGCCTCATTTTCACATGTGAATGACCTTTAAAAAAGGTGCTGAAATGACAGGGCTGAGGAATGGAACCCTATTAATCTTTCGAGGTGGCTTTATCATAGGCAAGAGATGGCAAAGGTACAGCAAGCTTGCATAGCACTGTGAGATAGCAGAATGTGCAAATGTATCACTAGAGGAATGTGCAAAGGGCAAATATCATCTGGGCAGGAGGAGGTTCAGCTGTGGGTTTAGCCAAAACTGATGTTTTGAGTGAAGTCAAAATGCATAAAGCTTTTTCCAGACTAGCAGTACACAGACCTAACTGGGGCTTAAAGGGTGTGAGTACTGTTCCCAAGGTACTGGTGTGTCTGATCCTTAAACCTTTCCTCTTTTTGAGCTTCTGAAATGCTCTTAATTCACTGATTTCAAGGTAGAAAATCAGATCCACCCACAGACGTCACATCAGCTTGAATTTTTGACAGGTGGAGAATTACACCTCCCTTTCAGATCTTTCTGGCTGGATTCTGCCAACATGTCAGTCAGAAACATTGCTGTTCTGAAGGGACTGCGCTAGCCCAAGTCTCCAATTTGAGGTCTGTACATGTTGGACAGAAATTGTGTGGTGTGAGTATCATCAACCCAGGCTTTGAATAACCAGTGGGAAACTGAAAGTCCTAAAGGAAATTGTCCTTTATCATTAAGATCTCTGATCACTGAAAAACACAGGTGTCAGCAAAGAACTTCACAGAGCTGGGCACATTGTTCTCTCATCCTGTCTCTTCTCACTACATAAATGTGTGTTACACTGAAGTGTGCTAAAGTCAGGCTTTTCACACTTTTTTTCTACCATTTGAGTCAGCTTGCTAGACTTCGATGGGCTGTAGGAAGCTGCCTGTTTTCTAACTGGGAAATGCAGGTTTGGATGGTCAGCCTTGATATGAAAATATTTTTATTTGATACCTGACACAGACAAACAATTCAGAACAGGTGGGGAAAATAAGTGCTGGGATAAAACCTAACTAAAAAATTTCCAACAGTGTAGGTTTACAAAGTACATGTTGACAGAATTGAAAACTTGAGAAGAAATGCTTTTCTTCCTCCCTCTAGTTCTTGCACCTATGACAACCCCAGAAGTAAGAACGTCATTTAGTGATAATGATTGTAGTTTAAAACAGCTAGCCAAAGAAATTGTATGGATTTGGAGTAACTGGAAAGCTCACTAGGCGAAGTGGACTTTGCTGCCACTGACTTTCACTCCGGCAGCTTTAGCGAGCACTGACCTTACATGGGACCTGGGTGTCTTTGAAGAACTGTCTCTTCTAAGAGTCCTTTGCTGCTGGCACTTTATAAATAGATGTATACCTATTTTTACACAGCTATTTGTTTAGATCATCTACTACACATTGAGAAAATTATGTAATCTTTTGTACCTACATGCCACACACACATTTTAAAATGACAATTCTAATGGCATTGGAATGTTATTTATCTAGTGATTTTTGCACTCCTCAGAAGAAACTTTGATATGTAGAGTACATTTTGTCTGCGTCCAACTATTTTTCTGCTGAGTATTAATATTGTTGAGTATGTCTGTTTCATGGGATAAGAGACCAGTCTTCATTCCTAAAAAGTCAATGCCTTCTAATTTCCTGTTGTGAGTGCATGTAGTAGGATATGCAATGGAGAACTCTGATGTATGGTGTATGAAATCTTGGACATTTGGTAATGTTAAATTGCTCAGGGAGCTCTTGTGTTAAATCTTGTGCTTCCTCCTTCTGTCTTCATTCTCTTGTTTGCATATTTTATTTCACTTCTAGTTGAAACAGCAGGATATGAAGTAACTTGAGGGAGAAGGAAAGGTATTACTTTGTTTTATGGTTCATTGTTCTGCAGGAGGGAACTCGAAGATACAAAGTAGTACACAACCCATGAACTGAAAGCTGTGTTAAAATTTTGTTGCTTGTTTTCATCTAGAAGGGGACGTTGAAAATGATTCATTAAAGAGAAAGTGGAGGAGAACTATGACAAATGTACGATGTTTTAAGTACTCTCAGAAACAGATTTGGCATTTTCTGCTGAAGGAGATGATATGCTATTGAGTAAGACTAATAAATCTATCTTAAGTTTTTTTTGAGTCTTTGGCTCTCTTGACTATATATGCAATTCTTAGCCTGCAAAAGTCATATCCACTTGCCTTGACTGTTCCTTAAGGACTAAAGCAAGACAACTCATGTAAGTCTAGGTTAAAAGATAATTTGATGCATCATTTGTAGTAAGGTGCCCATCTCCTAAAAAAAAAAAAAAAAAGATACTGGTGCTTAATGCTTGGAACAGATCCATGGCTGACATGCTTCCTGAATGCAATGCATTAAATGTAGTCCAAGATCTCCATCATTTCTGATTAAATATTTCTATCTGGTAGTTACTTTTACTGTAGTTCTGACAGTTGTTCTTCATCCACTCCTTTGTCTTCTTTAAATAACCACTGCAGCATTTCTAATACATGTTGAAATGTGCAAAAAAAGTATGCTTCCTTCTTTTATATAATTCTGAGCAAAAATCCATCATTATAAAGCTTCCACTGGAAAGCTAAGTATCAGGTCTTCTGAATTTCCCAGAGGAAAATATATTCATCCTGAAAAAAATGCATTTTTCACATAACTCTTGAATGCATTAGACAAATTGAAGATGTACAAACAAACTCAAACTAGTCCAAAATAAAATCCTAACAAACAGCAATTCCAAAAGCCTAGTTATTTCTAAATTTTCCTTGCCTATGAAGTAAAAGGCCTGCTTTATTTCCTTGAGCCTTGGTTCCAGTGAGATTAAATAATGAATGTTGAATTGAGCTGTAGACTATGCTGGAAGCAGTGTCTCTGTCCTGAGAAACTCTTTCAGGATTTTCAAAAATGTTTCCTTAAGCTTCTTGCAGAGAGAGGAGGAAAGTTGCTTGCATCTCCTTATCCTTGCCCCAGCTACACCAATAGCAAGTTAATCAAAGCACCTACTTGGAGTGCAAGGAACAACAAGCCATTTAGAGCAAGAAGGCCATCTGGATTTTGCTGGGAAGCCATCTCTGTTCCCAACCTCTCTCCAACCCTTCTTTTTGTCATGTCTCCCCCAAGTAGCTCTGTTATTCAAGTTAAAAAAACCTTGCTCTTTCTGTCTTATCAGAAACAGTGTGGTCAGCTGGACTAGGGAAGAGATTCTCCCCCTGTATTCGGCACTGGTGAGGACACACCTCAATTTCTGTGTCCAGTTCTGGGCCCCTCACTACGAGAAGGACATTGAGGTGCTGGAGCATGTCCAGAGAAGGGCAATGGAGCTGGTGAAGGTTCTGGAACACAAGCCCTATACGGAGCAGCTGAGGGAGCTGAGGGCATTTAGCCTGGAGAAAACAAGCCTCAGGGGAGACTTTATCACTCTCTACAACTACCTGAAAGGAGGTTGTAGCCAGAGGAGGTTCAGCTTCTTCTCCCAGCCAACTGCAACAGGACAAGAGGACATAGTCTCAAGATGCACCAGGGAAGGTTTAGCTTGGACATTAGGAAGAATTTCTTAACTGAAAGAGTCATTGAGCATTGGAATGGGCTGTCCAGAGAGCTGGTGGAGTCACCATCCCTGAAGACGTTTAAGGAAAGACTGGACGTAGCACTCAGTGCCACGGTCTAGGTGACATGGTGGTGTTAGGGCATAGGTTAGACTCAATAATCTCAGAGGCCTTTCCCAACCTAATTGATTCTACGATTCTTATAAACAGAATCGTAGAATATCTGGAGTTGGAAAGTACCTGTAAAGCTCATTGAGTCCATCTCCCTGCTCCTCACAGGACTACCTGAAATGAAACCATATGCCTAAGAGCATCATCCAGATACTTCTTCAACTCTGACAGGCTTGGTGCCATGTCCACTTCCCTGGGGAACTTGCTCCAGTGACCAACCACCTTCTCTGTGAAGAACCTCTTCCTCATGTCCAATCTGAACTTTCCTTGATGCAGCTTCATTCCATTTCCTCAGGCCCCATCACAGGTCATCACAGAGAGGAGAGCAGCACCTCCCTCTCCACTGCCCCCACAGAGAAAGTTGTAGCCCATGATGTGGTCACCCCTCAGCCTTCTCTCCTCCAAGATGAAAGCCAAGTGACCTCAGACATTCCTCATAAGTCTTACCCTTGAGAGCCTTCACCATCTTGCACATCCTCTAGTAGTGTGATGTCCTTATACTGCAGCATCCAAAACTGCACACAGCACCAAGGTGGGGCTGCACCAACACAGAATAGAGCAGATCAGTCACGTCCCTTGACCAGGTGGCAATGCTGTGCCTGAGGCACTCCAGTATGTGGTTGGTCCTTTTGGCCACCAGAGCCCACTCTTCACTCATATTCAGTTTGCCATGGAACCCTCAGATCCCTTTCTGCAGGGCTGTTTTCCAGCCTCTTGTTCCTCAATTTGTATACATAACCAAGATTATCCTATCCCACATGGAGAACTCAGAACTTGCTCAACTTCTGTACAGTTGTTGATTGCTGAGCTTGTCAGTTTATCCAGATCTCTCTTTTGGCCTCTTTACCCTCAAGGGAATCCACAGCTCCTCTTAGTTTAGTATCTCCAGCAAAATACTTAATGTTCATTCAATTCTTGTGTAGAGATCATTTATAACAAAAACAGTAAGGAGCACTGGTCCTAAAACTGATCCTTGGGAATCCCCACTGGTGACTAGCCACCGGCCTAACTCCCTTTGAGCCAGACCCATGAGCCAGTTGCTCACCCGTAACATGATGTATTTATCCAGCTGTGTGCTGCACATTTTGTCCAGAAAGTTATGGTAAGAGTATCAAAAGCTTTGCTCAGAAAAAAAGAAAAACAACCAACCACATCTTCTGGTTTCCCTTGGTCAACTAGATGGGTGACCTTGTCATAAAGGGAAATTACATTACTTAAGCAGGATTTTCTTTCATGTATCCTTGCTGGCTGTGATCAGTGAAGTTAATTTATTTTGTATAAAAGAAACCCAGTGTTTCATTGAATAGGTTCTGCTTGAGGGTTTTAGGCTTGATGCTTTGACTTGAGCTTTGTAGGATAGAGGCAAGGTCACGTAAAATGTACCTTCAGGACAATGTGGAAGGTCCCTATATGGAAGTCTTTTTGCTTTCTTTTTCATCCCTGTTCAGATGATTAGGCACTTGAAAAACAACTTGGAAGAAATATTTAATCATAATTTGCTGGTGGGCTCAAGGAATTAACACCTGACACGAATGGTTATTACTTCTATGGAATTTCTGATGTCAGAGGCTGAGCATTTTTTTTCAGTTGGGTAAGGTAGATGCTCTGGAGCAGTAATCAAGAAACAAACCTTCCCATTATCAGAACACTTAGGGGATATTAATCTGTTTCTTTATGATGTTCATTAGTCAGTGGAAGTCTTAATTTTTCATTTTTCTTCACAATAGTGTATATATCCCTATCTTTTCCATCTTCTATAAAATCTCTCCACACTAGAAATAAAACTCTTCTGAGTAATGGTTATCGTAACACGAGTTAACAAATCCCTCCTCTGTAGGCACACCCTAGAGTATCAAACTTCAAATGAGATTTTGTGGCTCAAAATGGCCTGCGGTGTGATGTTCCATTATGGCAAGATTAGAAGGTTATGGTTCACTTTAAGACCTTTGTTGCTGGGGGCAGTGAGTGAATTCGTTCAAAATTAGTCTTTCTTGTAGTATTTTCCCCCCAACGGTTCAGCCCTTTGGACTGGTGCATACATTGAAAATATAACAATTGCCATAACTTCTACAAAATATCCCATAAATACACATCAGCAACTCTATTTCCTGGCCTGGGACTAGGGACTCACTCCACTTCTGTGTGCACTGAAAATAAATAAACTAAAATAAAAAAGATTTCTTTTTTCTTTTTTTTACCAGTGCCTTGGTTAAAATAGGCAACCAGCTGGAAACTTCCCAGATAGTCATCAATCAGTGACCTATTAAAATTGATTTAAGGGTATAGAGGTTAGGAGAATGCTGTTAATACATTGTGTTACAATGACATGAAGATGACCCGCCCGCCTTCTTAAGAATTTCTTGCAGGGGAGTCCTAGATAAATCATCTCTTATTTTTCATTCAGTAAGTCTGTGAGATCCTGCTAATGTATTGGTCATAGAGTCATAGAATTATAGAATGGTTTGGGTTGGAAGGGACCATGTAGTTCTAATGTTCTTGCCATGGCCTGGGACACCTTCCACTAGACTCATCCAAGATGACCTTGAACACTTCCAGGGATGAGGCCTCCACAGCTTCTCTGGGTAACCTGTTCCAGTGCCTCACCACCCTAACAGTACAGAATTGTTTCCCAAATATCTACTGTAAACCTACTCCTCTTCAATTTGAAGCCATTCCTCCTTGTTTTGTCACTTGATCCGTAGCTCCATTCTCATGCTGGGCATTAACGTTTTTACCCTCTACCCTTAACATTCATTTGTGGGGAAGAGGGGGAAAAAGACCTACACAGAAAATCCCACAACAACAAAATAAAATGACTGAAGTAATCTTTCTATCAAGGTTGCTTAATAAGGCTCCTTATGCTGTTACTTCAACAGTATAAGGATTACTTGTTCATTCTGTAGTACTTCAGTTGTAGGATCAGGCCTGAGACTTGCCTGAGCACCTGTAGCACAAACTTCAGACCACAAAAGTTTTCTATTCCAAACCAGAAAATTTTTCTACTTTCTAATGACAAAACACATACCATTTTTCTCTTTCAATCACAGCATTCCTGTGCTCTTGCTTTCCCCTGTGTTCTATTCCTGAAGAGTTGCTGTGATTCATACTTGTAGAGTGCCTGGGTAAATGGAACTTTTTAGGGATGCAAACTCTTTGTAAGAAGTATACTACTGTTCATTTGCAAGTTGCAAAGATAATGTAATATCCAGAAGTATTAGATTTTCTAATATACAAGCTCAAAAAAAATGGAGCATGTCCATTAAGTCTTTGATGTTAGTGCTATAAAGCTGGTTCTTGGTATAACAAAATAAATGTAACTTAGTCATGCTTTTAATCCAGACACTTCATCCTGTTGAGTGAGAGAGGATTTAGGAGAAAAAGACCTGATATGTTCAGTGCTCAGCTGGGTCATTTAATACATATTCTCAAAAGTTTGTTCATTCTGATTTACTTGCGTCAAAAGCCCCACATAAAAACCATCAGGTGCAAAATGTTAGATAGATGAGGAAAAAAAAAGAAAGAATCAATATGCAGCTTGCAATTAAATTTTTGCTATAAGAGTTATTTGGGAAAGATCTCAAACATTAGTCAGGTACAGTAGCTGCTCTGGATGGCAGGTAGAAGGATAAACCAGACAGGTTTTTCTGCACCAATCCCTTTTACTCTATGCACAGTAACCCAACTTATAAAAGTTTCTGTCCTAAATAGAGTCACCATTTTGAAATTAACTGGATTAGGAAGAGACTGCAAGCAGTCATATGCTTAATGCCACTCTTGATAGTGGATGCAAAGTATGTAGAACTGTAGAAGTCAAAAAAATACCTTCCTCATCCTCCAATTCTTCTTTTCCCCTCTCTTTGCACCTTTCTTCCAGAAAACACAAGAGCTCTACCCATACTCTTTCTGTGTCTTAAGAAAGGAGCCCATTTTACTCAGATACCAGTCATTTTTCAAGGCATACCCTCTTATAAGCACTAACTCAGGGAAAATCAAAGTTGCAGAAAGTGACTTTCACAGGGAGATGGGCAAAAGAGGCTTTCCTCATCTTTCACTACAGAGCTTGCACTCTGAGCTCATACAAGGCAATACTGGGGGGCAACTTGTCCACCATCCTCAGACCCAGACGCGCATGCACACTGACTTAGGAGGAAACATAATTAAAGTAATCTCAATGGTACAGTGGAAGCTATAAAGTTATAATATCAACCACCCTGTATACTTAACTTTAGTCTGGCACTTTACAAACAAAGCTGATTCTGCTGGTGAGGTTTCTGACAGTTCTGGGATAGAGAGAAACCTCTTGGTGACCAATAAATCTAAAAGTTTTTATGTGCGATTATGCATCTACCATTGCAAACGAAGTGATGCTGTTTTCAATTTCTCTTAAGTGTTCTCATAAATAGCGCTTGTGTTCATGCTTTTAAAGACAGTATTTGTTTGATATACTGTTTTTTCTGGACAGCCTGGGAGTGAGTGAAAATTAGTAAACATTAATTTTCAGGTGAATGACATTGTTTTTCCCTTTTATAGAACTACAACTTGCTGAATCTTTTCTTTCTGTAAGAGAGACTGAAAATAGGTCATCCAAATTCTCCATTACTACACTGTACGTGCCCTTTGGATATTGAAAAAATTGAGACATGTCAGTTAAATACAGCAGACAAAATAATATGCACATCAATCAATGACTGGAAACAGTGTCCAAAATGTTATTTATTGCAAGTTTTCATAAAATATGCATTATTCTAATGATCGACACATTACAAAGACAGACACTTGGAGAAAAATTACATGGAAGAAGACTAAAAAAGATTGCAGCCAACTTGGTGGGGAAATGTGGTTTAATTTAAAAATCATATAATTGTTATGGAAAGAGCTATATAAATCAAACTTGTCAATGTTGACAAGGTTTTTATCAGGATTTCTAGTTCTCTATAGTCTCCCAAATATCACCTAATGAGTATGCATAATAAAGTCAATTTCCAAGCTGTTGCACTAAGAATAATGATATAAGTTTTCCTTTCTCTTTTATTATTAGAAAAGTTTTATTTGATTTATGTGAATGACTTTGGTATGAAAAAGGAAGAGTGCATAAACAGGAAAAAATAGTCCACTCTGCCTATAAAATTACATACAGTCCATTGCCCTAGGCATAGTTCAATGTATAAACTGAATGCAAGAGCCTCTGATTTTGGGGGATTTTCTTTTATATCTTTTTTTTTTCTTGGTTCTGGCATGAATAGGTAACAGCTTTAATGGAAAATAGCCACAGGTACTCGGGCTTAGCTCTCAGCATCCCTTTCCGTCCCTACCTCCCCACCTCACACAGATGCACACAAACATATGTGCACACAATACCCATTGATACCATTTTTCTCCCCCATTTTGTAAATTCTGTGTGTTATTTAGTAATTGTGCTTGTGGTTTGCTGTCATGTTCATTTTTTCATAGATGAAGCTGTATGTATACTGCTGTTCTTGTAAAATTGTCCCAAACCGATGAGGTTTTGGAAGGAGGAGGCTGTATTTTAGCATCTCTGCAGGCCAGTTAAGGGCCAGCGCCTGTAAGTTTTGAAAGGGTAGAGAGTAGCATAAGGAAAATTCAAGTCCTGCCTAAAGACTGAGTTAACTGAAGAGAAAGGAAACCTGAAGACTTTATTAGCAGCAGCAGCTTCTAGTAACAGGGTGCCTTAATTTTACAGAGCAACTCGACAATGAAATGTACTCCCTATTTTTTTTTTTAACTAAGAATTTGATTCCAAAGACTTAGAGACTCTCTTGTAGACAGCATTTTTCAGTAATGCTCACAAAACAAAGTAGTTCTAATGGGGAGAAGATGGAGAAAGAAGAAGAAAAATTTGTGGGAAATAGAGATTGCATTTGACAGTGTGACAGCGTGATAACCAACACTCCTTGGAGTTTAACTTTTAAATAGAGGGCTTGTGTGTCAGTTCCCTAAAATTAAAAATGGATCCAGAGGAAATGACTTCCCAGAGAACAAGCCAGCCACTTTGGACAGACTGGACACAAGCCATCCACACAGCTGCCTGTGGCTCCAGCCAATTGCTGGTCTGCATGCTGCTAGAGGAGTCCTCTATCTTCCATAGAGCAAAGAGCATATGGGCCTTTTCCACAGCTGACTCAGACAGAGGAGGAGGAAAAAAGTGGCAGCAAAACACTGGAGTTTGCTTTGCTTAATTATGGTGGTCATGAGAACTTTAAATGCCAGTAAAGGTGTATAAAAAAAGGCAAGAGAGATTTTTACTGGAAGGTTGATGTTTCTCCTTACCTGTAGCATGGGAACATATTTTGCACAAGGCTGTCGGATTTTATCCAATGAACATTTCAGAATGGCTCCTATTCCTGTCCTCTGAGTAAGTTCTAAGCCACATAAGATGCAGCAATCTGTGCAGGGCCAGGAGGAAAAAGTAGTGTTCATTTTTCTTCTGCTCTTACCTTTCCTGAAGCTGTTCAGAACTGGGGAAACTAAACCACGGTGATATTTTTATTGCTGGTCAAAAATAGTTTACTGGACAGAAAAGGAAGAAAAGCTTTACAAGCCTGGCACGGAGCCTATACTGCACAGCTCTTTCTGGCACAGGTTATAAACAGAGCTGCTCACCCTAGACCGCTCTAGTTCCAAGGCTTCTTTGGAAATACGCAGCATCACTACTGATCACTAAAACATAAGAAAGAGTATTGTAATGCCAAAAGTCAAAGGCTATTTGCATAATGCTGTAAATATGAGAAAGGAAGTAACTGAATTTTCAGCTCTTTATATCATGCCTAGATCACATAGAACTTGAACATTCAGCCCAATCCTTTTAATTTTGAATGATGCAATGAAGCCTCACCCTCTACTTACAAAATATAGATATTAGGGATTTTTTGTTTGGTTAGTTGATTTTGTTGTGGGGTTTTTTTTTTTTGTTTGTTTCTAAACCTGTTCCTAATCTTTCTTGTTTTATGAATTGCATTTGTATGGAAAGAATGCAAATACTGGAGGAAGCTTTTCCCTTCTTTGTCAACAAACTGCAAACTGTTCCTGTAAAGCCCAAATCTTAAGCAAATACGCAACCTACCCCATATTTCTAGACATGGATGCACAGAAGAGTTAATAAGTCAGTAGATGTATAATCACTAAATGTTAGATCCACAAATATGATCACAACATTGCAATCTTATTAGGTGTGTTTTTATAATATAAGACTTTTGCATTAGAGAATGGCATCTACATATTTCTTCAGAAGGCCTTATTTCCCCGTCCAAAACAGAGAATCATAAAGTAGTTCTTCATAATAGTCTGGAGTTAGATTATGGTCTTTTTATACAAGAAAGCTTTTCATCTTTGAAATACAATTAGACTATGACCACATAGAGGATTTTGCTCAATGTAAAAGAATTGAACATATGTCATGTTTGTAGGACTAATGAGTTAGGATTTGTTTGTAATCTAGAAATGAGGTTTGGTGTAAGAGTCAGTTCTTGCTTTACACACGTTTTTCCCTTATCTCTGCACAGTAATCTCACACATGTGACATTAGCCTTCTCTCTAGACTCCTTGGTGTTGTTGCTTAAAAATCAAGAGCCACTGCAACAACTAGAGTTTTCCACCAGTGGGAATCTTCCTGCTGGCTCCATGAGTTTGGTATTAGCCATGTTTCTCCCTGGACATAGTGCACAGCAGAAGGCTGTGTGGGAAATGGCTTTGAGGCAGTCTTGGCATGCATGTAGAGGACAGGAGCTTGTGAGGTTGCTGTGCCCCATGTTTCCAGTCCAGCACATGGAGTTGCAGGAAGAGGGTTGAACAAGGAGTTTGAAGAACAACTGCAAGGTAGAAAAGTGCAGTGAAACCAAGGGCTTGAATTTGACATCTACAAGAACTGTTAGAGCTGATGGCAAAATCAAGCTGAAGCTTTGTCTTCAGTGACAGAAAAAGGAGAGGAAGAAATAGCGTGTACTTTTCCCAAGATAACAAGTTTGTATTAGCTATCTGGACATAAAATCTTATGCAAAGAAGATTTCCATACTTTCTTCCAGAAATTCAAAGCAAAATTATATACTCTCTCCTCATAGGTTTATCTTGCTTCGATTACAACACAGGAAAAAAAACTGCCATTATATTTGTTTGTTTGGGGCTTTAACTGCCAGATGCAGTTTATACATACCAACAACACGTATTGTTAGAAAAAAAGATGTGGGATTTCTGCTGGGTTTTAACTCCTGTTGAAGGAAGAACACAATTTCAGTACCCCTGAAAAAAGGTGACATATCTCTTTTTGGGCTTCCGGTGTAATAAGACGATCAATTAACTGGGCACCTTTATCCTTCTGCCTTACTATGCTGTTTTCTGTTCATCTCTCTGCTATTTCTCCTACCTAGCTGCTAGCAAAATCTTCCTGGCCTATTTTTCAGTCCTCTCCTTTCTCCAAAACATCTGTGAACAGTGACCTGTTTAGAAAAAAGTGTTCATCTTCTTTTAGGAAAAATATGAGATGAACTGTTGCCTAGTGTATTGGTAAAACAAATATAATATTCATGTACAAGTACTACAGCCATAGACAGAAAAGTCCATAAAATTGTATCTATACACTTCAGCCATCCTCAGTACAATGAAGGATGGTGTCTGTGGTACTTTTTCTTAAACTTCACCTATTCTCAGTTTTTACTTTCTCAAGCCACGGAATTTGCACCATTTCCTCTGGGAAATAACTTCTATCTTAATGGATCCTGCTCCTTTTCCTACTTAAATGTAGCCTTTTTTGATTGCATCTCAATGCTATTAATTGATGGTCATTTCCCATCTTAATCATTTCCATTTGTTACATATTATTGCAATCCTGAAAATACAGAGGTTAAGAAGCTCTGAGTGCATTGCACCATCTCAGCTAATTTGAATTGTGCCCAAATTTCAAATCTTATCCACTAAATACCAGTGGACAGTTTTAGAAGCAGAAGCTCTGATTTTCAGAAGTAACTAACACAGGATGGGCTAGGCCTAGGAAGTCTAAAACCTTTGATAAAGTCATGCTGTAAGCTTCAGTGAAGTGTCCTAAATCCAAACTCACATTAGCAAATTTGGGTCAGAACTACTCTAAGCGTATTTTATTAATGTTGAGAAATAGATATTAAAATCCTCTGTATTATCTTGGCTGATTTCTACAAAGGCTTTGAATTCAAAATGCTATTATGGGAGTGTATGCCAATTTTGTCCTTAATTAACCCATTAAGCCTTGTCCAGCAATCAGTGGATTATATAAATATAACCATAGCAAACCTACCTTGCAGACAAGAGGAAGACTTGCTACTCTTACTACATTCATGTTCTGGTTTGATATTCCCAGAGCCATTGTTCTTCTTTGGAAGATTATGAGCATTTCCTACATTTACGACTTTGGCCTGGATTCTACAGTAGAGAAAACTGTCATGAAGTCTGCTGATTCCAGTTGAGATACAGACCTGATTTATAGGCAGCCCTGATCTATAGCTATTGGCCCTTTTGACTGTGAAATTTGGTCTCAAGTGTATGAGTTGAAAAATAGTGTCTGTAGACCTGAAATAAAACTCCATCTTCCCAATCTCTCACAGAGAGCAGCATAATTCTAATTAAATGTCTCTGAAGAACTAAAAAAAACTGTTTAAGGTTGCAAATGTCTTTTAATTGTGCTTTCTGTTCCCCTGGGAGAATTCCAGCTGAACAAGAGCCTTGTGAGAAAACTCAAGCAACTGATCACTTTAACCATATTGCAACTAAATTAAGCATCTGAAGATCTCATTTTGTCACATTGCTCCCCCTAAAAATGCTTGATGTCAAAGCTGCGCCTTGACTATAAAGGGAGAGAGGGTTCTGAGATAAACAAGCGTTTTGGGAAAGAAAAACAAAAGACTCATTTATCTCTCAGACTGGGACAATTTGCCATGCTCCTGCTGCTATGAGAAATTCTCTTCACACCAGGTCTTCTCAGGAGGTTATCCACAGGGAGAGGAAAGTGTTTCCCACAGTGCCAGAAAGTAAAAACATCCAACAAATATCAAAACAACCCTCCCTGAGGCCTGTTGGGAAGAATTTTGGGGAATCCTATGATGGTGAGAATGAGGTTGGAGGGGGGCAGAAGGAGATTTAGAAGATAAATTACTTTTGTAAGAGAAAATCTCTTTCCTGGAAGCATATATATATATATCTCTAGGATGCAATATGCCACTCTTGCTAATGCCTACCTTGTCACTAACAAACGAAGCTTGCTGCTTGCAACCAGGAATTTTCAAATATAAACACTATAGGCAAGCTGCTGAACAGCACTGTGTGAATAGCCTGCTGCCAGGGCTGCTGCTGCTGGAACTGGTGTTTGGAGACCTCTTAAACGTGTGTCACTGTCTTTCTGTGCTTCCCTGTGCACCCATTCCTTTTTGTGATGACCAGCTAACTTGAGTATTGCAAATCTACTTGTGGATGTACAACTGTCATAGCTTTGTCTAAGATTTCACATTGCCTTGGAAATGTTTAACTTCTGAAAATCATTGTAAGCATATTTCAGCAGGCAAAGTGTATTCCAGCAACTTAGGAGACATTTGACCTACCTCACCGGTTTCCTACTTGTGCTGCTCTTGTAAAGAGGCTGCTGGTAGGTTTATACTTGCTATTTAAGTACCCACAATTGTACTGAAATGTTTATGGTCATGCAAATGAATGAAGATTGAAATCCATTTTCTTGATTACCCCCTCTGTGAGCTCACAAGAGCTAAGATATCTTGCTTACTAGCCATAATCTTAAAGCTCATGAAAAAAAGCTCACAGTCTGCATAAATAGATGTACTAAATAGAAAGGGCTAATAAGGCCTGAGGGCTTGCTGCTCAGCATGGAGCTCAGCCCTCTGAGCTTTCCAACACTGAGCTTAAGATACAAGCTCCATATCCTGTACTGCAGTGCGATCTCTTGAGTATCTCTCACTTTCTTTCTCCTGAAAACTGCTGCTTGTTGCAAACATGCTCAGATAGCTGGGAGCATTTACCCTTTATTTGCTCAGTAACAGACCTCAGGACTTCGATTTGCATGTATGAATCATTACTGGATGACCATTGCTCTGCTTCCCAATAAGATTCCTTAAAGCAGGCCTTCAGCTGTAGCTGGTTCCAGCTGACTTAACTCCAGCATGAAGTTTACTTGATTCCCATTCATTGAGGAGCTGCCCCCATCTGCTCTCTGCCAGAGGAGGCTATGGTTATGAATACAAAGCCTTGATGAGAAGAGAGAAGAGCTGCAATTCTTTCTTACTTCCAAATTATTCTTATATGTTGTAAAAAAGACGTATGTCCAAAAGCATGGTTTTTATTCACAAAGGCTCTTCAGACTAGCTATCACCCATACATTAAGGAAAAAAGTAAGTGATTTCTGCAGAGTGCAGCCATAACTGTTGTCTCTGTGTGGTTGAAGAACAGATTACTAGTGCCAGGATACATCAGTGATCTATCTTAAATGTGTCTATGAATATGAGGTTCCTTTGCTTTGTATTATGCAGTTAAGAAACAGAAATGGGATTGCCCAAAAGGGACTTGATGCTGCTCTTTTCTCACCTTGAAATGGTTCGTTTTCCAAAGAATTTTACAAGTGTTCTACTACAATAGCTTTTGCGGTATTGCACATTTCCACCCCACTCTATATTTGAGAGCTTATTGCAATTACTACTATATTTTATATATATATATATATAAACACATATAAATTTATATATATATATATTTGCAATGTCTTCTTGTAGCAATGCTGTGTTGATTCTGGGAATCTTGCCTGAGCCTTGAATGAGCCAATGGACATTGTAATATGACTGTTAATATTCATGCAGATGCATGCTTGGTCTCAGGCAGTGCAGAGAGGTGTCCACCACCTGTTTTCTGGAATGATGTTTGTTTGTGGATGCTGACGCTTGTCTGGGAGACTCAGCTGTTTCATGGCCCCAGATATAAAGCTGATGTGTACACCATTCTTCTCTTTAAAGAAATGATCATTAACAATACTTAAAATTCATAGTGCTCTATTGTAAACATTGATAGGTCTAGAGGCAATTTTCACTTCCTATTAATGTCAGGCATAAACCTGATGAGTTCATTAACTGGATTTATGTAGTTTGTTGGTGATGACAAGAAAAATATTAAAGCTTTAGTTAACACCTTTTTTCATGGGTACAGAACAGGCTGAGCTTTTGATTTGTTTATTTGAACTTCAAGTCACTGCATATATATGTTTATATATATGAAGTTTGCCTCTGTGTGGATTATGTTTTCTTAATGAGTATTAACAACATTAATCTCTGTATATTGTGATTGAATTTGACTGTGAAAGGCAAAGAAGTTCTTTTTCCAAGGTTTGACAGTAGATTTCTGATGCTTGTTAGAAGAATCATGAGAAGCTTCATATCCCAGTTTTAGTACCTCAAATTATGCAAAAGCATTAAAAGCCAAATGGCAGACTCAGGGCAGAAGGATCCCCAGCAATACAGGCTGGAGCTGCCTGTAAAAAGTACAAGCTGTGCTTTGTACGTGGAGAGTCCAGTCCTGCAGAATGTCCTGGCAGCTAGGGGCATGCTGGGCAGCCCCAGCCAACACACAGCCTGCACATCCAGCAAAGGGTTCTTTCTCCTTTACAAAGCATTGTGCCCAGTTTGGGGTACCTGGATGGATTTTTTTACCTTTAAAGTGAAAATCACTAGAGAATTTAATTCCAATCTGCTGCTGCCAGAAGGAACACCACAGAGAATATCAAGCCATACCTCCCTCAGAGAGACACAGCAAAAGGGCCAGAAGCAGTGCTTAAAAGCTACAGTATTGGAAGATCCAACTGGATAAAAAAGGGCAGGGGTAGAGGGGAAATCCTGTTAAAGCCAGTCAAGAACAAGATCAGCGTTCAGAAAGTCATGGGATCTCCATTCTTGGAGATCTTTATTACTCAGCTGTCAAAGGCCATGGTTTTTAGATCTAGTTTTGAAACTAGCCCTACTTTAAGCAGAGGGCTGGACTAGAGATTTCCAAGTGTCACTTCCAACCTCAATTTTTCTGTTATCTTCTGAGTGCCCAATGTTCCAGCAAGCTTTTGGCACTTTTGAGTCTCCCTTTTCTGGACACACAGAGAATAATGTACGTGGCTCTGGGATAAGACCCCTGGGTGATGTTAGTATTTAATCTCTCACTAGCAGCAGTGGTGTTGCACTAGCAGCACTAAACTGGAGATTAAAAGAGCAATGTCAGCCTCGGGTAGTCAAGTTTTCATTAAAAAAGGGTCTTGCTTTTTAGCTACAGGTTTTCTACTTCCTCCAATGCTGTGCTCTCCAAGCCTGCCTTTGAACTTGCAATTTCTTATGGCAATTAACCAGACCTCTGAGTTGCCCTAGTTGTGTACACCCAGTGTGGAGAGATAAAGGACAATAGCTTGAACTGAAATTACTAATGCTCTTAGCAGGGCAAGGAGAAAATGACCAGCAATTGAAAATAAGGGCCATTTTATGTGGCCTAATCAGAGGATTATATTGGGAGAACATGCACTTGGCATGAAAATAAAACAGCAGTTGAAGGATTTTGTCCCTGGAAAATTCCAAGCCTTCCATCAGAAACAATGCATTTTTTTATATGTGATTTCCAGTGCCATAAACATCTGGTGAATTGAGGCTTGCTCAGAATAACAGTATGGAAAGAACACAGACTATCACTTGTGTATTAAAAAAAAAAAAAGATGTAATTTAAAAAATTATAATGTCATTTCATTTGAAGGAACCTACAATTCATTTGAATTTGAGGGGAGCAAGAGAGAAGAAATGATCAGTAAATTATTTCAAATGCATTTTTGAAAATGAAAGATTTTAATTGTTTTTAATTTTAAAAAATCACAAAAAATTTTCTGGCATTTATAGTCTTTCCTCAAAATGTTTTTCAAAATATTTTTTTTAAATAATTTTTCAATCACATATTATCTGAAAATTCTATTAAGAATACAAATCTTATGCCATTTAATAAAGCACTAGTACAGCAATTTATTGAAATAAAATGTTTATTTACCTATAGCATCTGACAACAGAATTCACTTGGGTAAAATTTCAGTGTGATTTATCCCCTGAGCTTCACTAAATATTGCTGCAGCTGCATGTTTTAGGCCATTGAACAGCAAAGAAAAGAGAGACATTAATTGTATCTTTTACCATGGCCAAGACATACATTTACTAGATTACAGCAATCAAATAGCATGTATGTCCTTTTTTTTTAAAAAAAAAAGAAACAAACAACAAGCCTGTCAACCAAAAAACGCTTGTGTAGGGGATTGTGCACCATATATTTCCCTTCTAAAAGACCTTGTCATCCTTTATACCACTTGTCATACTGTCAGTTCTAAGCTTGATTAATGTGGAGGAAAATAGAGGAGAAAGTAAGTAGCAGAAAGAAATTCTGTACCCAGGTAATGGCTTTGGAAGGGGGGATGGGGGGGAGCTGGCCACAGATACAGTCAGTGAGGATTTCTGAAAGAGAAGAATACTGATATGACTATACATGCTTGTTTACATCCAAAATGTGTAGTTAATGCAGGACTGATCAGACCTGTTTTTTTCAGGAGCTAGCTGACTCAAACCAGTGGATTTCATATAGCTGTGTCTCTCACCATTTCTGTGGACATTTAATTTTGTAGGGTGATACCCAAAATGTTTCTACCTCTTTTCTCTTTACCTACTTCTAATTCTTTCATTTAGTCATGTCCAGATAAGCCAAAAGTGGCTGGAAGCTAGAGGAAGAGTTTAAATTACTTGGAACATTGACCAGTGTTCAACATCTTTAAATATACAGGCATTATATATTTTAAAAATATATAATGCCTGGCAAACCTTCTGGCTTGCCACAGTGTAGTCCTAGTTTTCATCATTTCCTAGGCCTTTTCCCTGGTTTTATTTATATGTCACTTACTATAGCAAAGTAGCCTGATTAATTATCTTGTCTTCTTTCTTTCCTTCCTTTCACTTTAAAAGAAAATCATGAGGAAAAAAAAGAAAAAAAAAAAAAAAAGATTGTTGTTTTCTTCTTTCTGTCTGTGACACGGTATTTCTGTTTAAAGAAAACAGTTTCTGGATCCTTGCTTGGCCACTGATGGTTAAAAGTTTACCAGGGAAGGAATGGCTTGACTGATAGGACTTTGTAGATCTGTGTCATGCAGTCCAATCTTCTGGAGGGATGGAGCTAGGGAGATGAACACTTTCGGCAGCACGTTTTCTAGAAATTATTATAGCAATGGGACTTTTCTGCACGTTCTTCCAAGGTTATAAAATACAAAGTTTGTAAGCTTGATTCTGGTGTCATTTATGGCACTGCACCACTGCTGACAATTTGGGGAGAAAAAACAGATGCACGCTGGCATGAGTAAGAAGAGAATCAGCTCTGCCCATTAAGCTCTTGCCATTGTGTATCTTCAAACTTTCTCAGTTCTCCTGAGGAGCTCTCCCTCTGTAATGCAATGAGACATTCACCTGGGCTGGAAACTCTGAACAGAAAACATGGTATTCAACTCTCCCAACTTTTTACAATCTAATAGATGGCAAGTCATTGAGACTATCTCTGTAATGAAGAGCTCTAAACTAGATTGTAAGAGGGAAAGGGATACAACCGGGCCTGCTAAAGATAAGCCTGGGGGTGACACACCAATGTGTGAGGGATGGTGTGTGGTTGTGGTCTTTCAGTCTGCCATATGGAGCTAGGGACTGGAGATCCATGCAGCAGTGAAGACAAAAGGGCTATCAATGTGCCGGAAATCACAGAAGTGTCTTAGAATCATCACATGGGAATTAGGGCTTCTCCTGCCTAAAAGCTGGTGTGATCAACAGCCCAGTCGAAGAGCATCTACACCAATACACGTAGCATGGACAACAAACAGGAAGAACTGGAAGTCATGGTGCAGTAGGAAAATAGTGGCATGGCTGCCACCACAGAGATATGATGAGACAAATCACACAACTGGAGTGTTGCAATGGATGTCTATAAACTCTTCAAAAGGAATTGGCAAGGAAGGAGATTATAGAGAGTTTTGATTGTCTGGAGCTAAATAATGGTGATGATAGGGATGAATGTTTATAGGTGAGAATCAGGGGGAAGGCCAGTAATCCAGATATCCAGGTGGGAGTCTATTATGTACCATGCAACCAAGATAAAGAGGCAGATGAAATATTCTTTATGCCACTGGGAGAAGTCTCACAGTCATTAGCCCTTGTTCTCATGGGGGACTTTGACTTACCAGACGTCTGCTGAAAACACAATATGGTGGAGGGTCTAGGAGGTTCCTGGAATATGTGGAAGATAACTTCCTTACACAGCAGGTGAGTGAGCCAAGCAAAGAAGGCAACCTACTGGACCTGTAGTTTGTGAACAGAGAAGGGCTGGTGGGTGATGCAATGGTCAGGATCATGAAACAATAGAGTTTTCAGTTCTCGGGGAAATCAGAAGGGGACTCAGCAGAACTGCCATCTTGGGCTTCCAGAGGGCATGATGTCTTAGGATTTTAGCTTTTATATTTTTCATATCCTGTAATGCCTTAGTGTGTAGCTCTAAGACTCCATATAGCCTGTTAGCTGCTGTTCTCCCATTCTGGTCAGACAAAACAAACCCACTCTAGGCTCAGACTTCAAGGACACCATCTCAGGCCCTGAAATATGTAAACAAAGTGTCTAAAGAGGGAGAGCAAACTTGGGGTAATGACTTCATTACCTGAAATTGTAATTGGAGAATTAACCCCAATATGCAAACAGACCAAACTTATAAAAGTATGAAAACCCGTGACCCTGTTGTCCATTTTGGGTGTAGCCTTTCTGAAGGCTTTTGACTGCCCAAAGGGTACCTGAAGGCCCTTCAATAAATACCCACTTTTATCTTAATTTTTTCTAGCCTCTGTTTTTAGGTAGCCCCATCAAGGCATCAGGCAGACTGACTTGAGCATGGTTGATAGAGTTCCTTGGGAGGCAGTCCTGACGGGCAGAGGAGTTCAGGAAGGCTGGACATTCTTCAAGAAGCAAATCTTGAACGCCCAGGAGCAAGCCAGCCCCATGTGCTCAAAGACAAGTCAGCATGGAAGAAGACGGTCCTGGATGAACAGAGCTGTGACTGGAACTCAAGGAAGAAGCAAAAAAACAAAAAAACCCCAAGAGTTTATGACCTTTGGAAGAACGGGCAGTCAGTTTAGGACTACAGGGGTGTTGTGAGGTTATCCAGGGAGAAAATTATAAGGACCAAAGCCCAGATAGAACTTAATCTGGCTACGGCTATAAAAGACAATAAAAGTGTTTCTATAAATACATTAGCGACCAAAGAAGGGCTGAGGAGAATGGAGACTCTCCTTCCTTCATTGGATAGTGGGGGAAACTTACTGACAAAGGATGAGGAGAAGGCTGAGGTACTTAATGCCTTCTTTGACTCAGTCCTTACTAGTAATAAAAATTATTCTCAGGTACCCAGCCCCCTGAGCTGGAAAATAGGGATAGGGAGCAGAACAAAGTTACCATAAGGTAAGCCACACAGACACAGGCAAGTATATGGGCCCAATGGGATCTACCCAAGGGCACTGAGGGATCCGATGGAAGAGCTTGCCAAGCCATTCACAATCATTTATGATCAGTCCTCATCAATCAAGGAGGTTCCAGTCGACTGGAAGTTAGAAAATGTGACCCCCATCTACAAAAAGGCCCAGAAGAAGGTTCTGGGTCTTGTCAGCCTCTGTGCCAGGAAGACTGTTGTAATGCTAGGTTTTGTTTAGCTAGCTGCAGCTTTCCTGAGAGCTCAGCGGAGCTGCTTAGGGCAGTGCGACCATTGTCGCCCTCCCGCTGTCCATTTCGGACGGCCCCGCAATTTTTGCTCCGGCAGCTCTCAGCATTACAACCAGTGATGGCGAACAAGGCGAGAAGGGTCTCCCCATGAGGATTTAAGAGGATCTTTTAATAGTTACAGCTTGTCCCAGAGACCCCAGAGGCAGAGAGACCTCATGATCTGGGCGCAGCGGCTCAGGGGCGGTACATGGGTGGAGTTGGGGCACAGGAACCAACAGGGAGAGCCCGAGGGAGCGGTCAGGGCTAGGGGCAAGGAACAGGGTGGGGGGAACTATGTGGGATAGGAAAAGCAATGGGTAAACAGATCACCACAGAAGATCATGGAGCAAATTATTTTGAGTGACATCACATGGCATGTGCAGGATAACCAGGGGATCAGGCCCAGTCAGCAACACTGCAGGCTTGGCAAGACTCACTGGAAATCTTCCCAAAGGAAAAGGGCCTGGGAGTGTTGGTTGATAGCTGGATGAACATGAGCTGTCAGTTGTATCAGAAATAGTGTGGCCAGCAGGACCATGGCAATGATTGTCCCTCTATACTCGGCACTGGTCAGGCCATACTTTAGATCCTGTGTCCAGTTCTGGCCTCCTCACTACAAGAAGGACACTGAGGTGCTGGAGTGAGTCCAGAGAAGGGCAACAAAGATGGTGAAGCATCCGGAGCACAAGTCTGATGAGGAGCAGCTGCAGGAGCTGGGATTGTTTAGCTTGGAGAAAAGAAGACTCAGGGAGGACCTTACGACTCTCTACAACTACCTGAAAAGGAGGTTGTAGCCAGGTGGGGGTCAGCCTCTTCTCCCAGGTTACAAGCAATTGAAGGAAAGGAAATGGTCTCATGCTACACCAAGGGAGGTTTAGATTGGGTATTTGAAAAATTTCTTCATGGAAAGTCTTATCAAGCATTGGAACAAGCTGCCCAGGAAAGTAGTGGAGCCACTGTGCCTGGAGGTATTTAAAAGACATGCAGATGTGGCATTTAGGGACAAGGTTTAGTGATGGACATGGCAGTGCTGGATTAGTGGTTGGACTTGATGATTGAAATGATTCTGTGAAAATCATGGAGTGGTTTCCATATAAGGAACTATTTAATAGCTTAGAATTCTTCAGCCTGGAAAATAGGACAGCTGGTTCAGGCTGAGACAGCTGATTAATGTGAGAGTAAACATCTATAAAATTGCAGACTGGATGTGTATGGTTGATTGCTCAGTATCTTCCAACACATGACCTAGGGGGGATTAAATAAAAATACCGAGTTCAAACAGAAGAAGGTGGTTCTCAACACGTCTGGTTAACAAAGAATTGCCCAGCAGTTGTGGTAGCTAAATGTTGGCCTGGGTTCAAAAACAGAAAAAGTTTATGGAAAGGAAAGTTTTACATTTGTAAAAAGCTATACATGTTTTCAGATAAACTGTAGCTGCAAGTTGTTGAAGGCTGAAAAAGTATTTCAGAGAATAGCACATGTAATTTCATTATTTTTTTTACTCTGAGTGCTTTCTTTTCACTACAGTGGCAAATACACTGGGGCTGGGTGAACCATTGTTCTGATCTATGCCTGTGTTTATATTCTTGTCAGGGATGTGTATTTACTACCATTTGAATGGATATGTTACAGAAGTTTTGTTATGAAGACATTGAATTGGAGCTATCCTACCCTTTTTCTTATCAGGCAAAGTAGATGTCACATGAGCAAATACACAATTGTGTTTTGCTCTCCAGTCCTACTCTAAGATATTTAACCTATTTGCTTTTATTAAAAAAAAAAAAAAAAAAGTTGTCTTTTATGTGCTTTTATCCTTTATATACATGCCTGTGTTGTATTATAAAGAACAGAAACCTATTTCCAAGGACTTGATGAAATCTGATGACGGGAAGTTGATATAAGTGAAATTCACATCACAAAAGAGGTATGGATTTTTTTGTGGAGGTAACTAAACTATGACATTACTAATTTATTTTTAAACATAGTGAATCCTCTATTAAGTAAATTTTAAAATAAAAGCTGGACATTTTTTAAAAAGTTGCAGTGCTACTCAACTGAAAGTAAAATTTTTGATGTAGGGTTTTTTAATGCAGACTTTCTTGTGTGTCATCAGACCATTTTTGGCTTTAAAAATCAATGGAACAACTTCTAAAAGGTAAAATTAGTTTCAGTTCTCAGAAAGGAAAGAGAGGCACAAGAAGATCAAGTGATGAGCCCAAGTTTGGTTTGGGACAGACACTACCTTCCTGACAATAACTTAGTGCTCTGATGTCTAGATTAGGTATCTTCTTGTGAAGATTTTTACATGTCTGTAAGAAGCTCTACAATAAGAACTAAAAAGCATACACTTAGCTTCTCAGAGAGTGCAATGAAGCATAGTATTCTCAGTGCAAATACACAGATTTATACCAGCCAAAGAGCTGGTTTACAAAATCTGTTCAGTACACTGTGGTAAAAAGGCATCATTCTAAATTGTAATTGTATTCTGTGTTAATTTGTAATAAGTAATCTAGAACTGGGCTGCAACAGCATTACCTCTGATTTTGTGAGCTAATCTCCAATCTGTAAAACATGCTCTGTTTGGATTATCTACAGGGTGCGCATTTCTCAGTGAATTTGTTTTCTTTGAGTAATGGGAATACATTCAAGGAAATTAATTTGCAGACAGATACAGTTGCTGTTGGATGAATGGGTTCTCTCTTTGCACTTGAGGTGTAGTGTTGGTATCTCGGCTGGTGGCATGTGCAAGAATCTTTGGATTGCTTGACAAAAATTTGCCTATAATATTCTCAGAAAACTTATGTGACAGCTTTGTAGTCTGAGAAGTAGATACAAACCCCCTGCCTGCCACCTCAGAGCTTAACTAGTTTGAGTTAGAAGAGGGGGGAGAAGTATCACACAATAGGATATTTCCTCTAATGCACCTGCAGACTGTAGCATATATGTGACTGCCAGCAATGATTTGTCCCCATCATGCTTTTTTTCATTTCAAGTCTTTCCATCGTCCTGCTGTGGAAATGCAGCACAAAGCTGGTTGTGACCCAACTGATTTTATTTCACAGCATTGGCTCCGGGATGGTTGGTTTCATGTTTATACTCTAGGCAAACTGGAGACTATGCATCTCTCAGAGTCTGGGGTTGAACACAAATAATGACCAGATATTTTGCTGCCTGAAGGGAAAACTAAAAAGCCACCTCATTATCCCGTTGAATCACATAGCTGTGATTTGTCTACAACAACAAAATAAAAATCAGAAGTGAAATGTAAAGGAAGGAAAAGGGATAGTTCATTACAATTGTAGAAGGAAGGGAAATAATAGAGAGAATTGGGTCAAAAAATGTATTTTTATACATCTATGAGTAGCAAAGCGAATCTTTGAAAACATGACTTCCTGAAGATCCTATATCTTGTTCTTTTAAGCTCTAGCTGGTTTTTTTACTAACCTCTTGTTAATAGCTGTACTGAGGGAGGGAAAGAATTGGGAAGTTCATTCCTATTTTAAGCTTTGTATTCCTAATGCAAAACAAACAGCTCTGGCTTCTGTCAGAAAGCTATTGTTCTTGTCTCAGTTTTTAATGGAGATAATGCTTAGAAAAGTTTGTTTCAAAGTAAAAGCTTGATGGCAGTCTTAAGGACAGGATTCCTCTTGCTTAGCTGAAGCACCTTAAAAAATGTGTCTAGTATAAGCTGGTTATCCAAGCTCCCTCTGTGGTTGCTTTAGAGAGAAAGCCTTCTCCAAAAGCCTTTCTTCCCACCTTAAGATAAATGTCTCAGTTAGCAAGATGACTAATTTCCATAAAATGCCTATATCTGTCCTCTGGCAAAAACCAGAGGCTTGACAACTAGATTAAACTAAATGTGTAGTCACTGGATGGCCAGGGTTAGGTGAGACAAATTCCATCATTAGCCAGAAGCATAGAGCATAACTCGATTTATAACCATGGATTTTTTTTCTGTTGTGTAGACAGCAGAAAAACGGCTCTTACAAAAAAGTGAAGACATCTGAAATAGTCCTATAATTTTTGTTTCAGTATCTTCTGTAAAAGGGAAAAATAAAATTCTTGGAGTCTATTTCTCAGCTAGGTCACAGGCTGAGGTGGTGTACACCATGAAGAAGTCCTGGGTGGTGTTCATGTTGGGAGGCACCAGGAAGAGCTGTCAAGTGAGTCAGGTGCCACTATGCTAGGGAACAAAAGTCTGAGGTGAAGAGGCCAGCTGAAGACAGTCTGGGAATCTGAAAACCCCTTATTAAAACAAGTTTCTCAGATTCCAAATAGAACAAATCCTCTCTAGCAGGAACTAACAGACCCAGGATATAACCTAAGTTAAATCTTGCATGTTTGTATGTGTATATATATACATCTATACACACACATATATAAATGATTGTTTCTACAGTTGTGTGAAGATAAAGAACAAACATTAATCTCAACGCTTAAGAGAAATTATTTTACCAAAGAGCGTTTTATTCTGTTTGGTTGGATAAAAGCCCCATCTAGGCTGGGGTCAGGTTTTCAATTTGTATAAATCAACATACTTCTATGAAATGAAAGTAATTCTTGTGCCTTCCCCCTTCACTTTTCAAAATTCTTTAGTCCCAGTGCTAAAAAAGATAAAATGACATCTCGTGTCCCTGAGAGATTTAAGGCCTTGCATTTAGCTATATCTAAAGAAAAAATTTATTCCAGGGAACCCAATTACAGTATCTTTATCCCTGCAATACAATTAAAGCATGTCTCCATTCCTGTGGTGTAGAAGGGACCTAAATTTTCCCTTCAGCCATGTTAAAGCCTCTTTACTCAAGGTTATAACATGGTTTGGGAATATGATTGAGGCTTTTGACACAGCAGAAATTATTGTACTTCAACTGTATTCAAGTTGTCTTTGAAACTGCCCATGGAACAGAGCCTGTGACCTTCACGGGAGCACAGATACCCTTTGACACACTGTTTTGTAATGTCATGGTTTAATTGCAAGGGTCACTTTGGTTGCCAACAAATTTGAAGGCCAAGGGGGACCCAGTAATGTTGTGCTGTATGTGAGGTGACAATGAGTACAGATCCTTGAACTGAATCTTTTATAAAGGTCTTGTGGTGTAACGTGAGGGACAAGCAGAAAGTTTGTAAATTTATATCTAATTAACTAGAAGTCAAAAAAGGAAAAATTTGCACAGTCTGAGCTCCTCTGAAGTGGAAATGGATGTGGAATAGACAGTCAGGAGAGAACTGAAGTCTTCTATCCGAAGTAGAAGGCAGGCCTGTGCAATCATGTTCTTTCTACAGAGTTTGAGGGCAAAAAGTTACAGGTTATGTGATGTTAAAACCTTTCATGGAGCTACACCAGTTGGGGTTTCTGTAATTGTTCATTAGGGTGAAAAATACTTTTTAAGTATGGCAGGATATGAAGGAACATTTTGTTCTGACACTTTCTGAACAAACAATATCCTCTGACACACTCTGAACAAACAATTTATAAAGCTTTTTTTTCATATTTTCCTTCAGTTCCATTAGAAAACTTCCAAGTGTGTTTTAAATGGATTAATATACTGCATGTATTTTCTCAAAATGCAAACCTTCATTTCACCTCAATACTGTTGAACTCTTCTATTTGCTCAAAAATGAATTTAAATTGCAAAAGTCCCACTCACATGCTTAAGTGAATTATTTAAACAAGAGAAACACTATTTCAATAAAACAAAAATGTATTTACCACAATTAGTCACAGTAGGCAGTAGCTACAGCTCTCACTCAAAATACTCCTAGCCATGTTGACTAATCTGTCAGAATGCATGTTTAATGCTATAGGAAGCTTCATCAGCTTCTGCCCCTGAAGAAGGTAGGCCCTGCAGAAGAAGCTGCTTTCCTGTAACACCAGTGCCACAGAATATTGAGTAGTTTACTTGAAACTGCTAGCAGACTTCTTAGGACTTTCCTAGCACAAGCAGCTGAAGATCAGGAGAGTCAGGAAGGTACTCTGTGGATTCTCTGGGTGTTTCCACCTTGGTGCTGGCACATCTATTCATGAACATTTGTATATCACAGGTACACACATAAAAAATATCATTTAATTGAACAAAGAAGAAAAAAACTAATGCTCTTCAGCCTATTCCATGCAGAACTTAATGTCTTGTCACAACTTTATTCTTAAGCAAGGAATAAACAAAACTAAATGTACAATGCTGCATCACTAAGATCAACTTAATGATGTTTGACAACCTGCCAAAAGGCAAGGAAGAGGGACAGGACAACAGACTATAAAACTGCAAAATAGCTACTGCTGATCTGCCAAAAAATATCTTCAGCCCTTCTGGGAAAAGGTTTGGCTTAGAACAAAAGTGGTGCTGTTGTGCTTTCCATGAGTTGTCTCCAGAGAGTTGGTGGGATTTGCATGTGATGAAAAATAGCCCCAGATTATCCTGCCAGAGAAGGAAAAACGGATAGAAGGCTTGGCTGGAGTATTGAAAATTATTCAGGTCCCTGTAAAAATTAATCAGTCCTGCCTCTTCATCCTGTCCCCTAACACGAGGAATAAAGTACATTTTACTGAACTGCAGTACTGAAAACACAGGGGGCCAAACGGAGCTGAATAGTATTTAGCTGCATATGTCAGTCACCAAATCTCATGGTCAGGAAAGCTTGTCACAATGGCATAGAGTTTTAGTAGAGGAACGTCATGAATTTTTTAGTAAATATTTACGCTAGTGCAAGCAGAATTGGTATGAACAGTAACCCTGAATGCCAGGCTGAGCAAAGATCAGGGTCCACTGAACAGAGAAGCCCTCAGCCTGGTCAGTCTCACCCACGTGAAGTCAGTAGCCCCTGTCTGTGCTACTCACACCAGCCCACTGTTGTGCCTCAGCTCTCCATGTGTGCTGCACTCACCGCCAGCTGCCAAGAAAACCCACGAGGCTGCCCCGGTGGTTACAGAGATCTCTCATTTCCCATGCTAAAACATGAAGCAGATAAGAAGAGACTTGTGTAGTGGCACAGCTTTACACCTCGGCAGAGACGTGTGTAGTGGCACAGCTTTACACCTCAGCAGAGACGTGTGTAGTGGCACAACTTTACACCTCGGCAGACGCATACACTCCTGCTCCCAGGAGGGAGCACGCTGTGTGGGGCTGGCTCCTCTCAGAGTGAACACACTTCCAACACTACAAAACATATTTTGCACTGTCACCTTCCCTGGAGAAACGTACAGAGACTCTTACATGGTAACTGCTAGATCTTTAAAACAAGCAAAAGCAAACACTCCTCAACAAACAAAACAAACACTATTTATTTCTTCTCTAGCGTGAGACAGGAGTGGGGAGAGGGGGAAGGGATTAAGGGTTTGTGGAGGGTTTTTTCCTTTATTGTAAGGCACTGGGAACAGCAAGGGCTAGGGCTATTTACAGTTGGAAGTAAATGTGCAGCTGTGTATAGTAGAAACTGGTAATAGACAAGAGACTATAAAGGGTGATGGGCTGGGGAAGGTGATAGGGGAAGAGAGCCTGGGCGTACTGAGTGGGGAAGAGGGCCTGGGCGTACTGAGTGGGGAAGAGAGGTTTTGGGAGCCCTGACAGAAGCAGTGGAATAAGGAAGAGGAATTGTAGTGGAAAAGAGAGAGATGGAAAGATAATGAGAGTTTGGGAAGCAGGAAGATAGTTAAACCTGTTCAAGACAGCAAGAAGTAGAATGGAAAGTGAGAAGAGGAAATGAGATTGAGAAGCTCTCACTGATGCATGTCAGGGAGAGCATGTAAGGAACAAAAGGAGAAAAATGAAGAAAACAAGATGATTACAAGTATTTCTGATTCAGCTTAATGGCAAGCATAAATCATTTTGCTAATATATGTGTGCATATGCATACATGTATGTTAAATAAAGTAAGGCATTGCCTGTCTCTGAAATACTTCTTTCATGGTTAGGGTCTCCCTTTTAGGGCTGTAGAATGTGATAAGGAAAACTATATGGAACAGACACTTCATGGCTGATTCCACCCCTTTATCTCTCCCTGGTATTCAACATCTTTCATTTCAGATGATAGTTTCAGCAGATTTGCACAACCATTTGAGATTCTGGATTTTTCATGTGAGTGCCAGTGCAAACCACTGCATGCTACATAGGGATAACTGGTTCTGACAGCCTCCAGGTAGAGTTTCTTCTCTTTCCATACCCTCAGTATGTAAATTAGATGCCAGCTAGATGTCCACAGATGATGTGAAATTGAGATAGATTACTTGTCGACAAACAGTTCCTGCTTGGAACTATCACCTCTTTGCAGAACATAGGGAGTTTAGAGTAAAAAAAAATATCGAAATTCAGGTCACCTTTCATTTTGGTTCTACCAAGAAAAAAACGAAACAGACAAGAAAATTGTACTGACAAAACCAATCCTGTTTTGCTCCATCTATATTTATTGGGTTCTGAAAATAGACGGAGCATTCAGAGCTCTCCCATGCACTAGCAGCAGGCAAAGTTCATTCATATCAGATCTTTCCCTCCTCTTCTCCCCTTTGGACAGTATAATGTAAAAGCTACATAAATAGAAATAAAGCTTAAAAAAGCCTGGAAAAATCCCCAGCAATATTTTAGCAACCTCCATATGCCTCTTAAATCTGAAAACTTTTTCCTGAGCACTAAATGGATGTTTCTGAGTGCTACAACCAATTTACAAAAGAAAATAAACAACTGTTAGTTTTGGTATATAGACTCCAAATATTAATAGAAGACAATATTTTAGGCTATGTGATAACTCTGCTTTTCGGAGTTCAAACATGAAATGCACACTATCATTACATCAGAAATCTAGTTGAGATATTCCTGCTCCAGTAACCTTTGCATCATTAGCTGCCTGCTCCACTGTGTGTTCAAACAATACCCCAACTTGTTAACCTGGTTTACTTTGCTCTAGTGTTATTTAGGGTTGGGGTTTTTTTAATATATAAGCTTGTATATTTATATTTTATATACTTTGTTTAGAACCTTTGGCCACATAGTTTATTCACAAGTAACCACATCTTAACAGAAGAAATCTGAACTGATATGCCCAGTGCTTCTTACACAGTTGCACCTCAATGCAAAATATTGCCCAGGCATAAAATTATGCTGAAGGAATTAGTGTTTCAAAGTCGCTCAGAATTGAGGCAGCAAAATAAGTTATCCTATCTGCAACTTTATTTAGTTTTGTGAATCAGCTGCTATGTTTAGTGATATCCTTTCCCATTATTACCATTACCGAGTTTTCATAGGACTCCTGCTCCACTTGCATATAGACTGTGGTGTGACCCGGAAATAAGTTGAAAATCCATAGTGAAATTGCATCTTTTCTCCCAGTGTCCTTACTTCTTTGTTGTGAGAAATCAGAGGTATCAGAAGAAAGAAATAAGGGGCAAAAAAAGATGAGATAACCTTGTGGTTAGGGAAGCTGAAGGGCACCTAGAAATTCCAACATAGTCTCACTTATGTCCACAGTCCCAACATGATGTTTTGACCAGAAATGTTTCTCTCTTTTAGTATGACTCTCTTTTTTTTTTTTTGGAACAGTATTATTTTAAATTTTGGTCCTGGAATCTTATCAGTAGAAGAGCTGCTATTTGACTATGTAGGAGTCTACACAGCACTGCAAGCTTCTTACTTTGATCTCATTGAAACTCATTCTCCCACTTATGAAATACTATGCTGAACTCACAAAAGTGGTGGGAATTATTATTTAGGAAACTCTAAAAAAAAAAAATAGCAGAGCTGACATAGGAAAAGGCCTAAATAATTCATTGTTCGATTAAAATTTGGGTCTCGTTAAGTACGAGTTGCTCATTCATGATTTTCAAAGAAAAAGTGCCAGCATCTGCAGAATCAGTGTTCTCAATGAGCAAATATCCATTACTTTAACATTTTTCAATTGTTTCTCAGGGAAAAATCTAAACAATGTATCCCTTCAGCTTTAAACCATATAATGTGGAATACTGTCTTAAAGGAATTGTAATTTGGGGCTGCATATGGTCCTATGCTAATAAATTAAGCAGCTGCCAGGAATGTTCCCAGACACTAAAATGTTATTGTCTGTGTCATAAAATTGTAAAAATATTTCTTGGCGTGACTTTGGCCTCAGCCAATTAGCACTTTCCCAAACAGTTGCACGGGCCAGGGACAATTCTTAGTAGGCAGACAGTGTGTGGCTATCCTGTTTTGAAAGGTAAAAGAATTTAACAGCATGCTTGGATGCCATTCTGTGTCTGTTGGTCTCAGACCGTGACCTTGGCCCAGTTATTTAGAAGTGTAAATGTAGCCATGGAATCCAGGGTCCCAGGCCAGATTATCTGTCCAAACATATTGTTCATTTTTCCTTCTACATAACCACATTGTTGCATTATGAGATCCAATGGAATATGGATATATGGAGTATACCATGGAAAATACCACTTTTTCAGGGGGCGTGGAACTTCAATCTAACTCTCATGACGCAGGAAATCACTGCAGGGTAATCTGTTTTAATGTAGGTAACTTTTTGTGAGGGGAAAAAAGGGAGGCAAGACCAATTTGTATAAACAGGTCACACCCATTTCCAATGTGATTTGGACTCCATAAAGACTTTCCAATCCACTTTTGTTTCATTTTACAGTTCCAAGGTAAACATTGCCTGAGAGTAAGTAAGGGGTGGACAACTCTGCACACAACAAAAACAGTGATGTTCAAGGGCATGGAGATGTTCTTCTACATGAAACCCTTGGATGAGTGCAAGTAAAATAAATTTTACCCAATGAGGAAAATGTTGGGTTGGTAAAATCTAGTAAGAGGGTGAAACCACAGTTGAAATGGGAGGCTTTCAGTATCATTTCTCTTCAGAGCAAAACAGCAGAGAAGCTTACCTACTAGTGCAAAGCAATGCCCCAGGCTGGCAAGGAAGAGCACAGGCAGTGTTCCTGGCTCCCACACAGAGAAATGGTAATGACTCTCACCAGTTCTGACATCCATGACATGGAACACATTAAAGCTTACATCTTCTTTCTTCTTATAAAGTCCAAAGGACTTCGTTAAGGATCTTTTCCAACGCAAATGAATCTATGGGTCTATGAATTCATCTGATAGACAATGAGGAGAAAGCCACTTGTGCTTCTTGGGAAAGTCTGTTCAGTAACAGTAAGACTTTTTTTTGGAAACCGTGCCTTATCTTCACCATTTCTGTGTGCTCAATTATTGTCATTCCTTAATGAGGGATAAGTCATTCTCATCCTGTTTTACCTTCTTTCTTCTGACCTCACATTCTTTCTTAAATTGCCTTCCAAATGAAAACCTGCCCTTGAAGGAACCCTTCAAATTAACGTCCATTGTTGGTGTCCACTATAACAGCCATCCTCTTCTTCTCTTTGATCCCTTAGAATTGTTCCCAGCAGCTGTGATTTCAAGATTGTCTTCCCTTCATGTCTTCACTTGAGCAGGATTTTTTCACAGCTGCTATCCACTCCTCAGGCTCACAAACCCCTTCACCCATGCTTTTTGCCAGTCCACTCTGTTCTCTTTGCTGTGCCTGTCCTTAGAAGTTGTCCTTCCTCCTGTCTTCCTCATCACTGACCCACCAGTCTCCACTATGCCTGTAGTTCCCCATGTTTCCCTCCTCCATTGACAAGTTCATGTTTCTCAGCAGACATCTCCCTGAAAACAGATGCAGTTTTGGAACAATCTCATCAGGCTCACCTGCCCTTTCTGGTGCCTGATACCATAATGACAAGATGATGCTGGGCTGCAGGTGGGCACAAGCATCTGCTATCAAAGCGCTGTGGGGTCATCAGGCATAACAAAATATGTAATGGACAGAAGTTGTTCCTCGCTGGACCGTCAGCAGCAGCCTCTTTTCCTGGTTCTGTATTTCACCTGGTGCAAGTGACAGATGGGACTTAACAAGTGAGACCATTATTACATGCCCTTTTTTGTCCTTATCTTTCAGATGTTATGGACTGAAAGAAAACAGATTATAAGGTATGACTCAGGCTTTGTTTACTCTCTGCTGTCCAGATCAGACCCAGAAGTTTGCAAGTGCACTAAAATCTTTCTTTCCTTCTTCCTTTCACTTTCCCTACCCAGCTAAGGGACAGACTGTGTGGGCACTGAGACATTTACAGGAGGCATTCATGAGTTATTTTTACTTTCAGTCATGTCTTGTATAGGAGATATACCACAGGCATATGTAGAAATGAGAACCTTTGCCAAAAGAATTTCATTCTTGGGAAAAAGATACATCTTCCTTCCTATGTGAATAGGCCTATTAATTTTTCAATTACTGTTTCTAAGCACATGAAAATTAGAATAATTTTTTTAAGATATCTATTACTTGAAATTGGAATTTATCCTGCTGTTCTAACCAAAAAGCCCGTAAATGTCACACTGTTGTCTGAAGCCCGTGCAGGTCTCTGTGACCTCATGCTCACTCCCTCTGGTTTGGCTGGTACTTCACCCACTGCAGTGCAGCATCAGAGCCAGTGCCCAGCTAACACCCCAGTGTGCCTGTTGTGGCAGGTCGCTCCAACTTCCTCTGATCCATCATCCAGCTCAGCCTGGCCCACTGCAGGAGGGAGATCTCACCTGATGAAGGGTGCCACTGAGGGAGGCCTTATGCCCAAGGAATGCCCCACTGCAGTCAGAGTCTCCAGCTGCAGCCAGCTGCTGTCCTGCCAGGTAACTGGACTTGCCAAGCATGTCTCTGGCACACAGTACAGTCTCACAGGTGGAGTGCAAAGAACTTCAAAGGTCTGAAGTTAATTATCTCCAGACTGGAGACTACAAGGGGCTACTGTCTCAAGGCTGAACTACAAAATAAACTTCTCCATTAGTATCAAAGAGAGAACCTGCTCAGCAGTATCCCACTGTGATCATGTGCTGCTGTCAGGCAAGTGGCATTGGTTCAAATCACAATTGGTAGTTCTCCATCAGTAATTTACTATAGAACATTATTGTTCATTAAAATGATCCCTTTTGTCCCCAGAGAAGTAAAAGACATCTTCCCCCTGGAGTTCCTCAGTTGTCAGCCAACATAAGGGATTTCATGCCTTTGCCAAGGCCAGCCTGAGCCTTTCTCAAAGCAGTGAGCCACAGCTGGAAGTTGCCTGGCCTACATGGTGCAAAGTCCTTGGGTTTTGGACAAAGGAATCTCTGCACATTAGCCAAGCAGCTGATACAGTCTTTGGTATTTATTTATGATAAAGAAAAGGAGCAGTCTTATGAATAGGTGTAGGATAGCAGGTAACAGCAACTTATGCTGGTTTGTGAATATTAGAGCATTAATAGCTGTGCTGCATTTTTCTAGTCTGTATCCTGGGGCTTTTGTGAGTAAGGCTGTGGAAAGAAAGGACACCTTCCTATTATCACAACTGGTATGCTTAGACAGATTTTTAGGTATCAAAGCCTTTTTTTGTTACTTTCTTTTCATCTTCATAAAACGAAATACAAGAGAAGAAAAGCAGTGTATTATAAAGGCCCCAACCACCACGCAAATTGAGATCGCTTGGCCATACGCTCAAATCAAAAAGTTCCACAACAAAGGGATTTTTGTTGTGCTCCCTTATATCATAGCTGTGAGCAAGGACTTTGAGATGATCTTTCACTGCAGGATCACCTGTTGTTTTTCCTGCAGAACCCTGCTCATCCAAATCAGACAAGTAAAATCCCCCCTAGTTCCACTTATTTCAGGCTGTTTTCAGTGGTTCACTTTTCCACTTCACATTATGTTAATGTACTTCTCTCGCACATTAGGGAGACTCCCCACCTCTTCTTTCCTAGCACTCCAGGTTTGAGGAACGCTAAGGCCCCCACCACCTGAAAGGTCTTTAAAATGTAACCTAAAGTTTAGTATACTGTTTCTGTCCAAGATCCTGGAAAATTGCACTTCTGCTGCAGTCACACCTCAGTGGGAATGCCAGTTTCAATCCTTTTCAGGTAGGGCTTTGGAAACCTTTCCCAGCCCCAAAACTGCTTTGCCAGCTGTTTACTCCCTCCTGGAAAGCCACAACCATCTCTCACCTGTCTCTTGGTCTCTTGGACTCCTCCACAGCTCTTGACAGGGGGACTGGGCAACTTTGTTCTGATCACTTTGTCACTCATGCAGATCTGGTGCTGCTCGTGAACAGTTTTGATTGTCAACCTTCCCAGTCCTGTTTTTGCGTAAGGGTTTGTATGTTTGGGAGTATCATCACTGTAGTTATTTAAACAGCTATTCTTCAGCCCCATGCTGTTTAATAGCTTTAAATATGCTCCTTTGGGGTGTTGTTTTCTATTGCTGCACTTTCTCGTGTCAGTTCTCTGTAGCTGCAGCTCAGTTATTCTGCCTCATACCAACATTGTAACCTCAGTGAGAGAGTGTGGCCTGGGATCTCTCTCAGCAGAGACTTTGTAGAGGTCAGACACGAATTACAGCTGAGTATCAACAAAAGACAGATTGCCATTCTGAGTCCCTGTAAATACTCATTGTGATCATATGTTATCACCCACTTTATCCTTCCAAAGGACGTGAATGTATTTTCAAGCATTTATCAATTAAGCCTCAAAATATCTCATTGAGGTGCTGCAAATTAGGTGATAAAGGGATCAATTTACCTAACACTGATATGCACCTACTTCAGAAATTAAATAGCACATCACAGCTATTCAACAATACACATTTAAATCCCTGAATGACGGACTATAGCCACAAATGAGGAAATTAACTCCTGCACTGCAGCACTGTCTGGTTCATTTAGCAACAGTCTCAGCCAAGAGTTTTTGTAAGTGAATTCTCTTGGGTGAGACAAAAACTCACTAAATAGGATTGTGAAATACATGTGAGAAATAGCCTTATCTGCGCCAGTCTTATCTCTGGTGGATGACTAGACCCCAAATCTACACATCAATTGGTTACCTAAAGTCTTCTTTATGAAGATTGCCTTCCTCTGTCAATATTAAGACTACAACGACGGAAAAATTGTGCTACCTTAGACAACGTTGTTCCTTCTTTGATTACTTCCTCTAAATCCAGCAGTAAGATAAATTTCAACCAAAAAATAGAGGCATGTACTAGATACCAGGAGCTGTATGGGTATTGTGTATGGAGGTTTATACATGTATACATTCTATATATATTATATAAATATAAACACACTTATATATGTATGTACATATATTTTTATATATATATATATAAAAATTATTTGTTATGTATTTTCTCCACAAGGGAGGTAAATTATGTACTGTACACTGAGTGAACTCAAGTGTTTGACTTCAGCATTATTGATGATATTTCTTGAGGTTGCTTGATACCAAGGGAAAATGTGGCAAGGCGGTGGCAAATCGTTTTGTTAACAGAGCAAGATGTAAAATCTTGCTGATTTTAAACTTTAAAATGTCATAAGGAGCAGAAAGTACTCTTCAGAAAATGTCAAAATTTAAGAGTCTGTGAACTAGACTATAATGAGATGTTTTTTGTTGCAGTAACTAGGAATTCTAAGGTCCAAGTTTCACATTGTTTCCAGAAAAAAATACAGCAACACACCTTCTACAGAAGCTGTGAGCTTCAAGAAAACCCAGATGTGGTTTTCTCAGAACTTTCAAGGTCTGTGCAGAAAGCAGAATGACTATACATTTATATTGCTTTCTCCACAGAAGGCCCATCCTACATTTGTAAACCCAGGAAACCAAGGCCTCCCAAGTGACTATTTAGATAATTTGAAGAAAAAGTCAGCTTTCCATCTGATTTCTGTCAGAAATCCTTTCTCTAGCTCATTGGTAGCACATTACATGGCATTTCTGAGAGATATTTCTGTTTCGAAGAATTGACAGCTTCTGGTGCAAGCATGTCTCACTGGAAAATTTCCAACTGCTTTCCTAGTTTCTTCTTGACAATTATGAAAAAATGGCAATTTCTTCTTTTAGAACACTGATCATCTTAGCACTAGAGTAAATTAGGAGTAATATTATTGGAGTCTTTAATTTTAAGTTGGTAGAAAATTGTTATGGGGAAACTGGGGCTCTACTCTCCCTTTAGACTCCTGGCTGAATGTCTGTGAGGTATTGCTTCTATCATTTAGAAATATTGATAAATATGATCTTTAAAAAAGAATAATGTCTATACTAGATGACATGTTTGGTGACCTTGGAGTCTGATTGCAATTCTTTCTTGATTCTCTGCTAATTTATCAACAGGTTCTTGTTTATACACAATGCAACTGCTACCACAGATTTCTGGCGTGGTCATGGCCAGCATACTGCTTTATAAATGTATCTTGGTGACACTGAGGCTTCAAAAGTCATTTTAATTGCACATGTGGCCACCTTCCTAAGCATCTTCCCAACTTCACTGTATTTATGCTAATACACTAAATACCAGGAAAAGGACCTCTATTGTTTCTATTTCTCAGGTGATAGAAGAAAAATATCCTCTTTCTTCACTGATCCATCACTCACTGCTGCTGCCTGCAATCAGGCTATTGACTGCTGAGCAGGGAAGAGCTCTTGCTTGGCACCATCAAGGCTTCTTTGTTTCGTGTTAGTGAAATGCTCAGTGAAGCAGAGGCTGGCTTGCACTGTGCACATGGGGTGTGGAAAGACAAGGTGTTTGGCTTCTGGCAGTAGAAAGTGGAGTGGCTCTCCCATGAGCTTTCAGATGCAGGCTCCTGGAGCAGAGAACTAGAATACCATGACCCAATGACTCAGGCATTCATCTTGGAGGCCAGATCAAACTTCCAGCCAGAACCAGAAAGAACAATGGTTTGTTCTGGTTCCTAAGTGTATTCTTTAGCTAACAAGCTACTGGCTGATTTTTGGTAAAACAAAAGATTATATCCTTCATGGACAGCAATTTCTACATTTGATCTCAAAATTCAGTCCTCTCACCACTTTAAAAAAATGAATAACTTTTTAGAAATTTTTTTATATTTTATAAATTTTTAATTTTTAAAAATAAAAGAAAACCACTTTTTTCAATTGTAAATTTCCCATCTGTTTCAGCTCCACTCAAAACACACATCCTTACATCCAGGATGGGTAACGTCTGAACAATCCTCTCCCAAAAACAAAAGTATAATCATAGAATCATTTAGGTTGGAAAAGGTCTTTAAGATCATCAATTATATTTTTTCAGGCTCTCTTTTATTTTCTTATGGGGTAGAAATTTTTAAATTACTTTGGCTATGGGATAAGTTTTTATACTAAACACTGGTCTCAAATGGATAGGCCTATAACAGTCTGGTCACTGTGCAGAATGTCATGGTGGAAAAACTGATGCAATAAATCCTCCCTGAGAATTTGAAACAAATTGATTTGAAAGCCCCCTCGTACTCTTGCAGGGTTGAGGTCCAATATAGTGCACTACAGAAGCACAGTAGAAGAAATAGATTCCTTTGTTCCTGTGTGGAAAATCTACCCAGAATGTGTATGTGTAATAAGACTGCTAACAATTTACTCATCATTAGGTCTTTGAATTCCAATTTAAGATTTCTTGTTGACTGATTCCAAATCCTGGAGATAAGATTTCCTCTTGCCTTTCATTTTTCACTGTGAATAGCTGATAATCTGATGCTTTACAGAAACCTGTCTGCATCCCTAACCCTGGACAGCTTTTGCGCTCCACTGTCAATTCCTCTGAGCACTATAGCTGCTATGCATGAATGCTGTAATTTTACAGCATGACCTGCAGAGAGGAACAGAGGCAACTGGAACCTATTAGACCATGAACTTCATTTTCTGAGGACCTGCAGCTCCTGTTGAAGTTGTGCATGTTGGCAATTTCTGAACATGAGAGCCCCTCCCCCACCTTTTTATAAGAAATTTTGACAAAAGCCCGTGGGGTTGGAGTATGGTTTAGGAAGGCTGATAGTTCATAAGCCTTGTCAACTCTTCCTCGTTCTTCTAATCACATTTTATAGTGTGTTTTGGTTTAGTTTTTAATCTCAATGGTTCCCTCATCTCTCTCTCTCTGCCTGCATTTTTAGTTTTATGTCTGAAAGGCCTTGTTGGGAAATACATACACATGCATCACTTGCAGAAAAGTGAAATGTGCTTCTGACGATATTTTTTTAGTTTACAGTACATATTACTTTTTTTTTCCTGGAAAAAAATGCTTTATTGTAAAGCATTACCCTGTCTTCATAAGTGGAAAGCAAAGCTTATTTGTTATAGATACACAAACATTTTCAAAAGCAGATTCTTTCTTCTAATAAAGAACTCATGCACCCAACTTTGTCTAACTGCTTAGTCTAACGATGCAGCCACTATGAGTCCTGACAAGCTGTAGGACTGCATTCTGTGTTTTAGAAAGTCCACTAGCAGCAATCAATATAGCTGCAATCAATCCAATGATGTTAATTATCATGAGATATAAATCAGGAGTCCGTGTTCTCAATACCCTTCTTTAAACCTGGGAAATCTTTCCTATATTAATCAAGTAAATGATGTAAGAAAGTAACCTGTGTGTATACATAATTCAGTTGAGATCAGTTTCAACTGGGTTATATTAATAAATGCCATAAATGCAACACTTATAAATAACAGGACTGAACTTACAGGTAGCAATGCAAGTGCTGCAGTAATAGATTCTGTAATTCAAAAATATTACAGAGAAATACATTTAAACAACTGATTTAATACAAAGTAGTAAAATCAGTGAACACTAAATGATTTCTTGATTTTATAATGCATTTATGAATGTGTCAGATCATTGTGAGTGCTTGAGCTCCAGGACAGCTCAGTGGAATTCATTGTGACACCTACACAAAAGGTGTGTTTCTTCATCTACAGCTGCAGCAGATTTTGGTTTATCCTTTGGTCAGTCTGTGGCAAGCCAGCCAAAGTAACAACTACTGCAAATGTGTGCAACACTGATGCTAATTTTAGACATCTATAATCAAACCCATGATTTTAGATTGAATAGCAAATAAGTTTATCAGTTTAATATAGATGCTGCAAATCTGTACCCTGCCAGGCCATTTAGTCCTGCCTGAGTGAGTCTAGTGACTGGTCATAAACACCATGTTACGTGACAAGATGAGCTTTGCTTGCTGCCTTTATTCAAGACCCACCATGCAGTTGGAATAAAAAGGTCATGCTAAAGTGAAAGGGTCGGGCTGAATGTTCCTGTAAATTGCCCTTTCCCTGAACAACAGGCTTAAACCAATAAGAACTTTCCCTAGATGTGTGTTCTTCTGGTGCCACTGAAAATCAAGCTATTAATCCGTCTCTGAAAAAAACAGCTGTTGATCTTCTACTCAGTTGAATAACTAGTTCATACAGATGTTGAGATGTGAAAGACAAAACTCTGAGCGGCAAAGTCAGCACAAGTTGGGTGGAAAATATAGGGAGAACCAAGGGCAATTGTGGAAAAGTTGTGGAGTGGTTTGCTAGAGCATGAAGCAAAAAAATAGTCTATCTTTTCATGTTCACTGTTGAATGTACACACAGACATTAAAAGATCTGATGGCTGCAATCTGGTCTAACCTTTTATCTCTGAGAAGTGATCTAATAACTCACTCTGGGCTGTAGCAGTTATGAGTTATCACTTTTCTCACTCACAAAGATGAATGCAGGCATCTCCACGGCTCTCAGCCATCATGCAGTCTGAAATTCTCTCTGTCTGTGAATAAATAAGCTATGTTATTAAATTAATAACAAATTTGTCTTCACTTAAGTTACAGCAGGGGATGTAGTTTTCTTTTTCTCTCTTTATTAGTAAATGAGAGCTTGCAGCTGCATGAGTGTTAATCACAAGGCACTAAGTGCCTGCTCACATCCTCTCTGTGTGCTGATGCAAATGACCTGATAGGAAACTATATATTTTAGATTATAACTTTTTTTGAGAAAAGTAAAAGCCTGTATTTCATACATGAAAGCAAACTAAATCTTGATTGCTCTTCTGCAGCAAATAGGCGGCAGAAGATTTTCCCTGTAAAAAAATTAAATGGTTAAACCATAAAATACATTTTTTAGTACAGTACCAGTAAACTCCACAAAAGTGGTCATGACAGCATTTAATGACTGATTTGGTGTGTAACATTTGCACACTAGCACACTCAGAGTTTGCTTGGGATCATTAATAACTGGGTTATTAGGTGTTGCTAATAACCGGTCTTATGTGCATTATTTGATAATACATACCTTCTGTGTACCTCATATGCAGCTAAGCATAAAGGCAAGACTGAATGGAAAACAGATCACCAAATTCTATCAATATTTCACACTTCACAGATCGAATTTCAATGCTGTAATAATTCTGATGTATACTGTAATTAGGAAAGACAATCAGTCTTTCTATATTTAAAACAAATATCTGTTCCTGGAGTTTGAAATGAAGTGTTATATTCCAAATATATGGCTGGTAAAGTAGTCCTTTTCCCCACACTGCACATTCCCACTGTTACCCTCACCCCAAAATATTTCACTGAAGGAGTAAAAATGAACTGTTTTGAGTTTTAGCCAAAAGGTCTGTCCTCTCAAACACTTTTCTTCATCAGACATGTTCTTCTTGCATGGAAGCTGCAAGTCTAGCTCTCAGTCAAAGAGACAAAATGAGGTAACACAATTAAGCACCTCTTTGCAGGGAGGGCAAGGGAGGCTGGCAATGGAGAGCTTGGGGCAGTGAGAGGCTGGATGAACCTGTAGGAACATCTCTGGGAGCTCAGGTAGCTTCCGTAACTGCTCCTTACAGCTGGAGTCCAGCCAGCTCCTTTCCTGAGCTTCATCCCCCAGCTGCTTCTGTATGGAAGGAAAAAGTCCCTCTTGCCATAAGGGAGGACATTTCTGTGCTGTCATGGTTTAACCCCAGCCAATAACTAAGCATCACGTGGCCTCTTGCTCACTACCCCCCAGCAGAATGGGGGGAAGAGATTTGGAAGGGTAAGAATGAGAAAACCCATGGGTTGAGAAATGAAAAATGTAATAATTGCAATAATAATTGTAATAATAATAATAATAATAATAGTAATGCAGAAAAGGAAAATAACAAGGAGAGGCAATAAAACCCAAGAAGGGCAAGTGATGAAAACGAGAACTATTGCTCACAAATGATGGATCAATGCTCAGTGAGTCCCTGAGAAGCCAACCTTCCCCCTAGTTTCATTGCTAAGCATGACATGATATGATATCCAATATTCCTTTAATCAGTTGGGGTCAGCTTTTCTGGCTGTGTCCCTTTCCAACTTCTTGTGCATCCCCAATCTCCTTGCTGGGGTGAGAAACAGGAAAGGCCTTGACCCTGTAAGCACTGCTGATCAACAACTAAAACATCCCTGTGTTATCAATACTGTGTTCAGCAAAAATCCAAAACACGGCCCCGTATCAGCCACTGTGAAGAAAGTAAACCACCCCAGCCAAAAGCAGTATAGTGTGCACACCCAGGAAAGCAGAGGCAAAGGGGAGGCTCCTTTTGGGGGATCTTGTTTTATTCCTACCTGTTTGAGGAGGAAGCTCTGTTTTGCAAACTACTTATACTGGGTGAAGCCTAGCTGGTTCATCTTTGCATTTTTTCCCCAAGGCCACATTACTGCACAGTTCTCCCACAGGGTTTAGTTGCACAGCTTGTTCCAGTTTCAGAGAGATGACTGACTCTGCTGAAGGTACTGGTGCATAAAATTGGAGTGCCAGGAGGATCAGTAACCTCTCTAGGATGAGAATGGACTTTAAAAGTGTAATCTGTATGATTCCTGCACTTAGCAGACAAATTTCTGCAATACTTCTACTCAACTTTTCACAAGTATCAGGCCATGAACCTTGAAACAGTCTAGTAGAAAAGACTAATAATAAGAGTTTTAGCTGCTTAAGCATTAATATTACAACAGGTGTAAGAAATAAATGTCCACAGAGTTTACATATTTATAGACTAAAGCTGCAAAACATAATCTGTCTTAAATGCACATGCTTTTAAGCTGTCCCCATTCAATCCAGTGGCAAAACTTTCCCTGATGTCAGTGGTATAGGATCAGGGCCTGTGTTTTAATACAGGTGCAGCAGCTAGCATGACTTTAGGATTGTTAAAAATGGCATGTAGGAGCTTTAGTGTAGCTTGTCAAGAGAAGAGAGCTCATGGCATTTCCAGTTTGATGTACTCCTGTGCATCTTGAGCCAGCTCAAGATTTTTCAGAGGTGTGGGGAAGATGAGTTTTGATGCTGTAGTGTGTGGGAGAAACTGGGGAGGAAGTTGGGGTTAGGCTGCTGCTTCCATGAGAAGTGAGGGTGGGAGAATGGCAATGGCTCGGAGAGCTGACCAGGAGTGACACCTGTTGCTCCCACCCTGGGTGAGGGGACAATGGGTTTCTGTGAGGAGCTGCCCCATGCCCACCAAGACCCTTGGCAAGCCTATTTTCTAATGCAGCAATGACCACTCTCACCAAGGGTGTTTTGCTGTTCTGGGCAATTGCCTGCTCAGTCCACTCCACAAGCTGACTCTGTATCTTCCTGGATTCTGTCAAGACCACCTTCTTCCCCAAAGCATAATGTATTTAATGCTTTGGGGATTTGATTTTTTCCGGAAGCTCTTTGATGCACAGCTGCAGTTACACTACTCCATGTGTCAGACTTTCCAAACGTGCAGGGAGAGATTAAACAAAGACAAACCCCATGGAAGAAGGAAGGTTCCTCAGCATCTGATAAGGTGCCACTTGAAGATGTCTCTTCAATACAAGGAGCATCTTTTTTCTATCAAGTGTTTCTGCCGTGTTGAATTCTTGTGATGAACAAAAGGTGAAATTATCTTGCAACTTTCCCCTCTGTGGGGATGCTAATAGGATCGTTCTTCTCCCAGCCACCTGTTTTCATGTAACTTGTGGGAGCTTAATATCTTTGACAGCAGTTTTGATTTGATTTGACAGCCCAGTGGATTCAGAAACTACGGTGGAGGGGGTCGCAGAGCACGTATTTAGGTGCTGCCACAGGGATCCAAGAAAAGCTACAGTCTCACAGTAACAACACTACTATTTACCAGAAGAAAAGTATAAAAGCTCATATAAAGCAAAATGAAACAAACATGCAGAACACCATGCAACACCAGCAAAACCTTTCTCCTCTTCTTCCAGAACTGCTCAGGGTTGGCCTAGCACTGCACTTTTTTAATCCAGGGAAAATTTTAGGGCTTATGAAATAGTTTTAATTGGCATGTTTTCGTTCCTTTTCCAATTTTCATCTTCATGGAATGCCTATTTTCCTATTTTTTATTTTTTAAGGGGAAAGTGAAGACTGTGTTATCAACGTGTTAGCCAGTTCAAACTAGGTTCTGAAACTCCCTAAACACCAAGGATCTTTTCAGCAGCCAAAAGCTGAAGGGGGGGAAATTTTTGCATTTGAAGAATTTTAAAAATTAATATTTTTTATTGTAAAGCAAAATATTTGGAAGCAAATGAGACATTTTCACAAATATATAAAATAACTCTCTCTGAATTCTAACTTTAATATTGATTTGAATGAGTACAGAGACTAAACCTGGGCAGGTTTTTAAATGGCCTCAAATGTAATGTAGGATTTTTTAGAATGTTATCAGCCAAGCTGGGATGCAGAGTGTAGTAAGGTGCTGTTCACAGACCGGGAGTTTGCAGGAGTGTAATGAGGGGCATCCTGAACAGGTGGTGTGGAAGAGGCCAAGGCTGAGTTTCATGGTGTGCCTTTCCAGTTTGAAAACACCAAACAGCTTTTACATGTTTTGTTGTGTTCTCAGCACTGGGTGCACAAGGCTCCAGCTCAACAGGGCTGCAGAGTTGGTAGTGGGCCATGCTGTTGTATCATTGCTTGAAACATACACACCACTGCTAGCTGTGTGACTGGACTGGAAGCTGCACAGTTAATGGATGAAACGCTTAGCTGTGCTCTCCTCTTTGACCAGATACTGTATTTTATCTTTAGTGAACTGTGCTGTGCTAGCAACAGCATTTCTATTAAGTTAATTTGGCTGTGAGTGGTTTTCACTCATACTTGTGCAGTTTGGCTAATATCTCCATGAGCTGGTCTCTGATTAATCTTGTCAAATATATCCTAATATACCCAGTTCTCATAAACTACTGACATATATTTGTCAGCAGATTTGAGTATTTTCTCTGCATATAGGCAAAATTTGGATCTCCTTGAGGTCATAGTCACGTTTCACAATAGGAATGTAAAAAAAATGCCTGTAAAGACAAAACTGCAATTGGATACCTCTTAAAGAAAAAATAGCTGAAATATATTATGACCTTCAGTATCTAAACTGCAGATTAAGTAAATTTCCCAGCATATGAATGAAATCATCTCCACTAATAAGAAGAATACACTTCTTCAAAATGTAATCTCCACTGCTGGTCTGCAGGGGCAGAGCATAAAACAAGGGAGAGAAAGTAATTATGTGAATAGAATCAAAGAATCACCAAGACTGCAAAAACCTTTGCCCAAACACCAAGTCAATTAACCATAGCACTCAGTGCCACGTTCAGTTGAATTGTTCCCCTTTTTTATCAAAAACGTCATACACTGAGCTAGAATACAGTAGATGTTCCTTCCTGCACAACCTGTGGTAAATGTTTTTTTCTGGACAAGGCTCATGCCCAGCACTGCTGCACGTGGGTTCTCCCTTGCAGAAGGAGAAGTGCTGGCTGCAAATCACCAAGCCCAGCCAGCTTGTTTTCACTCAAAGCCTGATGAAAACAGCACTAGGTTTGGTCAGCCACCACCTTGCCTAGCTAAGCCTTGCAAACCTTCACAGGCAGAGATTCAACAGCCTTTACTGCTGTCCTGTTCCTCTCCTCTAGTTTCCTAGTGAAGAAGGTCTTTTTCTCATATTATCCTAATTCAATTCTCCCATCCACAATCTGTTACTGCCACCTCTTGTTGCACCACCTACTGACTGAAAGAAGTTTGGGTCAGACATCTTTGCATTCTCTTCAAATACATGTAAGCTCCCATCATATTGCTCCTTACCCTCTTCTTCACCAGACTTTGCACTAGCTCATTCCACCTCTCCTTGCAGTGCATGTGTCCATGGCTTGTACTCACCAAGGCAGCTCTCTGCAGGACCATCTCCAGTTTCTCCCCTCCCATTCAAGCTAGGAGGCCCAGGACTGGATGCAGCATGCCAGGGCAACCTCATCAATGCTGAGCAGAGGGGAATCAGAGCTTTCCTCAGCCTGGTGGTCACTCTCCTCCAATAACAGCCTGGTGCCTGGTTTGCAGGGATACTAATTCATTGGCTTATCCTCCACTTGACATCCACTGTAACCCTTCAGTCGTTATCTTTGTCCCAGTTCTCTGCTACTAACTTGTTTCTTGGTCTTTCTCGAATCATCAGTTCTGTTTGAATGCACCCCTGATCCCTGCTGCTCAGTGTCTCTGTAAATTTGAAATGAGAGCTCTGTGCAATATCCAGCAGACAGTCTCACACTATATGTTGGCACAGCACTCAGTACAGTGGGGTCCCGCTAGCTTTGTTATATTCATACTTATAAACTGGAAAGGTTTTACCTTCTATTGCTATTTCACATACACATTAAATAAATTGCAATTCATCTCACCAACAACGAGAATCATATTGCGAAAGAAGAGAATGGTAAGAGCATGAGGAATATAACAGATTCTTGTCCCATGAAAGTCCAACCATTCTGTAATGGTGGAGTCTGCTTCACTGACCGGGGAGACAACTAACCACAGCCTAAGTTTACATTAGTAAAATACTGCCTAGGTTTGCTTCCGAGCACTGAACAGCAATGATTTGTACTCTTCATTGTTAAGATACCACCTTATATGCCTTTGCCCTGTATCCAGTCCCCTTAACAATTCCCAGCCAAGTTTTGGGAATCGGAATTTACCAGAAGTTATTCCTAACAGGTGATCTGTGGTCACTACACCCTAGAGGTGGAGAAAATTTAGTAGCATAAATCTGTGACGTCAAGTAGCTCAAGCACATTCAGTATCTAGGCACAATCCTGGGTGTGTTTAATTTACTAGTACAACCATACAAGCCTGCCCCACACAGTTGCCGGGAACCCAAGTTCCGTATTCATACAACCACACTAATTGAGAAGTAAATAATTTTGCTTTTACGACTGAAAAAAATAAGGCCATGCCACTTGGAGTAAGGCACTGATAGATAAAGTTATGCCAAGAAAACAAAACCCGGTTAAGATGTAGCAGAAATCATACCACTTTCCATAACAGTCTTTACTCCTATCAGCAAAATAGTAAAAAAGGACTCCTGTGATTTAGAAATAGGCAAATGTGCTGCTCTTCACAGAATGTATTTTTGTCAGCTCATCTCTTTCATCAGCCTTTTCTCTAAAAAAAAAATAAATAAAAAGAAAAAGACAAAAAAAAAAAAAAAAGAACTTGCCTGGAAAATTTTGAGCTATTTATGGTCTTTGAGCTCCGGACATCCCTCCATCTCACTCATTCCATGGTTCCCTCCATCCTGCTTCCCCTTTCACTCCACCTTGTCCATAGCTCTGCTGCCAAGGTCAGACAGCCTCTGAACTCTCTCTTCTGTTTCCTTCTCTGTGCCAACCATGGCTCTCTCACTGCTTCCACAATGGCATATTTTGTGAAGGGGGGTTGCTACATCCTCCCTGAAGTCTGATCATCCAAATTGGAAAGGGACCAACTGCGCATCAAGTGTGACTGTAACTATGCTGGGGTTGCACAACTCAGCCTCCTGCTGCTACAGTGACAGCAATGAGCTTTTTAGGCTCCATTATAGATTTCTGTGAGCATATACAGACAGCTCCCAAACTATTTCACCCCACTGAATTTTCATCTATCTTTTCTTCTCCTTTTTTTCACACTTTCTTTCTTTCAAAGCATTTTTACAAAAATACGTAATAATGTGAATGACATATTGACATTTTCTAAGGGTTTATGACTCCGAGAAAACCTCTATAGTCACTGTTTCTTGTCTTGACATAGTCATAAGAAACAGCTCAGTTCCTGAAAGGTGAAGAGGTATGGTGGTGTTAGCATCTAAGAAGGAATCACAGAGGCAGGTGCACAGATGGAGGAAAACACCCCCTGAACACAATCTAGTGACAGCAGTCCAAGAAAAAAGCAAATCTCCAGAATTTATTCTGTCTGTGGTGTGGCCTGAGAGGAATTGAGAACTTTCCTCCAGAGTGATTTTCCTCATCACCTTACTGGTGAACAGAGGTCTGAACAATTTTTGAAAATCAAAGAGATTGAATTTCAGTTACCTGTTTCTACCATATGCTTAAGCCAAATTAATACATTCCATGGAAATTCAGTTAATCTCTGCACTGAACAGCTACAATTCCCTCTGCTCTATTCCATTTTCCCACTGTAATGAGTCAGTGTAACCCCTGACTAAAATGTAGTGCAGGAGATGTAGTCAAGGCAGAGACCAACACATTCAAAAGAAGAGGAGTGCATGATTTAGAATTACAATTTGCACTAACCTGTCACAAATCAGAGGAGCATTGTTAAGTTGTCACTCCATGCAAAAGCCTTGTTCCTTGACACATGTAAATGGATGAAAACTTGCAGAGTTCCTCACATCCACTTTTAGTCTCTATTTTGGCTTTTCATTGTGATTCAGGATGGAATGGTATCCAAGCATTGGGATGACCTGTGGGAAGGGCTCATATATGAGCCTCCCTATTGCTTGGGGTTATCCTACATGGTGTAGAGCAACTGCTGCTTGGGCAATGAATGAGTAACCCCAAGACCTAATAACCAATCACTTAAGTGATTCTCTAAAAGTGATAATTCAGTAGTTCCAGTTAAAAACTTTCTGTTACTTTGAATTTGCTCTCAAACCTTTAAGAGAAGATTAATGATGAGTTCTTCAGATGCATTATTTTAGTGAAGGCATGTGGTATGTGTTAGTACCATTCAGGACTCTTGTCACATTCTGACTTGCTTCAGCAGGTGTTCTCAGAGCTGTGCAAATGTTAGGAGACAGCTCATCGAGCCAAGTATTTACTTCAAAAACTTTGTATTTTTCATCTTATTTCTGGTTTATCATTTTTGAAGGAGCAGTATTTGCTCTTCCATCATACAAAGTTTGTGGTTTCTTCTTTTTTTTTTTAGTTTCAGGAAGCTTCTTACTGGATTTTGATGAGATCAAATTTTCTCCAGAGCTCTTAAATTGGTTGTCACGGTAGTATCTTATTCAGTAATATGCAAATGCACAAATTCAGTTTTGTTTTCAGTGTGATTGTGTGTGCACATGTAAAATTCTATTTTTCAAGCATCTCTCTCACAATCTAGACACACCACTCAGCATAGTTTATCTGAAAAACTGATTAAGTAGCCTCTCTAGTATGCTTCAAGTATTAAAAATTAAGTAACAATCAAGCAAAGATTATTAGAGGAAGTTACTTCATTTTAGTCCAAAGAAAACCAGTCCCATCCATGTCAAGAAATAAAATGTTTACTAATGTGTTTCAAGCACAAAGTGATTTTTTTGTTTTGCTTGTTTGTTTGTTTTCAGTAGAGCCACAAAAATATTGTTGTAAGTCACCAACTCGCAGTACAGAACTCAGAATGACATTGATGAAGTTAATGGGTTTTCCATAGACCCTCAAACATTACTCTCTGGAGTTCACTAGAAGAATTACTAAAATTGTATGACACTTTTGAGCTGAAAATGACATGTATTTAGATAAAGTGAAATAGTTTTAAATATTTGATATCAATACATATCAGTAGCAAAATGGAAACAGGAGGAAAAAATACTAGTGATAATACCCTGTAGGAGACACTTTTATATTCTGATCTGGCCAACAACAAATTTGGCTTTTTGAAAATGCCATGATGTCTTTATTTATGAAGGTTACCTCTGATAGTGGTGGCTAATTTGCATCTGGCCATAGATGTGGCTGATAGTGTCATAGCTGGAATGACGTCATGGTGATGAGTAGCTGATATAAATTTTGGTAATGTTTTATCCTCTGAATATTATCTTTGGAGGTTCCTGAGAAAAGGTACCAGTGGGAAAGCCTTAAGTATATAGAGCAAATAAAGTATATTAAGTATATAAAGCAAAAATACAATGTAAGTGTTGTGATGGAGGAGACAACGCATAGAAAAAAAATAGTAAGAAATTCTGGCAATGTTGCATCCAGCATTGTTAGCAGTTACAGGAACTGAAAGGCAGGAATTAATTAGGTATTGAGTTCTTCCAATTTCTGTTAGGAAAATCATTGATTTTTGCTCTGTTTCTTACTGACAGTAACTTTATAGAGAAGATAACAAAGAGCTGCTGCATTTGCTGTCCTTCTGCTCCTGCTCTCAAAAGTGGGTTTACCCAAATAAATCTGGGATATATTTTCCTTCATCGTTGCCAAGGCTTTGCTGTTTGAACACCTTGGGATGAGGTGGAGCAGGAACCTCACACCCTGCGTCTGAGCAAGTAAAGAAGGGAAGAGGCAGATGTTGCAGAGCAGCTGAGCATCAGTGACAGAGCTTGCTGGAAGGGAAAATTAAGCGCTGGTCTGGGAACAAGCTATAATGTTAAGAGCCTGTCCTACCGAGTCTAACTTGCTGCCTCTAGCATAGATATGCACACAGCAGGCACAACATACATTCTGTATTTTTCCTAGGATGGATGTGCAGTTTTGAAATTAAGATATTAAAATCTTGCACTATGCCTGCAGTGAATAGGGAAAGACTGCTTTTGCAGTGAACTAGCTATCCCACACAAAATCTCACAATGGACAATGGACAAGAGTGGAGATTTAAGTTCATATTTCATTGCTGTTATCTACATGCTGTGAGGAGAAAACTGTTTAGTGCTGGCTTACTGCTTATATCCCTGGTAAAAGAGAGGTAAAAAAAGGATGGAAAAAGATGTAGACAAATTCATATAATACATGGTGTTCTTGAGATTAAATCAATTGCAAACTTTCTAATATTTTCAAAAGCAAAGTTGACTCTATCTTTCTAAAAACATAGAGGAATGAGGTTTAATCTAGATCTGTTGTAAAGATTGTTTCCACCCTCAAAATCTGTCATTCCACTCTTATGTAGCATAATGAGTTACGTCATTTTTCATTTCTTTCTCTTGAGACCGAAATTCTCCCAAAGAAATTATCTTAACATCATATAAAATACATATCTCAAGATGGGCTAGATTCTGATGCTCGGCTTCATGCCACTAAGAGTTTATATGCACTTAGTTCACTGAGAAACACACACAAAAAAAACCCCTTATAAAATAATAAGAGATTAGAATCCAGACCAAGGTGTACCCCTCATCCTTCTGCACATAAAAGCCACCAACACGTGCAGTATGTCCCAGCACAACTGATATGAAGCACAATTCTCAAGTCCAGTTCATTGGCTAGATAATTAAGAGACTGAAAACAGAGTTTCTATGGATCCAAGGACACCAGGGACAGCTCAGTTCCCAATATTTTTATCAACAAGTTTCAATATGTGGGCTTTAATGACTGAATCAATGTGTTACAGGGCAGACATCAAGATGTTATAATATTGCTGTATCACATTTAATTTGCAATGCTTTTCCTTTTCTGTCAGCACAGTTAAGAAGACATCATGCAGTGATTTAGTCACGAACAAAATGTTTTCAGGCCTTTTCCCATAGGTCTTTTATGTAAGGAATAATGAAAGTTCACTCATAATATTTTACATATAAATATAGCTAATTCATATTGTGTAGAAAGACGTGTAAGGGCTCTGTCTCTTGGATTTCTTCTACTTTTACGAAGGAAAACATATCTATAATTAAGCTGGTACCATAAAGGATTTTCTTATTGAATTTTCCTTTTGAAATGATTGATTTCTGTATTGACTCTAGGAAATGGAAACCAGTAAGTAGAGTCTGACATAAAAGAAATATTTGAGTTCTGCAGTAATGCCATTTACTACAGTAAGAGCTAAACTAGAATGCGAATTGCCACCAGCTTCTTCTGCATATGCAAATGCATTTTTTTCCTCAGGGTCATAGTTGCATCCTCTTTGAGGAGGGTAAATAAACACAGCCACTGATTCATCTGTCGCTGCAATGGGGGAGGGTGGGAGAGAATTTGTACATAATTAGGATACCTGGCCTGGAATTTTGGCCTAGAAAACATTAGTGTATAACGTGCAGGAAAAACTAAAGCCTCCCTCTGCTCTTTCACATGGAAAAAATGTGAGAATAACCTGCAGGTGAGTGGATTTCTGTGCCAGTCTGGAATAAGCATTGGCTCTGCTCCTGTTGCTGTTATTCACTGCTCCAGATGACCAGTGATACTGATGTTGCTGTTCATCTGTGTTGAGCAGCAGTACTACTGTGTGTCAGATGTGCTATAGGTCATAAAATTGCAAAGTGATGGTGGTGATGTTCCAAGTGAATTTTTACCTACTGTATAATTTCATAAAACAATAAACACAAATCTCCTGCATTCATCCTGCAGCATAGTTAATTTGCAGAGCATGAGGTGAAAAATCACTGCAAGTTGCTCACCTAATAATAATAACGGTCAGCCAGAATTGCTAATAAATCAGGCTTAGACACTCTGAGACAGTCTATCTAGATTATTTATTTTTTCATTACAGGGCTTGATTTCACAATTTATTATTCCTTTTATTATTTACATTCTACTGGTGCCCATGTTTTGCTCTGTTATGGCCCAAATGAGGCAGAAGATGCACATCCCTGCCCCAGGGATCCCACACCAGCTGTCACAGCCCAGTCCATGCTTTGTTCTGTGGTAAATCCTCCACAGGGATGGCAGCTCCAGCCATCTTCCCCCAGCTCGATCCTGCAAGTGCAGGGCACAGGGACCACACACAGAGTTAGAAGTCTGGAGGAGCAGGTACAAGTGCTGTGCTGCACCTGGAGGCAGTAAGACTGCCCCTGGTGGGGCAGGAGTTTGGCTCCCAAAGACACTTCTCTAAAAGGCATCTCATGGCAGCATGGCAGTGGCTGGATTTGGGTAGGCATTTTTTAGCTGAGAAAATCATGGCAAGATGTGGAGCGAAATGCCAGTCATTTCTGTATCTCTGAATTCATAATGTGCAGAATAAAACGTTAACATGTAACATTTCACTGTTGAAAAAGATGAAAAGAGGCTATTTTCAAATTCCCCAAATGACACAAGTTCTGCAATTAGAAGTAAAGGAACTTCAAAGTCTCCCAAAAATGCTACAATAAGTGTCGTAATGCCTCCAGGGGAGAAAAGCAATAAAGCTGTCATGAGACGCAGATCTTGCCTTGCCTTCCATTTTGTTTCTGGGCTGAGCAGCCGTCTGCACAGCAAACTGTGCATGTACAGTCATGGCTCTCCTCAGTCTTGGGTGCCACAGAGATCTTCCATCTCTCTTCTTCTCTTATTAGAAATAAAATAGGCATTGCTGCTTTCACTAACAGCGTGAGGTCTAGAAACAAAGCTGGGACAGACTGTGGAGGGAGCAATCTATGAAATGTCTTTGGAGACTCACTCCCCCAACCTTTATCTGACAGTACTCAAAATTGCTATTTTCCAAATGCATCTAAGCTCTTATTTTTCTAGGCTTTTTGTGCAGATAGAGTGAATGGAAATAATTGAGTTGTGAGGAAAGGTTTTTGTTTGGGTGTACCAAGAGGCTTGTAATAAGAACATTAGCACACTTATTAAAATGTCTTGTTTGTTCATGCCCTGGGATTTAGACAGGGGTATTGCATTTTCTTTTTTTTTTTTTTAAGAAATCTAAATAAAAAGCTAATAGCCAATTTCTGAGCATGGCTGACTAGATGGGAATGTGCTAACCTTAATATATTCTCATTAGAGAAATTTTATCATGCTCCGGTCAACAAAGAAGACATTTGTCCATAGATAACACTCGGTTTAAAAGCGGGACCAGCTCCAGAATCCAAGATTGCTGTTCCCCACTGCACTGTCAGAAGTTTCTGCTGATAAACCTGCCAGTCCTGGTGAACCACTGGAGCCAAGAGGCAGCATATGAGCTGCCATGTGCTACCCATTTTCCTTCTGGTGTGGGGGATGTGACTGGTGGTTCCCCGGCTGGTTGTTGTGGCCTTCACCAGACCCATCTGGAGCCTGCCCTGAACCCATTCCCAGGGAGAGGGAAGACTGAAGGACTATCTCATGGTCTTCCTCTCATCCTCATGTCACACCACTGAGTCCAGTGGAGTCCCCCCTTAGGATGCCACCCATGTGCAGGCATACCAGTCAGCAACATATTGCAGTGTTCCCATTTGGAGCCTGCATCCCAACTGCTTTCTCCAGCCTCTCTCTTTGTGGATTAATTGTGTGGCTGGAATGTCTCCGCAGCCACCGCATGAGAAAAAAATGAGTGGAAGCTCAGTGCCAGCCTGGCTCATAGCTGAGCGGAGGGCCTGACTGCTTATTAATGGGTTTCCACAAGGACACAGCATGTAATGCTCAGCTCCAGGGGACCATGGCACTGCGACCTGGATGATACATTGCAGTTTTGCACCAGGCAGGAGGCAATAGCTGGGTGCACCTTCCCTGTGAGCAAGACAGCTGCAAAGATCCACACCTTGAAGTCATAGCAGCTTTTCCACAGTTAGCAGAGATGATGTAAATCCCGAGCCAAAGCCCCCAACATCTATTTCATTTTGAACAGAAGGCTGAAATCCAAATGGTGAAATGTTCCAGATTCAGCAACCATAAATACAGGGATAGCACAAACAGTAAAATTAATAGCAGGAGCTCATTAGAGTGCTGCTCCCCTGTAAAATAACAAGAACAACAGAAAATCTCCTCATATATGCATACTCATTCCTAATTAAACTGCCTAGAATAGAAGGAAGAAAGGCACTCTGGATTGCCTCAGCCATTGAAAGGCATTTTGGCATCAAACCTCCTCATTCCAGCTGGGCAGCTGCTGGAGGCTTTGAGATGCTCTCCTTGGAGGAGGGAGTGGGGCAGATGGCCTCAGTGTCTGAAGCATGCATGTCCCCTTTGGGGTCCCCCTTCTCCAACTCTCCTGTCAAGTGATCCATGCAGAAACCCCTCTGCCTGCCTCTGCCATGTTACTTAAGTATCTCTTCAAAGTTAAGCTTTCAAGTAGTATCTATATAAACTGGAAGGAGTTTCTGTATAAACTGACAATTTTGTGTATGAGTAATTACACAATAGCTTTATGATTTGCATGGCCTCTAAGCACTTCTATAATTAAAATAAATCAGTAGATATATTTACTGTAAATGTTGAAAATCTGTAAAGTAAAAATAAAATAATGGCGAACTTAATGTACTACATAAATTTGGAAATATGCCCCTTCATGTCAAAGTATAAATAAAAGCATCTATGCAAAGTGCAAAGACTATTGGAAATTCTGAGCAATGATGTTCAGATAGAGCTGAACAGCAGTTTAAATTTTATTATTTACAGGATGTGTTTCCCCTAGCATCAAAAAAGGAAATGTAAACCCATCAAGGAAATCATAAATATTTTGGATTTGCATCTAGTAAATCATGAGAGAGATGAAATACTATAGCAGTTTCTCACAATGCATGATTTATTTTGCTGGGGAGAAAATAGTATTTGCCAAGTTGTTTATAGTAGGCAGCTGTTTTGGAAAGTCACAGAGAGAGCAAAGGTTATGTTACCTTTCATTTGCTCTGCAGTTTGAGGAGGAATTTGTTCCAAATATCCTCCCTTCTGTCTAATCTGTCTATATTCAGTATTGGACTACAAAAAAAAAAAAAGAAAGAAGGAAAACTTTAGAGAAATTCTGCAAACTGCAGGGTGAAGCATGCCCCTGAGATAATCACAGATATCTGCAGAAAATCCTTTCAGAGGTTTATTATGCTTTTTTATGATGATTGTGATGCCTCTGTGCATTTCTGCACAGTAACACTTCATTTGATATGTCTTAAGCACCTCAGCTGCCATTATTTGGCAGGCTTCATTTACCTCAGTGGAGCTAAGCCAGTTTACATCACACAAGGATCTGGCACGTGGTTTTCAGAGTTGTTTAAGACATGCATAGGCTTTTTCTATGAGGTTAGTAGAAGTAGACCACTTCCCTAAGGATGGAACATTATGTACTTCTGTTTGCAAACATCACAGAAGTATTTAACTGTTGGCATAAGACATTAAATTAAAAAAAAACCAAAACAAAACAAAAACCAAAACAAAAAAACAAACAAAACCACAAGCAAAGAGATATAAGGACACAGACAAACACCAGATTCAAAAAAATGAAATATAAAATATATAAAAGGTGGGCATGCACACATGGGCAAGACATCCATCTTCCAATCTGACAGAGAAGAATGAGCTTATTCCATGATACGAGAAGTATGATGGACATTGGGATGTAAACAGAAGATGTTCCAGGTGTACAGAATTTGTGTACTTGTCTCTCCCAGCTTTTGCTATCAGGGAACTAATTTCTGTCATTCGATACATGGAGTTTTATGGTAGCTCTTTTTCTTTATTTCTATTGCAAGGTTGTGAAAGCTGGCAAGGCAAAAAAAAAAAAAGTGCTGATGTTGATTATGATAACTTATTAAAAACAAAAGGAAGTATATTAACACTTCAAACATGTTAACTAAAAAGAAAACAAAGCCACAAAGACCTCTGGGTAAATCCACAGCTGGTGTTAAGCAGCAGAGTGTCACCGAGGTGCACAACATCTTCTTCTAGTTCAGAGAGAAATTAATTCAGTGAGGCTCTGTAGTTTTATGTCATGTAGGTCAGACCGGATGAGCACTGTGGTACCCTGTGGTTTTATATATAGACTGCAGTAAGTGGCCAAGCTCATCTCCTTTCTTTAAGTAGCACCATTTATTCCCACTGCTGAAACACAATCCAGGGCTAAACGGACCATTGATCTGACCCAGTCAGATATTCCTTATGTTTTTATAATTTTATCAATAAATCTTCACCAATTGATACAGGAAAAGTTCAAGCCTAAGCTGATGAAATATTTATCAAAATGCCTACCTAGGCTGTATCCTTCCTCTTGTATTCCACTTCTTCCTTTGCCTATATTTATTTGTTCTGCTCTTCAGTTAAGTTATAAGTTCCCCAAGGAAGGGTGTATCTTCTGTGTGCTTCCACCAGCGTGGCTAATACACTTTCAAGCAATAAAACAGAGTCATAAAGGTATTGCATTCTCCAGGGCCACCTGTTTTACTTCCCATACTGCAGAATTCCCAAATTTTGAGTCAAGGAAGCTGCTAGGAGAAGAAGTACATGTCAGAAGAAGTAAACACAGGTAGCATAACCATCAGAGTTGTGCTAGGGGATGGTTTGGCAGATTGTTGACTGTAGCTTCAACAGGTCAAAGTCTTAAAACTCACTTTCCTCTCTAGGATACAAATTCAGAATGTGCCTGTCTCTAGTTGATGAAAAACATGATCGTCAACAGGTTTTGTCTATATTAAAGTCAATATGGCTTTAAAGCGATCCAAGCCTACTTGGCAGACAGTCTATTTACGGTAGCCAGCTGGAGAAAACTCCAGCCTAGGCCACTGACAGAAAACGCCCAAAGCACTGCAAGCAGATCTCTATCAATGGCATTACCAGCACTCATATGCCATTAATAGAGGCTTAAAGATGCGTAAAATAGAGAAGGAATGGAGCAGCTAATTAACAAGGCACAGTTATATTTAGTGACCTGTGTAAGCCCTAGATTTTTCTGGACTGGAAAGAAAAATGAAAATCATTACAAAATAGGAACACTCTTTTTCTGCAAATATCTCAGAACTTGTCTTGCTTATGTAGGCAACACTCTGTCATCAATGTGTTGCTGTTATGACTTGCAGTGCTGGAGCAAGGCTGAGCTGGTGTTGCCCCTGAGACCCTTCCCAGCAGGGCACTGAGTAATCTCAGAGCAACAACTCACAGAGGCAGCAGCTCTCACGTGTGGGAGGTACAAATGTGCCCAAGAACTGGGCTGTCAAAGAACTGGTAGAGAGAGCACTGGCTGTTGGATGACCTGTGGATGATATTTTATTGCTGCTTCTGTTCCAGTCTTGCTATCTCTGGGACATAACATATCCAAAAGCAGTCACCCTGCACATATGTGCCATGAAGGCAACACAACAGCCACAATTCACCAGTCTTTTGCTCAGGCATGACTTACAAACTCTAGCAATTATCTCAAATTAGGGTTTGGGGTTGGGACCTCCCTTGTTAAGCATGCTGATTTACAGAAGCTGAAGAGTTCCTACAGACAAGTTCTACAGGGGTGGTGTCCCAGTTTTCCACCAGCCTCCCACAACATGTTACAAGCCTGGAAGAGCAATACACAGAAGGCTTCACATCACAGTCTAGCATAACAGCTCAGAAGACCAAGCTTTTTCTAATGAGTTTTGGGCTGAGAAAGCAGTGAGTGAAGGGGTGCAGCTGGCACACCAGTACGCATCTGATGCAGCAGGAGGGCAGGAGCCTCTAGTAGGAAGAATCTGGGAAATAAGTCCTCAAAACACTCCAGCTCAGTTTGCAGAAGTTTGTATGTCAGAGTCCCAAACATCATCTGCTTTCTGCTGTGCCTAATATTTGCTGAACCAAGTCATCTATTTGCAGTAGAGTTCTGGGAGCCACAATTTCCCCTGAGGTTTTAAAAACTGATAATCTAGCATTAGATAGGATAGCATTACATTAGGGAAGTACAATCTCATGCTTCAGCGCATGTGCCAACTTAAAGCCAGAACAGGTAGGTAGGAAGGCAGCTGAGCGGCGAGCATGTTTAGCCATAAGTATGGCACAACTTCTCCTAAAACACCTAATACTTGGTGTTGTCTTGAGACAAGAGGCTGGATGAGAGAGATTAATTCTGGTCTGATAGCTACTTTTCTCATTGTTTTTACACCAGCCTGATGATGTTAGACTAGATCTTTTTTGTGGTTTCTTCACTTCTTATGGGTTATGTAGAATTATGTAAACAATGGCACTATACTCTGATAAAAGTGCAAAATAAGGAATAATCAAGTAAGCAGTTTCAAGAACCCTGTAGTGTTGTGCTTGCAAACTGCTATATGTCTGAGTATTCCCACAGCAAATACAACATTTGGCACTTAGAGCTATTGCAATGCTAATCCGTGTCCCCAGGTAACTAGAATATGTCCAAAAAGGTGCTGTACAAAATCATTTTGATCTTCATTCAACATGAATGCCAAAATAGCTTTATGCATGACAGTAGCATGAAGAAAGATGAGCAAAGGACTTCCAAATAAGCATGAATGAGGACCTTTTTACGTCCAGTTTCCTAGTTAGTTGGAAGGGCCTTGCCATATAATACAGCACTGGATTTCTTCTACAGTTCCTGCTGTAATAATACCTATGAGCTGTGTACATCTACATATGTATATCATTCAGGCAATATTCCTTCCATGTAATGTGGGTTATGCCCCTTGGTGATACAACACATAGGAAAGAGCTCCACAATTCAAAATCAGCTAAAAGGCTATTTAGCACATATTACCTGCCTTAATTTCTATGTTATGCTCATTTCTGGCAAAATTAAGGGAATCAATTTATTTTTCCCTGGAGTACCTGCTAAAATTATAGGAGTTTTTCATGATCTGTACTTTCTCCCCAGTACTTCTTTCTGTTTGGCTGGTGAGGTGAACAGATAAAACAAAAATGAAAATGGATCTGGGCTATACTGATTTTCTACAAACATGACAGTAAAATAACTAGTTACCTGAGCAAGTGTCCAAAAACTGTGACATTATCCATTTAATGCAGAAATAGATTTCTTCAAAAGCATTTAAAAACTAGCATCATATTTTCACAGACACCTAAGATCTGGAATAAATACACAGCTTTACTGTTAGTTGGTTTAAGACTCACGTAATTATGTTAACAAGACACTGGACCTAAATTTGATCACTGGGGCTGAACTCAACAGCAGGATCTGTGACTTCCATATAGAAATAGCAAACACACTGTAGGTCTGCACGTCTCTAAATTTACTCTCTGTTTGAACATTGATGAATTTAATGCTCTAAGATTACTTGTGATGGCAGGAGTACTGATGTTAATTTTGCCTTGCAAGTACAGCAAGTCACTGATTCATAAATAAATAAATTAAGTAAGTAAGTAAGTAATAAGTAATGTAACTATTCCCAAGCAGCCCCTGCAGGAAAGTGTTGCCCACTTAGAGCACCCATGCACCAACATCCTACCTGGCCTTTGCCACATAAGGAGGTAGAGGTTTCCCCTGGCACGAACTGCTGTGGGAAAAAAGGTAAGTCCACAAGAAGTTCTCCAGACTCTATTTTTTCCCATATAAGGGGAAACAAGTCTGTCTAAAAGACAGTAAGCCAAATTTCTTCTGAACTTCAAACTTTAATAAGCAGTCTTCCTTTAAATTCAATACTGAACCAATGTAGCTATATGAGTTCAGTATTATAGTATAATATACTGAAATACTACCATCTGCAGTCTTCCTTGACACCAAAGGTCACATTTATGAAATATTTTACTCATACTCTCCTTTACCTGATCCACATTTCTCAATTCTGCTTTGTGAGACTTGGAGAAAACGTATTACAAGGAATGCCTAATATCTGGGGGCAGATTAGATGATTTTTGTCTCCAAATAAAAAGTGTTAGCTAATAAAATCTGTTCTCACATCCCTTAAGAACTGTCTTCCATTATTCATTTGGAAAAGAAAAAATACTGAATGACTTCATGTCCACATGAAATAGAAGCCTGCTTTGGCCAGTGGCAGAATGACAGCCTCCTGATGATTGAACTCAGTGAAGCAGTTTTTCTGTGTTGAGAAAATGTTTCCTCTGGTGCATTACTACAAAATGTCAAATAGTGACAATATCCATAACTAAAAAGTCCAATCAAATTTGTAAATTATTTATTTTTTCATGTTGTGAAATGTTTAGGTTGTTTTTGACCTTTTTGAAGTGGTTTCTATGTTTGGCTGCCCTTTAGCATAAATTATCTTCAAATTGAGGCCATTTTGAACAAAATAGTAGAATGCATCATTAAGACAATGTTGAAACAGATATAACATTAAATGGCCCATTCACTCATTCATTCACTTACTTGCTTTCTCTCCGAACAACTGAGTCAACAAACTTTTTCATTGAAAAAAACCTGAATTGAAAGACTCTAGATTAGGTAACTAATGTATAAATTAATTTGATATTCCAATTCATATACTGATTGACCTGTCCATAGTTGTTAAGGAACTCTGAAATACAAAACTTAGATTTCATGCACCTGGCTGCATGAAAACCCTGATTCTAGGTGATCACACGATACTGAAAAAAATATCCATCACATAGATGTTTTTCTAACTCCTGTCTTATGTCTCTCACTATGAATCTGTTGTGATATAATTACAAAAAAAGTTACAAAGTTGTAGACATTTATTAATTTTATTAAAACTTGTTAGAACTTACGTCTTGACATTATTATTGCTCTCATCTTCATCCTTTGTTCCCATAATCAAGTAAACCCTAAACTTTCTTCAGATATTATCTTGCGTTTATTTAGACATCTGTCCCTTGGCCAGTGACTTTATTCATATGACAGACATGTTTTACAAATACTTTATGCATAATTTGCACAATCAAAGTTTCAGCATATAAATAAGTAGTGACTATGTATTGTAAGTAGTGTACTAGGTTGTACAGTATTCAGTAAAATGAAGTTGTTATAAAGGTAGGGTTCATTTCTATGTTGAAGCTAACTTTGTGAGTCTCATTAAAATATTCAAAATGGAGTTTATCTAATTTCATCCTGGGTTTGTTTCTATTGAAGTCCATACTTCCTCGGATACTTCCATACTACTTCAAATCCAGTAATATTTGAGAACAGTGTTTATTTCTATATCTATGACACTTTTAGCAGTCATCAGGGTGTATGTTCTTACTCTTGCAGTAATCCTTTCCCCATTTAACCACTAAACATTTCTTTCATTTCTTTCACTCCTTCCACATTTTTTGTGCCTGGCTCACAAAAAGCCTTTTGGTAGTTTGTATTTTGTTGGGGTCCCTCCCCCCTGCCATGTAGCCCTGGGAGAGGGGCCCTGGGCAGGAGGCACAGGGTTTCCCAGCCCCTGGTCAGCCTCATTCCCCACTGGTTGTTTTGTGTTCCCCTGCACGGGCAAGGACCCTCGGGTCCCGTGATTGCCGCAGTTCCTGGGCAGATCCCGGCCATGTGGCTGGGGAAATAAACATCTCTGAAATATCTAGCAAGAATCTGTCCATAGATATTTCTTTTCCATGGCCTCCTTGTTTGATACATCATGTTACAGTATCCCCACTGTAGCAATATTTATATTTATGTTTATGTTTGTGTTTGTGTTTGTGTTTATATTTAACCTGTTGATTTCAGCTGAGGAATCTGGCCTTTATTGCCCCAAATATGCAAAATAATTCATTACATGCATTATCATTTTGTACAGTTGGGACTGGCTACTGTTCAGAACAGAAAGGGACTTTTTTGCTCTTCAACATACTAGGGCATTTCTGAATACTTTGAAATATGTTATGCCTTGTACTTCCAGTAGTTAACAATTTGAAGTGTATGTGTGTAATTAATAGTGTCAAAAATAGGGAAAGACATATGGTTGAGTTTTTTCTTCCTATAGAAATGAAAGTTTTAATTTCTGAAAGAAGATGCGAGACCTAAAGAATGCCCTCTTCTTGTTACCTTGATAGTCAGGAGACATGAATAGTATTATTGATGCACAAACACAAAGGGCTGGAGGGTTATAACTCTGTTTCTGTGTGATTAAAGACCTGCAGGATATCCTTGGTGGCAACAGGCAGAGGGTGTTTCTGATAAAAGGCAGTAGAAACTGAAACTGACCTTTCCTGTCATACATGAGACTGCAACAACTTTGGGGCTCAATTTCCCTGCAACTGCCTCTTTTGTCTTCCCACCTCACAATTCCATACTTTTAGATGCTTTGTTTCATATTACTGTGCCAAAGTCAGAGTGTACAGCTTAATAACCGAAATTTTTATCCTGCCAAAAGAAACCTAACCTTTTCTTTCTACCAACAATGTTTCTGATAAAAAGGATGTTCTTCTATTCCTGCCTTTCCTTTCCCTCAGATATCAGTGCTATGCCCTCTCTCCCTCTGCTCCATAGCATTCATGAACTTTGAAACAGCCTGGAAAAGACAATCTGGATAGCTGCACTTTGCTTGCATGAGTTTTCCCTTCACTCCTCAGCACAGCCACTGAAGTAGCTCTGATGCCATCAGGCAGAGCGTGGGGTATGAATCACTCAGATGGTTCTTGAGCTGGTAGCAGCAGCCTGTAGTCTGGGAGCATCCCAGATTCCACTTCAATCACAAATAATCACTAGAAGTAGCCACCGGAAGGCCAGAGTGAGGAAAAAAACAAAGGAATTATTTGGCTGCAATTTACCACATACAGACATACCTGTACACTTTCTGACTGTAAGGAAAGCAGACCAACACTTGTGTCTCCTGCAGAAAATAATTGACAAGTAATAATTTTGTTAGAGAGAGGTGTTGTTATAGGACACAAAATGAGAGTCTTTATTTTCCTTGACACTGTTTTCATTTGTCCTTGCTCCTTTGCACAAAATGGTAATAATAATGCTCATTGGTAAAGTGTTTCAAGGATTAATGGTGCTGAGTATCGCCCTCATTTAATAAGTGGACAGGCCAGGATATGTCATCTATGATACTGTGTGGTAGTAGCGCCACAGACACCTTTAAACTCCCCTTGCTTTAGTCTGCATTTTGCTCCTAACCTCAGAAATGTAGTGCAATGTAGTGCAATGACTGGAGTCACCCAATCTTTACTTCATATAATTTCATTGTTCAATGCATAAACAACTATATCAAATCAGAAACCCTGGTATAGTTGCCCTAATAGAGTAATTTAGCCTTTCTCTCAGACAAATATTTCAAAATGTCAGTAAAACTACCCTCCTTCCTGTGCCTTTAACCATCTCTTTTTTTAACCTCTTTTGATTTTCTTGCTGTGGTAAAGTTGACATCAAAAACCTTCTACTTATGAACTCCAGTGTGAAGTGGTCCATAGGTTATATTGATACAGCTCTTAGGTCACTGTTTTGGTCATTTCACTTGTTCCAAGAAGCGAAAGCCTCATAAATCTCTGGTGGCACAGTCACCATCTTGCAGCATGTGATGGCCACAGGTTGAACCCCACTTAATTGCCTCTGCACTTCACCACTGGTCATTGTGGAGGAAGATAATGGACTTATTTTAAGAAATAAAATAAGAATTCCCAAATTGAAACTTTTATGTTCCATTCCTGCTGGACTGCAAAGACAGCAACATTCCCTGAGATGAATAACAGAAGACAGTGTAACAAATTAATACAAATGAAGTCATTGCTGAGCGACTCCATCTGCTTTGGAAATGAGGCTCAGACTTTCCAAAACGTGGCCGTGATCCAGATAATTAGGCTTAACTCCAAATGAAGCCACACAGGTAACTTATAGCTTCATTAACTCTCCTCGGGAAGGCAGGCATCCAAGAACTAACCTTAATAGAGCAGCATATGATCCATTGACAATCTGTTTGATATTAAAATATGAACTTTGTTTTTACTATGTTACATCAGTATTAGGCCAATAGCATATGCAGAGCAAAATGTTAGGGATTGGACATGTTCTTGTATCCTGTATTACATGCCAGTCACTACATCCAGAGAACTGGGATCGTAATTTTTTGTTTACAAGGTTTAATCAAAATACATTAATAATCTACAAAACCTAAGTAAGGCACATAAGGTGTCTGCAAGTGTCTTTCCTCTGTAATCAACAGGAGGATTATTAGGTAATAACAAATGTTATTCATCTTCATAATGGCTAAATGACAGCCTGCTTAAAAATAACAAATGACTACTCTTCATCAACTATTACAGGGCGAATATGACCTTCACGTACTTTAAGCAAACAAGTCATCTTTTCAAAGACTTCCCTAGTTCTTTAATTGATAATGATGAGATGCTTTATCTGTGCAGAGGAAAAAAAGAGCTCTAGTTATACCATTTATTTTACTCTTGGCGTCATTTTATATAGCCCTCTGTCAGAAAAGATACTGAGATATAATACCAATTTTTTCATCAATAATAAATTAATGCGTAATTAAAGTGGTTAGTGATGTGCATAATGAACTCCTGTGAGATGTTTCCCTCTAATGTTTATCACTCTTCTGTCTGATTCTTTTCTTTTGACATGATGCTGCTTTAATGCAACAGAACTGGAAAAAATTGGCCTGAAAGAATCCTCAAGAAGTTCACTCATATATCTGTCTGTTCCATCCCTGGCAGAAGTCTCTCTTACTGCTTCTTGAAAACCTCCAGTGTTGACAATTCCTTCCCCAGGAAAAGCAGTTTCAATCTTTGTTACTAGACATATTTTCATAAAATCTAATCTGAATCTCCCTTGTTGATATTTAAACCCAAGTGGGTTGCAGAGCAGGCCCTGGGGTTTCCAATCTGCAGCTCTTCTATAGACCTAATCTTTCCTTCTAACAAAGTTTCTTTGAGCCTGAAAAGAATAAAGCATGCGCCACAGCTTACATCCATACAGACTGATGAGGATGGAAGCCTAAACAGCGCTACTGTAACATAGTAAAAATTGTCATTCTGCCTTGCAGAATCTTTGTACAAAGAATTTTTTTGTCATTTAGGTAGTTTTGTCAATTTAGGTTGGTCCGATCCCTGCTAATAATGGTTTACAGGAGTTCTGGCCTTTTGTGGATAGTGACAGCCATAAATGTATCTGTGTCTCTGTGTATCTGTGTTGAAGTAATGCACAGTGGTTATACCTTCCAGTGAGGTAAATTAGGATGCTCTTTTGTGAACACTATCTACAGATAAAGCAAAAAAACAGTAAATACTATGCTTGCTTCTGTAGTCTGAAAGATGCTGCCTTTGCCAAGTCACAGCCGTATTTGACTCATTTGCCATACAATTTACACCCACAGGAACTGAGATGAGGTGGAATTAGCAGCTTTCTCCTACCTCTTGTTTCTCTTACAGTGCTATGGGTGTTGCAAACAAAATTTCATTTGCCAGATAAGCTCAAAGCAGAGAAAAAGTGATACTAACATTGGTGGAGATCATTTTAGCAATCTTAGACAATTATTTTGACTGAAAATTGCTGTGCTTTAGAAGGGACATTTTAACCATGCTCCATAAAAAGCAATCCAATAGTAAAAAAAGTGTATTATTCGTTTTGTTTAGTCTCATATTAATTATAGCAGAGCATAATGCTCTATGTCAAAACTCTGTTGTTCATTTTAAGTGAAAACAGTGATCCACATCATTTCAATTTGGTCTGGTATGCTCTAGTATCTGGCTGTTCCTGCAAATCAGTGTGTAGTTATTAATCACTGACTTCTCCTTATTCAGGCACAAAATGCAGGAATTGATTTTTATTTTTTTAACATGCTTATTTAATTATCTCCATAAGTCATCTAATAACTGAATAAATACTGTCATAACCAAAAGTAAGTTTTACCTTTTTTATTTTCCTGGACTACAAGTATGTCAAAATGCATAATTGTGTCAGACATGTGCACGCACACACCCACGCACACACACACACATACACATGAATAGCATGTTTCTTATAAATACATACATTATAAATTTATTCTGATCATTTTCCCTTTTTAACAAAGGGATATGTGACAAAAATTAAATGAAGACTGTTCATTAGATTTTATTAATAACTGATTATCTGATTCAAGCTAACTAGGCACAGCACTGGCAGGCAGATAGTTTGATATTCTCAGTCAACACATGGTCTGTGTCTAAAACTACTATTTGCTGTATAAGAAACATACCAGTTGTACCTTCAGCCTTAAAGAGATGATTTGCTGAAGTTATCACATCTTAGAATACCAGTGCTTTCCTGTTTGTGACAGATTTGGGAAAATCTGGAGACTGAGGAAGAGCCAGTTGAAAGGGAGCATCATCTGAAACTTTCCTTCCTGGGCTTTCTTCTTCAAACTCACTCTCCTTTTCAGGAGTGTTTGCAATCAAACTACCTGTGTTTTCTATATTTATTGCTTGTGTCATGACTTTGTGCCCATTAGTCTTATATATGAAATTATAAAATTATCAATGTGTTTTTAGTCTGAAAGCTCTGCCTTTCTTGTTATAATTGTGAATTACAGAGTGGCAGGTAATATTGAATAGGAGCCTGTTTTCCTAATCTTTCTCCAAGGTCAGTCATTTGTTAAATAAACTGCTAACAGTATAAAACTAATGTTATTCACCTCTCCACATATTATTTATTTGAAACAAGATGACTGTAGGAAAAAGACTGCAGCAACATTTGCAACTACAGATCACAAGCTGAGGTCTAGCACATCAGACTTCATTTACTGGTTTGTGCAGAGGATTCCATATTGGGAAGAGCTGTAGTAGAGCCAGGAGTTTGCATTCCTGGTGACCAGACAGGGTCTGGATAGACTGCAACACCATGGATGGCCAAAATGTTGGGAGTTCCTGGTCTGTGTGAGTGGACATAGGTGAGGTAGTTTCCTTGGGGCTCTTTCCAGCAAAGTGCAGACAGGTAGGGGATGCTGCATGACCTTCTTGTGGCTGCAGGCTGAATAGTGATGAACCTGATGTGCCTGGGCTAGAAAGTGAAGAGGCAAGACAATTTTGGGAAGTGAGGAGTTTTAGCTTCTCCCATCAGCTCCCTAGGAAGGAGATGGACAGTGCTAGGAGACGAGTGAGTGGTGGGCATTAATGCTGAAACACAGGGGGCAGGAGACAGGAACAATGAACAACATCCCTGTCCCTCTGCAACTCGAGTTTACTCAGTTTGTTTCTATTTTGCACAGGGCTGGCAACAGTCACATTTGAGCTCTGAGCAAATGGTAGAGAATTGTGAGCAGAACAATCCCCGATCCCTAAGCGACTGATTTGTGTGAGTAAACCCTGGAAACTTTGGATTCCTCTTCTTGGTTTTGCTTTGCTCTTCCATATCTAAACTATGGAGGAACGGTGGGAAGACTCTTGGCTCTCAGAGCATATGGACATTTACCTTAAACTTAAAATGATTCTTGAACAACGATTTGTAAATTTTAGCTTGATTCAAGCTCAAAAAGAACTGAAACACTTCCTGGCATGGTTGTTTAAGAACTTTTTCTATGTTTCTTGGGATTTAATTCTTACGAAGGGCTTTTGGAAAACGGTTTGGACACAGTTAATATTGGAGTCAAAATATATGCCGATGGAAGAATATTTTCGTGAATATTATTTAGTTACCGAGACTGTTGAGCAATGTCAGCTGTGTCCTGGCGAAGGGAAGCCTGGCGCAGGGACCGTGCGGCCCAGGCCACGTGCACCGAGCGCTCTGTGAGCAGCAGCGAGGCAGTTCCCGCGCGCGGGCGGAGCCACGCGAGCCGCGGTGTCGGCGGCGGAGCGAGGCGCGGCGGGAGCAGCGGGACCCGGTGGTGCCCGCCCGGCCCCGCGCAGCGCGTGGTGGAGCGAGCCCCGGGAACACCCGACTGAGAGGGGCGGCGCGCGGGCAGCGGCTGGCGGCGGAGCGGAGCCGCGCCCAGCCGAAACATGCGCTGGAGCGGAGCGCGGGGGGGTCGTCGCTCGGGGGCCCGGCCGAGATGTGGGTGCAGCGCCTGGAAGTGGCAGCGAAGCTGCGACCAGAGGAGGCGACGCACGGAGAACTGAGCGGCGCGGCCCGGCCCGGCCCGCGCAGCCCCGAACGCGACCCCGGGAAGAGCCCGCAGGCACCAGCAGCCCCGACAATTCCAACACGGGAGCGACCGAAGGAGAGAGCAAAGACGCAGCGAGACAGAAAACAGCAGCCACTCGGAAAAAGGAAAAGATCATAGTAGCTAAGATCTTAGGGATAGTAAAATGGTATAATGTTAAGCAAAATTATGGTTTTATAACAAGGTGTGACAACCAGCAAGACATATTTGTGCATAGAACTGCTATTAAAAAGAATAACCCTGAAAAATGCATCCCAAGCTTGGGAGATGGAGAGATGGTGGAATTCAAAATTGTGCTAGGTAGAAAAGGGTTACAAACAGCAGAAGTCACTGGGCCTGATGGTGTTTCTGTGAAAGGCAGTATATATGCAAAAAATCGTAGTCATGTTAGACAGTATCTCCATTGTAAGCCCCCCCTACAGTCTCCCTTTCCTAATCCCACCTTTCCCTTTTACCCTATGTCCTGTTACCCCCAGTGTATTCCCAATCCGTTTTTTCACCCATGGTTTCCCTCACAAAACCATGCTTTTGCTAATTGTTTCCCAAAAATCCCTTTCCAATGCCGAGTGGGGGATGAAAAGGGGGAGGGAAGAAGTTAAACCCTCTCCTGCCTCAGTTTCCCCACAAAGCATGCTCAGAGAGTTCTGTCTCCCTTCTGTCAGCCCTAAGATGTTCCACAGAATCTGTTTGGACATTTAAAGACTCAGGAGGGTGGCTTGTTTTGTTTTGAAACTGTTCTTGTTATGTTTATCCAGTTGTTTTCATTCTCTTTTTATTAAAATAAAACGGGTGAGGTGTTGGGGTCCCTCCCCCGCCGTGTAGCCCTGGGAGAGGGGCCCTGAGGGCACAGACACGGGGTTTCCCTGCCCCTGCTCAGCCTCGTTCCCATTGGTTGGTTTGTGTTCCCTGCGCGGGCAGAAGGACCCTTGGTCCCGTGACTGGAACAGTTCCTCGGCAGAGCTCCGGCCATGTGGCTGGAGAAATAAACATCTCTGAAACAGCTATCAAGAATCTGTCTGTCCATATATATTTCCTTTCCACGGGACTCCTGGTTTGATATATGTATGTTGCAATATCCCCACTGCAACATGAGCAGACAAATAATTCTGCCCTATCACATTCCCCTCCAGTTTCCTGCCCTATCATTTTTTTCTGGTGCCCTGCAGACAGCTAAGCAGGGACCAGTTTTCTCTCCAGAAAGGGCTGCATTTTGGTAAAGGATGCAGTGTGTGTTGTAATTTGAAATCAATGGTGCACTCGGAAGTGAGGAAATGGCACTACATAAATCAGTCAGTTATCGATATTATGCTTGTTGCTTAATAGCATAATTTTAAAAGAAAGTTGTCTGCAGACATTTACCTATAGTGTCTAGGCAATTCTTTAAAACAGAAGGTTGTAAGAGCGCTTGAGCTTTTCCAAGATCAGCTGAGTAGTCCTCAATATTTTTTGTAAGGTTTTAAAAGGCAGGCAGGAAAATATTTGTTCCCTTCTTTTAGGATTCATACAAGATTTTGTATTAAAGAACAGTGTCTTTCCATATTGTAAGGCAGACGGGTTCAAGTGATTCTGTGGCTAGATGGGAAATCATATTTGGACCTATCATGAAAGAAAACATAGGTCCAAGCACAACCAAGTCACAAGAATTTGAGCAAAGTTTTATGAGTACCACCTATATGAAAAGCCATATGTATATATTATAATGCAAATATCATCATTAATTGCAGTTCTTAACAGAAATACTTAAACAAGCACAGTAAGCTGCTGAAAAGATTCCTAGTCTCATTGAACCAAACCTTGTTGATTATAGATATTCTTGATTCAGTCCATTGGGAGCATTTCCAAAACGAGCCCTACAGAAACATGTCTGTGTATTGCCTACCTCCAGTCAAAAAAGCTAAAAAAGCCACAGATTTTGTCCCCAGATATACCTGGCATTTTAAAAAAGGAAGAATACACAAGCCCTTACCAATACCAGCAGATGGGATATAAACTGCAAGAGTCAGGATTTTGTTGATTAGCAGCCTTTCTAGAGCTAATCAGCCCAAGAAAAGTGGAGGTTGCATAGAAGCCATTTAAAGACAGATCTATTGAAAAATATTTTTAAATGAGTGAAAAAGTATTACATTTCCAATGTACCTTCTTTATTACCATGCCACTTGAAGCAGATTTTTAAATGGTCCTCTATTATGCCGGCACAGTAAGGCGTGGAAGCAAATGTCTGATTTAAATGTCTGATTTTTCAACACAGTTCTTCTACAAATCAGATCGACATCTGATAACCTTATTTATGCCTGCCATTTAAGGGCATTTCAGAAAATGATGCCTGTCTGCAAGTGTTTTCTACATTTACATGCCTCATAGTCTTTCTTATATCTTTCCATAGGTAAGGGGCCAGTGCAAGGAGCTAAAATCTAATGATCTTTGGTAAAACCATAGAATCATAGAATGATTTGTGTTGGAAGGGACCTTAAAGATCATCTAGTCCCAATCCCCCTGCTGTGGGCAGGGCCACTTTTCACTAGACTGCGTTGCTCAGAGCTCCATCCAACCTGGCCTTGAACACTACCAAATCAGCCTCAAAACACTAAGAGAAAAGGAAGAGATTATTTTCTTATCGGCTCATGCTGACTGGCAGTACAAAATGTACCACAGATCTTTCAAAAGCTTCCAGAGAAGTGGATTTGGCCGTGTTGTCTAAGGATTCTTTTCGACCAAAAACAAAAAAAGGAAAGAGTCATTTGGTCTGTCCATTCTGTCCATTCCCTATGAATTGTCTAAGGAGGAGTTATTTCCATTCCAGAGAGTGAAGAGTTACCTCTGATACTTTCAGATGCCACAGAAAAACTACCAGATGCTGGACATTATTTGGGTAAATCCAAGACTGTTTTTCCCAGAGCAAAGATGAAACACTCCACTGTAATGTCTGTGTAAAACAACTTGACTTTTTATTCTGGAAAATAAACCCCATGATATTGAAATAATAGCTAAAGGGTTTTTTTACTTCAATCTTGCAACAGAACAGTAACTCTGTGAGATCAAGTAGTACACAATTTACTTTGTGCTTCACTTCCAAGGAAACAGCACCATCAGCATCATTCTCCCTCCTTTCCCCTACAACTGCAAATAATATTAGCAGATTCTGTGACCAGAATGTGGCAGTCCTCTATGATCTTCCTCCATCAAGTCTGGGATCTCTGTCCAACACTGGGAGAATGTAGCACTAGAAATACTGTATCAGTTCTGGCCGGAGCCAGCCTGTTCACCCATGTACATGGAAGAGTAACTACGGAAGAGCACTCAGAGCTTTCTCAGGCCTTCTGACAAGAACTGGATGAATAATGTACATCCCACATCTAGGTGTACGTCCCTCACCTTTCAAAATGCAGTTTGGGCAAAGGGCTTCCTCTGATTTCTTCCTTTAAAGCAGTGTTGATGAGCATAGAACTGTGCATGGTTGAAAACTCGACTTGTTTAACCTGCCTGTAAAATGTCATCTTTTTTTCTGGAGAGTGACACAGACAACCTTAATTAACATGCTCTAATCAGATACGCAGTCAGTGGAAGTTGTTCTCAGCTCAAGTGAGATTCTTACAGTCAAAGCTCTTTTTTTTTTTACACAGAAAGGCTGTGTAGGCCTTTCTATTCAGGAATGAGCAGACTCCTGGTAGGATGGGTCAGGTGGTCGAAGAGGATGGAAGGAGGATGCCCATGACTATGTAAAATTCCAGGGGAGCCAAGAGACAGCAGTCAGGGGCAGATGTTTGTATGTATGAAGTTAATGCATTCAAAGCTTTGCTCACCCCTACTAATTCAGGTCTGCACAGTGTTCCACAATGGGCCCCAGGGGCCATTAACTTTGTTTTGTGCTCTCTCTTACACATAGGGAGGAAAACTGTGGGCAATACCTGATCTATTACACCATTATGTGACACAGGGTTTTACTTCCTGTCTAGTCAGTGGTTTTCCCACAGGTGCTCAAGCCAAAATTTATCTCATTTGCATAAGGGAAAGTCATCCCAGTGAGTGCTGCATGAGATACTGGAACTGGTGCTGTGGTATTTCTCGATTGAAAAAAAAAAAGTAGTTGGGCATTCACATCCAGTTTCTTTAAAAATCATTTTTAAATGCAACATTATGAAGGTCAGTAATGGGCTGGGGAGAAAAAAAGGCAAAGCTAATTAAATTAAATTGCAGAACATTTTTCTTTTATCAAAGTATTTGTTTAATATTAAATGAGTTATTTAAAAATAACTATGGGCAATAAATGGACAAAAAAGATCAGGTGGACTGAAAATTAAAAGTGAACCTTAAATATTAATGGAGTTTTTTCTCAGAGCTAGGGTTGGTCAGAAACTTTTTTTCCACAACATTTCCTGTCAGAAAATGTTATTTCATGAGAACAAAACAATCTCTGTGAATATGTCAATTATGACAAAACAAGAGGGAGGGCCAGTGAATGACTCATTTAGTGGTATCAAAACATTTTATTTTGAAGCGTTTCTTAACATCATCAGCATGGTGCTTCTTTTAATTATAATAATTTTTTGTCTGGTTTAAAAGTGAAGATTGGAATAAAAGATTCAAACACCAAAAAACAGGTCTTTCCAGACTTTTAAAAGTATCTTTAAAGATTGTATTTTATATCATATTCTTCATCTTCAAAATTATATTTTGGAAAATTATGTCATAATTTAGGACAAAAATTTCTCAGCTCATAATTCTTAAAGAAGGGAACTTTCAAATTTCACAGGGCTTTTCTTAACATCTGTTCATATCTTTTGCCTCATTATCTACTTTAGGTGGCTTCACACTTGTCTCAGGAGACGATATAAACGAAACCAGAGATGTTGTGTATTATCTTTATTAGAAAAGTTCATCTTTGAAATGGAACTTCTTCATATAAGATATTTCCTCCCTTTCTTTTTTCACTGATACCCCATTCCTGTATCATTCCCACCCCATCTCCCCCTTGTAATGTAAATCACAGCAAAAAAATAATTTGGTGATTTATCCAAAACACAAAAAACGGGGGAGGGAGAGTTGTTGGAGTGTTTTTAAAGTCTATTTCACAAAAATAGTGGGTTTTAATGCAGATTATTTTGATAATGATTCCTGTAATGTAACCATAGGAGAGGTGTCAGTAAACCCTGTAGGAGAGGCAGACACCAGTGTTAGTGGGTAGGCAGGTGCAAAAGCAGTGAGGAAGGAGAAAGGAACCAGACAACCCTTCTGCCAAGCTCACTACTAGAGCAAACATGTTGTAGACTTCTACAAAGACTCAGATCCATCCACAAGGATGATCCATGGGGTGGCTATTTTGACCAACTTGTTTAAAACGAGTTAATCTCATTAGGTACACACAGGCAGTAGTGGAGTCATTTCATCTGCTGTAGTGATTTATCTTTGTGCCAGATGTAACAGTGAAGTTGCCTAAACTCTGAAGGCTCCTGACTGCAGTCTAAGCTTCCAGTATTTCCAAGACAGCTGTATCCACCATTTACACATAAAATATACCCCTACACTGCACATGACATCAGTATCATGGTTAAAAATAGGCACTCTGTCTCTTTTTACAAATGACTGAATAGACACCTTAGTGGGTTGGGATTTGGTATGAGGACTCTCATCACAGAGGTCAAGGGTTCAAATGTTTTCAAAATCAATACTAACTGAGAGTTATTACCTTTGGGTGGTCTGTGCAAAATGAATGGTAGTTCTAGCCTAATTTCTAGTTGACAGATGTCTGTACCATCAAAAAAATCCCATCATTGCATTTGGCATTCTTCACATAAGCCTCAACGTAGAAGCCAAAGACAGACTGGGCACAGAGGTGGAATTAATCTGTTATGAAAGGCCTCTAGTTGGTCCTTCCAAAACAGAAATAAAACAGATTATTGAGGCAGTTTGAGGAATACCAAAGAGTTACTTCTTGTAGTTGGCTCCTCCCTGTGAATAAAGAGAGGGCAGAATTTTCATGGTTTTGATCCAGCATCTTTTCACAAGTACCAAATTGACTTTTGCAGGGGAAAAGATATAAGAGGCTTTTTTGTGCTACCAAGTTAAGATTGTGTCAGCATCTCCCTTAAAAATGCCACCAAGCCATAAGAATTTAATCTGGGCTAAAGTTTCTCAGCCCTCAAGTATGTTTTAAACCCCATTAAAAAATATGTGTTAGGCCACTTATAAGCTAAAATACTCAAGGCTAAATAACAATAATAAAAAAGTCCTTTCATCTGACTATGGAATGCAAAGAGGAAATCGAATGTCAAATATTACATGGTTTAAAAAATATTCCTGTGTCTGTGCATCAAATGATGAAGCTTTGACAAGTATTTCTGAGTAAGTCTGAGGATACTTGAGTGGTTCTTTTTGCTTGAACTGTAGGGAATATTCTACCAGCAGGTCCTGAAGACAGATCACAGGGAACTTTAAGGAATATGAGTGATAACATTTTGAAATAACTGCAGAACTTCATTGCCATGAAGAAAAAATATGTAGATTTGGCTTACTCCCAATGGAAAGATGAGCTGCATAGTTTTGTGCAGCTTGAAGGCGTTAAATTTGCCTGGTGGGAAGACCAGTTAAAAGAGAATTACAGTAGTTTAAGCATGAAAAATAAGAGCCTGCTGCACATCAGCACTCTCAGTGCTCAAGCAGATATTGTTAATCTTAATTCTTGTTTGCATTTCTCAACTGAAAAAAAGAAAGAAAACTGATGATTTTAAGAAAAAAATTATCATCTAATTTGTGCATTTAAAAACCACAGTATTTTTCAACATTCAGGTGTCCCCTTCACCTTTCAAGACATCATGAGCCTGAAAAGGGATAGATCTTGTCCTCAAAAAGCTTATCAGATAAATGCTTTTAAATGTGATGTAAAGGGCTGGATCTGAAATCCACTTGGGCTGCTTTAAGAACTGGACTCTGTAATGCCTCTCATTTGCTGTGGCCCTTTGCTGCTCTGCCTTGATGCCAGAAGAATGGGTGCAGATGTGAACCAGGCTGGGAAGGAAACCCAGGTACGCAGCGAGCTACTGTCTTCTCTAAATTGATCCCAACATAAACAACTAGGAATGCCGGAACCCAGAGCTTGATGTGGACGGCATCTCGCCAGACATTTAGGTTTGCCATAAGCAAATGAACATTGTGCACAGAAGAGTTTTGAGCCATGTGACCCAGAAAAAAATACACCTCACCAAAACCATTAAACACACTGCAAGTTTCTTAATCAGAAATGCTTCTGTTCTGTGTACGTTTAAAGAGAAAAAAAATCCTACACAAGACACTTCAGGGAACCATGGCACATTTATAGGAAGTATGCTAGATAAACTAATATATTTTTTTCTATATCTAAATAGCATGGAGCTAAACTATAGATAAAAATAACAATCTGGGAGTACGGCGTGTTGATAGGAGAGTTAGTGCAGAAATACCAATGTTGCACTCACAGTTTCCAGAGATCATACAGTCCTAAATAACAACTCATAGCCCAAAATCTGATTTACAGGAATGTCTGTAGTGGATCAAATAATCCCTAGATGAGCTACCTAAGTAGTCAGTAAAAAGAAGGAGGGTACTTCATCCTGATTTAGCTCCTAGCTCGAGTGCTGCTTCAAGAGGCCTCTTCCACAGTGATTGCACAGTGAAAGGGACATGATTGCTCTGGTGCCCGGTTGGTGAGAGCCAGGGTCTGGCTGAGGATTGCTCAGAGGAGGGCTGGTAGGAAAGGGCGAAACAGCTCTTTGCTCCCTAAGCAAACACAGGGTTTACAGAGGAAAAACAGCTCTTTTGGAGTCACTTAATTAAGCCATATATATGATATACATGCACGCTATACACATTTATTTTGTATCTAGGGGGGAACATTTGTAAACACTGTACTGGGTGCAGATGTATCGGTGCCAGCAGAGACACACCAGCAGCCCCAGGACAGAACGCAGTGGGACAGGTGGATGTGCCTTGTGGGAAGCTGCAGCCCATGGGGAGCCCACAGTGGGGCCCTTATCCTGAAGGACTGCAGCTAGTAGGAATGCTCCAGGCTGGAGCAGGGAAACGGCATGAGGAAGAAGGAGTGGCAGAGAGGAGCTGTTATGACTGCAGCCCCCCATTCCATTGCACAGCTTAGGGGAGGTGGTAGAGAAGTCGGAAGTGAAGAGTAAGGTTCAGCCTGGAAAAATGAGTGGTGTTTTGGTGCTTTTTGGTTTTATTTGTCAACCCAACTTTATTTAACTGGCAACAAATTAAATTTTCTGAGGTGGAGTCTGTTTTGCCCATGACAGTAATTGGCAAGAGAACTCTGTGACCCGTGAGCTTTTCCATCTGATGTTTTCCTGTTGGGGAGGGGGAGTGAGCGAGCAGCTGGGTGGGTGTCTGGCGTCTGGCCAAGGTCAACCCACCACAATCTCACAGCAGCAAATGAATTGCCAGAGCTCCAATGTGTACCTTGTTGGCTGCGGTATTTAACCACAGAAGAGAAAGCTGCTTATTGCCTCAAATTACCTATGAGAATTTGATTATGGTACAACATTCAGCATTTATGAGCCAGAGAGGCATCAGCTGCAGAATATCAACCCTGAAAAGAGAGCTCTTCTGAAACGTGCCAAATAACATGGGAGCAAACAGGAGGCCTCTTGCCTGACACTGTCACAGAGACACTGCTCAGAGGAGGCAGTTTCTTCAACCCAGAGTGAGGGGTACAAAGTGAAGACTTGTTCTTGTCCCTGTGCAAGTGTCCCCAAGAACACAGCTACAAAAAAAGCTGTTCCTTTAGTCCAACAGGCTGCAGAGTCCAGTGCCACATCCATTGGGACAGGAGAATATGCTTCTTTTACAAGGGGGGAATTCTACCGCCAAGCATGTGTAATGTTTGTTACTTTATCTTTAGAAAATACAACAATTTACTAACATTTAGTGTTCTGGTTTTGCAGTGTCCTCATGTGCATACAGCTAGTGAGATGTATATCTCTCCTCTTCAATTGTTCTTCTGTATTGTGAAGGCATGAGGAGGTTCCCTATGCCAGTTTCCTGCTCTCTTAAGACAACACAGATAAAAGCAGAATTTCAGCATAATTGAGTCTTAGACCTCTCTGCTATAGGGAATGCGTAGTTCTTTGAGTTTATCTCTACCCAAGGAAAACCTTTCATTATTTTTTTTAAGTGCTGGGTCTGATATGTTGCCTAGTCTAACTGAAGCTTGTAGTATGCTTGCTAAGATAATAGACCCTGTGCACCTTGTGTTCACCATGACTTACAGGTTTTTCATTGGGAAAGATCTGACTGCTGCTGAGAAACTCAAAAAACACTTCTAATCCTCCCCAACCCTAAGTAATTCTGTTGCTCAGTGAGGTTTATTTTTTTATGAAGTGTTGATGCAGCAAGGTGTTCAACTGTGTCAGTCCGTTTCCTGTTACAGTTGCTCAACTGAAGTTCTATGGAAAAACACAGAAAACCTTCTAGATCTGTATTGCTCACAGCTCAGAATGGAGGCCCAGCTCCATTTCACTGCTCTGAGACACATCTAGGAGGAACCCTACCTCATTACATTCCTTATCTCGTCCTACAGCTAATGAAGAGGGGAGAAAGAAGGAGAGGCAATTCCAGAGAACAGCTCCCATCTTCCTCTCTCCTTCCCCATTAGCTAGAAGAGAAGTGTGAAGAAGCAAAGTTCCTCTGGAAGGTGCTTCACAGGCTCAATCCAGTAAGTATGAGCCAGGAATGCATAAACTCTTCCTGATATAACGAGCAACCTAAATAACAAAGGCTGGGGCCAATCATCCTGAAGCAGTTGGAGCACTAAGTGAGCTCTGACAGTCCCATGGTTCCAGAAGTAAAAGGCAATCAAAACATATTTAATTGCTGTGTTGAGATGAAGCAGCAAAATATGGGAGTCCTGAGATTGCCTGGAACTGTGGAAAACAAGGAGAAAGTGAGATGGCTTTTGACTGTTATCTGCAAACAGCATCCACAGGTGCATCAAGAAGAGAGACAATCAGAAGGTAACCGGTTCTGACAGTGGCTAGTCCGTAGGCATAACATTTTGTTCTGCTAAAAACAAGAATGCCTGGGCTGTTAGGAACAGATGCCAGAGACTCTGGGAAATTACATATATGCAGAGTGACAGTTAAGGCAAAACAACCCCCTCACTGATGAGAGTCGGACCCCAGGGCCACTGCTACTTCACGGGAAGAGACTGTACCTACCCACGTCAGTAAATACTGGCTGTGAATTGCCACGGTATCACCAGAGGTAGTGGTTATCTGCAGTTGCCTGAAATTGTCAACCCAGACAGTGGAGTCACCTTCTCAGAGTCTCAGAGAGGAGAGAGGATGGGGCTGCCTCAGGACAGCCAGCTCCCTCTTGAGGGGTCCTCTGCCAGGCAGTGAGCGCGACAGGCTGAGACAGGGGGGACTTGCAGGACGCACATGTCAGAGCTGTATCACAAGGTTTACTGCCTCCCTGGGCAAGTGACATTGAGGCTGGAACGGAGGTCTGTGAGCTTGAGCAACAGTGCTGCATACTCTGTCTGAGCCCCTGGTGTTGGTGTTAGCCTTAGCTGCAAGTGTGTAGTGCAAGTGTTAAAAGCATTACAGCCCAGCATTTTAATGGTAAGCCCTTTTGTTGTAAGGGAACAAAATCTGGGCAGTGTGGTCAGCTCCCAAAATACAGCTTCTGCAAAGTACTGAGGATCTGATGCAGTTATGCAGAGCTGGCCACAGACCCAGGAGTCAGCTCTCTCAGAAGTCTTAAGCCCTGAATATCTAAAGAATATCTCACCCTGCTAGCAGGTGGTGGTCAAAGAGCCCCCCTTCACCTCTGCAGGGAGGTGGATTCTAGGATTTCTAGAGCATGGAGGAAGGATTCTAGGCAGCACTCAGATGTTGGGGGCCATGATGAGTGTAGGAACGGAGAAGCAAAGGAAGAGCTTCACATAAACACACTCCTAAGGAGATTCTGGGCTGCTGTTCCAGGGCTGAAATGGAAACAAAGTTGTACATCAGATTTTAGAGATACCGAACATAAATCAGGAGCCAAAGGGAGACAAGTTACCTCAATTGAGAAGATACAAAGTCATTTGCAAATGGCAAAGGCTGAAGAGCAGGACTTCAGTAAAGCAGGTGTTACATAAAAAGTCATATCATTTTAGACACTGTCTCTCACCTGTTTTTATCAAACTTGCCCTTAAGTCGCTGTCTGGTGCAAAAAAAAGATGAGAAAGTTATTGTGGGTTCTCAAAGGTAACAACGAGCAGTTTTGCCTGTTTCTGGTTTTTTTGTTTAACATAACTTACTGGATGATTTTTACAAATAAGGTAGCAACTCTGAAGTTCAGTGATTAAAAGGTGAAGTTTAAGACTGCCATGTTTGTGAACTGAATTAGTAATGTGGAAGAGATGTAACAAAGCTGCAAATTCAGTGAAACAGAGAGAATATGACATTTTCATTGAGTACAACATCAGCATAACATTGTGAGATTCAGACAGGGAGGAAATAATTGAAAGTTTTGCCATTTAAATGAAGAAGTAAGTGTTTGAGCCACCAGCAACACTGGCAGCATGGTGGTTTGTTAGAAAGCTCTCCTTTTCAGTATGTTCAGATAACTGGAACTGCATTCTCATTTACAAAAAGTACCAGTCAGATGCTGTTCTCAGCCCAGCTGATATACCCCTGAAGTAACTATAATGACAGGCAAGAGGTGATATGGGGTTAGCTCCAGCACAGCTGAGAGCAGTGTGCTGTGCTAGGGTGTGTTTTCACCTGCTGGTGGGAATGGCAGGAGCATCTGCAATGGGCATGTTACATAGATGTTAAGACAATCAGTTCTAGTTTGCTTTCTGCTTAGCAGTGGCTTTAGATAGATGAATAAGGTGCTGATGCCATTAGCAAGGCTGGAGGGGAGAGTGGGTAAATCTTTATGTTGCATGGGTTAAAGAAGTCTGCCTCCCCAGAAAGGAAAAGGGGTGCAGTTTGGTGAGGATGCATCAAGTCCACATGATGTGCTTGACACAGTTTAGATGCTGCAGGAATTTATTGCTTGGTTTATGATCCAAAGGCTGTTGAAATCAATCTAAAGAGACACACTGTCTCTGAATCGGGACCTCATGTTGCCCTTCACAGTCATGCAACAAAAGAGTCCCTCAGGATAACTGGATATGAGAATACACAAGAGAAGGTTCTTTGTAGAGATCTCATTACAAATTTGAATAAACAAATCCAAGCCAGAGGTAAACATTTGGATACAATGTGTTGTCTGATAAAAACAGATGGAAAATCCTCTGCTGGACTCTGCATAGGTGAATCCTAAAAAACCTATGGGTCATAATGCACAGCTCTCCCTGCTGAGTGAAAATGCCCAGTGAAAGAGTAAGCACATGAGACAAAAAAAGAAAAAAATATTGAAGCATAAGCCAAAACTGACTGCAGTAAGAAATGTCAGGAGAATAAACCTGACAATACTTTACTGGTGTTGTAGATATGGGTAGCATGTTGTCCTCTCAGTATCATCTCTGGTTCTGGTGGCCCCCACCTCAGAAATTATCTGACCAAGTTTGTCAATTCCAATGTTACTGTAATAGTGACATGTTTTATTAGACCTATTGAAGTTTGTTAATATCAGAGACTCCAGAAGCTTTGGTTATCCTCTGCTGATGAGCTTTTATGCCAGTCAACAACAAAGCTCGAACATTAGAAATAGATATAAATGGGAATTTCTCCCTGATTTTTACAATGTGTCCCATGCACTGAGCTTTAAATCTCATCTTTACTCAGAATATTGTTTGAACGTCTGTTTGTGCTCCAGGGAATGACTAAGACCATTTTTATTTTCTCCTCTTTCTGTATCACATTTTTTTAAAAGTTTTATTTCCTCTTGCAGTCTGTCAGCCAAATCCAAATGTTTCACAAGCTGGAATATTTCAGGCAGCTCTCACCTCTCCAGAAGTCTATGTTAGTTTATCACATTAAGACAGAGGGTCACAGCCTGTCCTTAACTGCAGCCTACAAAGCTGACATGCTTAGTGTTAAGTCCCAGTTTGTCTTCCTCATGAAACACCTTGGCCTTGACCAGATCTGTCCTCTCTGAGATGAACTGTGAGGTGCAGGTGTGTTCTGTCTTGTTCTGCATGGGCCCCAGCTCCCTACTATCCACACTGTCTGACCACATCTGGATGCCAGAGCCAAGTGTGGACACAGCAGCCTGAGACCGACACTGTAAAATTCACATGGGACCATGTCAGTTGTTTTCAGCATTAAAATTAATCAGCTACAGTCTCATAGTATGGATTCTCTGACTTTCAGATTTCCTTTGATTCCTTACATCGGAAACCAATTTGTCTCTAAGGCACTTCTACGTAAGAGTTGCAGTTCAGGTGAGGAATAAGTTTTTCAAGCAAACTTCTGAGTTGTCACTGTTACCCTGCTCTGTTTCATATTTGTATTGAAAACATGCTGACTTCTGAATGAAAATAAACCAAAATATACACTCTGGGTGCACACTGATATGCTACAAACACTACCAGGCATTTGGTTTACAGGATTAGACTAGACCCAGTCCAAAGTAAACCCTTCCAAAATGTGTACATGTCAGATACCCTGTATCACCTGTTGCACTCTACACATCCCTTCCTATTGTGCATCACTATTTGCTAATATAGACCCAGCCTGAGAGGATATTAATGCAAAGCTATTCCAGGTCAGATTAAACTGTCTTAGACAAGTGGCATGTATTTGGCAATTGAAGGGTGTAATAATGTAGCACAATAAATGGTGTGGAGTGATGTAAATTCTGGCATTTAATTTTCTGCCACTTTATTTCAAAACAATCTGGATGTGGACAGTATCAACCTAATTGTAGGGATGTTTGTGAATACTAATAATATTAATATGAAAACCTGGCATCTTGAGACATAGTAAACACTCTGATTTGTATTCTCCTGTTTCATATTTTTATATAATCTTTAAAGGAGTTGCCCCAAAAAAATTAACCTGAAGCACTTTCCAGAGAGCATTGTCATGCCCTCAGAAATATGCAACAAGGCATCTCTGTGGCATCTTGTGTGAGCCCATGAGCTCCTTGAGAGGTGCCCACCACCTGCTGCTCACTGCAGGAGCAGCCAGGGGCTTCACTCCTCGGAAATAGATGCCTAAATCTCAACAACTTCGATGAGAATCGACTGTAACACCTGCTTGTGTCCTTGGCTCAGTTTCCCCATATTTTCAGCCCTCCCAGTACCCAAACTCGTGGGGGAGTTTCCATGAGAGGAAACACAGTGTTTCTCCACAGGTCTCTGGGAGCCCTGTACCAGTGAGGCAACTCGGTCTTTCATACATCCGTAATATGTAGTGAGGCACATTCACACCCCACAGACCTCAGTATTCACTAAACTCTGCGCAAAGAATGGAAGTTCTTGTGTTCTTTGCTTTGCACAAGCCTGATAAAGGTAACTGCTCAAAATATAGAATCATAGAATGAGCTGGGTTGGAAGGGACCTTAAAGGTCATGTAATCCAACCTCCTGCCAAGAGCAGGGACGACCTCCACTAGACCAGGTTGCTCAAGATCCCACCTAACATGGCCTTGATGTAGAGAAGCCTTCCTGCAACTTGGTAGGCTTTAGAATCTGTGATATTTGGGATGAAATAAATTTAAATCACCATAGAGCTGGGGAGAGGTAATAGAAGGCGCGTAGTGTGGAGGTGACAGAGTTCATCACAAGGTAGCCAGAAGAGAGGGGGGAAAAGTCACAGTAAGAATGGAGATGGGCATTGCTTCTTAAGTCACACATGTTCATCTAGGGGTAACTGACCCATAGGGCCTTCAAAATTTGAAGTCACACTTAGAGGTGTCTTGCTTGCTTCTAGTCCTGTGATCTTCAGGATGCCAGGTATAAGTGTGCTGTGGTGGCCAGCAATCTTTCTGATTCTGTGTTTTGTTGGGTGGGTGAAAGAACATGTAGAGAGCCAGTTTCTCAGTTTATTTACCCAGAACGTAAAATGAGCAGAAACTTTAGGAATTGAGAAATTTTTTGCTTATTCCTATTCAGGGTTTAGAGAACTCATATTCTCACATGAACTCATGTGCCTTCTTGGTATCAATTCCTTCTGATGATATTGTTGGAGCCACCATAGCTACAAACAAAAGCAGAATTGGATGGGGAACTGAGCTGACCTGAGAGCAAGCGAAAGACTTTTATTCTCAAATATCCCTGGCAGGGTGGCTGTTTCCCATGGAAAGACTGAACATCTGGGAGCACTGTTCAGTGTACAATGACCAAGGACAACTCCTCAGTCAAGGATGACTTAATTTGTTCTCCTAGTGAGACACACTGCAAACTGCAGAGGATGAGAGCAGACCCTAGTGAATTCTTATGATGATCCTCCTGACTATTTGTGCAAAAAACCCCAGGAATCATCAGAGATGTGTTAATTGCAGGAGCCCCAAAGCAAAACAACATAATATTTCCCAAAGCAGAAGCATGCCACCAAACCATGAATAATGTTTACTGCATGGGAATTGGTATACAATAAATTACCCTTGTCTTTTGTATGTTCTCACCAGCACATGGAGGCAGTGGATGACAGATAAAATTACTGTGGGAGTAAGATTCACTGATCATTAAGAAAGGTATAATAATACCCATTTTTTCTGCCTTTTGCATGTTTCTTTCTCTTTACAGTATCCTCAGTCTTGTAAGCCCATGTGTTATTTGTAAACAGGGAAGTATACCCTCATAAGAGTGCTTGGGAAGGAGGCATTGAGTAATGCCTGTAAGATTTAAAAAGAGAAAAAAATCAAAACCAAAAGATAATATGACAACCCAAATACCAGATAAAATTATTTTGATAAACTATTCAAAACTACAATTTAGCTGTGCAAAAGGGAAATGGATATTTTGGAATGCCTGTTGAGGATCAAACCCTACAAATTGGCACCTACCTGCAAATTGATCTCTACAAAAGAATGCAACAGTTTATTCTTTTAAATGAAGGGGACAGTAACACTTCCTAGAAGCTCTAATTTGCAAAAATTTCTGCAAGAAGGAAAAAGGCTGACATGTACACTGGTGTGATTTATTTTTGTTTGTCATGAGGAAGGGGAAGAAAGTATTCCAGTTCCAAAGGCAAAACAGCTTGTCATTAGAGCCTGCGTGTAACAGAGCAGGTGAAGAAGAAATTTTGTGTTGCAGGTATGAAAAAATTTGGATGTTTCAGGTTTTTTATGGAAGGCAAAATCATAACTGGTACAAGCCCATTTTCCTAGTTGGCTGCTTAGCAAGGCAGGAAGGCAGGCAGGAATGAGGACAGATGGAAAGGAAGGGAAGTAAAGAGGGAGGTGCTGATCTCTTCCTTCCTGGTATCCAGTGGTGGGACACAGGGTAATGGTTCAAAGCTGTGCCAAGGGAGGTTTAAGACTGGACATTAGGAAGCATTTCTTTATCAAGAGGGTGGTCAAACACTGGAACAGGCTGCATGGACAGGTGGTAGACGCCCCAAGCCTGGCAGTATTGAAGAGGGACTTGGACAATGCCCTTAACAACATGCTTTATCTTGGTCAGCCCTAAATTGGTGAGGCAGTTTGACTAGATTATCATTGTAGGTCCCTTCCAGCTGAAATAATCTGTGCTAAGGGAAGGAAGGGAGGAAGAAAGAAAGAAGGAGGGCAGAAAGTCAAAAATCTTACTTTCACTTTCCTGTATTAAGTGAAATATATAAATGCTCTTCACATTCCTATGTCTTTGTATTAATGTATAATATTTATCTGACCAGCTGGATTTCATCTGTGGCTTTTAGTATCCTTAATAATCTTTATTATTGCAACAAAAAACCCTAGCTGCCGATGTCCTGGACTCCTGATGGCCATGAATTGATATCTCAGCTCAATGAAATGCTGGTGTTCAGGAAATCAATCTAAACCCATAGTTAGTTTAACTCCTGAGTTATCTGAGGTATGAAAGGACATGAGGAGTGAATAAACACTCCTATTCTTCTGGAGTGGTTCTCATGAACTGAAACGTGATTTTGATGTCTATACCAGATCTGTTTGCAACTGCAGGAGTGTAAGTCCATGAAGGACATTTTTATCTAGTACATTCAGTCTGGCACCTTTGGTCAAAACAGAGCTCAAAACATTTGTGTCAGCCAAAACAGGTGTTTGGCTGCTAATGGAGCTGAAGCAAAATTTGAACATTGTGTAGGATGAAAGATGAGCTTGAGGAATGTCTAGAGAATACATTTCAATGTGTAAATATTCCAGGCCCGTGTGTGCCTCTCAGTGTTGCCCAATTCAAGAAGAAATACAGAGACAAAAACAAGCTTCTGGCAGCCTCCGCCCCCATGTCTTCTTCTCTGTTTGCTTCCAGTAGGGCTAAATGCAGGCAAATAGGGAAGGCCAATATGCTACAGAAAAGAGGCACATCTATTACTAGCCAATGTATTGTCATGTCTCAGTTGGAGTGCAGTTTGCTGAATTTCCTTTTCCACTTCCAAGGACTGCCTGTCCATACTCTCCTTCCTCATCCTTCCCATCAGCAACACCTATCCTGCAGGCTGGCAGGCAAATGAGGTGTCAGGAAAGAAATACTGATGTTCCCAGCGGGTGTCTAGCACCCAGCTCTTTCTTCAGGAATAGCTTTATTTTATATAAATTTTGGATAACTGATCTGGCAGAAAACAAATGAAAGCTGTGTAATTTATTCTGGTTTGACAAAATGCAAAGTGTTCCTTGGAAGAATTTAAGATAAAATTAAAATCTGTGGTATACTCATCACATGACAGTCCAAACATTCCAAATAAATTATAACATATCAGCTAGTGCAGCCTTTTGACAGTATGAAGTCCTTAATCTTCAGTCATTATGGTTCTCTGATTGCCCCTTCTCTCGTTGTTAATACCTCCTCCTGAGTCCTAGTGCCAGGAATTAGCTGCAGTAATTCTATTTCAATTACAGACAATTGTTGATAATCTGAGTTTCTTATATGGTTCATATAAAGTTATTGTCAGGCTGGTACATTAGGTCTGTGTTTGTTTATCTTTCCTGTAGGAAAAAAAAAACCAGAAGACTTTGATTTGCAAATTCACAAATTATGCAAGTCCTTCCATGATCACCAAGGCAAATTAAAAGATAAAACAGCATAATGTACACCACTAGTCTGTAAAGGATACTGCTGAATTTGTCAAAGAGGGATAAAACCTTGGGGTGCTATCTGAATCATCAACTAGGCTTGGATGATCAGCTAATGCCAGTGATTACAGAACACCACCCACAACAGACACACTCTCCCCACACACACTGTGCATCACTTTCAGATTTCAAGGAAACATTGATCCTTTATTCTGAGTGTGTCTTTGGTTCCTGTGATGCAGATTAGGCGCTTAACAGCTCCCAACTGGGTTAACAAAATTCCCTGTACTTTAAACAATGCATCAGCTCCAGCCATAAAAGTCATCTTTCTGCTGCCTCCAGAGCCTGATTGCTGTCTAGAAATAGTCCAAAATCTCTTTGCTAAGGTACGTCTTCCTATTAGTGTGATGTGGTTAGGATTGTATGACATCGGCTGCAACCTTCATTATTGCAGGTTAATTTGCAGGAGTTTTATTGAAAGAGCCCCAGTTATCAAACAGCAATCCAAAACTTGAAACCCAATAGTGAGGATCTACAGGCTAGAGTAAGGATACATGGATCTGAGAATAAAATCTCCCAAATCTGGAGTTATCAGCATTTTATAGCATCCTATTCTGTCTCCCCTTCTCCTGTTAAAAAGTGTCTTAAGACAGGAGAGAGCTCACATCCTATCCAGTCCTACTGAAGGAAAACTGTTGCATCCACATAGCCATGGCTTGGAAAAAGCGTTGACTGGGAAAACTGCTTTCAAGAGAGTCCAGAACAACGCTCCTACACACGAGATCAGGTTGCACAAAAAGATGCCAACAGTTTAATAGATAGTTCTGACCTGCAGCAGACATCCAAGCCCCAGCTGTAAGAGCCAGATGCGTGTCCTGCTCTCCGTGGGAGGCTGATGCGTTTGTGACAGGGAAGGCAGGGAGCACAACATGCACAGTGCCTCAGCCATAACTGGTCACACTCCTGCATTGTTAGCAAAAGTCAAAGGGGAAAGCAGATTTGTATTAACATGCCAGAGTGTCATATGGGACAACTGAGATATGGGCACATTTTTTGCTGCCCTCTGACATCATCTGTCTTAGACAGTTGCCTGCACTATCTCTTAGGTAGCAAAAGCCCTGACAAGAAGTGCAGGAAAAGAAGGGTCTGGAAAAGAAACTGCAACAATTTTGAACAATTCAGGACTATAAGCCTGGTTGTTGGTTTGGGGATTTTTGTTGTTGTTTTTCTGTGAAGGAGATGGGATCAGGATCTGTATCCTTCTGCACTGAAAGAATGTATAATTATTATTTTTTCTTAGAAATACATATGACATGGAATAAAAGGAATTACATGGTAGGCTGGAGTTTTTTGTGTGTATATATATGTGTCTAATGCCTCTGCTGCCTGGTTTTGCTGGTTGTCTTGCACACCATGACTACTTCTGATAGCATATAACCTTGCCATTTTGGTAGTGTGTCCAAGGCAACCCTACTTCCTTATGTGTAATATGCAGCCACTTTAGGAATGTGTAGGAAGTCTAGCCAACCTGGGCAATTGCAGGGCTGTTGTACATGTGAAGATCAAATCTGCACTGCTGGAACAACACGGCTCCCCCTCAGCCCCCCACTATGCTACTGTTTTTAGAGCTACACACACTGACAGGGACATATGAACATAAACACTGTGAAAGCAAAAATTAAGAGGCTGTGGGACCTGTGCTGTCTGAACAGATATAGAAGCCCCCAAGTTTCAAATGAAAAAGAGTGACACAGTCCTGTAAAAAAAATACCACCAGAGAGAGAGAGAAATATATTAGGATGCTTGTAGGTCATTGTTAATTAAAAAAGCATCTGATTATCATTAACATAAATTGTCACTGAAGGAAATGGGGCCTGCATTGCAGGAGACAAACTGGCTGAGTTAGCTTAAATTGCCTGGAGTACATGTACCATGTGATGGAACCAGTGAAGAAATTGAAAGCAAATTATAAATTTGCGTGTCGGTAAGTGATTCAGAAAACATTTAGGCTGAAGTTGAACCTCAGTGTTTTGTTTAACTGCAATAGAGCCAGTATAGGTAAGGTTTGAGCTAAAGCTGTAGGAGCAGCAAATTTACTATAGCTGAAAACAACATTCCTACATTTTCAAAAGCTAACACATGAAAGAGAGCAATGCAAAAAGTCAGAAACTCTTGATACTTAAAGGTGTAGCTCAAGAAAATAAAATCCTATCACCTACATTAAGTTGCATCTCTCCACTTGCCAGACGCTTCTGTGCCAAGCACTCTGATAGTTTGATTTATTAATTCTTTCCTACAGACAATTCCACCTAGTTAGAAGTTGACTTGGTTGTCTTCTTGCTCCAGAATTCATTCTGCTTTGCTCTTGGATTGCCAGTGGCTATGCCAAGAATAGCCCTGTGACTGACACAGCCTCCAAAGCACTGGGAAAATTATATCTGAAACTCCACATTTACGAGAGCATTGGAAGTGAAAGTGTCTTTTGTTCTGTTTCCCCATTGAGTGGAAGAAAGACACTTGGAAAATCATCTGAGAGAAGGAAGAATACTAAATCAAGCAAGAAAAGCTGTAAATGCTACTCAGACCTTTAATTTACTTTCTGTGATACACATAGTGTTTACAATGCTATACAGCTGGAGGAGATATGTCTTGGTATGAACCTTTTGAATAATTTTGAATTTGTTTTTACTATGTCAACAGGCAGTTTAGCAGCTGGAGTTTTGGGATTGCTTTACTAAGTTACCTTAGTAAGTAACTTTATTGAGTACTCTGCATTTTCTTACTGTATCTCCACTTTATCTAGTATGATTGTTGCTACCTAACTGAACAACTACTAAACTACTGAAGTTTGCCTTCAGAGTACAAAGCATTGGAGGGTAGGACTCCAAAAAGTGTAGTTTAAAAGTACTTGTCTCAAGCAATGTAATTCAGTGATTCTGCAAAGTTAGTTTGTACCGTTGGAAAACAAAAATAACTACCAAGGTGTATATACACAGATGTATGAGATAACCACTAAGGTACTCTGTTATTTGTAATATCATTTGCAGATAGTAAACTTGTGGAAATCAGCATAATTCTCTTGATTTTGTTGGAGCTAAAAGGATTTACATGAACCACACATTTGCTCCATCTCCCATGAATGTTTTTATCAGAGTATCATATCCCTCTTCTAAAGAAGTGTACTTGGAGATCAGTTCCTGTGGAAAGTGCTGTATCATTAAACATTAATTAAACCATTTACATTATGATAAATTAATAGCTGGTAGAGTTTAGTAGAGTGATATCTCTTCTACAGATAATTTAAAAATAAATGCCTTATTTCATTTATAAATTGTTGAGGAAAATTTATCTTTTATCTTTTAATTTTCTTTCCTCCCAGTCTTTCATTTTCAGGCAAACACAAATCCTACCTTCAAATGTGCAGTGCTATTTCAGACAGGGGACAGTTTCAGCATTTCTGAAACCATTTGAAAATGTCCAGACCTGTCTCCCCTATATTGTTGCTAAAAATGTCTGCTGATTTGAAAGCAGGTTGAGGTCTCTAGAAACTCTTTCATTTTTATGAATTTTCAGCTGGGCTCTGACTATGACAACCAGGAAGGTGCTTTCTGAAAATGCTCTCTTTGCTCCTTTTAGATTTATCTCTAGCAGGTACTCTTCATCTGCAGACGGTGACTGGGACCTTCTCTTCAGCTCTTGGATCCAAAGGGGATATGAAGGGTGAAACCCTCTGTGCCATTGTCAGTTTATCATCATTTGTTTACCTTAAAACCCTAAACTTGGAGTCCCTGGTAGGGAGGTAGCCAGATGTGTAAAGCAAAGTTGTTGTCCCCAGCAAACAGACCACAGCTAGAATTATGGCCTAAGGGCATGTTTTTGACAGAACAGACCCTGGTCTCGGAAGGGTCCTAAGAAAAAAGCACACAGGGTGCAGATTTATTGACCAACAGTTACTATTTTTGAACCCTTTGGATATTAAATGTATGCTTCTCATATCAAAAGTATTGCTTCAATGGAAAAAAATATTGTAAGTGGTTAATACTCCTGTGTCTGACCATTGTGACTTGTCTTTAAAGGAACTCGCTCTTCAAACAGGTCTCTTTACTGATCTGGAAAACTCAGAGCCTTCTAAAATATCCTGAAATTATAAAACAGTCCCTATCTGGATTTAAATTTTTTTATTTTCATTCCCTGATGTCTTGATCCCTGACTTAAAGAACAAACCTATTTTGGTTTTCGTGCAGATATTCAATGATGCTAAAATATGCATGTACAAAAAAGGCTCAGTTGTGTACAGGTTCTTTGGGGAAAATGTTTGTTGACATCAACAAGATTTTTTGCTTGAGTAAGGTCCACAGGATTTGGTCTGATAGGTGTCTTGAGGTTTTCTGCCTGAACTGTGCTGTGATGACAGCTACAGTGACAGTAATAGCAGATCAGACTTTGTTTTTTCAAAGCCTGTAAACACAGCTCCCACACAGGTACACTGGAAAGCCCACTTCTTACCCTAGGCAGGTATATTTACATATGCAAAACAAAGTTTCAGTTGCCTTTAAGCATGTAAATTAGTCCCTTAGTGTCTGCTTGTGAGCATGTGCCTCAGAATTAGCTAACGTGCACTGAACGCCGAATTTTACTACATTCCAGAGAAAATAATGTCTTCACAGGAAAATAAAGAAGAGACATTTTGTTGACATTGCTCTTATTCTATCTACTCTAGGAAAACTGAGGACATATTTCATTTATGAAAAGCTACTTCAACCAGCTTAGCAATCAAGTTAGAGTCACCTCAACAGTAACATACTGCCTTTGTCATTTTTCATATATGTCTATATTTTATGTACTGCACTGATATGGAGCTTTTCTTGGAGAGTTTGCTTTTGAATCACTAAATAGTTGAACAGAGTGTCACTAGAAAATGCTTTGGAACTTTTATGAGCATACTTTTATTGTAAATATTAATTTACAATGAAGCTATTTCAGTACCAGAACTTAAAAAGCAGTGTCATGAAGATTCGTAGCTAAAATAATCTGCATTTTATGGGATTTATTTAGTAAAATGTTCAGTTGCAGATGGCAAATTTTAGTCAGAATTAATAAACATATGTCTGCTGATTTGCAGTATTATTTTAGCTTGTTTGCCTTTTCCGTGTACACATAAAATCTTTGAAAACCTTAAGCTTTATCAGTGTCTTTTAGAAGGAAACATAATTATGGTACAAAATTCATTTTCTCTCTCTCTGTCTGTTGGGATCTCAGTGCATTTCCAGCTAATATGCAAATTAGTATTTTCCTGCTTAACTTGTCCTCCTCCTTGAAGACAGGAATAGCATGCTGCAAGACCACAAAAGTTACAGTGGCAAAATATGTAGCCCCAACCCTGAATCCCACCTCTGGTCTGTGCCAGCTATGCCGGCTAAGACTGTGCTCTGGCATGGTGTGCTTCAAACCATTGCCTAAATTTTGCTTTAGGGGGACAAATAGGTCTGCTCCTGGGGATGGCCCAACCCTGCAGCTCTGCTGAGTGCAACGGGACTTGACAGCTCTGCCTCTTCCCTGTGCCGTACCAATTCCTGAGCTGATGGGGATGGATGAGCCCATCCACTGCCCTGTTCAGAGAGGTGAGCTCGAGGCCCGAGGCAACAACCCATGCCTTTGTCTTTCTTCGCTGCCAGCTTCCCCTTTTCATTAGGCTCGAGCTGGTAACTGAAATTTATTAGCCTAAACTGGGCTGGAACTGATGAGATTTACAGAGATATATAGAAGAAATGCCGAGCTGGAGAAAACGGATGAAAAATTGAAATGATAAAGTTGTATTGGTAGCTTGTTGAGGTAATTGAAAAGCCTTGTTATGTTGTATTGTGATGGGTTCAAATAAAATATAGGTGCAATTTGTCTAGATCATGCCTGCAGCACACTACCAAATAGATTCCTCTCTTCTAGAGTTGGGGATGTGTTCAATTTTTGCCTGTCAGTGGGGATTGTGAAGGGGTGAGATGAGACTAAAACTTCTCTCAATTGATGTAGTTGACAGCTTGACATTTTTCCCACCACAATGCTTGCAGGAGGTCAGGGAGTGTTCTTCAAAGCATCCAGAGGCATTTTTGCAAAGTCCAACACACCCATTTTTGTCCCGCAGCAGTCTCCCATGCTCTGCTCCCTTCCCAGAGAAAACTGACTAGCTCTGATGCATTTCTGAAGCTCAAGGCAAGTACCCATTGAAAATCTAAAACATTACCTTTCATTGTATCTTTCATTTATTCCCTGTTTAGTCCTAAAGTCCACTCAGGAGACTCCAAGACATTCCCAGCACGATCCATGATCTCAAGGAAATATAAAGGTGGCAGATAACCTCCTAATTCTTTTTGTTACCTGTAGAAATAAGACACAGAAGTGAGAGGGTATACCTTCTGCAGGCCCAAGGGTAGTCTGCTTTCTAGCAGACCTCTTCTAGCACAGACACCCCGTGGCTGAAAATTGCCTTCCATACCCTTCCTCAACGTTTGTAGGTTCCAATCTGGTTATTTCAAGTGGTCAGAAGAAGATTTTGTCTAAATGCATTCCCAATAAAGTAGTGAAAACATGTCAGGCACTACTAATAACGCAGAGGAGTAACCAGGTTCCCATACAGGTATTTTATAATTACATAAGCAGCAGCATTGTAACAGTCATGGTGATCTAAGATTGTAACAGCAGCTAAGTTTGCCAGGAGAAATAACATCTTTTATATAGCCAGTATGAGCTCCTAGGGGAAAAAAAAACAGACTCTTTTTTACTCAGCGAAGAGCTTGTGTTTCTGATCCATCTTTTCATTGTAATCAGTTGGTCTAATAAAAAATATTACCTGTGTCTACAAACCTTGCCTTGCAAATATATCTGACTTGAATCAATAAATAGATCTTCTTTGCACAATACATAATCATATGATAATTCAGTGCCAGAGAGTTTGTCAGTAGTGGCGTACAAGCTGCACACAAGATATTTTTAAATATAACTATATTAAATGTATTTTGAAAAAGACTTTCTGTTTGAAAGAAAGAGTAATTTTATTCCTATGAATGGAACCTGTAATGTGCTTGTGCAGTGGAATTCATCTTTCTCTGTCAATGTAGTATCTTTCTCTCTTTCTCCATAATGCCCTTCATTCTCTGCTTTGTGCTAAGGATATGTATTGACTTTGCAGAATTGCTGTAGCAAGCTGTAAATGATGTATTCAAAGAAAAATCCCTGCTCAGTTCCCATAGAGAGAACATGAACAGTGCTGGGCAATCAGAGTTACGCTGCATTTTGTATTGTGACATCCAGTGCAAGCAGGAAAAGCAGCCCAAGCACAGACATCACTGACTTAAGTTCTGACAATAGAAGCCTGTTCCTTTTACTATTCATATAGAGACATCTGAAGTGTTTTTCCTTCTTCACTTTATTTCTTTTCTATTAGCCCCTGTCATCATGCATGGCGAGAAGACAATCCTTCATTAGCTACAGTTCTCTCACTGCAGACAAGGCTGTATCTAGCAATTTGACAATTGCTTGTTTACAGCCAGCACACTACCTGTGATTTGTCCATAGTATACACTTCACATCCTGTGGTACAGGTACCACAGCAAATAATTCCCTCCTTTTACCTAAGTAGTGCAGTTAGAGATATTCAGAATTGGTTTAGTAAATGCCTGGAAGAGCAGAAAATCTGCTCATCAGCATCCCATTAGAAATGTTGTGGGAGAAAAATTGTTAAGAGTAAGTAGAGTTGTAATAATACAGTTTTGTGCATTTTTCATTTGTTTTCATTTGGAAATTCCACATGCCCTGATAAAAATAAGCAAAATGAAATGGTGCTGTCAGGAAGAGGCCAGGCTGAGGCCAAGATGACACGGCAGTTCCTTGGCAGCTCCCTCTGAGACTTTCAGCCTCCTGGTGCCCTCCATCTGAGGTGACATTTTGAGATGTGAATAGGACTCTGTGAACTTTCTTGCTACTGTCTTGAAACCAAATCAGATTTCAAACTAAATTAATAAAGTCCAGAGCTTTAAAGTTGATGCCTACACTTGGGATTCCCTGCCTCTGCTGTGGAGTTTTAATGCCTCAGTGTGAAGAAAAAGCTGATGCATCTCTCAGCAGGACAAAAAAGAGTATTTTCCTCAGCGACTCCAGACCACAAATTACTCTGCTGAAGATACTGATGGAGTAGACCATGGTAATGGTCTTTTTAGTAGAAATAGAAGTCCATATTCAATTTAGTCTCTTCCTTACAAACAGCCATTGAGAAAGAAGATACTGAATCCTACAGACCTCTCGAAAAACAATAGACTAAAACAAGACTAAAATGATAAACTGATAATTAAGGTTAAGAAGAGGTGGCAGAGACAAAAAAAGACTTTATTTGAAAGAGCATGAGATACACCAAAACAAGGTTGTGCTTCCAGATGGCCACTAGATTTGAATATATGCTTGAATATGGTTTTCTTTAATTAATATAGAAGAAAATGTGACTAAGAAGAAAGCCGTGTCAGATTGGCCTTCCCCACCCTACATAAGCAATGGAGGAGACAAATCACTGTATTGAGTGACTGAGTAAGGCAAAACAAGAAAAGAAGCAGAGCAAAGAGGGAGGGGATCCCTCTCTTCTGAGAAAGGAAAACTTTACAAAGATTTTCTGACAGTGGTAAGCTCAGGTAACTCCTTGAGAAGGATTCAAATTAGGCCTCACTCCTGAGCAAGGCCTGGTTGCTTGGAAGAAAAGGAGAGTGAAGGCCAAAAGAAAAACATGTGACAGAGAAGGTCATGGAGCCTGCTGAATGAGAGGTTCTGGGGTACATCTGTATGCATGTGGCAGAACAAACACAGCCATACACAGCTCTTTGTGTCCTGTGCTCTAGTCACATTAAGTTCTCCACTGGATTTTGTGTGCATACATGCTTTTCAAAGAGATGGTACAGCATTCAGGAGTTTCACCATTGTAGCATGTGACGGTCTGGGCTTTCTTGGCTGCAAGTACAGCTGATATTCTTCCCTGTGGACGCGAGACCTTGAAAGCTATTCCTATTACTGGTTTAGTAACATTTTACAGAGATGGATGTGACTTTATGACTGCACATATTCCTTTCACCATTCTTGTTATATATGCATTCTCTTGCTATGTCACTTCTTCAGCAATGTGCAATATTGTTTTATTGCTTTGGAAACTTACTGCTTTTGGGTCGTGGATTCATTTTATCATTTGGCATATGGAATCATTTTTAGTTAATATTCACTTTTTCACCTTCCTGAATAGATTCTATGGTGCCCTTAACAATTGTATTTTGAAAAGCCGTGATTTATTGCACAATACAAACCAATACAGTTTAGGTTGCAATTAACTACAAAAGCAAATCAATGGTTAAATGAACACCCACTGTTTTAAAAAGCCACAGAGGTGCTACAAAAATTCCATCGTATCAATTCCTCCAACATCTCCTGGCGCAAATACACCATCCTAGTGTTTGTAAGGAGTGAATGTTTCTTGTCAGCCACCTCTAAAGTGACACCACACACAGTCCACACCTGCAAAATCAAAAACCTCTTTTTTTGTCAGAAGAAAAATGAACAGATATGGATGAACAGAGCTGGATAAAGTGAGGCAGGGGTATAAGGGACAAACATAAAAGCTGCTGTATGACATGCAATAACATAAAAGTTGAAAATAGTTGTTTTCCTGCTTTCTCCTCTCTTGTTCCTTCACCTCTGTCTTTTAGGTAACTTGTAACTCATGCCTTGTTTCAGTCCTGCAAGGCAGAAAACTATATGAACACATAAGCAATATCCATATATAATGCTTCATCTTCAAAGTCCTCGTTGTAGGAGAACAGTGTAAATAGCTTGCAGCATACAAAATTCTCTTGTTCAAACAGTGATAGCAAAATGCTTCTTTCATCTCTCAGAAAGCCTCTAAATTTTAAAACAACTCAGCATGCTGCATTCTCTAGCATTTTTTTTCATTCTGTTTGTATGGTTTTAGAATTATGTATAGTATGGTGGAAGGGAGACCATCAAGTATTGGAGAGGAAAGATTCACTTCTTTCATGTAAGGATATTTATTCACAACTGTGCTTAATAAAATTCTCTAGACTAAACAAATTATTTTTATGGTTCATGTAAGGTTTAAGAGTTAGATTCCATTTTTGTAATTTAAAATTGTCATTTTATTTTATGTTTTTGAGGAAGGAGGTGAGACGCTTCTTCATCCACCTGTTCATATGTGCATTTCACGTATGAATGTTTGAAACCTTCTCTCGTTTTTCCTGAAAAGCCTGGTGGTTGAAAACATGCAGTGCTGAGACTGGTGAGTTGATGAACACACTCTTTGCCACATTCTCTCAACTCCAATTTCAGAGGCACAGAAGAGCACTCTTCAGATTGTGTGATTCTGCCATGTACTGGGGAGGGGAGCCAGTGAAACAGTGAGACAGTGAAAATGTAAGTTCCTCCTATTTTACTGTGTATCACAGGTCTCAGAAAAGATAAGTCACAGGCACATTACTGAATTGTGTCCCTGTGAAGGAAGACAGCACATGAGGCAGAATTTAGAGTGTGTAGCCACATCTGCTTTAGTAAATACAATGTTTGGATAACCCGTTTGGCTGTGTATGTGAAACTGAGGAGTTCCTGTATTAAATGCATGGATTTGTTCTAGTGCTTGCTCTGTGTATCATAGAATTCTCCTGTGTTTTCTGTGTCATATAGGAGTGCCGCATTATGTACTGTATATTAATCCTAAATTATAAACTTAAACAATAGACAATATTGCATTTTATTTTCATGGTACTCTGGTACGTGCAATAATCAAAGGGCATCCACCGGGGTTGCCGTTCCGTTAAAACTGTCATATGTATTTTATTCTGACTTTTTTCCCCCTACTGCACTCCAGCTTGGGGGAAAAAACCAATTCATAGATTACACTCAAACTGAAATGCAAACTTTTCAAGTGGCATCTATTTAGCCTTTAAGATTACAATCAGACTTATTCCAAGTATACCATGTTGAAACAGAGGAATGGAGATGTGTGCATATACTACAAGAAGCAAGTGAATTTATTCAGTAACCAGCTCAATTCTAGCAAGAGGTCACTGCTCTTGCAGTCAGACTCGAAGCAGTAATGGTGTACTGATAACTTTCAGTATTACAAGTATTACAAATATTTATTATAATATAGAGGTTTTATGTAATAGAGGTTATTACAAGTATTCTGTCCTAGTATTAGGGAAAAGTGTTACTAAGGAGTCTGTTTTGCCTTATTTTTGTCAGAAGTGCACTGAGTCTCTGTGGCTGACCAATAATGCTGACAAAGGCCATTCCTGCCTCCTCCAACTGTTACATTAAAAATGTTCCATCAGCCTGAGGATGAGCCCAAAGATGAACACGCAACAGAGGAAACTGGGAGAATATTGTATGGCTTCCCAACACATCCAAGTATTCATTTATCATAGCTGTAATTCATCATTTGTTTTGGGCACTTTGCCAGCATTCAAACTTCCAACAACTTCTCTCCAGAGATCTGACTGCCCTTTTTCTTCTGTAATGCTGAAATGACTACATTGCGATCAATATGAAAAATGCAGGGCCAGAAAACTAGCCAGTGAGACCTTAGTTCTGCAAATAATCATTAGTGCAAATCTGGAGAGGAAAAAAAAAAAAAACCACCCAAAACAACAAATCTTGACTGTATAATCTGAATCTTCATCTCAAGATCTAATTGTTGAGGGACTGGCAGTGTCCCAGGTAATCGATAAGGAGATTTAGAGTCTCCTTCTGCCAGTCACTGGCTTGGCCACAGATTGATGGGGCACAACTCTGCTCCGAGCTTAGAGGAGTTGTTTGAGATTTACCAATGTACCTGAAACAGGGAATGGGCTCTGTGCTAGCAGCAAAAAGGAGTTATTACTACAGGGAACTATTAGAGGGGTAATAACCTTCTCATACCCAAGTGGACAAGTTTCCCTCTCTTTTTCACACATACACATCATCAAAGTTGGTGCAAGTTTGCTGCCTTCCCATTCTGTGCAGAAAGATGAAGGCTAGCACAGGAATGGTGAATAAGAAATACCTGCCCTCCTGGTTGCTTCAGGTCAAGATTGAGATGAATTAGTTGGCAGAAAGGATGCCTTGTCCTGCCACTGCCTTTGCAGCTGTTGTTCTGCGGATGGGGAGTATTTCAGCAAGCCTGACAGCTTTTATGAACACTAAAATGATCTTTAAAGGTGGATGTAAAATCCCTTTATTATTTGGTTGTTTTTCCAAAGTCTTACACAAACCCTCCAGGAAACTCTACTGTTTGCCCTCATAAAAGCAGCTCTGACATTAGTCTCAGCATGTTCATTAACTAAAATCGAGCCTTCCAAAGAAATTCAGCTTTCATCTTTGTACCCTTTTTGCTAAATAAAGAAGCGCTTCGCCTCTCCGGTATGACTTTTGGTCTACCTCGGAAGCCCATCCTCTCGCAGCCCATGTGGTGCGTTGTGGAATCCTCCCGGGATGTAACCAGCCCTGCGGAGGGGAGACCTGGGGTTGCCCTCCCATAGCCGGGGGCTGCGTGGGGCCCGGGGGCCGCAGCTGGGGCGGGGGGTTCCCCGGGAAGGAGGGCGGGGGGCGGCGCAGGGGGGCGCAGCTCCCCGGCACCAATCGCCTCCCGCAGGTCCCCGCGGCAGCGTTAGAGCCGCCGCGATAGCCACGGGCAGCCGAGCCGGGGGCAGCGGCGGCCACTTCCAGCGGGCAGCTCCGGGGAGCGGGGCGGCCGTGGGGCTCCCTCCTCCTCCGCTTCCTCCTCCTCCTCCTCCTCTGCCCGCGGCCGCGCAGCCCCCCCAGCCCGAGCCTCTCTCCGCAGCCGGAGACAGGAGCGAGTGGCAGCTCCCTCCGCGGCAGCGGCACGGGGCGGCGCGGGGATGTGAGGGGCGCACCCGGCGGAGGAGGGAAGTCCCGTCGCCAGGAAGGCAGTCGGGAGCTCCTCCACACTGCAAGGTAACCCGACCTCTCATTCGCGGACTTTTTCTTCTGCTTTTTCCCTTTTCCCCCTCTTTCCCCCTCCCCTTTTTCTTTTCTCTTTTTCTTTATTTTTGATTCCTTTATTTCTTTCTTCTTTTTCCCCTTTCCTTTCTTTCTTTTTTTTTTTCTCTCTTCTCCTTTTTCTTCTTTTTCTCCTTAGGTTTTTAGTATTCTTTTGATGTTAGTTGTTCCTTCTATTTTTTTTTTCTTCTTCTTTCCCTGGCTGTCCATCCGCAGTCAGAGGGCGAGGAGGAGGCGGTGGGGAACGGAACGAGCCCACACCGGGTCGCTCTGGAGTTTGGCTGGGACAAGCTTCCCCCCGCTCCGCAAGTGCTCTTCTGCGGCGGCAGGACTGGGCAGAGCCGGGCAGGGCAGGGCGGAGCGGGGCACGGAGCGTCCCGGCGGCGCGGCTGCCCATCGGGAGAGAGAAGCAGGTCAGAGAGACGGAGATGGGGCAGAAAGAGCCGCCGGGGGCGTGGAGCGTCTGCCTCCAACTTTCCCGGGGCGGGGAGCCGCCTCGAGGATTTCGGCAGAACGAGAAATAACTATGGGAGAAGGTGTGCGTGTGTGGATGTGTGCGGATGCTGTACAGCCGGAGCTGGAAACTATCCCCCCCCGCCTGCCGCCCCCTCGCCGGGGCTCCCGAGGAAGAAGCACCCCCCCGTCCGGGAGCGTCCGGGAGCGTCCGGGGGTGTCCGGGGGCTCCGGGGCTCGGCGGGCGCTGCGGGAGCGGCGCGGAGGGGCTGCGGGGGCACACAAATGGTAAAAGATACGGAAGGAAGAGCCCCAGTGGCTGGGACATAAATCAGGCAGAATATATGGGGAGTTGATGAGAATAGGTCTTTTCACCCTTAAAAAAAAATAGCCACTTTGGAAGAGAAAAAGGAGGCTGATTATTGGCATCCAGCTCTGAAACCCAGGCAGCTGATGCTGAAGGGAGCCAAAGGGAGCAGTTCTTCTTGGTTTAAAAACAGCAAGACAGTCTCTGCCAAAGATTGCTGTAAACACTGAATAAAGATTTCATTGTGGCTTGGTGTGACCGGAATAATTAGGCAGTTAATTGTTTATTCTGATCTTAAAGTGCAGTAATCAGTAGTGCACAGTAGGAAAAATGCGGGGGAAAGGGAGGAAGAACAGCATAGGGAAATGATAGGAAAATGTATCACTTTTTCCTCTTCCGCAGTTTTTTTTCACGAGGGTTGCTTTTTCTTTTTGTGTGTGTGTGAGACTGGGAGCACGTGGGTCCCAGTCTATTTAGATAGAGAACACCTTTGTAAAGCTGGGGTGTAATTGTGCTTTTGCTGCCACTGTGTCAATATTATTTTGGGCTGGACAAAATCAAATTATGAGACTTAAAGAAATCCTATTTTATGGATATGAAATCTGAAGATGCCTGGGGAAAGAACATCTTAACTAGATTGACTAATACCAATTAATGCATTTTACTTATGTGTGCACTTTATTGCCAACTCAGCAGGGATGAAAGCTAATGGTGCCAGCTTTTGTGCTGCTCTAAGACATTTCTCAAGCAGTCACACAAGGCTTTAATGGTAAACTGTTTCGAGTTTTTAACACTGTGATTGTGTCCCTGTTCAGCTCAAGTTCCTTGCAGCGGTGATTCTTTCATGGTAATCTAATGAAATGATCTCTTGTTACACTGTGTTAGCTATTCCCTGTGACACAGCAGGCAGATACAACCTGCAAGCGTTTGTACTGGAGGTGGTGATAAGTTGTCGAGCAAGATGCACTTATAAGCAACAGAATATGACTTACTGATATTAACTGGAAGATGGCACCCTAGGCAAAAGGTGTTTTGCTTTCCTGTATAGCATGTTTTTCCATATATATGCACACATTCGTGTTAAAGAAGCATATAAGTGAATTAACCATCAGAAAGGATGGAATGATGTTGTGTTTAAAAAGAAAAAGAAAAACCAACTTCGAAAGCAGTCCTTAGGCATTTAAGCAAGGTAAAAGAATTTCTCAAAGTCTAATTGTAAAGGAAACAGTCTTCCCATTCGTATAACTCTCTTGACTTTACAACAGTTACATGAAAGACTCATTTGGCTTGGAAACATCTATATAGCATGCACATCCATCATAAATAAATAAATAAACATCCTGTAATTGGGCAAGGTTTAAAAAATAATTCAGTTAAGTATAATTTCTGTCACTGCGCATGTAGGAAACTAGGAGCTACCCATTGCAAGAAAAAAAAAAGGACGGAGCTTTCATTCAGCTCTGAAAGGTAAAGTAGTTTGTTAGATTTTGTTGGAGCTGCATTTGCTGAAGGTTTTGACCTGCACTTTCTGAGATTTTTGTGGAAAGACAAGAGGCAAAAACATGAGGCACGTTGTCCATCTAACAGAACAAAACTAATATAAAACACTGCAGTCTTCTCTCAGGTCATAGAGCTTAGAAGAGCAAGGACAGAATGATGGCTCCAGAATGGCAAAAACATCTCTTAACAACTGGGTATGTAAGGGCCAATGTTAAGATCCACTTTACGAGCATTTTTATTAAGCTGTTGAATGTGCTCTGTCCTACTACAGTGATACTCAATATTCAGTCTGTGAAGAGTATTCCTGATTTAACAGCAATCTGTGGTGAAAGAATGTCTGCAAGACATTTACCTACTGCTACAGTCTAAAGGGGGATGTTGCAAACTTTATTTGCACCTGTGTCGTCCGAGAAACCTAGAGATGTTCCACTTTCTTACAAAAATCAAAAAAATGTGGTGACAAGTGATATATATAAGAGATATATATATATCACTTAAGAGACTCTGCTCAAGTTTCTGATTATGTTTTGTCAAAGAATGCTTCAAAAAAATTGCCTAGTGTGCCCCTTGCACGAATATCATGTTAAAGTCTAGAATAATTTGAAGATTGCTAGAAAGATTTTGAGATGAGTCTGAAGTGCAAGTGGCTCCTCATTTCTATAATAAAGTGTATTGGAAACACATTTTGGTCATCACGGTGAGTTTGGTAAGAGGTCTTTCTTGCATTGTTATAACATGTGCAGCAAAATACAAGAGGATTATACACTTTTATTCAAGGAAAATATTTTTCATCAAATTGTAGGTAAAATCCTGGATACTATCTTATACCTATCCTTAATACTAACTTACAATATTTGAAATGCACAGTACATCTTCATAATAAAATTGCATTGTCACAGACATAATTGTTATTCATAACAAGTAATCTCACAAACAGATTCCATCCCTTTAAGTATTGAGTCTCAGTCAGGCCAATTATGACTAAATTACTGCATGTTCTCTCCTGTATCAACTAATTAAAGGGTAATTAATAAAATGATAATTTAATTCCATGGCAATGTCTACATCTGGTTGTCATAGCAGAGATTGTTTGACATATGGTTAAATGGTCAGATACTACATTGTATGAATGCCACATTTGCACAGAACACCTGGCAAGCCAGAGGAATTTTAACCCTTAAGACATGAGTTTCAAGAATCAATGTGTTATTACACTGGTTTGCTTGTTCTCTCCACCTAGTCTTCTTACGCCCTTAAGAAAATTTTGTTCTCCAAGTTAATTTAAGTAACTCTCTTGGGGCAGGGGAAGAGTGGGTAGACAACTTGGGATTTTAGATTGGAAACGAAAGATAAAATAGTACTGACTTTTCTGTGGGAAATAAAATGGGTGGTTCTAAGTTAACTTCTGAGAGGACACACTCCATTGGTTCTCGTATTACTGGGAGCTTCCCCTTTTCAGAAAATCAGGCTGAAATTAGCATGGCGACAAAATTATCTTTTTTTTCCCCTAGATACAGTTGTATGCCAGGATTAAGACTGAGATTGTGGTCACAAAAGCATTGAAAAATCTGCATTGCAGCCTTCCCTCACTCTACCTGTCAGATGTAGATAAAACTTATGTCCTCAGGGAGAATGACCATAAAATTCACACATGCTAAAGAAATTAAACAATCTTTTATCAAGTAAACAGATTATATAAATAAACAATTCTCCTGTAGGCAGCTGTTGTATAAAATAACATATGCACGTACTTTGAAGTATCAGTGGTTGAAATTCTCAGGGCAGCCCATACACAGGATTTTATACATATCTTAAAAGAATATATATTAAGCCTCAACATTGTCTTGAAAATTTTTGACCACTGCTGTTTCAAAATATGCAACAGACTGTATGTCTGTCCTTTAAAACATAAACTCTAAGTAGCGATATTTTAACACGAACTAAATGACAGCGTCTTATCTATACTGAGTCAAGCTGAATCCTTCATAAAACTAAAAACAAGAAATGAAGCAACAGGCATAATGTTTTCCTTCTCTTTAGAACAAAAAAAAATGCTTAAGAAGGGGAAAATAGCTAGTGCTTTTTCCCAAATAGAGCAAAGTAAAAAGGATGTAGTAAACTGCAGGAAGACATGAAAGTCTGTCTTTTCCCATGCAAACGATCCTCAATGAACAGTGAATAGTCGGGGTCGCTCATCACCCCGTGTGGTCAGGTGCAGAGCGTGGCCCGTGGTGCTTATAAAGCACTGTTTGTCCGTCTCTCTGAGAGCCTGAGTCCTGCTCCTTGAGAATTTCCAAGTGCATGGATCCGCCTCATTTTCATTCTACTCGCGTAACTCATTAACACCTGGAAAATCTTTTATAGCATTTAACTGCATCAGATGCACTGTCCGGCACATGTTTTCTTAATAGGGCTTTCACTGTGGTATTGTCAAAGAGCCCTTATGTCACAGCTGGGAACATGAATCTGTCATGTCAGTGCTGTACCTTGGGTTAGACAGAAATAGTGTATGAGTGTGTTTTATGGAAGAGCCGAACATGCCCATATACTGCGTCAGCAGGGAAGAATGTGAAGCTTGTTCTCCTAAATAAAGATTCAGGCTGGTGCTAGTAGAGTACTTTGTACCATTTAAACACTGCTGCCTCTAAGGCATTGCACTTAAGGAAAGGGAAGTTTGAGGCAAGCAAGACACATCCTAGTATTTTAGTGGTGTAATGCTGCTAGTTAACGATATGTCATCATTTACATTTCAGTAGGCAAAAAAATTGCCAGAGGTTTCTAATTCAACAGAAACAACCAGAAGTTGATATGAAAGTCCTTACCCTGGGAATATTTGTTTTTAAAACAAGTTTGATTTAAACATATTTGGCAATATAAGAAGGGGAAGAGAAGTAAATGTTTTCTAATTCCATATGGTTTTTGTGCCCATTAGATCACTCTAAAACCCAGCTTTAAATAGATTACTTTGTAGCTCTGTAATCAGAATGCCTTGGGTAATTAAAACAAGGATAGAACTGTGAAAACTGACAGCAACGCATGTATAAGACCTACTTTTTTCAGAGGAATTTTTAACATAGTTACATACATTTCATCTGAAAGTTAAACACTAAAAATTCACCAGCTACAACACTACCAAGCATGTCTTGATGGCATTCCAAAAGATAGAGCCCACATTTGAAAAGTGTTTGCAGACTTGAGAAACCGTAACTGTTGTGAAGGAGTTGACTGGGGTCCTCATTTAGAGAATGAATGGATGAAAGGAGCATTTCATGCAGTCACAGGCAGTTCCAATTTTTAAACTACTTGTTGTGCTTTGAAAAGCATATGCTTTTTGAAATTCATATGCTAAGAAATAAATTCAAGGTACACTACTAAATGCAATTCTGTATGTTAAAAGTGTTTGACTGTGATGATTTTAGTAATGGCTCTTCAAAAACCTGGGTATTCAGGGGTTGATACCCCAAACCACAACCAGCCAAGCTTAAGTTGGAACCAGTGAAACACACATTTGGGTTATAGGTTCCTTCTGAAATGCTTTCTGAATTTCCCTCTTGGTTTTCTCCTTTTTGCCATCTGTGTCATCTCCTGTTTTTTCTAGCAGTGACAGCACTGAGATGCTCTTGTGGGCCCATGCAATTAGTTTCTGTCCATGTCCTCACTAAAGAGGGAAGGAATAGAGCTGGATAGGGCTGCCATGGGGCCCCTGGAGAAAACATGTGGATTTGTTTCTTAATAAGGCTTTTCTGTAAATTATTTTACTTTTTTCAGAAGGACTGATGCCCTTCCTGCTTCTGTGCAGATGCCCAATGGAGCAAGCACTCACTGAATTGTGTAGGTTTGCCCTGTTGGACTATGCAGCGCCCGACAGCATATTCCAAGAGGTGCTAACAGTTTTCAAATAGAGAGCACACTGCAGCTGAATTCTTCTACATGATTCCTTTTAGCAAATCAAAGGTAAAAAATGAGTCTGTGTAATTGTGTTGACCCTGGCTGGACCCCGGTGCCCACCAAAGCCACTCTATCCCTTCCCTCAGCTGAAGAGGGGAGACAAAATACAATGAGAATACAGGTCAAGATGAGGACAGGGGGTGTTCTCCACCAATTACTGTTACCAGCAAAACAGACTCAGGCTGGGGAAATCAATTTCATTTATTACACAGCTCTTCTCCCCAGACTCAGCTTCATTCCCAATTTCTCTACCTCCCTGTGGAACAGGGGGACAGGGAATTGGGGCTGCAGTCAGTTCATCACACATTGCCTCTCCTTCTTCCTCACAGGAAGGACTCCTAACACTCTTCCCCTGCTCCAGCATGGAGTCCCTCCCACAGGACACAGTTCTCCTCCAGCGCAGGTCCTTCCCATGGGCTGCAGTTCTTCATGAAGTGCTCCAGTGTGGGTCCCCTGCAGGATCAATCACAAATCCTGCCAGCATAGGCTGCCTTCACCATGGGCACTCTACACCCATCCACAGGTCTTGCCAGGACCCTGCTCCAGTGTGAGCTTCCCATGGGGTCACAGCCACCTTTGGGCATCCACTTGCTTCAGTGTGGGGTCCTCCATGGGCTGCAAGGTCACAGCTGCCTCACCGTGGTCTGCACCAGGGGCTGCAGGGGAATCCGGAGCACCTCCTTCCCTTCCTACTTCACGGACCTTGGTGTCTGCAGGGCTGTTTCTCTCACATGTTCTCACTCTCCCCTCTGGCTGCTGTTGCTTTTTCTGCCCTTCTTAAATGTTATCCCAGAGGTGGTGCCTTTGTTGCTGATGGGCTCAGCCTTGGCCAGCAGTGGGTCCATCCTGGAGCCAGTGGACATTGGCTGTAATGGACATGGGGGAAATTTCTGGCAGCTTCTCACATAAACACCCCTGTAGCCTCACAGCTACCAAAACCTTGTCACTCACATCCAACACAGTAATTAACCTTTGTACATGCCTAGGTATTGTGAGACACAGTTAAAGCCCTTGCAATATGCCACTTTGTTACAGCAAAGAAAGTTAAGGATTGAGGGAAAGGCTTAACTATAAATTTTCTTGCCTGTATGAGTTTAATTTAGAATGGCAATCACGATGTAACATAAATTAAAATAGCAGTAGTAGATCGCTAGTTGGCAAATCTCTTAAGAATAATATAGGTACTTCACTAGATTAGGAGTACTTTCTATGTGCTTAGCCTATTGCTGAAATTAGTCTATTTTTTAATTTTAAGATACTTTTGAAGAGGAGAGAAGGGTTTTAACGGGTGAAGTTATAGTGACTCTCTGCGTGAACTAGAAGACTGACTTCTGGAAAGGGGAGCTTTCTTAATGAAAAGAAGCATTTCCCTTCAAATAAAATTTGAAGTTTTGCCCCAAGCATCCTCCAATCCATGCATAATCTGGAGGACATTAACCATTAAAGTAAATATTATGTATTACTTGACCTGCAGGTGTAATATATTAAGGCTTCAGAGCAAAAATATGTTTTTAAGGAAGAGAGTCGAGAAATAAAGAGGAAATCTGCAGGCCTTGTGAAAGACCTATGAAGGAGTGGTAAATGCCTTCCCAGAAAGGGAAGTATGGGAAGACTGTGTATCAGTGGTGTCTGTGTTTTAATTGGACACTCAGTTTCTTTCAATGTCAGAGGAGGGCTGCACGCAACAAACAACTACCATATCTCCTGAGAGGAGCTGCTGCTCTGTCTCCTTCAGAATGTGGAAATGGACAGTCTCCATGCAAAGAATGCATGAAGAGTGAGCACAAGCTGGTAAATTTATTCTAATAGCAAGGTTAAACATCATCTTTTCTGCGCACCCCATGGACACCCAGAGGAGATCTTGTAAAATGACTAGTGCACGTCCCTGATAATGACAAGGGGAAGGGCTGCCAGGCCTGTTGGAAAGGCAGCAGTCAGCTGTTGGCATTATCAGACCGGCTCTGTGGCCCACAGCCATGTACACCTTCTGTCTTGGAGACGCTCCTCAGGAGGAAGGGCCACGAGGAGCAGCTCTGGAAGAACAAACTCCACATTAAACACTTGTAGCGGAGGAGGCGCTTAGGCACAGTGCTGCAAGGAAGAGCTGAAATCAGCCTTCAAGCAGATGACAAGAGAGGATCTGTCAAACCAGCCTTCAAGAGGACAGAGAGCATGCTGAGAGAAAACGATGATAATAGCAACAAAACCTTGAGGAGACTGAACAGAGAAAGAAGCTGCAGGAGGGCAAGAAAACAGGATTTGTATAGTGAGGCAGACAGGAAGAAATTACAAATGTCTTCATACAGTAACAGAGACAAAAAAGGATAGATCTGATAGGCGGCAAGTATAGAATTTGGCTCTGGCTCAGATAGAGACTAATACAAAAAGAAGGCAAATAACTGTTCCACAGGGTTGTAAATGAGCATTGCAGAAAGCAGAGGAGTTTGTGGTAACAGATAGAGATTGGAATAACAGCATCTGGATCCCACAAGAAGTCTCCGGGGTGAGTAAAGAACATTGCGGGGGGAGGGGGGTGTTAAAAAAATCATATTCCTAGGTTTGCATGTGGTTTCAGGTCGTAGCTCATCAATATGCCAAGAGAAAGGTGTCTGTCGGCAGTGTGTTGTAGATAGAAGGGCTCTATACAAAATGTAACCATTGTATAAAAATGTTGGTCTGAACCATGGCTAAACCTTCTTTGTGTAGTATAGACTTGGGAAAGGTGAATCCTCATGAGGGTGAGCTCAGTGGTGCCTCTAAGGGCACTGTGTTAAATACACTGTGGTGGAGGATCCACTCTTCCAGGTGGGCTCCTGCTGTCTTGTGCCCATGGTACATCTCAGCATGAAGTGGAGGACTAAGGAACTGGATGCTAGATTCAAATGTGTGGAAGAGATAATGGAAGCAAAGAAAAAAAGGAAAAGAGCACAGCTCAATACTGAGCTGTCAGTCTCGGCCCGTCTGTTTTCCTTGCCTGTTTGGCCCATGTAGCTCTTCAAGTGCCCTCTTTTGTTGTCCTGCTGCTCTGTGCAAGAAAAGGAGCTCCCATTAAAGACTCATTTGTATTACAACCTGCTAAATAGACGACTGTTAGTGAGGCAATGAATCAACCTTGGCTAACAGCAGTGATACCCAGTATAGCTAATAACTTTTCCCTACTACTGTTTGCTATCTCCACCTCATTTGTTTCTCACCTTTGGGAGAAAGAGCTCCATTGCATTACCTCTGTAATCCCTTACTGAGCTGTACAGCTTGTTTATGCAGAACAAACATATATGCTTGTGTGGCAGCTAGGTGCTAATTTTTTACTACAAATTCCCAGCCTCAAGAAATGCATTCTGATTAAAATTTGTTACCACTTCAATCCTGTTGTCCATCAACCCTTTGGCTATGAAGTCCTTGTTTTGTTGAAGCATCATTAATTACAGTATCAAAAATAAATTATAAGGCATCCTTATAATTTTCTATAAAACTTTTAAAAAAAGTTTTCTTCTTCATTGTGTCAATTTAGCAAAACATCAGTAAAATGCTCATAGATGACCATCTGACACTGGGGTTTTATGCAGTTTATTCTCTTTCTTTTCTGAGTATCTAAGTGTTAATACCTTTGCAGTGGGCAAAAAGTAATTGTCCCAGGAAAGCATGGCTAAGAGTTTTGAAACTGCTGTAGGATCTGGGCACTTAAGTTCCTATTATTTTTAATGATCACTGAGCATCCAAATTCCCCATGTAGTTACAGTTACCTACCAAATTGTCCTCAAAGAGTTGGTGGACCAAAACTGTTTTTATTCTGAGATAAACTGCCTTCTTTTCTCTGGGAACTTACCAAGTTATTTATTGAAGAGGCGATTACCAAATGTCATAACAGATTTGACTTACTAGCTGTAAATAGCCAATCTATCAACCATTACATGCATTTAAAAGCATTTTTAGGTCTACTGGTCCTTTTTTTGCCTCTTTAGGAACTATCTAGAGGGGACTGAACCACTTAACTTCTCATTTAAAATATCACCCTATGCCAGATGATTATTTTATTGGAAGACCACCCTGAATTTCAGGGCTCCAGGAGAGTTAGAAGAAAGTGTTTTCTGTGTTAAAGGTTGGTGTCTTCTCCGGCTAAAGAGATCTCTCCTGTTCTGTATGATCATGGGCTATTCAGACACGGAAATCACTGCTTTGATAAACTTTTTTCTGTAATAATTTACTCCCCAGGGTACCATTTCACAGTGTTGGCCTGTTACTTGAAGAACAATCACATGACATAGGGAAGTAAAAATATAAATTAGAAACTCATTTTCTACAGAGATTTTTCTTTGCTGATTTGTTTTACTGTGTAAATGGAGACCACTTAAAAAGCATTGCCGCAGCTGCACAGCCCTACCTCTGACAGTAACTTTAACAATCATACTGTCCTTTAATGCTCACCATCTCCTTAAAGATAAGAAACACAGGGTAACGTAATGCTGCATAGTTGAATGTTTAGCTTTAGAAAATTTCCCACCAATGAAGAAAGGGTAGGAAGTGGGTGTTTTTTGGAAGCTTAATACTAGATGAAAGTATTTAGAATGGAGATAGTATCAGTGAACTGCAAAGGAGGATGCATTTGCAAATTCTGTCCATATTGACCAATAAACAATTTATGGAGACAACACAAACAAACCCTTAGGATATTTTAAGATCATAGCTTCTGACAAGTATACTTTATTTATGACTTTGCAGTACATTCGTCTCCAGTAATGTTTACAGGAAGTAAAAAGAGAGGGGAAGATGCAGTGTTCAGAGTGTTTACAGTGTTTTATCCTCTTGTCCTCTGCCATGTGTGGGGTACTGTCAACATCAGTTGATCAGATAATCTCCATGTTCCTGTCTTATAGAAAACCCTGGAACTAGAAAAAAATCACAGATGTGACATTAAATGCTTAAGGAATAGGACTGTAAAAAATGGTGCTCCTTTATCTGAAACTTGTGCAGTACTGCTGTCAGTAAATGAGTGCTGCAGGCACAGCCAAGCCAGTCTGGGTGAAAAAGGAGGCGGAGATGGGGTGGGATAAGTGTCCAGCCTTAGCACAACTTCTGCCGCTGTTAGACACCCTATTGCCAAAGCCAAAGGTTCACAATCTGATGGAATTATACACCTAGATAAGAGCAGTGTTTGAGTTTAGCTTCGAATCTGCTGATACAACAGGGATTTTGTAGCTTTTGTCCACACAGGGATCTGAGTGCTTGAGGAGGTACATAAGGTTTAGGTTTCTGAGACTGAATCACCAGACAAACGTAAAAGTTCTATTATTAGTTATAATTTATGGTTTAGAAGTGCCTGCAGGTGCTAGGTAATATGCAGATCCCCCCGCAGTACAAACACTTAGGGCATAATGCTCCATTGAAGTGTTTGCAGTCCAAATACCAGAGCTGGGAGATAACAGTTCTGTTTTGTCAAAGCTTAGATTTCAAAATCATCATGTTTTAGAGGGAAACCAAAGGCTTTAGAAAATGCTCAGACAAAAGGCCTGTCAGAGCAATCATATTTAGTAATGAAGAGGTCAAGATTGTGATCTGTGTCTCAAAGTCACAAGAAAGAGCTGATCTGAGAAATATTTTCCTGGAAAATGTTAAAGTTCATATGTTTCTGGTGAAAAAAAAAAATTATATTTTACTTGAAGAGAATGAATCTAAAAAGCCAAAATGCTATTGAAAACAAGGCAGAGGGAAGGTAGAACAAGCCCAGAGAACAGTGTGGGCTGAAGGAGAAAGGCAAGAAAGAAACCAAACACTTGTGTCAGCCCCCTTGTTGCCAATCCCATACCATGAATTTGCCATCCCAATTCACCATCCCTTTTCCTCTTTTAAGCCTAGGCCAGAGTTTCTGAGGAATGGGCTGCAGTCCCTGGAATGAGGAGGGCAGCAGCCCTCTTTGCTTTGGACACCCACCAGTGATTCCACATGCTCACAGCACCAAGGGGTGCAGGCGTACACCTCGCTGTACCAGGCGTCCTTTTGGACATCGCGACATCTTGGGATAAGGCCGCCACACCACCCCATAGCCAAGGAGGGCTCCCTTTCTGGGGAGACCCTCTCCTGTCTGACCACTACTTCCTAGGGCAGCATTGCTTCCATTGCTGGAGACACACTGTTGTGAAAAACCTGGAGTAGAAATAAGGAGGCCCTTAATGGTATCTTCTGCTTTAAAAGATACCCTAACAGTGTTGGTTAACTAGACAGGCGTGCCGCTAACAAACCCATCGAGCTTGATAAATGGTTCTCTATTAATATCCTAATTTTGCTGGATCTCATGAGCAGCTTTTGGAGTTCAGAGGCAGAAAAAGACTGCTTGAAAGATGGCTCTTACAAGAAGCTAATTGCATACAGGGTTTTCAGAAATATTAGGTCAGTTCCTGTTCAAAAGTTGGGTGCCTGTTCTTCTTTAGTGGCAAAAAAATTAATTCTTCTGGGCTTGGGGAGAAAAAGGAATATTTTGATTTTTACCAGTTAATATACTGTTGAATCTTACTTCAAATAACTTCAGAATTTTTTAAGTTTTCAAACATTCCACAAAGGAACGGATATAATTTCAAGCATGAAGGATGGTGTAAAATAATTCCAACAAAATTGATTGTGTTGGAAGCACTGTGTGTATATGACTTTTGTAAAATACTGTTTTTTTAATGCTAATATTTCAGCAGCAGAGAAGAAATATTGCAGTTGGGTTCTCTTCTGGACACATACATAAAAATACCATTTACTCCAGTACAGCAGTGAAAACAATGTGATTTAAGTGGGGAAAGATCTTTCCCCATAGGCCATGTTTTAGTTCTAATTACAATCTATCTATCTTAAAGATCCAGGATTTACTGTCTAAGGATAGACTGGTGTCTGGGACAATGAGCCATGTCAATATTTCAAAGAAAGATGTAAAAAACTTTTACAACATGGCACGTGTCTTTGTTACTCCACTCTTTAATACAGTAATGCAAGCTCACTAGTTTCAATGGGGTTATGCTGGTGAAACGAGAATACATTTCATTCAAAGAGGGCCTGAGTTTTCTTTGTAGTAAGCAACAGATTTTTGATTGCTTGATTGTCTCTGATTTTTTTTTTTTTTTAAGAATTTAGTGTTACTCTTCTATTACAAAGATGACCTCACCACCCTCTGGCTTGGTCATTCTATCCGTCATGGCAGACCTTGCACAGATTCCCAATGAGGTCTCTACCTTATTAAAAGTTTTATAGAAAAGTGTTGCAGTGTGCTTCTTGATTTCCAGGTGCAAAATAATTTTTAAAATCAATATTGCTATGAAAAGAATTATGAAAAGTGTTGCTTATAAAACATACTTTTTAAACTTGAGGCTGTGAAGAAGGACTCGTCTAAAATGCTTTTCAAAGCCCCTTCTTATTTACACATCACACTGAGATTCTAGCTTGATACTAGTCTTCTTACCTGATATTCTGCCTTGATAGTCCCACTCAAAGGATTCAAAAAGCAAGGTGTAATAAAACAACTAGGTTTGATCTCTAAAGTGTCCAATTAAGTATTTTTCTGTTGTTCATTAAATTTGAGCATGTTCGTAGGGAAAATAGACCTTTTAGTAAAATGCTTCACAGGAAAATCTGGCTGGCATATATATTTTGTAATTGGGATAAGATGTTGCATTGGTGTGAAGTATCTTGGGAACAGCTGCACCATGAGATTCTCATGCATGATGGGGTTCTAATTCTGGCTGGGAAGAGGGATCCATAGGTAGATAGAGACAAGTGGGTCAGGAATATCAGCTCCCAGTTGTGGCCATCTACAGTTGGAGTGAAGGAGCAAGATCACCACACCCCACTTGCTCCTTAACACTAAACATTTTATTTCTAAAACTTCAAGATGACCCATATCATAACATAGATGTTAAAGTTTTTGCCTTTTTAAACTGATTTTTAAAAACTCCATGGAAAGATAAATTGCATCATTTGGGCTTTTTAGCCTGACTTGGGAGAAATGCCAAATGCTATAACTTCTTGCAAGATGGAAATTCTGTTTTTCAATCTGATATAAAAATTGTATGATCATAGTAAATATTCTATCTTAAATCTCTTCTAAAAGGAAAAATAATAGGTACTGCTACATTTCTCTCAAACAATCTTAGCTAATCAAGACTTCATAGCTGTAGTGATGTTGTAGCCATCGCTCTGTGTGTGGGTGTGGGTGTGGATGTGTGCAAGACTGGAGAAATCCCAGTCATCTGAACTTGTGTTCCTAAGTGTCCTTCATGCAGAAGAGTATCTTCAATATTAAATCCTTCCAATGCCAGCATTCTATAATAGTGAACTCTGGGAAATGTGTCAATTAAAAATATCATGAAAGGCAGAATGAAAGAATCTCCTTCATGAACGCCAAAGGGTTTGAGTATTTGGGAATCAACCTTTCCCAGTGAGATGAGCCCTTCCAGCGGGATGAAGAGCAGGAAATTCCAAACATTCCTCAGTTAAGGAAAGTGAAAATGACAGTCTCCTAATGCAGGGTGAGAGGTCCTGCCCTCTCATTTTTATCCCCTGAAGACTCATCCAACTAATGTGTTAGTGCTATTTTTTGCTGATTATTTAAATTAGATCCTTACACTGCAGTTCTGCCACATATCTGTCCTCTTTCGTAGCCTTCTCTTTCCCTGTCTTACTTGATAATGACCCTAAAGCAGGCTTTCTTTTACATGTGCTTTTAGCCTGAGCTCATCCACAGAACTGAAATGTAGAAGTACTGTTTTGTGCAGCCTGTAGAAATACAAAGACAAGAGGCTGGAAAAGTGGCATGTCCCTTCCTTTTTGTACTTCTTTCCTGATGTAACCTGAAGGTGTGCAATACCCTTTAAATGTTTCCTGAGCATCCTTGCATCTCTAACAGCATATTTGCCCACTTATATGTTTCAAAACACATTGATAACCTCTCTTCTGTGCTTCCCTGTTTGAAAATAACCTCTAGGTTCCATGATGTTAATCAGAAAAGAAAAAATAGCCGCTCATTGATGAAGTAGGTTATGCTATGTATTGTCCCAGCATGTAATAAAGCAACAGGCCCTTTTGAAATGTTGTGATAGGTAGGCAAGTGCTCAAAGCTGGACTTGGACTGCTTTTACACATGGAACAGATGCAATTTTCCAGTGCATTATCATCTCCAGCTCCCTGTGACAATCTGTGAAGTTTTCACCTTTCTATCAGCTCCAGCAGCCAGCAGGAAGCTGCACCTTCTGGGAAACCAGGCTGAGACTTTGGCAATAACCTCCTCAGAAAACTAATGACCATTGCAAACCCCACCACCTTCTCCTATGCAAGCAAGGTGCTGCCTTTGTTTACCTTCCCAACATACCCAGCATGTAGATTTAAAACAACAAAATCAAAGTCTTGCCAAAACAAAACAAAACACCACAATGCATACTCAGTTCTCCCTTGGGAGTAAGATGAGAGGGAGAACCCCACATGGCAGATGTTGGTTGTTTAATGCCCTAAAGGAAGGCAGTCAGATCCTACAGTGACGTTTGACCCCATGGGGAGCAGGGTAAAACAACTTCCATGTTCCCCTGCTCAGCAGCGTGAGAAACAGGGACAATGTACAGGTGGAAGTAGTCAAGCTAAAAAAATGACCAGGAACGTGTACCAACACTAAACAGTCTTAGTGCTTCCACTAGGTCAAATCCTCGCTTCGGAGGATTTAAGTAGGACAGAGCCCCATGCTAGGTTTCTTTCTGGCCATGGGTTCCACTCCTGTGTGCACATGCATGTGTGCAAGCATCACCCAGTCTAGTCAAGGCAGTGAACACAGCAAAAGTTCAAAGCTTTTGGATTCCTCTTCATCACTTTTTTTTAGGGGCTGCGTCTGATCTTTGCTTTTCATCCCTGGATTTATTTGGAAGCATTTCTCTTCCCGTTTCTTCATGAGGCAGGTTGCACGCAGATTCATTTTTCTGGTATTCAGTGACCGTCCGCATTGCTTTGTACTTAGTTTACATCTTCATGGCTGTAATGAAACCGAGACTTGAAGGAATAACTGGATAAGCAGGTCTCTCTCTCCAGCTGTCATGTCTAGTTGTGGCAGAAAACTGGTGTTTCATTGTAAAAGATGTTAATTTCAATCTGAGCTGTGGCTGTGTTGAGAGGAGCATAAAAGGAATTCTTGATTATCTATATCAGTACCGTTGTCCCCAGGGACAGGCTCTGAATCTTCAGATCACATATGGCAAGAGTGCTGTGATAAAATATGCATCAATAAAACTTTGCAATTTATGATAATAAAGGAGTGGAAAGTTTTATACACTGTGATAATTATTCCTGACTGGTACTTTTTCCTTTCTTTTGTTCTTCTGTATGCCTTTGTGTTTAAGCCTTTTCTGCATGTTGTAGCAATGATTGTATCACTGAAACTGCAGGTTCACAAACTGGGGGGCTCACCTTGTTTCTAGGTCCACTGACCTCCTGTAGCCATCAGTTCCCTTCTAAAGCAGCAGGAATTTGCCATCTCTGGGCAGGTTCTGCAGTGCTGTGACTCCTCACTGTTCTTCCTCTTCTGTGCATGCACACACACTACATGCAGCATGGATTTCAGAGTAGCTTCCAAAAAGGATCAAATTATATTCCTCTGATCTTTCTTTGCATATCTTGTTGCTATAATCGAAGAGAGAAGTATATATTTGCATGACGGTAGCATTTATCCCATACTGTGTGTCACCTGCGCTGTTTTAAATGTATTTCATCTAAATAGAATTTTTATTCTTTTGAAGTAGGAGAAATAATGATATGTTTACACTCACAGGAAGTAAATGGTGGACTATTAAATAAAAGCAATATATTATCTGTGACCTTATTTTTTTTTCCTCCTCTGCTCATTGTATCTTTGGTGGCCATCCTATGAGAGAGCCTGTGTTCTGCTTTGGCACACTCGACAGCAATTAATCATACAGCTTGAAGCGCGTGGCCTGGCAGTACAAACCTCTTGCATGCTTGGGCTCTACTGACTTCGAAGTGACTTCCACATGCAGTGTTTACAGGCAGCTCCCCTTTACTGAACACCCTCACTGACATATTTGCACAGCGTCTCGCGCTGTGGGATCCCAGGCTTTACTGGGACATCTTAGCCCTGCTGCAACACAAATAGTCGTTAGTCCCATCTGTCTCGTGTTCCCCTTTTGTTTTTTCTTTTCTCAGTATTTTGCTCCAGTTGGCTTGAAGGGAATAAATCAGCCACCCTTCTCCTTTTCCAGGCTTATTTCTCCACAATTAAGGATGATCTGTGAAACTAGTTAGGAGAAACAGTGTAGCAAACAAGCTATCTCAAGAATGTTTCCTTTACTTGTGCTAACTCCACAAAATTGTGTGCTCCTGTGCAATGGTACCAGAGTGCTTATCTTGAGGCATGTGCTTATTTCCTATCTGCTTCAATAGCACTTGGTCACCTGCCTGAGGTTCAGTATGTGCTCAGAGGTTTTGCACGTCTGGGTACCAAGGCTCCCCTCATGAAATCCATAACTATTCAGTCTTGCCTGTTCAGCCTTTTTCTCAGATTTCTGCAGGTGCTTGAATGTCATCAAAAGCAGCAAGATTTAGATCATTCGTTTAAGTGATTAAGTGGACTTTGACATCTTTAAAAGTTCTGCTGAATCTGGACCTGCCTGGTTTAAAGAACCCAAACATTTAGCAAAAAGAATACGAAGGCTATTTGCAAGTACATTTCTTTTTTGTACAGCAGCAGTTAAAAAGACAAAATGTAGAACTGTTAGGTCCACATTAAAGAATGATGGGAGATTTAGGTTACAAAAATAATAATTTCTAATTCTACAAGTATAAGGAGGACTGGATGATTAAAAACAAAAAGGATCATGTGAGGGGTTTTCTGCCTCTGTACTTGTGTGAATTAGTAGGAAATTAAAGACTATTAGAAAGTTGATTGAATTTTGTTTCTTAACTTCTTCATTTTTCATTAAGGTGATCCTAAAAGCAGGTGGCTTTCAATTAGTTTTGTTGACAGTGCTGGCTAAAGTTGTAATGATCCTTGGGAGAGTGAAAGAAAAGAGAATTATTGCAGTAGGGATAAGCTAGGCCAGGCAAAGAGACAGAGTACATAACCACTAATTAACTCATGTAGTCATTAAGAAAAAAAAAATAAAAGGAGGAAGAAAAAACAATGTGCAACCTGAAAGAGGATTGTAAAGCATCTCTGCACTGCAGATCAGACCCTTGAGCTTTCATTACACTGTGCATATCATATTAGATGGTATATATGAGCCAATTGCATATAAATCACATTCTCCCAATGTTGCAAGTCCTTGTCACAGAGCATATTTAATTTAACATTGTAATATTTATTTTCTAAAGTTCTAAGTAGGCCAAAATATACCCACTAAATTGAGTGTTCTGCTACAGCACAGTGCCTGACCTACACTCCAGTAGAAAATTAACCCTAATTCATCTTCATAGTGACCCTATGCCAAACAGCTATTCCAGATGCTCCATTCCTGCCCTTCACTGACTTTGTAAAGTGAAGCTGTAGCGATTTGGACTAATACAGTTTGGTCTTTTAATTACATCTATTCCATTCATTTGTTTCCACTTAAAACCATCGTGTTGTGGTTGGGTGGCTTGTAAGCAAACTGTGCTTGGTCTTAGTATCCTTTAGGGACAGGCTTAAGCCAGAAGGCGTGTATGTCTGTTGAAACCATGTCAAATGGGAACTGCTATCTCAGATTTGAACTACAAGGCTTTGTTTTCTGACACAAAGGGTCAAAGTCTGCCTAGTTATTTCCATGTGTCCCTCCCCCCTCTCAGTCCCATCAGGATTATTTTAAATTCACATTATGGATGAGCGTTTGTGTGCATATGCACAATTCACTGGAAAACAGAGGCTCTTTATTGTTCAAAGCTTCTCTAGAAGTGACTTGTTTCAGGCATTTCTCTCACAACCATTCGCACATCTCTGAAACCAGAGAGATTTCAGTCAATCTGCTAACAAAGTCTGTTTTCAGACTCCATGTGGAGAAACCTGAAATGCTTCAAGCATTTTTATTATCTGATATTTTTTCTTATTGCTGATAAGAATTAGTAGAAATCGATTAAGAACACTTGTGCTTATCCTGCTATTATTTGAGGGATTAATACTATGTTTTATAGTACATAACACATTAATACTGTGTTTTGTAGTGCATCACAATCAAACTCTTCTTTCTGCTCCTCCCAAGATTAACAGAGATTGTATTTGATTTCTGTAATGTTTTCTGCATGTGTAGAGCTGGGCATATTTGGACTGCAGAAAGGGTGCAAAGTGAGAAGGCTGCAGAAAAGACACCAAGATAAGAAAATCTGAGTCTTCTCACTGACCTCTTGCCAGGCACAAATGAAAATGTTTCATGACAAAATCTATTAAATTTCATGTATCTTGTGAATGCAAATTATTCCTAAGAAGTTAGTGTGGAAGGAAAAGACAAAATTTATTTAAATTAATTTTTTTAAAAAACCCTGGATTTATCAAAGTCAGGTGACTTCTGGTTTTGACATTACAGGCACACAAGTAAAGCTTTGCTGTCATTTCTTAGCTCTAGTACAACTCTGCTTATGAAGAAAAATTGGACCATATGGGAGCATACGGAAAAAACAGACGGTTAGTATTTGTGGGAAAGTACCTCCTACAGGTGGCATTGTATTTAACCTTGTGGGTCCTGAGTACCCACGTCACTCAAGTGTGCACAGGTGCCATGTCCCTGCATGGGACAGGAGCACAGTTCCCATGCCAGGACCATCAGGAGCCACCTGGCCCTCAGGCCACCTTTCCCCGCCATGGATCTGCTGGCAGCCGGGCTCCCCCACATCACACAGGCACCCAGTGGCCAAGGTGGAGGGCTGCCCCTCAGAGCTGGGGCCATGCTGTCGGGTAGCACCATGCTCTCCCTGAAACCCTGTGGAAATAGCAGTTGGGAGGCTGCTTTCTCTCACCCCATGATTTCCCACGCCCCCTCGTCCTGGCACAGTCCTGGCACCCAGGGTCTTGCCAGCTGGGAGAGGAGGGGGAAGCTGTGCCGCAGTCTGGCTGGCCTCGCTCCTCTTGGTTGCCCTGGCTGTTATCAAAGGGCTGGTAGGATGTGACATAGTAGCAGATTTTGGCACCCTCCTTCCCATATTTTGGGCAGAGCTGGGTGTGTCTCAGCATAAGACACAACCTTGTGGCCATGTCTCCTCCAGCCCCGTCAGCAGCTGAGACCATGCTGACTGTGCCCTGGACATCTTAGCATAGGGACAACAAATAAAAATGAGAAGTAGCCATATACACAGAGGGTCATATGCCTGAGACATTGGCATGTATGGTAGGGGAATAGGTGGAGCAAATGTGTTTGGGACTGTGAGCTCAAGAGATGGGATCAAGCTTGGGCAAAGAGTTGGACCTATGTTTTTCCCCTCAGCATGACTGCCAAACACGTATCATCAATAACTGCTGGAGAGGACACAAATTGAAGTGGATTGAGAACTGGCTGAGCAGCAGATCCCAGAGGGTCGTAATCACTGTCGCAGGATCTAGCTGGAGACCTGTCACTAGTGGTGTCCACCAAGGTTCAGTACTGGGCCCACTACTGTTTAACTTATTCATCAGTGACTTGGATGAAGGAGCAGATGCCTCCTCAGCAAGTTCACTGATGACACAAAGCTGGGAGGAGTGGCCAATACCCCAGAGTGTTGTGCAGGCCTTCAGAAGGACCTCGACAGGTTGGAGAGAGGGAGATGGGCAGAGAAGAACTGCCTGAGATTCAACAAAGGCAAATGCAGGGTCCTACACCTGGGGAAGAATAACCCCAAGCACCAGGACAGGCTGGGGGCTGACCTGCTGGAAAGCAGCTGTGCAGAGAAGGACCTGGGGGTCCTGGTGGGCAACAAGCTGTCCATGAGCCAGCAGTGTGTCCTTGTGGCCAAGAAGGCCAAAGGTATCCTGGGGTGCATTAGGAAGGGCATTGCCAGAAGGTCGAGGGAGGTGATCCTGCCCCTCTGCTCAGCCCTGGTGAGGCCACATCTGGAGAGCTGTGTGCAGTTCTGGGCTCCTCAAGACAGGAGAGACATGGGGCTCCTGGAGCAGGTCCAGCGAAGGGTGACAAAGATGATTGAGAGATGGAAGTATCTCTCTCATGAGAAAAGGTTGAGGAAATTGTGCTTCTTCAGCCTCAAGAAGAGAGGACTGAGAAGGAACCTCTTCAGTGTCTATCAGTGTCTGAAGGGAGGGTGTCAAGAGGATGGAGCCAGGCTCTTCTTGGTTGTTCCAAGCAATAGGACAAGAGTCCTGAGCAAAGAAACTGTAGCATAGGAAGTTCCACCTGAGTGTGAGGAGGAACTTCTTTACTGTGTGGGTGCCCACACACTGGAACAGATTGCCCAGAGAGGGTGTGGAGTCTTTCTCACTGGAGATTTTCGAGAGTCATTTGGAGACAATCCTGTGCTCTGGGATGACCCTACGCACCCCTTCCATCCTGATCCATTCTGTGATTCTGTGAATTACATCTGAAATAACAGGAACCAGCACAGTCGAAATGTCCTCACCTCCAAAAAGATTTGAAGCTTTTGCATAGCTTTAATAAATGCAATTTGCAGAAACAGTGCAGTGTTTTAAAATAAATTATGCTCACAGAGTCACATGCTGTGATTTATCTTTAAGAATCCTCATGCAGTGTGGTTTATTAAATTTCAACCTGGGCTCTCAACTGTTCAGTTAATGTAGATAATTAATTTGATTATCATTCAGTCAGGCTGTTTTGTGACTGAAATAGTCCCATATTGTTGCTACAAATATTTCAGTTAGCTTGTATGAAGACATCATAATTTTTTTTTCACTTGCTTGTTTGTTTTGTTTTATTTTTGTCCTCACTATCTTTCTTTCTGGCAGTGAGTTGTTTTAAAGTACATAGTGTTGGATTACTAATGCCTCCCCCTAATGCTTTAATGGGTTTTTTTGAGCACACAGTTAGTATTCATTCTTAGCTAGGCATGCATCTTCTAGTCACATTAGGTGACCCTTTTTTCTTTCCTTTTTCTTTATGCAGAAGATAGAGGAAGAAAAGTGTGGGCACCCTGTGTATTACATTGCAGTTCTTAATGAATATATGTGTATTACTTACTAATTGTAAAAAGCTGTCTGGCTGCAGTATACAGGATGAAAAGTGTTATGCATTAGTAGACTACATTTTGTTACACTTCTTGACTACAAAATTATATACTAAGTACATTAGTTTAGAATTAGAGCAGAATGTAAGTACCTAAATACAGTTGATGTGCTCACCCTATTTACTTCTTGTGACAAAACAAGTGGAGTTTGTTTTTACTAGTGTCCATTAGATGTACTCCACTGTAAAAATTTCACAGAGTTCCAGAGATGGAGGTGGCTTTATGTGTTGTCGCCTCAACAGGCACGGTGGGCAGCCTGCACACCACGCATCACAGAGGAGGCCCAGTCCAGCCTCGCGTGGGGAGGTGCTCACTGCACCTCTGACCAACCAAGGGAGGTGAGTGAGAAGAGGTAGGAAGCCTTGTTGGGGCAGATGGTGAAGTTGGGCAAGATTTTGAACCCATAACTTTGCTTTGGCTGTGTCAGCCTGTCTAATTAATGAAGGATGTTGATTCTGCTCACAAGACTTGTTGCGTGACATCAGCACTGCTCTCTGTTACTACACACTGCACTCTTCTGACGAGCTCCTGCAACAACACTGAAATACCTCTCTGGAGAGCTTGTACACATGTCAGGGTGAGGAAGGCAGAGCAGAAAAAAATATAAAGAGATAGGGCTTTTTTAAGTGATTGGTCCTTTATCCCTTCCAAGAACAACTATAGACTTTGAATCGAGGGTGTTCAAATAATTTTTTTTTTAATCCAGGATAGAAATTCCACCTTGAACTTCTAATAATAGCTTAGCATGGATTGTTGATTTCATTTATGAAAAAGACCTCTGAAATTGTGTTCAGTCTTGCCTCAAGCCTTCAGGAGTATTTTTTTCCAGTTTATAGAGGGCATTGCAGTGGATGCTAGTAAAACCAATTATTTCATGAAAGTGACTGGTAGACTGCAAGGAAAAGAAAGTCCTTTCTCATCTGCCTAAATGAAAGAGTTAGATACCCTGACTTGCTCAGTTCAGACCAGTGGGCAATGTTTGCTGCAGAAGGGTATCAGTGGGAGCCTGTAGCAATTGTGCTCCTTGTTTCTTCTTCATTTGCTTTCCCCTGATCTGGAATGGGAATGTCTTGGAAAGGTTATGGGGAAAGACTGTGATTGTGGAAGTGCAGAGATGTCTCTGACAGCAGACTTCAGTCATTGTAATGCCAGACTTCAAGCATGAAATATTTGCTTATAAAGGTAGAATTGAAAATATCAAATCTATCTTAAGCATCAGGACTGAATCCAACTCCACTAAGATTAATGCGAGTTTTGGCACTGAATTCCTTTGAAATATTAGGCTCACCAATGCACATAGGAAAGGGTAGACAATATCAGAAGACCTTGGAGAAAAAAGGAGCTAAGCTACACCTTACACTGCTATTATTTATTACTAAAAACCATTTCCCAAAGAGTGCTGGGTACTGGGGTGCAGAAATGTGTAGGAAGAGTCAACCCATGCAGCCGAGAGCCTCAAAAGCACCAGATCTTGGTCCCTGTGGAAAGCTTTTGCAAAGAATTAGAAGGGCCTTTTTTCCCCCCATTTATTTGACCTGGCCAACAAATAGTCACAGATCTTCTTGTCAGGTTCTGTATGTCACAGGAAAGACGTGGTGCATTCTTTTTCCCAAAATCTCCATATCCCACATAGAGAATAGATAAAATGTAGTATTTTTTTCTCCACTTTTCTACACTGTTTACTGTTTAGTAAATTTTCTTTAAATGACATTCAAGTATTGTGCATTATATTATTTTGTTTTTAATAAAGACATCAGAACTGTGCTTAACAAGTACTATGGCTCAATTTAAAATAACACTGCTTTAGAATTGCTGCAGAAGACACAATCTTAGTCTTGTATCTTCATTTAGATTTCCATTGCATTGCTATGTTACTGTTGTTATTAAATTCAGATAGAATTCGGTGTGTGTGCTGGGGAAAGAAACAAAAAAAGCAAGCTTGATGTTCCTGTGACTTCAGGGCCTGTGTAGAAGCTGTGTTCAGACAAGGTCTACTGGAAAGAGAAGAGTTAAGGCAGCAATAGGTCATGGTAATGGTATGGTAATATCAGTAATGTAGTTGTTGATAACATAATGGCTTTTCTCTTGAAGGTAGTTACCTGAGAATAAACAGATTACAGTTATTTTTACATTAATTCAGCATTATTAAATGCCAAAGAGCAACTGGAAGTGAGCCTTCAGGAGTTACCTGACTGTAAACTAGAGCATATTTTAGAGAGGCATTTCTTGTAAACGCTGTGAAGACAGCTTTGGGGCAACTGTAGGGTGTGAAAGCCCAGGCCAGTAGATAAATAGGAGCAGTGCTGATGCAGGGAAAGGAAGTTATATAAGGAAGCAGAACAGTTTAGGATGTTTAGAGCAAAAGATGAATCTTGAATCCAACCTATCTTGAGTGTTGGTACTTTTGCCTCGTGAAGTATATTGTTAACAGTGACCAAAATGTTTGATTGTTAGGGTGAACTAAACCCCCTACATTACAGGCAGATTTTCAAGAGAAATAGAAAATAGAAGATGCGGCTACTTGTCCTGATGGTTAAAATCAGCCTTTATACACTCTGCTTGTTACTGCAGAATTAATGGACATGCACATATCTTGCTAAGTTACTTTGAAGTATATTGAAAGGCACATGTTTTATTAATCTAATTCTGCTAAGACTACTTTAAACAAAGTTGTAAAGGAAATAGTAAAATATTTTTTGCTGAGATTATAATAATTTACCTAAGTAACATTAGTAGAACAGTAGGTAATGGTGACAAATGACTATGGAATATTTTAGGCAGCAGAAATCAGGCTTACAAGAATTGAAGTCACTAGGGACCACAAAGGTAAAATAAATTTCCTGACTCTTAAATGCTGAGTTCTATTCCACAGTGAGATGTGAAACTCATTGGGGACTTGTTTCATATAACCTCCAAATGAGAAGTAAGAAGAGAAACAGTCAGCATCATGAAATTTAACAAGTTGTTCCAGGAGCAGCACAATTTAAAAAGCCTCGAGTCATATAGATTTGTTTTCTATACCCATAGATGCCTGTGCCTCCTCTAGAGTAGCCTTATTGCCTCTGTCATGGCTCCTATTGTCTCAGGCACCCTGACAACATCTCAATTTTCCTTCCCCATGCTCCATCAGTGTCCACACAAAACTAAAGGTTCTTTCAAGGCTGTGGGGCTCTGTTCAATGACAAGGTCCAAGCCACCCATGTGCTAGTTGTCCAGCCAAATCCCCAGGCTGCCCAGCAGAGGCCAAGGCCAGAACCACAATTAAGACAGCAGAACTTGCTGTAGATTTTCTCTTCATGGGATATTCATTTGGCTCTTTCTTCTCTTTGTTGCAGTTTTGTATAATATGTGTAGGGCCCTGATGATTTCTGTTGCTGTCAGCTGTGAATTAAGCCAGCTGAAACTGACTGAAAGAACAGAGATTGAAACAGGCCAACAGATTTTAAACTAATTATGGCTAGCCAGGACAGACAGGCAGAAAGAGCCCTTTTTTAAGGAGCAGGCTGTGAGTGTGTGAGCACCCAGGGCCCCAGCCTAGAAGGACCCTGGAGACCCATCAGTCTGTGCTAGGATTGCGCTTGATAATAGAGATGATCCTGTATTATGCAGTCCTGTACAGACGATCCAATCCCACATCTCAGATGGGAAACCTTTTGAGGGAAACAAGATTTTTGTGGCAACAAGATCCTCAGCACCCCAGGCTGCTGCACATCCAGAAAACAACTGGTGTTTGCTTGCAGATAAGTTGGATGTGGGCTGTAAATCTGATGTACTGGACTGCATCTGCAGGGAGGCTGTATCTCTCGCAGGCAGCATGCCTGCCCAGACCCTGCTCCACAGGCAAGGGAGAGTCATTCCCTCATGTAGTATGTATTTATCCAGGATCACTGAGGCCCACAGTCCACACTGTCCTTCAACATTCAGGTTCTGGCTCTGCCATAGACAGAGGGATGGCAAAATTATGTCATTTCTTTGTGAGCCCATGCTTTAAATGGTGCAGGCACTGGGAGGGATCTTGTTTTCAGATGGATGAGGGAGCAGACATCAGCAAAGCAGGAAAAACCCAGCCTAAACTGCAAATGAATATTCCTCTTTTTTTGTTGTAAAATGGAGTGAATTTAGAACCAGACAATTTAAAAATGAATGCAATGCAACTCTTCCACATTCAGTAAGACTGAGACATAAGCCTGACCCTGTTTTTCAGCATCACCCTGTCCTCTGGCACTCCCTCTATTGAGTTAAGGACATGCTTAAGAAAAGATGCACGTTTCTGCCTTGGTGAATTTAATGGTGCTGAAGTCCATCCCACTGCAGGACAGCAGTTAAGTACCTGCTTAACTTTCAGAAAGTCCCTATGTACCTGCTGTAATCCACTTCTGAAGCAGATAATCATCTCAAGTACAAAGATATCTCCCTAGAAATGAACGTGCCTTGAACTGTTCAATCCATTACAAGTATTGAGGATATATAATTCTTATGTAGTTAATGGGCTAATACACTACTATTTAAAAATTTATTAATAGCTGTTGAATAAAAATATAACTAATACTTACCTGCAATTAAAATCTGTCTTGATTAGGTACTGCTGGAGAAACTTCTGTAATAAAATATGTACACTGCCAAAACTTGAACAATCCTGTAGTCTGTTATCCCTCTTCCAAAGACCAGCAAAACAATGCAAAACCCCTCCAGTGGGCTCATTCAATTATGAAATACTGTGGAGGAGGTGCAGGAGGAAGAGAAAAAGACATCCTTTCTAACCCTTGTAGTTATTTGGCCTGGAGATGAAACCTCAAGTCCCTGACTTGGATTTCATGCTTGTTTAAATAGTAATCCCTTTTAAGTCCTAGAAACTGTGCAACCCACATAATGCTCATAATCCCAAACCAACACAACATTTTTCAGACTTCTCACCTTAGCCTGTCCCTTTTAGTGACTGTTGCTTTCTTTCTTTTTAGGATCTTGCCTTGCCTCCCAAATGAACAGCCACATTCCCTCTCCCATAAAATATATGGCAAAGTCATTAACTTCTGGAGTCAGTGACTGAATGGGCCCTTGCTTCTGTGGGGTGAGCCTCACAATGAGCTGATGAACAAAGCTTTTCCATTTATGTGCTAAAGTCAAAGAATAGGGTATTCAGCTGACCTAATTACCTGTCCAAATAGGGCAGACCAAGTAGAAGAAAAAGACCATGGGTCAGATCTGGATCTGTGTTACACTGCTGAAAACTTCAGCGTAATCAGTGGCTTCATATTTAAATTTGACTCTGTGTCCATTTAGTGCATTAGTCCTAGTCTCAGAATCTGTAATGAGCAACCTGCAATTAACTCACTGTTTGTACCCTTCTGATTCATCATAACACTCCACATTATTGTTAATGCAAATGGTTACCATGAAATATTTCTTCATTAGTTCTGACTGGTTGACTTTTCAGTTTTTCTCTTTCCCACTAGAAAAAATAATTACCCAGGAATAATACAATTAAGAATGTTTTAAATCAGTTCCATTAACTTGCTTTGTCTAATCAGTCGTGTGTCCCTCAGTCTCCTTTAAGTTTTATCAGAGGAGCTTCTTCTGCACCGGTGCCTCTTCAAGGACTGTTATGTGAGCTGACTGTCCTCCCCTGGTGACTGCACGGCGCGGTATCCGTGGGGGCAGTGCCATGTAAGGCCTTGACCCTTAATTGGGATGAGTGAATTAGCTGGACAGCGCTTGCTTCTGAATTGCAGCCAACACTATCAGACAACCCCAACCTGAGCTACATCCTCCCCTTGTAATGCTTCCATCTGGCATCATCAGGCAATGCTGCTTTGCAAAATGCCACATTATCACAAACCCTGTGCGCGATGGGCAGGAGCAGCCAGTTGGAAAGACAAAGGATTGTCCTCCTCCTTCACCTTCCTTGTGTACGGCCTGCCAGGGCACAGAGATGGATTTCACTGGAGGTGGGGGCAGTTCTGTTACTGCGTTGGGCACAAAGCCCTGACAGAACTTTTCTAGAACAGTATTGTAAATTCAAATTAAGATGATAGCATGAAATCATTGTATTGCAGCATCTATTTCAGAGTGCAGGCTCCAGCTAACTTTAACTTGTTTAGTTTTGATTTAATGGCTTTCCTTCCCTCTCTTCTTCTTTTGCCTCTTCCCTTTCCCCATCCCTCTCCTCCCTTTCTCTTATATTTTCTTTTTATTCCCCTATAAGGCAAACCAAGTGTTCAGTACATCTGTATGGGTAACTAAATTATTAGAGACTGATCAAAAACATAAAGCCTTTTACTTAATGGCCATGGGTTCAAGTGCAGACTACACAAAAGTCAGAAAATTGTGGTAGCCTTTGTGTGTTGTATTTGGCCATTAGTTTTTTTCATCAGTGAAGATTTAGATGGTGAAATCTATTGGGCAAGGTACCTTCTCAGTCACTCTGAGGATGAAGGGTGCTGGCAGGACCACTTAGAACAGCACAACCATCTTCTGTAGGGTCATGGAAATCTTCAGTCTCTAGGACAAAATCCACTTGTCGTCTTCTCAGTGATCCTGGCCAAGTCTGGCTTCTCACCAGTCTGAAAGAAAAAGGTCTAAAGGAAAGGCATGACTCATTCTCTGTGATTTGGGAGTGTGATGTGTGAGAGGACAAAAGCAGGAATGAGATTTGTTGGATGCCACATCATGCCACCATGTGGGCACATTTGCTCTGGAGAGCATTCAGTAATTTTCAGACTAGTTCTAGGGTGGCAGGCATGGAGTAGGAAGTATTGTCTTCATACGTAGGCAAAGTCATTTTGTCGTTGCTTTTCTGGGCTCTTAGGTTTTAAAATTGGGTATTATTTGAATACCAAGAAAACTAATGTGATTTCCAGGAATTGAAGCTCTGTTACAGAGTTGCAGAAGCACAGAATAGGTAATGTTGGAAGAGAACACCTGGGGTCATCTAGTCCAACTTCCCTGCTCAAGCAGGATCTCCTCAGGCAGCCTCCTGTCTCTTACCTCTACAATTTCTAAGTAGGGCAAAATCCTAGTTCAGATAATATCTGGAAAAAACTATAGAAGGGTTGTGTTTTGAACCTGTGCTGTGCCTTGAAAGTTTAGGGGCAAGGCTTTTTCTCAAAAAACTGAGCTAAAGCAAAGCTGCTTCACATTTAAGTTATTATTGGTTTATTTCCTCGTACTTTAGTTCTATCACTCCTCTTATAAGTTAAGACAGACCTCTCTTGCTAGGAGAATGGGGGACTGAAAAGTCAGCCATGGCTTCCCAAACATCTCCCCAAAACAACATAGCAGCTTGATAGAAGGCTTCACAGGAGGGAGATGTAAGAATCAATTATGTGACTAAAATGAAATGATTTAAGGCTTTACTTCTGAGAAAAATGTCCGAAAGTGTAATCTTTCCCCATCACAGCAGTAGACAGGATATTTTTAATGACAATGACATATTAGGATGAGAAACTTGTAACTGGAGGCTTGCTGCAGCCGAGCTAAAAATGTAGTTACTTAAGCAATTGCCAAGGGAGAGAAAACTAGAAGTAAGCAGCAACACTTTCAGCCAAGGCAAATTAGCCCTCATGGTACCTCAACATGAAAATACCTCCTCTGCCTCAGTGCTGTTGTGGTCTGGTGCAGAGGCAAAGACAGATGCAACAGAGGTAAATCCTTAATTATGGATGACATGGGAGATGGCCAAAACAGCTGGGTGTGATGAAACAACCAGCATTAATGCTTGGGCTTTTCTCTCATAATGCTTTGTCTTTCTTTTCAAACCATCTTTAGTTTTTAATTCCAGAAAGAGCTCTTAACACCAAAGTGTTCTGCTGTGCCTCATGGTAAACTTTATTGGAGAAGACCAGCTGAGCTGAACAAAGATCAGCCTGCTGCTATGGTCACTTGGCTCTCTTTAATTATATCCAGTGTTTTACTGTTTCCTGCCTTAATTTTTGTCTTTAGTAGCTTTAAGCTGATTAATTTCTAGCTCAAGACTTGATCTTTTCCATCTTCTCTTTGGCTCTCTCTTTTTCTTTTCTCTTCTCTTTGCTTCAGGGCTGACTAGTTTGATCTTTTAACGTTTTCTTTAACACTTCATTCCTGAAGGCAGGTTTTCCATGTACTGGGATGCAGTGCAGGCTGGGGATGGTGGTTTCACAGTGTTCACCACTGTCTGCTTCCTATCCCCAAGTCCTCCATCACTGCTGCTCCCCATTCCGCATGCCTGCAGGCTGTGCTCAGTGTCCTACTATTTTCTTTTGCCATCCTGTGGCAGCTGGTCCCAGCTTCCCCAGTGGAAGGGCTCAAAAGCAGCCCTCCTGCCACCTGCCACCATGGAGGAGACTGGCTTTCCTCTAGGAAGCCTTGGCACTGCACAAAGCTCCCTGAAAGCAGCCTCCCAACCTCAGCCTTGCTCATTTGTTATTGGAGGCAGTACATCCATGTTTGGGGAAGGGAAGAGGGAGAGGGATACAAGACCCATTAACCCCAATGCCTATGAAAAAATGACTTCTGGTCCTTTAATTTTTTTGTTTAAATTGTTTTTTTCCGTAGCAATGTTAATGGTTTGGGTTTTTTCTCACCACTCCTGCAGAGACAATCCCCTCTCCCATTTTGTCTCTGTGGGATCTGTTCCTCCTTGCTGTCACAGCTTTTTCATTTTGGCTTTCAGCCCAGTTTCTCCACAAAAGGCACCTGTAAAAGATTTTTTTTTTTTTAATTACTTTAACTTTCTTTAACCTGCCTGTTTGGGTTTTTTTCTCTGTTCACTCTCTGATTTAGAACTTTTCTTAATACAACCACTCTCTTAACATGTTTTCACTCTTTGGTTATCTTTTATTCTTGTAGCAGGCAGAAAACAGCCTGCAGCTTAGATTGAGATGCATCTCCTCTCCTTCCAGGCACGCGATTTATGTAGTTTGAGGACCTCCTCAGCCATGCTACATACAGAAGATAGGATCTTAGAGAAATAGAGCAGCTTTGCTGGCAGTAATGGTTCTGTTAATAACCTGAAAATGACACAGAAACAAAAGGTAGATTTCAGAGCGAGACTCCCTGCTGCTCTGCACTTCTGTATAGCACATGATATCAGAAATAAAACCAGTTTTGAGTGCTTTCTCTTTACAGTAACTTTGTAGTGATTTATATGGCTGCCCAAAACTGAGGGCACTGGGAAGTCAGGCAAGACCCCTTTTAGCACTGCTGTGAGGAGGAGGAGGTGCACCTGCTTACAGCTCCTCTCTTTAACCTCTGCACTTTCATAGACTTCCCCCTTGAACCTCCAGGAATCTCTGCTGGCCCCATCTTTTCCAATCCCTGTGAATGTGCTACTGCTGCCCTTGGTATTTTCAACACCCTTCCCTATATTCTCCTGTCAAGTGGTCATAGATGGGCTCGCTAATTTCCGTGATGCAATGAGCATCTGAAGGGAAAATTGTCTGTTCTTAGTGCAAAAATAATTAGCCTCTTAATTGTATCTCTCGTTTAGGGGAAAAGGCTGCCTACTCCTGCTTTTTTTTTCTGTTTCACACTTTCTTTTTTTCCCTTTTTAGGAGTGCCCTTTATTATGAGAGTGACTTGTATCAGCAATGTAATTCCTCCAGCGAACTCACTCTGCTAATTTCAAGAGTCTGTTGGTGCTGTTTTATTCTTGTCATGTCGGATGCAGTAATCCAGTTTGCATTCACGATTAGATTAGGAAAGACATGAAATACCTGCATTTGCAAAATTAGTGTGGATATTTACCAGTTGGCAGCTTGTTCTCTTACTTCCTCCCCACCTCACTGCTGGAAGCCTTTAATCCACTACTCAGATGTGTAAGTTAATGCCTTGCTGTGAATCAAGAAAATGTCTTTCTGCATTGTTAATTTCTGTGACATGATCTCACCTCATGTTGTCTTCATAGGCACATGCCATGGCATAACCTGATGAGATGTAACCTGTACTCTAACAGGCAGCAGGTAGTCAGTACGCTGACGATGCCTCCCAGCAGCCTGTCTTAAGAGAGCTTTGTAAGAGGGAAAATAAAAAGGAAAAAAAGACAGGTTGGCTCACCTAGCTCCTATGGAGAGGTACACAAAACCAATGCTATATGGTGAGATATGGCTCATTAAGAGCCTGATACTCTCCATGGAAAATAATTGTCAGGGACTACTTTTATTCTGTTCTCCATTTTTGCTTGTTCCCAGGACCTGCAGGGCAGTGAACAGATATGGAGTGCAGAGAAACATCTGAGCCTACAGCAGCCCAGAGCCTTTTTCCAGCCCAGTGTTAACTGGGTGCTGGAGACAATGATTTGCAGGCTCAGAGGGCCCATCAAGCCAGCACTCAGACCCCACCCAGGTTTAAATTGACCCTTTTCCCTTTTCACATAAACACGGCTCCCTGAACTTTGTTGCCTCTGTGTCATCCCTCCACTGAAACCTTAAAGTTCATCTGAGTGCACAAGTATGATCATTTTACAATTAAAATGTTGGTAGCTTTCAACTTTCCAGGCTTTTGTGGGAACATTCACAATAGAAATGAGTGTGCCTGGCCATTAAACTTCACTATATAATGGGAGCTAATTCCTGCAGTTTCATGGCTTGCTCTTGGTTCCCCCACACATGATCTCTCATTGCTCCAACCCCTAAAACTCTCCTAGCTCAAACTCAGATCTCCTTCAGAATGCTTCTCCCTGGATAGACAAGAGTCCCAAAGCAAGAGCAAAGACTGGCATGCTTCACATCCAGAGCTCAGCTTGCGTCACATCCAAACCTTGGTTTTGTTGGTAGTCAGCAAAGGATGAATAGATGGGCCACGCATCATTAGCCAAGGGCTGCTGTTTGTTCTTCAGTACTAGCCAGGAACATGTATTTCTAAGGCAATAAGTCCCTTGGAGAAGACACTGCTGGTTACTCTTTCGTGTTTAATCTGCTGGGATGCTAGTCGGAGCCCCTTGGTGTATTACTGCAATGTCACCTCAGAGTTACAAACCTGTGTGCTGTTCTGCCAAGGAAATGTTTTTCCAAATATGCTGAAAGCTGCCAACTAGCTGTTTGTGCAGCTTAGTAAATTCTAGGTAATTTTCTTAGGAAAGTGGAAAGAGAGTAGGGGAAAACAATAATGAAAAGTAATTTACAATTTCCCAGAAATTACCCAGAATCATCCCTTGGGAAGAGCATCAGTGGAGGCATCAGGGGATGCTCCTCCTGCCTACAAAGCTGTTCACATACCATCACTACCCCGTGATGTTTCCACCCTTTGCCCCAGCCTCTGCAGTCTCTCTCTGCTCACTCTTTCCGTTCATCCCTCAGTCACATCTCTCCCTGCAGGCAGGCTGCACTTTCCCAAGGATCAGGCTGCTCCTCTCTGACTGCTAGGAGCTGCCTCTCTAACATCTTGCCCCTGCTGCCATCCCAAGAGCAGCCAGCCAGAGAGATGTGCTTCCAGCCTGCTAGTGGCTGGATGGGCACAGGAGTGGGCAGGCAGACTGCCAGATCATCTCAGGGGAGCATCAGGAAAGAACAGCCTTTCCTGGGGGCAGGCTTTTCCCAGCCGAGGATCCATCCGGCCAGATCAAGGCAGTTGGCCAGTATTTCCCAAGGCAAAAGCTGCAGTGCCTTGAGCAGCCAGGAAGTCAGACACTAAAATGTCAGCATCTGCGTCTCCTCCCTGGTGCATGACAGCACGGAGAACAGAAAGGCCATTTTCCTCCCCATGGTGGCCTTGCCAGGGAATGAGAGCCAGGTGGGAGCTGGTGTAAGGTATGGAGATGAGGGCTGCAGCACTCAGGCCCCCACAAGTCACCTCTGTCTCAAAGGGTGTGGGCTTAGCCCTGATTTGGGAGGAGCAGGGTGCTGGTGGGGTGAGCCTGTGCACCCAGGGCTGTCTTCGGTCAAAGGGAGCAAAGCAGCGAGGCTGCAGCTGCCTTCAGCATGGGCAGTGCTCTCTCCCCATATACATCCCACCAACAGGGCACACTGTTTGCCTCTGGGCTTCCAAAAGTGCTCTGTGTCCCCCCACAAGCTCATCCTCATGTGAGCTACCACTCCACTATTGCCAAGTCTTCCTGGAATGAAAAGATTTGGAAGACAAAGGAATGCAGCCAAAGCTGTGGCTAAGCAAAGAGTGTGAGGGAGTGACGAAGTTTAAGCAAAACCAAAAATAAAAGCCTTTCTCAATTTTCATACAACTGTGTTGACATATGAAAGCTAAGCGACAGTTTATTTAAAGCAACTCTGTTACCTATTAAATTGCAAAAGACCAAGTCCTTTGGTATTCATGAAGAAGAATTCATTAATTCCATAACAGTTAACTTTAAAAATGCAGCAATATGCTGAATGCTGATTACTGAGCTGTGTAAAAAAGGGCAAAATAATAAAAAAAAAAATCAGACCAGTATTTTATTTTGTTGTTTTCATTTCAGGTTGAACTGAAAATGGTTCAGCACTACTTCAGCAGCTGCAGTGCTAACCACTGTAACCCTAAACTGGTCTCACAAATGGCATTTCTCCGGGTCCAAAGCCCCCATCTCTTGCTGCAGCTTGCCCACAGCACTGCAAAAGTGCACACTTGGCTGTCAAGAAAGGCTTGCAAGAGCTAAGGATAGGAAAAAAAAAAAGAGGTAGGAGTGGGAGCACCAGGCACAAAGTTAAAATATGCATTTGTAATGTATCAGTGGTGGTGTGCTGGATTATTCACGCTTCTGCTCCACAACTTGAAATTGAGGGTGGTAAAAACAAGATGTTCAAAACCCATCTAGATGATTTCTCAGGGGGTGCTGTATAAATGCGATAACCATCACCAGTGAGAATAAAGCAAACAGCAGGAAAAAAAGTAAGCAGCCTGGTCTTTGGTGAATTCACTCTGAGTCTTATATGTCAGGAACCATTGTACTTATCATCTGAAATCCAACTCCCAGCCCTATCCTGGCTCTCCATCAGCCCTCGGTCTGCAGTGAGCAAACTTCTTCTGAAGGATTGTCGGTTTGTAGCCAGCACAGGCAACGCGTCTCTGTCAGGAACAGTAATGCATGTCGACAAGTGCACATTAATTTTAGATTATTCATCCTGACAAGGCTGTTGATTTGGAGGTTTGCTGCAACTGTTGGTTTAAACAGGCACAGAAGGAAGCTGGAGGCATGAACAAAACCCAAAAGGGGACTTCTGGGAGGGGAGCTAATATCCTAATGAAAAGTCTTCCTAAATTTGTCTAGAGCTCAGCTTTGAGCTTGGAAAGTTAAAGTGAAATAGAGATGTATTTCAAGGCCTAGCAGCACAGGAGAGGTAACCATGGCAATTTAACCTATTCAGTCTGAGATAGGAAGAAGCGGGATCAAGTTCTTTCACTCCATTTATGCAGAAAATGTTTCACGTGTGACAAAGGATGAAGGAAAGGTTGTCAGCAAATGAATGAAGGAAATTAAAGAAAGTCATGCAGAAGGAGGCGGTCTTGCGCTCCAGAGCTGCTGGGGAGGTGTCCAACAGAGCCAGTCCTCACAGCTGGGGCTGACAAAAATGCTTCATTAGATTTTACCGCCAGTAAGGTTAATGATAACCCCCACCCCACCCTTGAAAGAATAAAGGATATTGCTTTACATCACCAAGATGAGCTCTGTTTGGGGCTTCTCTCACAGAAGCATATGGAGAGTTATGGTTCACCAGGGTGTGGTTCAGGAGGTCCTTTTTCTCAGAAAGAAACAGTAGAGTCCTCTGGAACAGTTTTCTTTAGCATGTGCAAAGCACCTGCATCTGCTCTCTGTGGTGCAAAGCAGGTCTCGCTGCCCTCCGGACTTCCTGTGCTCCTGTGCACCCAGGGCCATGCAGCCTTTCCGTGAGTTGCTCTTGTGTCAAGTGATGCAAATGCATTCATAAGAGTTTGGAAACAACCACATGGATCATCCATTTTCATGGATCACAGGTCATTTAAACAAAAAAAGACTAAAAAGCAGTTGATAAAATTATTGAGTTCCTGTTCCCACTCCTTAATATTTATCTCTCTGTGACCCTAAACCAAATAAAAATGAGTAAACTCCAGTCAGCCTAATCTGTAACATGTCACAGAGTAAAATGGTGTCATTTTCATGACCAAGAGGAGAATCTATAGAAGTGAAGTTGAAGTGTAGTGAAAAACACTGTATATTCAGGTTCTAACATTTATTATTTAAAATATTCAGACAAATACCTAAAATACAGATAGGAGTGACAGGATGGGTGTGTCTTGCTCTCACAGTGAGGAATTCCACAGTTGCGGGCAGGAAGCTGATTCTATATCTCCTTCCATCAAACATCATTGTTTTCTTTTCTCTGAAGACTACAGTTTGATGTGCATTGCACAAATACAGCTACACTTCCTTCGCATTATCTTTTGATAATCACAGCCTAATGGTCTTCGAATTCACATTGTCAGACAATAGCTCCTGTCACACATAAACTTTTCAATTATTAAAATAAAACTCGGGTAAAAAATAACATCTTTGAGATTTCCACACAGAGAGCACAAAGAACAAAAATTGCCATCATCTCTGAAACTTCAACAGCAAGCACACTCCATTCCAGAGATCCTTCTTCTCAAGGGATGATTTAGCCCACAGACTGCTAGTATTGGCAGCAATAATTATCTTGGTGAATATGGACCTGAGCATTCCAGATATGCAAGGCTCCAGACCCTTGATTCACTCATCTTTACAAAAATTCTGCCTTCTTCTACCTAGGGCAAGGAGAGACGTTGTGGTGGTGTATGACAAGCAGGTCTCAAGAGCCCTGGTGAGCACCAAAACTTGCCACATTGAGGGTTTAGTGCTGTTAGCTCATGGTTACAGGGTGTTTTCCAGAGACTGTGTTGCTGCCTGTTGAGCATACTCCTCACCCAGAACACCTGTTTAAACTCTGCTCCTCTCTGCGGTAGAAACAGCACTGAGCAGTGACATGGAGAAAGAGGCAGTTTCAGAGGTGAAATGGTTAAGCAATAGTCATCTCCCTCTGGCTGTGGAATTAACATTGGAGGCAGAATGTAAAGAGCAGCATGCAGAGCAAGGTGAGTGCAGCTTTCCCAACCGAGGATGAGCAGCCCAAGTGAGTAATCGACTAAACAGCATGAAATCTGGCAATATTCAGTCATCTGAATTCAGGTGAAAAATGTCAGCTGAGCTACTGAACCTGCTGCTGCTTCTAGCAGCAGTGCTAAGCTGGCAGGCCGTAAGACACGTTCCCTCATGCCAGTTTTACCAGCCTCCTGCAGCTGGATGGGGCCAAGGCAGTGGGCCCTGATTTAGCCTGACTTCTTAACTAAAGAAATTGCTTATGGTAGCATGTAAGTTGGGGTTTTTTTGCCTGATCACATTTTCCCCACTGCCTTAATTTTCCTTTCACCTGCGGAACTTTCTACTCTACTGTTGCTTCCCTTTTCTCCTCCTTCCCATATGCCCCAGAGTGCATCCTGCGCACACAGGTATAGCCAAAGGAGGACCAAGACCATGCCATGACTTGTAGTTTATTCTTTACTTGGAAAGCAGGGTGCAAGGCACAGGCAATTTCCCCTCAGCCTGCAGCAGGCTGCGGAGAGGTGGATGTGGTGAGTTTGATTACATGAAGAAAGCCACATTTTGAGTCCCAATCAATTACAGTTAACCCATATCAAAACATTAAGGCTTGTGAGTACAGTGGCACTGCTGGGGTTTGTGGGCCCTTCCTTCACTCTCTTGGGAAGTTAAAAAAACAAAGTAGAGCTGCAAATGGAAGAGGATTTTGTAGGGTGGCCCTTGAAATCAGGTAAACTGAGTAAAATCTGAGTAAGAAACTCTTCACCCATCATCACTCAGTGCTCTCAAATGCCTTACTCACTCTTTTACATACCAAGGCTTAGTGGATTTTTCTTTTTCTTTTAACTGTAACTGTTTCTCTAAGATTAAATAACAAACTGTAGGATTTTCTAATATTTGAATGTGATGTAATTTTAGTGGTCATCCTTAATCTTTTTTCCCTAGCACAGCTTTTTCTCTCATCAGCTTAGTATTTAAAATGGATTCATTTTTAATGCCTTAATATGCAAACACATTTATGTCAAAATTGATTCAATATTTAAACTTGTTCAGTTTCAAATACATTTTATGCTTCAGCTGTTTCAACTAGTAGATTATTTCAAACGTGGAATTGATTCCAAAATTAAGCAGGTTTAAATGTTCAGTCAATTTATTTTAAACTGTGTGTGTGTTTTAGAGACCTATATTGAGAAATGCTAATTTTTTTTTTTTACTGGTGCTTTCGCAGTTTTCAGTGTGTCAGCAGTTTAAAAGTAAGTCTCTGCACATACAACTGCTCCTTACAGTTTAACCAAGTCTTCTCTAACTAAGAAAATGGCAAATTATTAGCCTGTGCTGAATATAGTATATAAAACCAGCCAACCTCAGAAACATAATTTTGTCTGTCTTCAAAAATGATAGGTGAAAATTAGGGTGAAAATCTATCTATCTGGCTGGCTGTATATTTAAATGTATAAAATAATGCTTTTCCAAAATATGTCATTTCCAGACATAACTGTGAATCTAGGCTGTATCTGTAGAACAGCTTGGCTGGGCAGAAATGGGATGTGGCAGTGTGTTAGCTAAAAGGGAAGGAGGTCTGTAACTGCTGCCCACTAAGAGGATCCCAGCAATCTCAGTCAATTCTCTCCTCCATGTGAAAGCCTGCATTCTCTGAACCCTGAAAAAGGGTACTGGATATTTCAGGCAGCAGCATATTTGCTCTGCATCCCAACATTGTTGCTCCACTGTGTGAAACAGACAAATACCATTTTGAGTGGAAATTGAAAGCAGGTTCTCATATTCTCAGGTGAGTATCCTAACTGCAGAGGTATAAAGTCCCTCTCCTTTCTTTTTTATTCTCATGGACGCTTAATTATTTATGTGAAGTGGCATAAAATAAGCATGAGAGATTAAAAGCAATGTGTAACCAAATTTCTTATGACCCTCTAGCTTTGGAAGCCCAATCTGAGATGCCTCTTCTTTCCCTGTTTCAAAGGAGAGATTTGAAGGCCATTTTCCTACTTCTTCAAGTACATGTAGAATGCTCCAAAGTTTACTTTTAAAGCTTTAATTTTTATTGATTACTTTTCTTTTTCCTCCAAAAAGTTCACAAAGCACTGAAATCTCTCTTCAGTGAAAGTGAAAAGAATGGGAGGAGGAAGGGTGAAATGGGGATGTTTTGATTAATTTTTGTCCATTTCAGTGGTGAGGAGCAGGAAAACAAACATGGCTTGAAGTAGTTCTCTTTTGTTTTGTTTTGGCTGTTGAAGAAACCCACTCAGGAAGACTTAATATTTTGTAGCTGCTTTTTTATATCACAGTAGAACAAACCCCCCAGTTTTTCAGCTAGCATGACCTTCTTTGTAGTCTTAGAGAAAATGTACTGAATGGTTGCAAACAGCTTTGCAATTGGATGCACAGGTAATGTGTTTTTGTGGTATATAGGGAAAGCCTTTGGTTTCATTGTTTAGATAGAGCCAGAAGTGCTCTGCTTCTGTTATTACTGATCTGATATTTTTAATGAATATTAAAAGAAAAAAGGTTAAGTTTTTGTCAGACAACTGCTTGCAGTGTTGTTGATGCTTTGTAGTAGAACGTCTCCTTGCACCCGTTATTTCCTGTCCTTCAGAGAGTGCTAATTTTGCATATGCTGTTAATACATTGCAATCCAAAGAAAAAAAGTTCAGGTAAATTTCTTCTCAGGTTGGTTATAATGTGTGAAAATAGACATTAGTTAGTTTGGGCTATTTTCAAGATTCCTGTAATTTAAAAATTGTTTTGTTCTTCAAAATGAAACATTGTGTAACATTAGTTAATTATGTAGATGAGCTTTTTTGTTGTTCTCTTCAAATTAAAATTTCTAAGTTGTAAACATGAGTGTTGGCTAGAGCACACATATTAGCTGCTTTCATTTCAGAACCATTAAATGCACACAGAAGTATTATCACTTCACATTAGGAACTGATTGGCTATATATACCTGTAAACATCATCTGTGAAAAACAAGTGGGTTTAATATCTGCATAAGCTCAAGTTTACAATATCTGACAGATTTTATTTAAAGTTGTACTTTAACAAAACTGTAGCTAACAGAAGATGATTGCATGGGTTTATTGAGAGTTTAGGCAGTTTCAGAAGACACTACACAGACACAGATCCACATACTCCTATGGAATATGTAATTTACTATGTCATATTTGCGTAATTATTTCTATCAGTTTGCAAATTATGGTCAGTTTAGTACTGCTGACTGGGTTTTGTCCTATGAGGGACAGCAGCTGTATGCCAGTGAAAATACTCAGGTGCTCAGCAATAGGAGAATCAGGTCTGAGAGTGAGAAATGCAGCCAGTCAGCATCTGAGCAGATGATAAAAGCAGCCTGAGGTTGCATCTATCCTAGTTAATTAAACATGCCCAGGGCTGCTGTCTGACACTGAGACCAGTAGGCATGAAACGTTCTGTGAGACTGGGGACTATTCTGACAGTCTTGAAAGACAGATTACCACCATGCACTGCCCAGGCACCATTATTTAATTTACTAAAGGTTAAGATGGCCTAACAGCTCAAATCCAGAGCTAACTTTATCAGGGCATACTCAAAGCTCCAATATTAGCACAGGCTGCATGTTTTCAGAAGCAGTACAAAGTCTCTGGATTAGTAGCTGCTATTCCCATGCAGCTCCCTTCCCAGTGGATGCAGCAGTGCAGCACCGTATGCATCTGTTCTGTGCCCAGAGCTCCTGCACTGAACCATCCTGCACCCAGCTTGGCACATTATCACACAGGAGCAGCTCAGATCATCCAGGGTGTAGGCATGGCCTTTTTTTAAGTTTCCTGTGTTGAAGGTGATGGGGAGTTGGTTTTACAGCATCAAAGGCAGGCCTCCCAGGTGAAGCCAGAAAAGCAAGAGAAGTGTGGTCCAGGAATGAGCCAATAGGCTGGACTTCTACAGACATGACCACCATCCCTCTGGAAGAACAGGCAGCCACTGGAAGCTCTGCCTGGGAGCTGTGAGGAGGAGTAGCCTTGGTGTCATGTCCAAAGCCTGCTTTGCAGGACAGAAGGATAGTGATACTCAGTCAACCAGTGGGAAAACACAACTTAGATGCAATCTGAAGGGAGATGGGGAAAATTATCTAGGCGTGAGCACGGGGATAAATCTGGCTTGGAAATAGCCTCTGTGCTTCCTGGGACACAGAGTGGCATGAAGGGAAGAACAGCTGAATTCTGTGTTGGTTTCAATGGGTTTAGGGGTGTTAACACAACCTTGTCGCGTCAGAGCATTAGACAGTTCAATACGTTTATGGTTTTGACAGAGAAAACTCAATCTGCTTAATACCATGGTAAACAACTAGCTTAAAAATCTATCATCCTTTATTAAATATGCAGAATAAGAAAAGAAGAAGATTAATGCCTCTGACATATAAACACTGAAGTAACTTCTTTTTTAGCAATATGCCATATTTCCTTAGATTTTAGCTGTAGAGAAACCATTTGGCAACCATTTGACTGATATTAGAGGTTATAGTAATTGCTCTTGTTAAAGAAGAAAAATGTCATTTGAGCTGGGTTGCAGCTGGTTTGTCACATCTTGGTTCCCTGAAGGACAAAATGTGCACCAAATAAGGAGCAAAGAGCATCAAAGAGAGAAAAATTAGGCTTTGGACTCTGAGACTGGCTCTTACTTGCATGAGTGCTTCTAGAGAACAGCAGGCACCACATCTAGTCTTCTTAGCCCATTCAGTCTTTGTATTGGTGTTGGGCTGACTTGCTGGTAGCTCCCTTTTTGATGGTATGCTCAATGTAGCAACAAAAGCTGCCACCTTAGTCAAGCAGATCAGATTCGCACAAAAAAGACAGACACATCAAAAAGCACACAAATGTATATAAGAACATCCAAATCACACACAAAGAAAAAAATAGTGTAGGAAAAGAAAAAAATCGTATAGAAAAGGGACAAATAAGGATAGAGATAGAAAATGGCATAAAAAGAAATGAAAGAACTAGGCATTCATTCATTGCACAATAGATCTTGGCCAGAAGTAGTTCTGAAACAAAATACCTGCTGATGTCCTCCAAATCCCCCTGATGGTTGCTTGGTTCATTCTTATAATTTTCCAGGAACAGGGAAAGTCCCACAGTGTTAGGGTGCATTGTCTGATCAGAGGAGGTGTCCCCATCACACACACCACTATCTGCTTATTTGTATTATACTCACTATACTTTCTTCTAATCAGCTTTCCAAAAAGAGCTCTCCCAATGGAAATGGTAGGTGGAGTAGCATGTCCACTCTTTATTTTGCTAGCTTATTTCTCAGCACTTTGGTTCCATACCCTCGATCTCTCAAGGTCTCATGTTCTTGTGCCTGCTGCTCAGACTTCAGCAGACTTGCTGGCCTTACCAGTAGGACACCTTGTGTTCTCCATGACTTTTGCTGACTCTTACGATAAATGTTGTGCAACAGGCTGACTTGAATTCATGTTACCTTAGGGAGGGGGAAAAAAGTAGTTTCTGGTTCTATTACTGTATAAAACACCATAAAGTAAAGAAAAACAGCCCTATGAGATCTGAATATTCAGAAGTTGCAGTCCAGCATGGACACAGTCATAATAGGTCTATAGAGGCTTAGAAGGAGCAGCCAGTGATACATGAGTCTATTCTAAACTGTAGTTTGATGCATGAATTATCAAATAAATAAAATTAATACTTGTATACTTCTAGTACTCGAAAGCTGGGAGCTCTGAGTCCATCTGCTCTCTTTATGGATTATCTGCATTAATATAATATCCAAAAGGCATATCAGCTGCAACACTATGCCTGTATTTCTCAAATAAAACTAACATGACCCAGAAGATCTCAAAGAATTAGACTGAGATGAGCATGGGAAAGCTGGCTGTCCTAACTTGTAATATATATTTATGAAATGCACAATGCATTAGGTGACACAGACTGCTGTTTCATTAACTACACATTTTGAAGAGAGATTTTTCTTTGTCTTTTAAATAGATCTTGTAAGAATAGAAAATATCATTACATCAAAGAAAATATTCATATAACCCAGAAGATCTGACATAAGCCCTCAAATGCCAGGCAACCCGTAGGTGATATTAGAATTCTGTGTCTACCTCTAACCATAATGCAAATCAGTAAAAAGTTCGAACAAAATGTCATCTTTTATGCTATAACTCTGTGACAGGAAGACCTGCAGGCAGGCAAAGTGAGTATGCCCAGCTGATCGCTTTTAACAACGGTAACATTGTCATTTTTTAAATGCCCTGATTTGTTACCTCATAAGGCAGGATTTCATACCCCTCAGAGACATAACTATGCTCTAAGGAACCTTGAGATTCACTTTCTCCCTGAAGATGCCCTTATGACATTCTGCCTGAGGGAGCCTTCCTCACCTCCTTGATGTTATCAAGCCCCCTTGTCACTATTACTTCTGCTGATGGGGTCAGTTTTGTACTTCTTACATTGCCAGTCAGCTCTTCTAGCAAGGGTATGGGGCCGGCATTGAGTTTAGGGTGCAGTCGTGTCTTCTCAGCCTCTGTCTGCCTATTAGGAGTCAAGGCTGTACTCGTGCTAGCAATTTGCTTTGGAGCAGAAGTGCAGCATTGAAGCAAAAGTGCAAATTATCATCATGCACCACATAGTGGTTGAGAAATCTACACAGTTCTTAAAAAACAGAGTACAAGGACAAGAAATATAAGAGTCCCATTCATACACAGTGGACAAGCAGAACAGACCACACAGTACTTAGCATATTGGTTTGTATTTCTTTATATTTAATTAAATTAACTTTTAATTTTACTAGAGAATAGTTTTGAATTCAGCTTTTTGCTACTCTTTTAAAATGGAAGAACACATGCCACCTGTAACAGAATTCTAATAAGCTAAATATAGGTTATCAGAATTTTTTCTAACCATCAGATTTTATGGCTTGAGACTTAAGTAATGAAGAAGGATCAATACAGACGAAGAAATCAATATGCCTTGCACGTACTGCTTCCCAAGTTCAGAACAAACTTGCAGAACTGTCTGTAATTCCTCCACTGTAGCCATATATTTTGAAATCTGTGGAAAATCAGCCATGCAAAAACTTTTCTGAAAACAAATATGAACATAAAATCATCCCTCCCTCCCCCCCAAAAAAACCAAAAATATTCATGCATTTTCTTCCCTTGCTTCAGTCAGAAAAAAAGAGATTTGCATATGCTGCTCAGCAGAGTTGATTCAGGGACCACTGATGGAAATTACTACAGACACAAAAAGTCTTCCATATGAAAAGATAGTGAAAATCTTGAACCGCCTTAGCCCGGAGATTAAATAAATAACATGGAGCATGATAGAGGTACACCGAGTAATGAATAATGTAGAGGAGGCAACTTGGGAACTCCTAATTACCTTTTCTTTATAACTCATAACCAACTGCTAAGATGGGATATACTTTTACCCAAAAGCACAGTTAAATATGGAATTCACTGCCACTATCTATCACTGAGGCAAATTGTCTAGTAAAAAATGTTAAAGTGTATGTACATTGAAAATGTCTATAGCTACCCTGGGTCAGCTTAAAAAGACAATGTGTCATCAAGCCATATTCTTCCAAGAGGAAGCTAAATACTAACATGTTTTTGACATCTAGTTTGTTCCACTATTGTGTTACGCAGTTTTTGCACATCCTTTGAAACCTCTATTGCCAACCACTGGCAGAGGTGAGAGCCTGGGACAGAGATGTCAGTGCTCTGTGCTGGCCTAGCAGCATTTGTACGAGGCCGGTCATGCCTGAACACAGGATCAATTACACCTCCAGTTTGGCCTGGTTTTAAACATGGCCAGGAATGGAGGTGCAAGAGCCTCCCCATGCACCCTCCTGCAGTGGCTGATAAGCCTTGTCCTTGCAAGGTCACATTTTGTCCAATCCTCTCTTGCAGGCAGGGAAGCCTCCTGTGTCCGGCATCCACTGTGGGCACGGACAGTGCACTTTGCCTTTCTGCTTCACATCATACTTTTATGTGTGTGATGACTGTTGTGATGTTGCCTCCTTAGTACTTTCTTCTTCAGGCTAATTAACTGCAGACTTTCCTCTGAAGTCATGTTTTCCAGACCTCTGATCTGCCTCAGTGCTTTCCTCTGCCCTCCCTTCCGCTGAGCCACACACTGGTTGAGGCATGGTGCCTAAATCTGAATGCAGCCCCCCATGAAGCCTCTTCAGTGCCAAGTGCAGATGTGTTGCTTTTTTCCTGTTCATACATCCTGCTATGGTTCTTCCTTTTCTTGTATCTGCAGGATATTTTTGAATCTTGTTTGGTGTGCATGATCAATTAAAACCTCTTAGTTTTTTCCCTAGAGCTGCAAGTTGCAAATTATTTCCCCCAAGGCATGTACAGATGATTAACCCAAATAAAGTGTGTACTTTACTTTTCCTCTCTCAAATTATGTTCAGTGTAAAATAAGAAATGGGATACCCATTTTGAATGACTGAATTTTGTAATGTAATGGGAAAGAGCTCTTGTTATTCATTTGTTAAGTGTAATTTAGCTTTCATTATTTCTTACAATAGCAAATCATCTAGTCGTAACATCCCATGCTGAAGACTGAATTCTCTGTGACTGAAAACTGTGTGACAACAAGTATTGAAAACTTTGGTTGTGTGTAGATTTGCAAAACAGAGACCTTTTTGCAGTTTTCACAGAAGACGGCAATAGTCTTGTGGAAATGTGTGATCTAACTAGTTAACTTCCCTCAGGAACTGAGGACTATTGATCTTCTAGGAAAGATAAACTACAGAAATGTATCAAATCATTAAGTCAGTGTTTTGATCCAGATAGGAGCTAAGGTTTTATCACTGATATTGCAGTGATATATATACAACAATAAATGGAAATTCTCAGATACATTAATCTCATTTAGATGCTGACATTAAAAAACAAATATTCAAAATATAATGAAGGAACTGTCAAGAGAATAATTTGGTAATTATTAGTTTAATATCTTGAACTAAAATTTTCAGAAGTTACACTATTCTTTTTTTTTTTTTATAAATTCCAAATTTGATTTTTATTACTGATTTTATATAGAGAATTTTCAAATATTTGTAAAGAAAAGATGCTAAATTGCACCTTTGCCTTCCAAATGACAAAACTGTGTAAGCCATGAGAAGTATGAGAAGCATTTACCTTTCTCAGGTAAATGGGCAAAACTTCTGGTATAGCCATGACTGTATTCACATTAAACTGCCTATGTAAGTAACTCTGGTTTTCCTTTTTTTATGGAAGCTTTTATACTGACATGCTGGCAGGACAGGGGTTCATACAGACTTTTGTAGCCTGTGAAGGTTACAGCTCTCCAACACTGATGAATCACAGAATCTATTCTATTGGAAAAGGCCCCTAAGATCATCAAGTCTGAGTATTAACCCAGCACTGCCAAGTCTGCCACTAAACCCTGTCTCTCAGTGCCACATATGCACATCTTTTAAATACCTCCAGGGATGATCACTCCACCACCTCCCTGGGCAGCCTGCTCCAATCTTTGACAACCCTTTCCATGAAGATATTTTTCCTAATATCCAATCCAAACCTCCCCTGGTGCAGCTTGAGGCCATTTCATCTTGTCCTGTCACTTGTTACCTCTAAGAAGTTGACCCCCATCTGTCTACACCCTCCTTTCAGGCAGTTGTAGGGAGTGATAATGATGCCTTAAGAGGCCTCCTAGAAACAGACTAGACAGGAGTAAAGGATTAAAAGAGGTGTTCATTTGAAAGGCCTTCAAAGGTACCCCTTGGGGAGCCTGAAGCTGTTCTCAAAATGGACCCCAAGATGGACCCCAGGTCACGAGTTCTTCATGCTTTTATAGGTCTGGTACATTTGCATAGCAGGGTTAATTCTCCAATTAAAGCTTCAGTTTTCCCCACAGCTTACTCCCCCTTTAGAGGCTCTTTGGTTTATACTTTTGGCCTAGGACACTCTTGGTGTCCTTGGAAAGCAGGGCCGGAGAGGCTTTGTTATGTCTACCTAGCATGAGAGCAGAAATTAACAGGCTACAAGAAACTTCAGAGTCACACACCAAGCAATACAGAATTTGAAAAATATAAAGGTTAAAACCTAAGGCATCAATAAGGTCTCCCCTGGGCCTCCTTTTCTCCAGGCTAAACACCCCCAGCTCTCTCAGCTACTCCTCATAAAACCCCACTGTACAGGGTACAATAACTGCCTTGGTCCTGCTGGCCCCACTGTTTTTGATACAAGCCAGCATGCCATTGGCCTTCTTGGCCACCTGGGCACACACTGGCTCATGTTCAGTCAGCTGTTGAGAAGTTGAAGAGACAAGCCCAAAGATAACCCACACATGAAACGACACTCAGTACTAATCAGCCTAGCTGGCCTGGTAATTAGCTCCCAGAACCCCTTCAAAAGTCCCAGGTGCACGTCTTTGCCTGCACACCTTTACTTTTTCATCAGATCTGATAATTTTCTGGCTCCAGCCTGAAACAAATTTGAGTAGCTCCTGCTTCCCACCTCCTGCCTCCCACCATGAGTACAGGTGAAGCAGCTGGAGCTGTTTCCTAGCCAAGAAGACAGTAAATAAACCTCTCTTGGTTTGGATTAGTTTATTCTTCCCAGAAGAAAAGTGGAGTGACAAAGAGGAGCACTTTCTGAGCCATTCACTCATTCATCTGCTCTTCCATCAGTACATAAAGCATCCTCAGTGTATGCACATGGCTACTTTCTGTTTAGTTTTTAAATCTGGGGGAATTTTTTTTTGGGTCTCAAAATTTGAGCCCATACTTAGCAGGGTATGTTACTGCTTCCATTCATAGCTAGGGATTGTGCTCAGCAGTGGAGGTGAAGGAGTGTGACTAGAAAAAAATGTTTGTTTTTGCTTTATTCTCAGTTTCTGCTAATCTAGTGGCATTGATCTGCTGCTATTAATAAAAGCAATTGTTTACCTCCCTCATCAGCAGACTCCCAACATCCTTGCAAACACAACAGTGCTGTTTGCTTTATTTTCTATGAAAGCATTTTCCCTCTCCATGTTCCCACTCACGTACAGACAAAGACTATTAACACACTGCAGCTATCTCATCACAGTCAGGACCTTGCAATTTGATTTTACTTAATGGATCTTCAAGCACAGGAAATTGTTATTATTTATTCAAAACTAGTCAAGCCTCTTGTTTTGAATGTAAAGGTTCTTTCAATTCTGCAATTCTTTCTTCATTTATTTAAGGTTTCAGAGAAGAAAAACAAAACAAAAGTAATCTTTACTTTCCATTGCATTTAAAGCAATTTAAACAGTTTGCAAAACAGAAATCCCTGCAAAAACAGTCCTGGCATATTATTTAATCAGACCTTGGGCCTCCACTTAAAATATCTTGATTTGAAGGGCTAGAGAGACCTTCAGAAATAATCCATCCTGTTGACAAGTTGAAGAGACAAGCCCAAAGATAACCCACACATGCAATGACACTCAGTACCAAACAGCCTAGCTGTTAAGCTGTTTAATCTTGGCTGTTTAAGAGTCAGATTCCCCTCTAGGTGGTAAAAAATTGGCATGTGCCAGCACTAAAATATCAACTTCTGGGTACACAGCACAAAGGTCTGTGGTCTCCACTTCTCTGATCTCCAGTTACCCAAGCTGTTGACAAGCTTCAGGTGTATTTATCTTCACAGCCTCCTTAGAAATGGATGATGCCCTTACTCCCATTTTCTGCTTTCGTATAAGGAACGAGCAATGTGAAGCCATGAGCAACGTGAAGACAGTGAATGCATGGCAATGGAAGGGAATGGGCACCATTTGCTCAGAAAGCACTTTCCTTTTTTATTCCCAGAAGCTATAATGGAAAGAACTGGGCAACATACTTCAATTTGCAGTTCCCTTGAAATCCTTCCTGGCCTTGTGTATGAGGAAAGGGCTCATGAACTTGGAGGGAAGATCCTGAGTTATCATTCCAAGAGCCTGATAGTCCTCTGTCAGGGATTCCTTTCTCTAGGAGGAAAGCATCTAGTAAGGCATTCAACAGCCTAAAGACAGGGGGAGGAGGGGGATTTTGTTCCATTTGTATGTAACTTTACTGTGAAAAATTACCACATAAAAAGAGCATCTTCTTGCTCAGGGGGTCTAACAGAACTCTGAGTTTCTTCTGTTACTTTTCACTTTATTTTGTCCTGCAGACTTGATGCAAATAGGCAGACAGGAACTGAGGTTTCTATTCTACCATAAGCATCATCCTCAGAAGTGTTTAGAGAGAGCTATTAGTCACAACCTGACTAATTTCAGTGAGGCCAACAGAACTGCATGAGGTCCAGCAGCAGTGCAGTTTTGCCAATTAGCCATTCATGCTTGGTAGCTGTGCAAAAGGCTTTGCTGGTCCAGGTGTGCATATGGTTTGCAAGGTCTGCAGTCAGGAAACAAACATCCACTTTACTCTCAAGCTGAATGTACATTATGCAGAAAATCACACACGAAATAATAAATATAGACATGCACAATGTGATTTTTGCTGTAGCAGAACTTCCTAGGAGAACACTGTATTTTAACACTCCCAGTTATGCTGTGGGACATAGAGGTCTTGGAGGTCTTCGCATGTAGATGTCTTTTCACTTTTTTTCACTGAATTTAATCATGAAATTGTATCTACTGCAACATACGTTGACTTAATGTTTAATTCATTAGATCCCCAAGGAAATCTGCAGGTTCTACAAAAGCTATGAAAATCTGCCTGTTCTGTGCAGGCACCCCATTGTCAGGCCCACCTCAACACCTCTCCACAGCAAAGATCTTGTGGTTAGAGGAAAACAATATTAGGCCTCAGCTGTGATGTGACTGTTGAGCTGTTTAAAGCTCCTCACTTCTGCAGTTCAGAGTAATATTAAAATATGCAATCCCTGGTAACTGAGACCAGAGCTAAGGGCAGACCTGTAAAGGAAAGGCAACTGGAGAATGGCTGTAATTATGAGTCCCCCTGCTTCCCTGAAACGGGAATGTCCAGTGGTGACACAGGCACTGCAGGATGCACAAAAGGGAGGGAAAAGAGAGCTTTTCTGGCAAAAGTAAACTAATGTATTTCAATCAGAAAGACCCGCCACTTCCAGCCAAAGCTAAGGAGCAGAAGTTTTACTTGGCATCCCCTGTCCTTGCTGTGGGATGTGTGCCAGAATGGTCCCTGGCACCTGCCCGTTGTAGCAACTCAGCCCAGGATGGATGTGGCTGTGCCCACACCTTCACCCCCCTTTGGTCATTCATCTGAGTCCTGGGGCAATCACAGGGCATCCCAAGTACCCAGAGGCCTCTACACCGCTGAATTTGCACACCTGGGTTGTAAGAAAAACAGCCCCCAGGGACCTCACTGAGATGCTGGGGGAAAAGGGACCCAGGCCAACAGAGAGGCAGACAGAGGAAAAAGAGGATCTGTGAGCAAAACAGATCAGAAGGAAAGGAGAAATAAAGACAAAGAAACTGGTCACTGGCTACCCTGTATCTATTTCTCATTTTGCCAATGCCTCCTTGCATCTGCAGTCTACTGGAACCCAATGACAGCTATGTCCTTTCCCAGATTCACCATAACTAAACCTCTCTGAGGCTGAAGCACTCTGTAAGACCTCAGAATAAAATGAATGAGTAGAGTGTTTCCCATTGCCACTTTGCTTAAAAAAACACCTACAATGCCTTCAGTCTTGTGACAGTCATTCCTTCCTCAGCTGTCTCCTTGGAGTTCTTTTCTCACCCACTTCTGTTCCTCTTTCTGCTTCTTTTACATGATATTTTTGGTAGAGAGGCCATGAAAAGGAAAGGCAGAAAATACAGTGTTGTTCAACCATTGCCAAAAGATGGAGTCACTTCACAGAGACAGAGTGATCTAGGATTTACTCTGTAATCCCAAACATGTGAAAACTGAAACAGGTCATTGTAGGGCTCAGATCACAAGATGCACTGCTAGAGGATGTTTGGGTTTTCTGTCCTGTCAGACAAAAGAAGTCTTTATTATGTTATTGCTAAATTTAGGATAAAGAAAAAGAAGAAGAATGTCATGTCTTAATAATCTAGTGTGCTGGTAAGCAAATTCATTTCACTGCTCAAGACCAGTTGATGACTTTCTTAAGCTTTTTTTAGAGGGGTTGCTGCTGTAAATTGTATGCCTCAGTTTACTTGCTAAAGAATACAAATAAGCCAACAAAAATCTGGTTGTGACTCACATATAATGAAATGAGAACAGTATCATCATCATTAAGCAGCAAATAAAGCTATTGATTATTTGCATTATGCTGTCAGGTTTAATTCAATTTCATTTTTGTCTCCTTTCAGCCCTTAATTACAACAGTTGATGCTGTATCCTCGTTTTAGCAAACACAATAGAGTGATGCCTTACCTTCTTACCTTAGCAACAAAAGCACAAGCCTACTGAGCCCCAACATACCTTTGTTGGACTTAATTAAAGACAAACTTTCACAGCTTCTGATAAAGGCAGGTATTTGGGTCCTGAGACAGTCTGGGCGCTTCGAGCACAAAATTGGTGCTGCTGGGCTTTGTCTGCCTCTTTCTGCCCATCACCAGCTGGGTGCACCATCAGTGCCTTCCATTTAGCTTGCAAAGGTAAACCAGGCTGATAAAAAAATGCCCTATAGAGCTGGAGCCAAGGAGAGGGTGGCAGAAAAATGCTGCAGCAGTCAAAATGTGAAAATAAAAATCAGTACTATGTGATCTCATCAGAGGGCCAATGTGGAGCAGGGTATGAAGGAAAAAGAGGTGGGTGAGGGAGAGGAGGCATCTCCTCTGAGTCCTTTCTATCAATAGCAGGTACAGAGAGCATTGAAAGTGAGTTCATGGGCACTGGGAGCCCTTCATTGTAGGATGTGCTGTGCCCCAGATGTACTGTCAGCGTGGGTTGGACTGCTGATTGCTTACAATGGCAGGAACATATTGTACCATTTCTGCACAGCAATCTGAATAGTGGGAAGAGAGGGGGAGTTTTTGTTGATTTTCTTTAAACAAAACCCATACAGATCAGCTGAATAGCATATTCACTGGATATTGTTCAAGCAGCACTTTTCCCTGCGTGTGGCCAGTTTGCAATACATGTATTCATGCTGAGGGATACCTTATTCTGTGAGTTATTCATAAATACTTTCTTAATATGCATCAATGGCAAATTTGGCCCTGGTTGAGTAGCTGGTTGTAGGAACAGTCTAGACTGATGCTTTTTTCCACTTCTGAGTTTCTGATGAATATGGACCATGACTTATAGACAGGTTCTGCTCTCTTGCCTCAAATCTTCCAAAGCGATCTCCCTCAGCTCCAGCAATTGCAGCAACACAAACTTCCATGGGACCACTCAGTGACTTCACTCCTGCTCACTGCAAGTCAGGGGTCAGAGCCCACCGCAGACAGTGAACACTGATTATTTTAGAGGGGTCACGTCTTCTGAATGTTTCTCTTCTGCCCAGGTTCACAGGGATTTCCAACACTATTAAGGGAGTATGTATGTCCCCTTCACAGGAACTGGTGAATCGTTTTTTCTGCTCCTCCAGATGAGCATATCGTGAAAGGAGGATATTAAAATAAATCCTCTGGCATGAATTCAAGAAAACCATACCTGCCAGCACCTTAATTAAAGACAGAAGGTATCAGATCAAGTGAATTTGTGAAAATATTCACCAGGAGGAAAAAAATGTCAAGAAAGAACCTAAGGTGCTCATTTCCTTATGAGGTCTCATGTTCTCTGCAATAACTGCTTAGACCTTGGAAAAAAAATCTGCCTTCCCTTCTTCCACCCCACTTCTTTTTTTGTCACAAGAATTAGTCCATTGAAGTATAACGAAAGTTGATGTTGTAGTACTGTTGTCACTCAGGGTGTTTTTTATATTGCAACTCTTGGGAAAGCTATGACTACCTGATTGCTCTTTAAGTTTGTATTTTTGATGCCCTACACTGCTTTACGTCAGGACTCTCAACACAGTGGAACTGTCTCTACCTGCAACAGATCTTACAGAATTGACTGATGATTTGTAGCCATGAACAAACTTCAGAGAAAAATAAAGTTTGATTGAGACTCCCTAAGTCTTCTGAGGATGCCACCTCTGAATCTCACAAAACTAAGTTTCAGCATCAGTTTCATAATGATCTGAGGGTACTTTTCCCTGAGCAGATGAATATTGATATTTGTTATCAGTTGTCATCACCTCCGCTTTAAGCTTCACCGACAAGATAAATGAACATGGCATAAAATGCTTCTAAAGTCCATTTCATATCCTGTAGAGGTCTGTGTGGGTATTGTGGAGCCTGTTTCCATTCTCTAAACATATTTTTTATTCTGTCTACCTTGTGGAAAATGCAGAACAGAAAAGAAGTAGTGATTTGGGGTCTGTCTTTTGAGTGAAGGAGGTTTAGATCTATGTAGGCTTAACTTTCCTGCAGGTTAATAATAATACAGAAGAGTTTGATGAAATTAATACGAGTGAGTCCATCACCTCAGTGATTTCTTGCAAAAGAACATGGATAAAATTAGGCTTCTATTCCTCTCCTATATGGCCAGGATATTTCTTAGTCTTTAGATATTTCCTTTAACATCTGTTAGAAAAAAGAAAACAGCTGTAACAACAACAACAACAACAAACCATCTGATGTTTTTGACTGCTTTATAACTTTAAGATCTCTTCTTTTGCTTGTTACACAGTCTCTTTCTCTCCAATTTTCATCACCTCCTTCCTCCCTCATTTTTTTTTCTGTTGCAGTATGCTATATACTGAATTAAGTAAAAGCAATTATTTGCAAACTTACAGATGCAGGTGATAAAGCCAGCGACACTAAATGATAATTTCCCTAAGCAGTTTTGTTTGCAGCTTGTTTACTGCTCTTTGCAGCTGTTACCAATGCTCTTTCCCCATTATCTCCCTGGGAGCAGTTGTAATGGAGAAGGTACTGTGAGAGAAGTGTGCCCCAAATTTCCTGCTTATGGTGAGGAGCCCTCACCCATCATGACTGCAGAGAGTGCTTGGCTGCTTCTGAGGCAGAGCCTCCAGGCAATAGCACTGAAAGCAGCAAATTGTTTTGGATTTTTTTTCTCCCCATCTGATTCTCCAACTCAGTGAATCGTTAATATGGTTTAGAATGGAAATGAAAATGCCACAAAAGAGCATCTCATTGCAGGATGTCTGTAAAGATATATAAAAGGATCTTTTCATGGGTAATTATTCAAACTATTTCATATAACTGTCACCATTAAAAGGTCACTAACTTTTACCACACAGGGATCGCTAAAGATGCAGTGCTGGCACCATCTTCTAAAACTTGGGAAAGTACTCTAGTGTCACTCATGGTCATCTGTGATACTGCCTGGTTTTGTCTTCCCTTAACTCGACTCAACTCACTTCCACTTAGCTTTATTATGTTAGTAGAGAGCATCAAGGTGACCGCTGTTACTGTCAGTGCACAACCTTATAACAAATAGCAGTTCTTTCCTTGAGGAACTTTCACTCACAAAATGATAGACAGACCATATCTCAGGCCTGTCATCTTTTTACTGGTAATAATTGCAATTACAACCTACAATGTTCTTGCTGCATTTCATTTCAGATTTTAATTGCATACTATCATTCTCATTCCAAATTAAGATCCCAGTGCATATTTTAAACTGTCTGTAAATACACATTAAAAAGATGACATCCATTAGACAACCATGCAAGCAGCGTATATGTGGCATATTAAACAAGCAGATATACTTGAAGAGCTTGCTCTCAACCCAAATGCAGGCATTTACAAAGTTTCTGTGAAAAAATAAGTCCTTTGGGTATATTGCATATAATCCTCTTCCCTATACACTATAACATCTTTTCTGTCAAATAGGGTTGAAACTGGCTAAATGGATTCCAGTTTTATTGGATGAGGACTGACAGGCAGAAAGAAACTACTATACACCCATTTCTTTGGGAAATCCAGCTAAAAATCCTTTATTCTCTAGGTAGACAATACAAGTGGTATTACTCACAGCAATGTGATATGCAGCTGAATTTTGAGGCTTCAAAATGTGGCAGGCTATACAGATGCTGTGTATCAGAGGCAGCTCTTCTGCTGCCTGAGTGAGTCCTGGGCATCCCTGAGCCCTTTAAACATTTGCAGAACCTAGGGAGGTTGCTTGTGAATAAAATGAGTGCTAGCAAACTTTTCATGCCATCCTTATAGAAATAAGTCACTACCCCCATTACATCGCAGGTCAAGTGAACTCCGAGACTCTCAAAAGGCAAAGGAACATTTGTGTCTGCACTGAAGAGGTGTTAAAGGTTTGGGAGTTCAGAGGAAGGTGCAAAAAAGCTGCATAAACCCATCATCTTGCTCAGAGTGGGAATTCAAGGGAGATGCAAGCATCCACCTTAGAGAGACGGTAGAGAGGGCAGAAGAGGACCCAGAAGTGGAAGATGAGCACAGCTTCCTTCTTTCCTTGGTCAAAGACAGAAATTTTCCATATGGCTAGCTGTTCAGAGCAGCAACTTTGTGTTTGTACAGACCAGAGTAGGTTGTGTCTAGTGTTTGCAACACAGCCTGAGAAACCTGAAATTCTTCTGCCTTTGCTTGTCCTTGACTTCTCCAATAGCCAACAGTAAAGAAAAGAAAAAAGCATTACAGACTTCACTTATTATGGGAAGCCTGGAGGAAAGTGCTTGTTTCAACTGACAATTACTCCTGCAAATACCTGTTATACTGTGGGAAAATTGTGCTTTCCAGTTACATAAACTGGAGAGTAAAGTGCTCTAAGGTGCTACATTTTTAACAACAAAGTTGTCTGCCACTGTACTATCCCAAGCATTTCACATGAAACATGGTCAGTCAATGTGTATCTGGATGCTTCATGTCTCTGGGAGCTGCCATTTCTGAGGGCCCTTAAATGTGTGCGCAATTATTGATCCAAACATACAATTACAAACAGCTTTTTTGTATGTTATTCTAATGCTTGTTTATTGTTCTCATGTTTCAGTAGCAGTGGAGATGGGGGTTTTTTGGTACTGTAGCCTGTGTTAGATAATGTAGAAATTAGTGCAGTGCTCATTGTTAGTGGTTATTTCTTATTAAGAATGTTTGTTGAGTGAGCCTTTCTGCACAGTAATAGGTGGCTGATTGGTGCTGATTTAATGATTTACAGCATCTTATTTCCTGAGAAACGAGAAGTGCCAGGGACGTGCCTTTTGAGAAGGTGACATGGGCTGCATATTTCTTGTACTGCTGGAGAGCGCAGGCAGGCTGTGTAGTATCAAATCACAGAAGATGTACATATCTACAATTTTCCTGTGTAACAAAAATCCTGTCATCTGCTGACATGAGAGACACGAGATAACAGTTCTGAGACCCTGCCTAGTTCTTCAGTCTGGACAGATGAGACAAATCTAAATAATTGAATATGAGCTCCTCAGACTTTCTTCACGTTAGTGCGGTGCCACAGCCAAAAAGCATTGAATGGTTTTGAACTGACTGCACTCTGCTCCTGCTTGCAGTGATCATTGTGTTTTGCAGTTGCCGTCAGTGAAAGGGACAGCAAAGTCCTGGGTTCATGCAATTCTAGGTAAGACTTCCCCACTGGCTGGCAGAAGCTTCCTGCTCTGCCTTTTCTGCCACAGATTTGGGAAATTGCTGATTCCTCTTGGATATAAAGATATTAGGATAACTGAAAAGTATATCCATGCACATGTAGGTACACAAGCATGCACATGCATTTACTCATACGGACACTTCCATCTTGCAACAGGAAAACATCCAACATCCTTTCTCACCTCACTGCTCACTGCCTGTAGTCCATCATTTCACAGTGACCCTGGGCTCTGTCAGGCTTGAGAGGAAAGGAAAATTTCAGCATTAATACCCCTGTATTAAGTGGAGAGTTGCTAGCTGCCTCCTATTGGAAATTGAGAACTGGCAGTCATTTAGTCTATTGTGATTACCACTGCAGAAGATTCCTTTTTAGAACTTAGTCCTGTTTTCTTTTATTTGCATCTGTGGGTAGAACTTAGAAAAAGCAACAAAAGAGCAGAACATTCACCAACACATTCATAACAACCTACTGCCAGTGCTTTTTTATTGCTATCCCTATTTAAAATGACTGCAGTTTGTATTGACTTTACCTGAGACTCATAACATCATTTCCAACTTACTGTTTGATTTTGGGTGCTTTTTTTCTTTAAAGCTTTACTTGTTAATGTATTTTTCTATAATTACACCACAATCACTCCTAAGTGCACAGTTTACATTGAACAGAGCCATTAAGGGTTGCTGCTGGTAGTTGATTGTTGCACACAGTTGTGCAGACATCTTTGTATTTAGACCCAAACCAGCTTTACAAGGCAAAGATATATTTATCTGCAGGAATTTCCAGTCACTATTTTTGTTGATGTCTGTAATTAATCAGGCTGGACAGCCTATAGGGTAATCATGAAGCTGGTGTTAAGCGGTCCTGGGCTCAGTAGAGATCTCAATGTCTGTGCTGTGCATATGCTAATGTGCTTTAGTGGCTGGCTCTGAACTGTGCTCTATCTGATGCAAAGGCTTCATGGCACACTATATATAAGCTATCAACAATGCAGATTTCTGAACTCTTTGTTGTTTCCTTCTCTAAACTTTTCCCAAGGTGATGAAGTGATTCTATATTCACAAAACCTGATTTTGATCCTACCTCTTTGGTGAAATTCATTTGAGTTCTGTGCCAAGTTTGTTTAAGGAGCTACAGCTCTTCAACATGTTTATGGCTCAGTGGGGTACACTATAATTTGAGGAAAACATTAGTATGTGTAATACTACTAGTGATGAATAATTAACATACAATTATAAAATCTTTCATCAAGATTTTACGTGTGCAAGAATCATTTCATTTTTCCCAAGGCCGCATTTGGAATAAAGCAGAGCAGCAGTGAAAGAGGATGTACACCCACAAAAAGTCCAGGGTAGGCATTGAAGATGACTGCCACACACAGATGAAACAACAAAGGGAATTTGCTTAGACAAAAGGTATTAGCAGAAATCAAGCATCCACTGATGGGGCTTTGCACAGTGCCTTGCACATGTCATTAACTGATTTGGAATTTGGAAAGGAAACAGAAGACTTCATTACTGCCCTTTTTGAAGGGACTACTGCATCTTTAAATAGCCTCACATAAGCAAGAGCTTATTTTAATGTACTGTTCAGAAGAAAGAACACCATCTGCAGAATTAGCAAGAAGTATCTGTGGCAAGTGGACGTTCTTCAGGAATTCAATACCTTTTCCAGCTCTTCCCTAGCTTTTAAAAACATGGGGAATCATAATGCAGAGTGATATGCGTGCTCAAAAGCTACTGCAGGACGAAACCAGGAAGCGGTCTATTTCTGTTTGGGCACTGTAGGTTCGCTGAATCAGGAAAAAAATGATAAGGGTGTATGAAGAGCAAATTTGAGCAGCTCTTCATACACACCGGAGCTTCGGAGAGCTCCGGCTCTGAGCACAAGGCAGGCACCACAAAGGCCATTGAGATCAACCTGGTATCATTTCTGCCTCAGTATACCAAACAGCAGAACAGGCAGTCCTCAACAGACAGGACAGGGAATTAGCTTGTCCTATCAAGGGAAAGCCAAGACTCTTTGGCTTGATATTCAACAGTAATTGCCAGCCCAAACTGCTGATAAATTAAGTAGTTGCATGGAGCAGCTGACTGAGACATGCAGCTCAGTCATGAGTGCAGGAAAGCTACGATGCTTCAGCACCACCCATTATAGCAGTAAAGGCTGCTGCTCACCATACAGTCAGGATCCCCTGCTTCAATCCAAATGGAAGCTCCTTTACTTGAGCCATTGTCTCCAGTTTTTTGAGGGAAAGACTGTAAGAAATTATCTAAGCCATCAGTAAGAAGGAGAAGTGGAAAAGGAGTGAGTCAGGCACTGGTTCTTCTCCCACTTGTCTCCTCTGGTACGGCTGGAGGTGCTGTCTTGTTGCAGGGGCACCCTGCATCTTCTCCCAGGACTACTAGGATGGAGGAAAGCCCCTAGCCAGGGAGCACTCAGGTAGCAGTGTCTACCTCCAAGGATGGGGAGCAGCAGGTCAGCCACCAGCCCACCCGCACAAACCTGCTTGTGGCCGCTCTTCACTCAATGTGAATGCAGCAAGGCTTTTTAAGCCCTTAGTGACAGCCACAATGAAACAATAAATGGCCAACAGGTGTCAATCCTGCTGTGATTGGTTTGGGAAAGTTTTTTCCCTGCCCAGACTCTTGGCAGATTGGCAAGGCACCTTTTGAAGTGGTTGGTTTTTTCCTGTTTAAAGTATCAGACCAGGCAGATTCAGAGCCACAACCAGCAGTCAGCCCTCGCTTCCCAAGGCTCTAAAGACGGGTCACCAGTGGGCAGGGAGATGGGTATTAATTCCTCCTATGAGTGATCTCTCTTCTTCAGTTTGCATTGGTAACCACTTTAGAGGTCATCTGTAACTTCATCCTGACGTGAAATTGCTCTTCTATGTTTATCTTTCGCCAGAAGTTTTTTTTTCATTTTTTAATTTGTCCATTTATAAAAAGAAAGGACAGTTTTATTCCATATTCCATTTTCTCCAGCATGGTTCTGATAAAGGCTGATGACAATCTAACCCACATTATTGGCATGGAATACCCTTTACTGACTCCTCCTAAGTAAGAAAGTTTTCTAGACAATAAATAATGATTGAAATTGGTCATATTTTCTTGGCAGCATTGTAGGTTTTATTGATTTTGCTGTGGTTTCAAGTCCAAAACAGAGAAAGCCGAGTTCTGTGTTCACCCTAAAAACGTCCTTTTCGAATGTGAGCGTTCACCCATTGGATGGTGACTCGCCCATATATGACCCAACCAAACAGAATAGCTGGTAACGAGAATACATGGGACTAAAATACTGAAGACTCGCTGAAGTCCATGCTTCTGAAAATGTTAAAATCTCAGGCTTATGACTATAAAAAAGTCAATTCAAAATGGATTTGCCATTCCAGTTTTGCTGACTGTTCTTAGTTTTTAGAACTAAAGATCACACTGTAAAACTTACACTTCGCTAATTTTTTTCTTGCATACCTAATGGAGAATGAACATATTTTAAATTTTGCATAACTTCCTCCAGAGACACTTAAAAATTATATAAAATTATGCCTTGTCTTTAGGTAATTATTTTAGTTACGGGCTGTTTAAGAAACAAAATTGCTTTTTTAAGATTCACAAGTTACTAAAGTTATTAAGGGCAAAGGGGCACTTTTGGGATTGACATTATAAATAGGAAATATGACTTTGCATTTTACTTTTTTTCAATCTGTCTGGTTTTCCCCAGTGTTTTCACTTCTTTTACTAGGTTTCTGCTTTTTGTGTATCATGCTAAAATGAACTTTTCTGTATAAAAGACAAAAGCGGGACCCTAGTACTTTATTATGTTAGGCAAACATTTGTCCCAAATTTTGTAGAAAATATTCTACAACTCAACATTAGCATGACTTCACCTCTGGTACAGTGTGCAGTTTTGGGCTCCACAATATAAGAATATTAAAATATTAGCATGTGTTCAAAGGAGGGCAACGAAGGTGGTGAAAGGACTGAAGGGCATGACTTAGGAGGAGTGGCTGAGGATATTGGGTTTGTTCAGCTTAGAGGAGGGGAGACAGAGGTGTGACCTCATTGCTGTCTACACCTTCGTCATGACAGGGAAGAGGAGAGGGAGGTGGTGATGTCGTCTTTCTGGTGTTCTGTGATAGGATATGAGGGTGACCTTACTAAGAGATGTTCCATCCAGTTCCAGTAACCCGAAGTTACCTCCTCTGGTCTTTGTTAATTACTGTGTCGCAGCTTCCTTCTTGGTTTTCTGACATGGGTCAGGAACATGAGAGCTTGAGAGAAAAAGAGCTGGAAAGGTGACAGTGCTAAGAACTGTTGGAGTTTTTTTCACTGTTAATTTCTCACTGAGTTTGTGGCTGGAGGAGTCTGACTGAGGCAGAGTGGTAGTTGAGAAGACAGTTAACAGTGAATGATGGCTTTTTAGAGCTTGACTAACAACAGTGTGTTGAAAGGTGTTTGACATATTCTCATTTGATAGCAGTAATCATGTTGGTCAAGAGAAGATCCTAATATTTCTCATTGGCATTCAGCAGCTCCAAGAATTAAGGGTCCCTTTCAAATCTGATAGTTCAGATTTCTATCTGTCACACACTGTCAAAGAATTCATTCCTTTGTGTGGTTTCAAGTCTGGCTTTGCCTGGAGAAAGCACTTTGAACTCATTTTATCTCATCTGCAAAGGAAGATGACAGATCTTTGCTATAGAAAATTTGTGTCTGATAACTATACTACCTCTTAAAACAGTCTTTTCAGCCCAAGACTTCCAAATACTCACTGCAGAGACTAGGCAGAACTCTCCCCATTGATCTGTCACAGGTTAAGACTGTACTTTGTGATGCTTTCACGTAGACTAAGACACAAGATGTAAGTGGTAGGAGGCAAAGGCGGGGAAGGAGCTGTGTTTGTGTGGGGGAATATCCAGAATTTATTTTACTCTTCATTTCTATTTTTCAAAACATGCGTACATATTTGCAATCCATTCTGTGTTTCTGGGCTGCCCAGTCCACTCCAGTATAGAAACATAGAATGGTTGTGTTGGAAAACACCTCTATCATCAAGTCCCACCATTAACCTACATGCCAAGTCCACCACTAAACCATGTCCCTGAGTGCCATATCTAGATTTATTATCAGAAGAACTCCTTCACCTGTGACAATGGTAACTAGAAAGACTCCTCTTAACCTCCAACTCATTTCCTATTTGTCAGATCAGAAGGATCCACTGAGTCCATGTAGCGCAGCATCAGCTCACTCCTCAAAGCAGTGTCCTGCCCCTGCTATCTACAGCATGACTTCACATAAGCTGTATCCAATCTATTTCTATGCTACATTGTCACCAGATAAAATTGGTCTTGTTCCTCCATTTTCAAGCTGAAAGGGGAGAGGAACAGATAAGGCCCAGTTTAATTTGTTGTGGCAATTATTGGAAATCTCCCACAGAGAGAGGAGCCCTTGCCTATCGGTGCGGAATGACATCCAGCCTTACGGGCCCAGACAAAAGGAGACCCTGCTTTTCTGCTAGTCTATTCAGGCATGTACAGACATATTGGCTGAGGTACCAGCCCATTCGCATCTTAATGGAGAAAAGAGACGCGGACCTAAAAAAAAAGGAATAAAAACTGTGAAGCGAGGACTGGCATTGCAGCATTGAAGGCTTGAAAACAAACTGTGCACTGCTGAAGAGAGTGGGAAAAACTCTTGACTGGCTAGTCCAGCAGATAACTACACTGCTGCTGTCTGTGTTTCAGAAGTACCAAAATATTCTGTTATTACAGATAAAGGTTACGCTAAGATTGATTTAGAAATTCAAATTCAAGATGTGTGTTTTGGAGCTGGGGTAGAAGCTAAGCTTTTTTTCTTTTCTCTTTCTCTCCCTCTCTTCGTCTCCCTCTATTTCTGAAAATCATGATTCAACATTAATTCAACCCAAATGAAAGTGTTATGATAAAACACCTCTGAGAAGCATTTTAAAATATAATTTCCTGCAAAATGAGTGTGTAAGTTTATTAAAAAAACCAAAGTGCTAGTCAAAAGGTAAAAGAAATATATTCCATGATTATGGAGGAAGAAAGAGGTTATTTAAGAAATAGCTGAAATGGCAGTTCTTTTTAAATTGTCATGTGAATGCTTTTAAAATGTAATGACAATGGCAGTTATTCTTTAAGGCTTTTTCTTTATACTCTGCTCCTGAGCTGAAGGAAAAAGTGTTTGTGGAGAAAATCACTTTAAATTCCAGGTAGATTTTTTTTTCCATGCCTCTGGATTAATTTTCTCAAATTATCCCTTTAACAATGCTTAATAATAATAATTCTTATGGCCACCTAATTTGTCTACACTGAAAACAGGTGACAGGGAGAAATGTCAAAGTTTGGTCATTGATATCCCAGAAATGATTTCTTATTGCATTAATAACATATTACAGAAGGAGAGCTGTAATGTAAACTTAGAAAACAGCAGACCCCCTGCTTGTTTTTAAAGAAACTGTCAAGACCTATCCAAAGCTCACTGCACTGATTGAAAATGCTTTTGCTAGCTTTGCTGAACTTAGAGCTGATGCATTGTTTATAGGGATTATAACCTTTGCTGTTGTTGTCTGCGACAAAAATTAATAATGTACAAAGGTAGCAAAGATCAGCTTTCTTTTTGTTAATGGTGATTTCTCTACAGGATGATTAGAGGATAATTTTTCTGACTGACCAGTGCTCTAGTTAGACAAATTGGAAAAACAAAGTTTAAAAGCAAAAAACTGTGCCACCAGATAGTTAGAAAGTGCATGTGTAATTCCTGGGAAATTAGTTCTTACTGCAATTAGTGGCCATTGTGTTTGAGCATTAATAGCCTGGGGAAAACATAATAAAGTTGCTCCTAACTGTTGGTAACGACACATTTCTCAGGGATTATTACTTAATTAACAATAATTTGAACGAGTGGTTCTTCTGAGATGAAGCATTCATTTATATGGTGTATCTAAACAATACCAGATCAAAACATGTCACCTGCTAAGATTTCTCATGGTCCTTTGGTTTTACTTGTGAGTGCCTGCTTGCCTACATAAAATACTGTATTTGCATCTGAGCTACTTCTTCTGTGGGTCCATGTAATAGGAATTTGTCTCCCCTTGGAAGTTTGCACATTGTTTTCTCATCATATGGTGTCTTCTGGGTCTGTGCAGATGATGATTTTAATTAGAAATGCTAACATGATCAGGGAAGTACCTCTCACGCCCACTCTTTCCACGCCCTCCACACCAGAATGGGGCAACTGTTTCCCCAACACATGCATTATTCATTCCCAGCCACCTCAACATGAAACGTTTGCTATTGTTTCCACTGTCCACTCATGTAGCTTATGTTCTCCCAGCACCATTTCCAGTGAATGGTGTCTGTATACCTCACCTCCTGGGTTACTGGTCCCATTCACATACTGGTGCATCAGTTGAGAAAGAGGCTAGATCATCAGACAAAGAGTGTCTGATTGGTTTGTGATGATGTCTTTTCTTTTTCCTGAAAGTTATTGCCTGCTGTAGTACAAACCAGACTTGTTCTCTGGAGCAGGTTATGTTAAAAAGAGGGCAGAGCTGCTGAAGCACCTGTTGCACGCACTGCCCAGAAGAGCACAAGAGAAATGCAGTGTGTAAACTTAGCTGCAGTAGCAAATGACAGAACAGAGAAATGCAAACATAGTGAAAGGTATGTTTTAATATTACTGTTTATTTTTCTCAGTGGCATAAAGTACAATTTCTCTGTTGCTTCCTTCTGAATACAGTGGATTGCTCAAAACCAGGAAAGATTTGAAAAGAATTGTATTTTTGTGTTGGTAAGAAACAATGAATATGCTGTGCTCTCTACTATGTGGACAAGCTGTCCGAGACAGTGCTTCAGAAATATTAGGTATCTGTCTGTTGCATTCATTGGTATCCATATAAGAGGCTCAGAATAATTCCATTATTTGCTCCTCATAGTCTGTTCAAAGAGACTGGAAGTTTAAACCTCTGCATTTCTGGAGAGTGACAGTGACATGGACAAATTATTCTTAAACAAGTTGTAAAACTCTTCTAATTGAAAAGATGATTTGTAAAATAGGCATTAGGCACATACATTTCTATTTGTGCTTTCAGAAAATTCCTGTTCAAAAAGCTAATCTGCATGTCTTGACTGCCTGTTTGGAAGTAGATTAGAATGGCACTTACGCAGAGCCTAGACTTCTACAGTGGATCAATATTGATTACAGTGACACAGAATTTCATTTTTATTTCGGTAGAATTTAAAAATTTCTTAGTTCACACAACATCAAAGGTGTTCTTCTAAATAAAAATCCATGCAGTGCTCTGTCTTAGGGCATGTACAATATCATCAGATTGATACAGTATTGCATCAGAAACAACACAAGCTGTTTTGAAATGGGCCTTGTGGGAAAAAAAAAATGGGGGATATATAACAATATATGTGTTTGTTTGAAGAGAAAGAAGAGTTACAGTGAGTGAAGCTCATGCTAATTAATAATGTTGGACAGATGATATGTCTTTTCTTGAAATACTGAATGAATATTAAACCAGAAATCAAAAGTTCTGTTGGCCTTGACATATTTTTTTGCAAGTAACATTGTTCACATTTTTCTAGTTTATTCAGTTTCTCTCCATAGTAAAATGACCAGAAACTACTGCTACAGAGTCCACTCTCTGAAATTAATGGTGTGTGGGGATTATAATTAAAGAATAAGGTCCTTTAAAAAAAAAAAAGCTTTTTTTTTAAAAAAGGCTGCAAAGACAGGTAAATGCCTGTTAAAATTCTCTCAAGCAAAGCAGACTAGCTCCCCTGTATGGGGAAATCCTCACTTTCCTCCTCCTGCCTCTGACACTGCATGAGAAGCAGTGATTATTTTGCTGCTCCACTGGGGCCATCCCTCCAGCTCCCCAGCCAGCTGCACTCCCCACATAATGGGGTGGCACTCTATCAGGGGGTCTCTGAGACCTTTCTAGACCAGAGCAAGAAGAGATTCTGCAGGCCGTGGGGCAGAGAATTTTCTCTGCCTGATTTTTAGTGTACAAACTCTGCAGCGTGCCCAGCTTCCATCCAGGAGAGCCACAATGGGCTCTTTCATCTCCATTTCAGAATGGCTGGAGAGGATGCAAGCCAGGCACCCACTGGTTGCCCACAGCCATTTGTAGGTGCTTCTCAAGGCCGCGATCCCAGGCATGGTCCTTGCCAGCTGGAGCAGGTGGGAAGTGCAGGCAGGCAGAGCAGGTGTAGTGGACTGTGCTAGTTTGAAAACAAACCAGTGGGAGGCACCAAGTCAGAATAACAATTTAATGGAAATTAAAGAAAAGGAGGAAAAAAAGGTAAAAGAAAACACTGTCAAACTGACAGAGTCAAGGTACAACCTGACACCCTGTTAGGCAGGGTGGTGGTAGCAGTCTGGTAGAATGGTGGCTGCAGTCCTCTGAAGCAGTGATCCTGTAGTGAAACAGTCTGCTCTTCCTCTGGAAGTCCAGTGGTGGCTGTATAGCTCCTGTCCCCTGGAAATCCAGTGGGAAGCCCGGTGTTTCTGGTGTTCAGCCTCAGCTTATATCCACGATGGGATGCTTGGTTCCTCCCTCTGGGTGGAGCATCTCACAATGGGGTAACGAGTCATGAGGCAGAGTGTTGATTAGGCTCATTAACAGAAGATAGTCCTGAGGGAGTTATCTCTGAGTCAGGCGGCAGGACAATGATGGGCAATTAACAGCAAGATAGTCTGGGGGGAAGGAGGCAAGGAAACACTGCCCCACCTGATTTTAACAGCTGATGGGGATGGTAATAGAATACACTGCAACCCAGGACATGGACAAACCACAGCTCAGCACATAACGCGGGAAGAACTTGGCTTCAGCCTTCGCTGGTGGTGCTTGAGGCTGCCTGTGTGCAGAACTGGGGCAGACTGCAATGCTCTCCCTGTATCAGCTTTGCAAGATACCACTTCTCTATTTAAATCCTCTAAAAATGCAGCTGTTTGCTGAGGCTTCCCAAGTCAATCACATTCACTGGTTTATTACTCTACCTTCAGTATTTAACTAGAAATTATCAGCAACTGACTTAATCAAATCTGACCATTTCTTCAGTGCATCACAAACTGTGGATTTAAAGGTGTCTCTCATCTCCCTGCCTTAGAGCTGTCCAAGCACTTAGGGACGTGAGCTGCATGTATGTTGGGTTTGCCCTTCCTGGCATTATCAAGTGATGCATTTTCATAAGCATGCCATATCTCCTAGGTAAAATGGACACTGTGCTTTCCATATGTGTTGTATTATATTGCATTATGTTATATCACTTTATAGCATATTATATAACATTGTATTATACTATTTAATTTTACCTGAGTGAAATATTTAGAAACCCATTCTCCTTATATTATGCAAATGGAGATCATTCTGGCACTAAAAAGTAGAAAATTTCATTTAGGCTGCATTTTCCTTATTATCATGTGATTGTAAGAAAAATATTCCTTGAAGGAAAGATATTCTAGGGGTTGCAGAAGAGGTGATAGATTTTTGACAGGTAATACTATGAATTTATATTGCATTTCCATCCCCAGGAATGTCACAGTAGTATAAATAGCGTCTGAATAAAATTTTAGTTTCTTCAGACATATTTTGTCCCTGCCATTATTCATTGTTGATAATGAGACAATTAATAGGCTAATGGGCACAAATGTTACAATATAGGCATTTAATTCTGCCATCTGAATGCCAAACCTAGAGTTGTACCTACAAACTATATAGTTAGGTGTTGTAATTCTTTTATGTCTTTTAAATGCCTCTGCAGACCTGTAGGTCATATCTCCATTGCTCTGCTCACCTGAATATTCTTCCTGAAGTACACTGGGAGGTGCAAATGAGCCAAGCGAGTAAGATTTACTCTGAGCAAAGTCTGTAGAAATCTAGAGACTTGGACAGAATCTTTTTGGGGAAGAAATTGGCTGGGGAGGGAAATTTGGTTCTTGTGCATATCGAAACACATGACATTGAAACATGGCAAGTCCAAGATCAAACGCAGTAATGTAGAGAGCATTGCTGTAAGACATAGGCCGAAAGTGAGACAATCAGTGACAGCTTTAGGTGGATCTAGATAAACAGAAAAGTGAGTTTGTAAGAGATGAAAAAGAACACTTGTATTCTTACAGAAAATGTCAATGAATTTTTAAAAGGCTGAGGGTCTCTTTTATATGCTAACTGCCGAATGCAAAGAAGCATTTCTTGCTGTGTCCTGTGATGCTGTACAGCAAGCTAGGATGGAGTCACTGGTGTTCAAACTTTGCTTTATTGAAAATACGTTGTACTTAATAGGAGGGGTCAGTTAATTATTTTTGCTTGGATACATGGACTGTGAACCTATTCTTAGAGGTGGGAATCAATGAGAAAAATGAGTAGATAGTCCTTATCTTCTATATAGGGATTTAAAAGGCAATGGGGAATAATGGTCTTTTACAAAGCTGCAGGGAGTTTGGCCTAGTTAGCACTTTTGTATGCTAACTTAGACTTTAATAAAGTATCAATTAGCACATGCAGAATCAGAGGCCCCTTCTGAATCAATAGAACATCGTTTGATGGTCATTTTATGAAGTAAGGCAGCACTTCAGTGTGGTTAGGGAGATTACAGAGTAGCTTGCAACACAAAAGTCCTTATACTGGGATCGAGGGTACAACCTCCCGCTTGACGGGATAGTCTAAAAGAAACACTGTTTAAGCATACAAAGCGCTGGATCTGATTTACCTGTCATGAAATTATTGCTGTTACAGAAGTGGGGACCCTCCAGAGCAAACAAAGTGCAGCTAGAGCGAATGCTTTATTCCTCATTAGCCCCACAGTACAGCAATCCCAGACAAACACCTTCTGATCATCCCTTTCCAGGAAAGACCCATTTCTTATGATGATCAAGAAAAGCATGAGGGGTTTTTTCTTTACCTTTTTTTCCTAATTATCACGAGAAACACTGATCATTCCAGGATTCATTTGGTATGTTCACACAAGCCTAACAATATTATCAATGCCTGATAAGGTTTCTCTCTACCACAGAGTACAACCAACTGGTTTATTTGAGTACTTAAGCAGTAAACGCAATTGGAACATGTGGATTCAGCCTAACAGAGGAGGAGACAAAGAGGTGGAAAGACCCAAAGAAATGATGGAGCAGACTAGACATAATGAGCCCTCAGACCTTTTATTTTGCATTATAAGATGTGATTTTTATTTGCATTTCAGGGTTATAGAAATGTAGGACTTCTCTAAATTACTTCTGTCTTTTGTTTCTGATGCAAGATCAAAGATCACCTGAACAACTTCCAAGACTACTCTTGAGCCTTTACTTAAAAGCTAAAAAAAATGAGATTTCACAGTTTCTATCAGTCATCTGTTCCAATATTCCACCCATCTTATGCTTAGAGGTTTGGTTTGCTTGTAACCTAAATTCCTCTTGCTTCAAATTAGGTTTATTTCACCTTCAAGTGTCCTGGAAACTAATGTAGATCAACACTCTTCTTATTATACCTGTTAGTATGCATTACACTTTTTTTTAAATCTGCCTTTATGCCCTCTCCCAAATCTTGTTTTTCCAGACTCAGAAAACACAAATTTTTAACCTTTTCACTGGTCCTGTTTTGCCAGACCTCTGCTAAAACTTCTTGCTGTTTTCCTGGCAGCAGTTTGGGAGTCTGTCCATATCTCCTTTTCAGCTGTGATGTGCTGCCTTTTTATGCTGAGGTTGCCAGTAAAAATGCTCCACAGACGTGACACAAGCAGCTTGCCCAGCATCCTGTGGACACAGCACAGAGTGGCATTTTCCTCCTTTGGAACAACCCATGCAATAGTGTTGGCTCCTATTCATTTTGTGGTCATCTTTCCCACAATGCTGACTCATAGGCTGTTACTCACCTCTCTATGCCTGGGCATTTGATTTTGCTGTTCCAAGGCTTGTGATTTCCACTTGTCCTTATTGAATTTTCTGGTATCGATTTCCAAATATTTGTCCAGTTTACCAAAATCATTTTGAATTCTACCCTCATCTTCCCAAGTGCTTACAAAATCTCCCAGCCTGGTGTCCTTCTCACATTTTGTAACTGTTAGCAAAACCATTCAGTGGTACTGGTCATGAAGCAAAATCCTGCAGGACCACTCAATGCTGACTCCCAGATTAACACTGAGGTGCTGGCAGTGGTTCTTCAGGTTGTTTTCCAATCTGTCACTGTCATTTCACCTGGGTCATATTGCCCTATGCTGCCTTTGACAATGAGTTGTGGAGTTGTGTGAAGCATTTTACAAAGGTCAAGATGTGGTGCAGTTCTCTCATTGTCTAGGCCAGTTATCTTAACCAAAGAAGAAAATCAGGCTGGTTTTGTTGTCAACTTGTTCTTCACAAATACGTGTTTGTTATTCCCTAGCACCTTATTATCCTCTAGATGCTGAAAATTTGGTTGTTTGTTCCAGTAACTTTCCACATATTAAAGTTATAATGAAGGCTCTGTAATTCAGAACTCTTCCCCATTGCCCTCTTCCCCTTAAATATAGGTATAATAGTTTTTCTCTGCCAGTCCTCTAGGAACTCACTTATCTTCTCTAACCACATGAAGGTATTCACTAATTTTGTCTATTGCTTTAGCTGGTTTCTGAAGTACCTGAGGGAAAATTCAGTGTGGACTGATTAATTTTGCAAGAGATTTCAAAAATGTAAGTTATATGACTTGAGAGCTGACAGAACATAATATATAATATCCCATCAATTTTCACTGGGCACTGCACCTGGCTTTTGGCTGAGATGAAGTGAAGTTGGTGAAGTAAAAATGGATCTATCTATTTCTTCATACTTCTCCCAAATTTAAAAGAGAAGCTGAAAAGCTTCAGAAAAAGGCTGAAAATATGGGAGAAATTGAAGGTAATATTTATACCACTACATTTTTTTAAAGAGAAAAAACGATTCTTCAGTCAAAAGGAAGAAATCAAAACTCACGCTTCAGTGCATAAACTGATTACAAGGGTCAGCAAGGAATTGTTCTCACTATTTCCATCATCTCACAACGGTACAGTCTTATTTTTTATGGTTAACTAAAGATTACGTATCAAGCAGTATCACATTATTGACCTCAACATTGAGCACTGGTGCTTATTGCCATTGTTCTTTGTTTTCCACTTCTTCTTCCCCTCTCTGAAACTTCAAATACAAAATATTTTATTAACCAAGCTTCTCCAACAAGGAGGAAGAAACAAAATTACATCAAGGCTGGAGTTTTCAGCCTTAACTTGAAGCAAAATTTCCTTGTGTAACATCTTTCAGGCAAATTATTTAAGTATGCAAGTATGTCTTTCATATCTCACACATTCTCCCAGCAATCTGTAGTTCAATACCTCAGAAAAATATCACTTTTTCTCCTTTTCTTATATGTTCTCTCATTAGGATTTCACTTGTGCCAGACTGGAAGACCACTCCATTTCCACTTGGGATGTTCCATTTTTCCAGCTTCCTGGTGTAATCCTCTTTGCTGCTATTAGTCACAGCTATTCTGATGTCAAGTTTCTTTTGTCAGAATTTCTTTCATTTCTGAACTATCACTTCCAAAGCATGTGAAGAGGGAGTTTAACTCTTTGGAAGTACCAGCTACTGGCAATTTCCAAAGGCAAGAATCTCAACATTAGAGCAGAGATCTAGTTTGACAAGTCCATCCTGATATCTCAAAAAGTTGCGGTGCAGAACTAACTGATAAAAATGCAGATCCATAAGTAAGAAAGAATACATTAAGAAGGTATGTAAGAAGAATCTTTTTGCTGAAGTACACATACAGAAAGGATCTTCAAATTATTTGAGGGGTTACATGAAGTGGCTACCAACAGTGGGAGAAACGGGCCTTGATGACCCTGCAGTTGCTGCTTATAGGGTTTCTCTGTGGTCAGGGTCATTAGTTCTTTGTACACCGCCAATGTTTTCCTGCCTAAAGAGAAGGTGTGCCTAGATATTAAAGAGGCACCAAATGACCTCTTAGTGACCACCAGTAACAGTGAATGGAAGCCATACCTTCTTTCAGGTCCGTTCTCAAAATTTGCACTGATGTGCTCTACTGGATCACTGAAAAGGCTTTAAAGCAGTGGGGAGGCCCCTAGAATTTATATGTGAATAAAATTTTTCTCTAAGACTTTTGACAAACAAGTGGAGAGGAGCAGAACTACAAAGCCTGGTTTATTATGGTTATGTCTTTCCCTCATAACTCTTCCTTCATACACAATAATTTCAGCTCCTTCCAGCTCCCGTGTCATAACAGCCAAAATACCCCAGTTACTATTCCAGAACTGCATGCAAGATGATCCCTCAGTCAGAGAGATTGTATAACTGCCCATACTTTCCTCAGTGGGAATGTTAACCTGAATCTTCCTTCTCTAATTTACCTGCTAATCCCCAGGGAGCAGATAGAAATGCTGGACAAACAGTTGGACTCAATGATCTTAGAGGTCTTTTCCAACCTTAATGATTCTATGATTCTATGAAATACCGCAATCCTTGGGATCTCTGTCTTTCACAATGCTAATAGAATATCAGTGCAATTATATCGCTGCATAAACTCATTTCTCTGGGAAATCAGACTCAAAACAGCTGCAGAAGATTCTCCCCTCTGAAGGACAGCAACCAGATGGCTCACAGCAGATAATGGAAGGATGGGAATTTTGGCCAAGAATACCTCAGCTCTTACAAAAGCTGCTATTACATCACCATTCAAATTGAATACTAAGACAGATGGAGCACAGGGTTTTGGAGTCTTCTCTGAATGATTCACCTGTAACAAACTGACAAGCAAAGAGTTTGCCAGCAAGACAAAAAAATCTTTTATATTCTAGTAAATGCTAGTTCTTCTTAGCCATTAATCAATCCAGACAGAGGAATTGCTTCATCTAGGATACTCATTTTATGTCATGGGAGGCACTGGGAAAGCTGGAAACATGTCCCAGCAGTGGATTATGAAGAAGATGAAAAATAAATATTATATACCTCCCTTGTAAGGGGTAGGTGTTGTTAGAGCCTGTCACATTTATAGGGGACAATTAGATAATACATCGCATAAACTCTCCGTGGAAACTGCAACGATTGAGTTTGAAGACCAAATCTAGAGGCTGGTATGCAAAGCATCTGAGGTTGTTTTTCAGGCTTTATGAACCTTTTGCTTGTTGTCTTAGAACCAGAACAAATGAGGTCAGCACACATTTATTCCTTCTTACTTTATTCTTTCAGCTTGAAAGTGCCCTGTGAAGGCGAGGCACTTGTATTCTGTATTTCTATAAACACTTTGAAGCTTGGTGATAAAAACAAGGTAGACTCTAGTAGTTCAGAAAAGAGAAGGAGGCTGTAAGACTTCTTTTGCTGGTTTGGTTTCATACACACTAGCTTGGAGTTGACTTGAAAATGTTCATCCTGTTGGTTAGTAGCATATGTCCTCATGCTCAGACAAGGCAATCAATGAGATCAGGGCAGGTGCAGATGCCAGTGTTGTACCACTGAACAATGTCAGAATCAAGAAATATGAATTAGAGGAAAGATTTTCACCTCTTAGATCACCTACAGCTATTTTCTAAGTTAATTTAAAGAATACCCTTTCCCTATGAAGACACTACAACAACAACAAAAATACAAGTAGACAAATCAAAAACAACAACAGAAAAGTCCACTTACCCACTAAGTGCCAGTGGGTGCATGCAGTAATTATGAGAGATGGCAAAATATTGATTTCTGATTAGAAATTACCTGTTCACTTCATCTTCAACAGCTGCTTTTGAAAATGGGTTGGTTTGGGTCCATTTCTAATATGACAAAATGCTGTATGAAATGCCAAATTAACAAGGAACACAGTCATAATGAAACTAGGAAGTTGTCTTCACCATAAAGAAGCACATAGGCCCTTACCAATCATTGGTTTTGATCTTCATGCATGGGAAGAAATATTACCTCTACCTGGTGCAGACAGACAGCTGCTTCTCATATCTGGCACCAGATAGGAGATAACACCTTTTCTGTCTTTGGCATTTGGGGTTATCAGAGAGCCTTATCATCTATCCAGCAGCCATGGAATAAGAAAGAGACCATTTTTCACTGCTACATGGAAATATGTCATATTGTGGGGACTAGTATGCACAAAATGCAATGTTTTGTAGCTAAAGAACATGATCTGCTACCATAGTCACCATGCAGCACAGACAGGGACACCTCAGGTTCAAAATGCGTTCCGGGTGTGCAACAGGAACAGGTTTTGTCCCATAGCAGGGGAGTGGCAGATGCCTGTATTGCTCAGGGGCCTTGAGACAAATCTGAGCAAAGGCTCCTGGTACAGTTGCAAAGAAAGGTCGCACTTTGGGGAGAGGAAAGGCTTTATGTTTTTTTTTAAAAAAACTATATGTGCTAGTTTACATGAACATCAATTCACAATTTAGAGTTATTTGTACAGGGTTTTTGACAGCGTGGCAAAAGTAGTCAGGATGTGAGAATTAAAAGGAATATTTTTGCTTAATGATGAAAGCATAATTAGTATGATTTTCATAAGTTTTGTGTATCTTTGCACATCCTTGATGAAAGAGGGATTGTTTTATCTGAAATTTATTTGAATTTTCCAGTGTATTTGCAATGCTACACTTAGTTCCTGTTGAGGCTGACTTCAGCAGAGTTAGTTAAACCAGCACAGAGCTTTAGAAACTGTCCTGTACTTCTGTACTGCTCTTTACAGTGGTATTTATAGTGCCTCACACTGAGTAAAAGCTGGGGATCAGATCTTCCCCTGGTGCAAGTTATAAGCATAATTATATCTGGAAATGTTTACTTTGTGATTGTGTGTGTCTTTCATTCTTTTTGATCTTTTTATGCATCTATAACCGTAGGGCTGGGATTTACACAATGAGACTCCCTGGGTCGTTCTGTGGGATTTTTCACTCTGCAGACATTCCACATCTTTGAAGGACTTCAGATCTTGAGCAAAATGAGTTCACTGATGTGTCCCAGGAGAGATTGTTGACTAGTCTGTAGATGTACTTTTATGACAATAGATTGTATTTTGAGTTAATGTTTATGCGCCATATGCTATATTGTCAAGTTTCATTGTATTTATGAAGATCTTAATAAAGTGAAGTAAAAATAAAAATACATGTTCAGGCCCAGTCAGTTTTCAAGAAAAGTAACAAGTGCCTCTTGATTTTTCCCTTTAATTTAAACTTGCCTCTTGATTTTTCCTTTTAATTTAAACTTGTCCAGAAAGTATAACAGGTAATGATAAGAGTAGGACTGTCCTGGACCAGAGATTAAAACAGGAAGTTCTGGAAGTAGTACAGAAATATTTAGGACTATAATCAGGCAGCCTGTTTAGAGATATGTAACTTAGGTACTGCAAGCATTAGGATTTCTAAAATCATAGAATCACAAAATCACAGAACAGGTCAGTCAGAAGGGACCACAGGGGGTCATCTGGTCCAATCTCCCTGCTCCAGCTGGGTCATCTCAGAGCCCGTGGCACATGATTGTGACCAGACAGTTCTTGTATATCCCCAGTGAGGGAGACTCCACAACCTCCCTGGACAATCTGTTCCAGTGCTCAATCATCTGCACAGTAAAGTTCCTCTTCATGTTCATGTGGAACATCCTGTGCATCAGTTTCTACCCACTGTCTCTTGTCCTATCGCTTGGCAGCTCTGAGCAGAGCCTGGCTCTATCCTCTTGACACCCTCCCTTCAGATACTTATAGAAATTGATGAGGTTCCCTCTTAGTCCTTCTTGAGAATAAGCAGGCCCAGCTCCCTCAGCCTTTCCTCCTAAGAGAGGTGCTCCAGTCCCTGATCATCTTCACTGCCCTCCACCGGACCCACTCCAGGAGTTCCATGTCTCTCTTGTACTGAGGAGCCCAGAACTGGACAAAACACTCCAACATATAACCTCACTAGGGCTGAAAAGAGACAAGTATTGCATTAATTTCTTAAGAAATTTTAGTTCCTGGATCAGTGGAGACTCCATCCCTGGCAGGCATTGTTAGCACCTATTGTGGTGGTCTGTCTGGTGGAGAATACAGCAAACAGCTTCTTACTGACTGGTGCTCCGGTGGGCTTATTGCAAAGGTGTCTTATGACAAAGCAGCAAGCAAATGAGGGTACTGGAAACCTAAGAACTAATCTGTGAAAACATAAAAGGATAATCCATTTCATGGTGGATAAATAACTTCACAGTGCTTACAGTGCACCTCCACCTTCGTTTGAAATATCAGAATTGAGAAATTCAAGGAACAAAATAAATAGCTCATTTGGAGAATTCTTCTCAGTCAAATTTAATTTTTTCTTCCTGTGTTCATCACCAATTTGTTTAGTTTCTTTTGCAAAATACTGGGGGGGGAAATCTTTAAATGTGTCATTAAACACAGAAATCATTTTCCTTGGCATATTCCTAGTGCATTGTATGTGCTGCTAAGAAGCTTGACATATTTGAAACACTTAAGAAGTATCACATGTATTTGTGTACCCATGTACAGAGAAAATAGAAGGGGGAGTTTAAAACTGGTTGCCCCTCTTCCCCACTTTCTCTTTCAAATGAATTGCCCTTGCTCAAGCAATGTGCCTGCATGGGATCCACTAAGGTCTGTAGTATTCTACTAGAATGCTGAGTCCACACAGCAAAATCCATTGCAAGGACCAGGCATATAAGATATAAGCATGTAATTAATTTTGTGAATGCAAATAAGTCCACTGACGTTCTGGGAGACCACTTGCTCATGTGATGAGTACACTAAGCATGTCAGTAAAGCTTTTCAACTCTGAGCTTTTTGACTATAAAATCCTTGGCATTTATGTAAATATGTATTGAGCACAATACATTTCAATCCCAGTGGAACTCTCTGGTGCCCATATGGTCATCCAAACTATTAAAGTTTTTTATCCTTTTGTTGGAAGTGTTGTTCTCTTCAGAATTAACAAGATAAATGGGTCACTTGCAAGAAATGACAGAAGCTGGTTGTGGCAGTTATTTCATTTTCCTTTTCATCTTTGCCCAGAATTAGATATTTAATTAAGAATAGCTTAATTACAGAACAAATATGTGCTGGGGGCAGGGAGGGAGGATGTTTGTAAAACTGGAGCATGAAGAGTATGGAATATGCCTGCTTTAATTTTCAATATGGGCTAAAAGAGAAATTAATATTTTCATTGGTGGGAAGTGCATTATTTAGACTCTTTTTTGTGTAGAACAATTAGGTAGTTCCTTTGTATGATGTATAGATCACAAGTAGCACAAAGTTCAATCAGATCTGCATGCATCTTCATGAAACCAAAAGCCACATTTGTAACTCCTGACTGACAAGAAAAAAGAATTTTCAGTAATGTTTGCAAGGCAAGAACAGAGAAAGTAACCTAAACAACTGAGCTGATAATTTAATATTAATCTCAAACGCAGGGGCAAGAAACGTATTCACTTTGGGTCAGGGATATAAACTGCACAGATACACCTAAATGTTTTACAATGGACTACACAACTGTGAGAAATGAAATGAAATGAAACATTTAAGTTATTCTTGAAAAAAAAGTACCCTCTGAAGAAATCTCACAGATTTTGGTCGTGTAGTCTTCCTGGGCTCAATAATTTTTGTGTCTGAGCAAGGAAAACAAGATTTCCCTCTCTTTACTGCCTTCAAATTCTTTGCACATCCCCATGCTGAGTCATGAAACTTGTTTCTGTAATATATTTCATATGGCAAGCAGAATGTCACCAATTCCATCTTTGCAGATTTCCTTAAGAATGCCTTTTGAGGGGCTCCAAGAAACAACTTGCATTGAGGGAACATTAAAAGTTTGGTTCTGCCCCACTCAGGAATGCCAAGAAACCCTTCCTGTGTAATGGGTCCCCCTGCTTCCCTGCAAGGAACAGACTCTGCCTCCAAGCCTGAGCCATCCATCTGTGGCAAAAACCCCTATGGGCCACCTAAGTCTAGAGATCTCACCAAGCTAATACACCCCAAGCATCTTTCTTTTACCCTAACCAAATGTTGTGTCCACAGTCTAAGTGACCCTGTATTCATCCCTCACACGCAGCTGGTGAACAAGCCATCTCCATGAGTCCCTCTGAGACACTAAGTCACCCATGGCCTTAACTGTAGCTCAGCCATCACTTGTGCTACCACACAATTCAAACCCTAAATGTATGTGAGTGCCTTTTTACGCCGCTGAGAAATTCATTCCTTGGCCTGCAGGCCTTGCAGATGCAGAGACCAAGAGTACACACCTGGGGTTGGTGACATTGTGGGAAGAGAACCAGAGAGATCAGCAGCCCCTCAGCCAGAAGTTAACAGAGGTATCTTTCATCCCTTTAACACCAGCTGAGGGCCTGAGACATTCTCCTTCAGTCTCAGTGAGTGACCATTGTGGACTAAACACTGATATTAATGGTATCAATTTTCCTTTAGGGGAGGAGCAAAATGCAGTGAGTTTGAGCCTGCTTGCTCATGTTTTGGAAAGGCATGAGAACGAGAAACTCTGCTATTAACAGAGAAAAAACCCGTTCCACTTCAATACTACTGCTTTCTTCCATTTCTACAAAAAGATATGACCATGTCACCATGGGCTGGCGTTAAATGGGGAAACTACTGGTACTCAAGGAAGGAACATCCTTTTACGAGACTTTACATTATTTAGTGGCAAGTTTCCTGATAGTTGCAAGACCCCAGAATAAGACTCCATTGGAATAATAAATGTTCTTAGGGATGTTGCTCCCGGGGACCACTGGGTTGCACACTGTTTTCAAGAAAGGTTCCTCATGGAACTGCACATTCAGATGACAAAAGCTGTTACCACAGAGAGCCTGAAGCATTTATGTCCCTACTCTTGACGTTTTTTCCACTGCTTTTACTTACCTTGCTTCTTGCTGACTTACACATGTGGATGAAAAGCATCCTGATGACCAGATTTCTTTTGCTATCGCCTCATTACAGGTATACTAGTAACTCTGCAAGTTCATTTAACAGTGATATCTCGCCTAAGCACTGTTGATCCTTGATGGCTGAACTTAACTGCAGGAGACATCTGGCACCATTAGTTTTGAATTTGTGGTTTGAGAACTCACCTACAAACACAATTCTGATTGCCACAGAAATTGGTCCATCATGTTGTATCACCTCTTTGTCACATAAACAAAGATGTAACTGATCTGTGCAGTAGCCGGAATTTCTTAAATGCCCATCCAGGCAGGACCTTAGCTGCTGGATCATAGCCTGACCCCACTTTCTCTTCCTGTTGCATGGCAGAGCCAGTGGTGGGTTCCCTCAAATTACGTTGGGGGGTGGTGGGAAGCTCTTCCCCACATTTACTCACCAGCAAAACATGGGTTGTAAATAATTTCCCCCTGATTTTGCTGAGAATAACTTCCTGTTTAGAACATGCCAAGAGCATGGTGGGCGTGCTTACGTGCAGAGGGCTTCAGCCTTCTTTCCCCAGTGTAGAGGTGTGTCGGCTGTTTGGAGCGAAGGCGTCACAGGACAGAGAGAGGCAAACCCTGCATACTATTGGACTCCTTCGGTTGTGGGGATCAGCAGGGGCTGTGAGCCTTGTCTCTGCCTCTTACAAAAAGCTGCCACCTTCTTCATTAAGTGACAGACACACAGAGATTACTGTGGTCCTTCTGGGCTTGTACTGCTTAGGTAAATCCCCATTCTTTGGCTTTGCAGACAATAAATCCTAAGATATTATGTAGCCAGTGTCTAAACAACCAGCAGTTCTGTACATTGCTTTGCTTAGAAGAATTTTACCATGTTCTGTGCTTATAGTTTTGTCTTTCTTTGTTGTATCTATTCAGTCTTAGGTTGTAAATTTTTCAAGGTAAAGGACCCATTAGTTTGCTACACTTCACAACTGTATAGGCTAGCAGCGCTGTGTAATCACACTTCTTCTAGGCTTTATAATTGGAAACATTACCTTGTGTAGAAATTAGTCTTAGATGGTAATTCTGGCTCTACTCCCCCTGTGGAAACCTCTTCCAGATTTACACTGCCATTTTCAGATTTCAGCCAACTTTCGGATTCATTTCTGAATTTCTGTTTCAGTAGATTTCTAAGTGTACCCAGTTCTCCAGCTTTACCAGCCTCAATGCTGGGGAATTCACAAATACTCTCTTCTTCTCTGTTAAAAATGTTGCATTGCCTCAGTCTTTAAAGTCATGCAACTGTCAAAAATACTTTTTATGATTTTGAAATCTTTCAAGGATTTCAACTGTAAGTATTTGACAGCCATCTCCTGCTACATTTATTTCCACAGGATAAAACAATTAATTAAGCCTAAACACCTAAGTGTAGAACAGCAGTAAAAAGAAGGGTGAACTACTTTCTTAAGTCTCAGAGCTCCATGTGCCTTTCCTAATGAGTCTGTCACAAAAAAAGAAGTGTTCTTTAAAAGAACAGCAAAAATACTGGGCCAACAGAGGATGTATGGAGTGTTTTGACAGAGTAACTTGCGTGCAGCACTAGATCATTATGTTCAGCAAAATGGTGAAGGAAAGGTTTGCTATAATCCATAGCCTGGAGTGAGATCACCAACTAAACTGACTTCATGACAAGAAAAGACCCTAGACTGATGAGAAAGTGTCCTCTGATAGAGGTCAGCATTCCTTTGCCTAAACAGGTCTTTCAGGCCTGTGGAGGAAAGAAATGTGTTAGCTTGACTTGCTTGGACATACAGTACATAGCCACCAGCACTGAGAAACCTTTTGTGGGTCATAAAATGATTAACTGACCATTCAAATTCTAGAAATGTTGCATTTGTAGCAGCAATCAGCTCCTCAGAGACAAGGCAGCAGTGTGAAACCCGAATTCAAAGAGCAACAGAGAGGCTGAAAGAATAATTAAAACTAGAAATAACTTGAAGCTGCTAGAAATTATATTCAAGGTTTGCAATATAGCAATAATATCTGTATTTATGTAGACGTGTGCATGGATATATGTGTAATGACAATGACATAGTTTCCAAACAGAAAGATGGTTGCCAAATATTGTTCTCCACCTATCATAATTTTCCAGAGTGAACTGGTTTTAAATATTCTCTGAGGACTTCTGGTCATAAATATTTCTGAAGAGTATGCACTTAGCTCATGCCAATCAATATCATAAAGTAACCCTGCAGCTAAATTAGCAAAGTAGAGATCTCATGCTAATTGACTAAACCCTGATGTTTCTTGTACCTAAGGCTCCAGGTCTGCAGCTTATATGGTAATAGTATTTCTGGTTTCGAAAGGTGTGCATCCTGATGTTACAATTTTATATAGAAGATTAAATACTTTATAGCATATTTACCTATTGAGGAAACTCATTTGCCTTGAGGAAAAAAGCATTCTCTTATGAATTTCCTTTGACTTTACAGGATACTGTGTTTCTGAGAACCAGGATTTCTCCTGGACATTTCAAAGGACTACACAGAGGACCTACTTTTTTCTCAAGGGACCCAAGTTACTGTGTTTGGACTTTTAAGTCAGTCCTAGTATACGGATGTGGACTTCAGGTAGAATGAGCAATGCAAAGAACTTGTTTGGACTTGGCGTCTCCTTGTATTTTTGGGGACTGATGGACCTTACTACAACTGTGCTGTCAGGAAGTGCCAGGCCCCTCACTGAAGGGCAAGAAGACAACCTGTCAGACAAGCTGCATCAGCGTATGAAGAGGAGCTGGGTGTGGAACCAGTTTTTTGTTCTGGAGGAATACACAGGAACTGACCCTCTCTACGTTGGGAAGGTAAGACCTGCAGCAGGAGGATGTCTGGAAGAGTGTATCCATCTGTGTATCTGCAGATTGTGGTGAAACATGGGATGTTTCCACAAGTGCCTTTGCCTTCTTTCTGGCAGTGAATTTATCCACATTAAATTCACTTCTGCTCCCAAGAGCTTTTGCCCCATGTCACCTTTGTTTGGGAAGAATTTCTGCTTCAAGGGGCTGTCAATATAGTTGCCTATTTTAAAGAGATCTGCTGCATCAATCATCATCTGTAATTTGAGGTAGTGTTAGAAAATCTGCAGCAATCTTTCCAGGGACTCCTACAATGTCAAAGCAAAGCAAGGTTATATTGACATATAAGGATTAGGAAAGAAAGGAAGAGTTTGTGATCATGCTTCTGTCCATGATCAAGTCAGCTAGATGCTTCAGAGGGTTCCTGATCCTGTCACAGGATTAGGAAAGAAAGGAAGAGTTTGTGATCATGCTTCTGTCCATGATCAAGTCAGCTAGAAGCTGCAATTCAAAATCATATTAAATAGCGAGTTTCCCTTGAAAACTGACATTTCAGTTTTTGTTTTCTGCAAATCTCCAGGGTCAGAGTTATCTTCTGACTTACCATATCTTGGCTGCAGGTTAATTCTGTGGACTACAGAGAAGTTGCTCCAGATCAAGAAGTGTAAAGGGACAGGTCATTAAATCCAACCATGAAGGGTCCTATTTTTGGATCCCTTATACCCCAAGAACCTACCCATCAGTACAGATATGTGTAAAATGTGTTCCTGAGCTCATCCTATATACTTGGTAATATTTGGCATTTACTTTCCTGTGTCTCCTTGAGAAAGAAGCTGATGGAAATCAGACCAGTGACATCTGCCATCACAATCTGCCTCACTATAACCATCCTCCTTTTTTGTTTTGAGATACCCTGAATCGCTGACCCTGTATTGATCCTGTTATTCAAAGTTTTATGGTCAGCATCAAGTTTGCTTCTATTCTACTCCAAGGTGGCAAATCTGGACAAAAATGTGGAGAGAGTTAATGTACTTAAGTGTTTGAACAATACAATCAAGATTTTACATGCCTAGAATATCAGATATGGCTATGACAAGTGGAGACTATGTATAGGTATATATGAAAAACAAAGAACTTAGAATGTCAGAAAACAATTCCTTCACATTTCATTGCTTATTTTTTACATGATATAGGCTCCATTTTTCCTTCCAAGTTATCCTTCTGCAGGGAAAAAAAATGTTACATATCCAGAGGCCCAGTTTGGACTCATATTTATCATTCTACAACCCCATAGAGCTAAACTGTGCTCTCAGTCACACCAGTATAAATCAAAATGAATCCACAGCTTCGAAAGACCTCCTCCTAAATTATCCCTGCACGACTGACAGCAAGATGAGCTCTTCTTCCTCCCACAGCAATGGCATAACTAGCGATTGCCTCCAGATGAGACCTCATTAGTCTTCATTCATCTGTGCACCTAGCTTTTCAGCTCTTGATATCTCTATTGATTAAAGAAATTAATATTTGTTTTCATGCAATTCCCAGCTTTGGAACAAGGGCCAGACTTACTATTTCACATTCTCAGTTACATCTGAAATGACTTCAGGCTTCTACTTGTGAGCCAAATCTTAGGTAAAACAAGTACAGGGAGAAACTGGCTCATCTTTTAGACCCGACAATGTCATTAGGAGCACATGCACTTGGCACAGTCAGCAGCACTCCTGAGCTTGCCACCACTCGGCTTTGCCCAAGGGAAGGACACCAAGACAGCTCCTCACAGCCCGTGCCCGCCACTCTGAAGCCCAAGCTGCCGTCGGGGAGCTCTCTCCAAGTCTGCCTGCGCACTGGCTGTGCTCGCACCGGGGTGCGCAAGGGCTAATTAGCTCCCACGGCTAACAGGGCCAATTAGTCCCACGCACTGCTGAGCTGACATGGCTGGATTGCTCGGAAAGACTCGTAACTCGGCAGTGCTCCATGGAGTCCCGGCCCCAGGGAACTCTGCTGCCAAAAGGGCCTCTGGGGCTCACACGTGCCATTGTGTCCCATCCCCGATGCGGGTGCGGAGCCGCCAGCCGAGCCGTGCCATGGGGGCTGTGGGGGCTCTGTGGGGCCAAGGCTTCCCCTCGCCTCACCCAGCCGGAGGCAGGGGTGCTCCCACGAGGCAGCAGCCTCCCAGAATTCATCGCCCCACCTGAGTCTTAGGGATCCTTAGGAAAGGAGTCAGCAGGGAATAGACTGTGGGGTGAATTAATTGTTCTGGCAGGCCAGAAATTTTTCAGCCCAAGTCACCCCAGGCTGACTCAAAAATAGCTCTGTAAAGGCTCGCACAGAGTGGGGCGGAGGTGCAACAGGGCTTCCAGTCTGCTGCTGGCTGCTCACACCAGCCCTCCAAAACAGCCCTGGGTCCCATACCAGGCCAGGCAGGGCCTCTTCTGACTGATACCACCCACAACATCCTGAAACATCCTCATAGCCAGGCCTTGCTTTTATCCATCTGCTCTCTCCAAGCCCCCGTCAGAAAGAGAAACAATGCATAGCACAGAGCTGGTTGTACAGCTGGTTCTGGCTGGTTCTGTATGACTGGAGCAACCACAAAAGCACCTTGACTTGAACCATAGGTCCAGGCTTGCCTAATATGATTTCCAAGGCTGCTATGATTCCATGAACTTTCCTACACAACTGTTAAGGCAAAATATGTTCTGGACAGGGAAATGAAAGAAACTTCCTGATGTGAAGTCGGTACAATTTTTGCTTTTCTATCAGTGTTCATGATAGTGATTTAAAGCACTTCAGCTTCAGAGGGTTCCTGATCCTGTCACAGATAAATACAAGGCTTCAGTTTTCCTAGAGGTAGCCATTATTGGCTAATACGATGAACTAGGGAAACCAAAGCCCCTTCATTTGCTACAGCAGGTATTTTCTACATTCACTGAGCAGCCTACACTGTGTCAGTAATTGAACGGGGGATACACTTCACCATTTTGCTGTGTTGGAGACTCCCTAACCCTGTTTCAAAGAAGCATTTGAACCGCAGCAGCTGAATAAATGAATAAAACGCAACCTCTTTGCAGATTATCAATGTACATCAACCGCATTCACTCATGCATCCTTACAAAAATCCCCTGCAGGTGCTACCTCCCTGGAAGCAGAGAAGGGAGAAGCACATCAAGGATGGAGTCACACACACTGGTTAGCAGAGCTGTGTGAGTCCTCCCCTGAGCTGCTCACTGCAGCACTACCCTCTTTCACATGCCCTTTGCCAGGAAATGTGTCATTCCAATGCAGATGTAACATCCTCATTTTTTTGTACTATTCTCATCAAAAGAAGCAATGCGGGTTGACACAGTTAAAAATTTCTCAGGAGTTATCAGCTTTATTCCTCCAATAACCCATTCCTTAATATGGAGGAGAAAGTACAAATTAATTCCTCCTACTCTGTATCAGCCACATGGCAGCACAATTTATTGCACCATCCATAAAACAGAGCCAACTTAAAACTAGATCACCTTTCCGACACAGTGACTTTTACACTCCAAACTACAGCATCCTGATATTAGGTTTGGGGTGAGCTTCAGTCCCTTCAGACACCAAATTCTTTCAGATTTATTGCAGTCTGGCAGTGTTATGTCTTTTATACTCTTTTTTGCTTTGTCTAGAAAGAGCAGGTTATACAAGAAGCTGCAAAAGTGTTGCTAGCATTTCTTACTGCCTAGCCTTGGTTGAGACCCAATGTTTCTAACAAATCACAGTTAGACAGAGATCCTCTTGTACTCCCAAATTCTTAATAGCATGCCATGTTCACTCCTTGTTTGCTCCCTTCACAACTGCATTTATTCCAAATAGGGCTTTGGACAGAAGGTGTAATTTAACCCATTAGTTTGATTCATTATTTGTTTCTAAGTATTCTGAAAAGTCCTGAACACCTACTGCTATCTCAAAAAATGCTTTTTTTTCTTTCTCTTTTCCTTCTTCTTTTTCTCCTTCTTCATTTTCTTTTCCTGTTCTTTTTCCCCTTTTCTTTTTCCATTTTCTTTTTTCCTTTTTTAAAATTTCTTTTTCATTTTTCTCTTTCTTTTCTGTTTCATTTTTCTTTGCCTTTTCTTTGACTTTGAATTTGACTTTGACTTCTTATTTCTCTTTTTTTTTTTTTTTTCTTTTCCTTATTTAATGAGGACTTGTTGTTCCAAAACACATTTTCTTCCATCAGGGCTGGCTCTAATTCCCCAGTCAGGTCTAACATCTGTATCTGTCTCAGCAGCTGCATTCTTTCACTGGTGCACTTACGCACTAAAACAAACACCCAAGATGTAGCTTAGTGGTTCTGAATCAATTTGAAAAGCTATAATAGTGTCTTCCTTCTGGAATTATCTTGTTTACTAGCTCCTACAGTGATGATCTCTGAATTATGGGTGTTTAGGGTAATGACAACCACTGTCTTTTTTTAAATTAATCACAAGATGGTGTTTCCTGAAGATACACCAGTTTGCAGTCCTAGTGCCTGCATGTGAATTAATACACATGGCAGCCATCTAAATTTAACTGTTTACCCCTGCCAAATTTTTCTGGCTTGTTCTTCCGCCATTCAGTTAATACATCACCTGAGAGCTGCCAGCTTTCCTCAAAAGGATCAATGTTTCTCAGATGCAGTAGCCATTGCAGGGACAGAGACAGAGGAGGAGAAAGGGAAATACCAGTGGCCTGACAGCCATTGTCACAAACCTGCTGCACCTTCAGCTCTTGCAGACACATTGCAGTGCTGCTGCCCTTAAATCTCACTCTCCCAGCAGTCACTTGGAGTCCGTGGGCCACCTCCATGCACACCTGTCTGCAGGCTGGGATATGCCATGGAAAACCACAGGATCCCACCTCAGCTGAAAGCAGTCTTGCCCTAAAACCAGGAGTGGGTCCAAGTTTTGCGTGGGTCAGGTGACCTACCTGAGAGGCAAGTAAGGGAGACAGAGAATGAGTATCTTCCAACCAGACCCTTGGCTGGGGGAAAAGGTCTTTCCTCTCCCCAGTCAATGGGATCGTGTGCCCTAAAACAGCTGAGGAGGTACTCCACTGGCACTAGAAATGCTTAGGTCAGATAAGTCATTTTGTCCACACCCCTATTAAACTTTTTCCTATGAGGTAAGTTATCCTATAAATTCTTTATGTTTTTAAACTGCTCAGGGATGAGATCTCTTCTTTCGTTCTTGAGAGGAATGCCTGTAATCAAATGTACAAAGTTTGACTTCTGCTTTTCGACACAAATTATCCATTTGTTTGGATTCTTTCTTCAAATCCTACCAATCCTGTGTTCATATATTCAGTTTACTATTCTAAGATTTTTCTCTCCAATACAAATATTTACCTGTGTTTGGCCCCATCCTTCAAAATTATTCCCATATGTCCTTTAAGCTCATCAAAGCACTAAACACACACTTAATTCTGACCATATTTCTGAGATGATTTGCTCGTATATGCATTTCAAAATGTGCTTAACTGAATCCAGCCCACTTTCACTATTTTTTAAATAATTGTTCATCCTATTCATCTCCCAAAATGATAATCACACTGGAAAACCATATTCACATCTGAACCTTTTTGATTATTGCACTTCAAGTCTATTGCCTTGCTGTCTTTTGGGACTGAATGATTACCACCACTGGGCATTGGTCTTTATGCTCTGTTCCTCAAAAGTGTGGAAGTGCGAGCATATCATTGCAGATTTTCATAGTGTGAGTGAAATTAAGCAATTCGATTGCTTTTGATAGTCATTCCAGTATTTCATAGGAACCAGGTGTTTAACAGAATGTAGTCCCCAGAACGATTTGTTTCCCTGTTTTAGATCATAATTAGTACTGCGTTTACTCTTTCTCTGTTCTGTTGCATTCACAGCTATCTGTGGCTGCTCAGAACTAATTAGCAGTCATGCAATAAATCCGTTTGCTAATTTCCTAGAAAATCTGGGATGGTTCTCATCTCTGTAGCTTGCCATGGTCATAAGCAATTGTTTCTTGCTGCTTACCTTACCTACTGTTTGACAGTATTCCTTCCTGAAGTTGTAAGGATCCAGACTAATTTTATTACTAAAATTTAATGGAAAAAGTCATAACACTTACTGAACCATAACATTTACTGAGTAGCTCTCCCATTCTGCTTTCCCCTTGATCCCAAACAGATTTGCCTTATTTCTCCCACCATTATGCTACCCCTGTAGTATTTGACTCCTCTTAAGCCATGTGAGCAAATAGTCTGCAGGTTTGCTGACCTCACTTTATCCCAAATCTTCCCAGTGGCCATTGCAACCAGGTAAAAGATAATTATTGTGTTGAGTGAGATTCCAAAAAGGCACAGAGCCTGTTCCTGTTTGGATGCCTCTGCTTTTTCTTTTGGCACAGCCATGGGTGGAGAAACAGGAAGACAGGAGAAGGTTTTTAATTGCAACTATGTGATACAGACTTTACTATTTGCCTCTTTCAGCAAAGCAAGTTCATTAAAACTACCTTGTGAGTCCCAACAGTGAGAGCAGAATGCTCGGCACGAACACGTGCTCAGTGTTTCTCAGCAGCTGTTTACCCAGCGCACGGTCTAATTGCATCCTGTTCCTTTCCACAGCTCCACTCTGACATGGACAGGGGAGATGGCTCGATAAAATACATCCTCTCAGGAGAGGGAGCTGGCGTTGTGTTCACAATTGATGATACGACAGGGGACATTCATGCCATTCAGCGGCTGGACCGGGAAGAAAGGTCACAGTACACCCTCAGAGCACAGGCTCTGGACAGGCGAACGGGCCGGCCGATGGAACCAGAGTCAGAGTTTATCATCAAAATCCAAGACATCAATGACAATGAACCCAAGTTCCTGGATGGACCTTACGTAGCCTCTGTTCCGGAAATGTCACCTGTGGGTAAGGCAAATTTTGTGGAGTCTCTTTCCCTTATAAGAAAATTGGAGATGGTCACCAAAACACAAATTCCCTGACTCCTTGAACTCAGCTTCTGCCCCTTGCGCAGGAGCTGCAGGACAGAGGAGCTCACCCTGGGGTGCCTGGTTGCTGTAGAAAAGGGAATGCAGGCTTTACATCAGCATCAGCTCAGCCCCTCTGAAAGAAAATGTGCCAAGGGAAGCCTGAGAGCTGAAGAAAGGTGTGAATCAAACATGCCATGCTCAGACAATTTGTAGTAACATAGTGCCCCTTCTCCTCTGACATCAGATGGTAGAAATAGTAATGACCATTAGACAACTATTACCATCCCAAAAATAACACAGTCTTAGCAACCTAATCAAGTTCATACTGAGAGCTCAACTACTGTCCAGGAGCCCTTGAAAACATGGAGAAATTACAGCAATCATTAGCTCCTTCTAATCCATGTAAGCCTGCACTAAACAAAATCCAGTGAATCCTGAGATTATGGTACTATTTGCCCTCCACTTTTAGAGAATGGGACCATCTTGAAGACACTCCTGTTATTGCAATGTAGAAGACAAACAGTAGCTTTCCATCTACACAAGTCAGGAGAAATCATTTCCATATAGTAAATTAAATAATCACATAAAATACTCTTTTTCTGGACTCTTTTTCTTTCTTTTTGAGTTGTTTTTTTGCTTATTGCTTTTTGGCTCTGTGACATCACTGCAGAGAAAATAATACCATATAAATTTCATGTCCTGAAGTTACAGATATGCTTCAATTCCTCATTCTTCAATATTATGTTGGCATAAAACTAGAGAGAGGCATCAAATACAAAAGTTCCACTCAGAAATAATGTTTCTTAATGGTAATGGCTAGCCTGAATTCACATTTATCTTCAAGTGCTTATCTAGTAACACTGGATTTGTTTCTAACACAAAACATTATGTAGAAGGCTAGATACATTCATAAAGGCATTGTCTGACATTTTAAGGAGTCAAAACTCACGCATATTTCAGTTGTGCCTCACCTTCTCCTTGTTCTTGATAAATTACATCACCTGCAAGCCATTACTAGCTTCAGAGGAAGCAGACCTTGAAAAACAATTGAAAAAAGAAGTATATATGCCTCTGTGTGGGTTCCAAAAGGCACTTCAGCAGTGTATAATCTCTAGGCCGTGCAATGTAAACTGCAATCCCACAGAGAGATTATCTCAGAGATACATCCCTTCCTGCTCACAGTTTGTGTACAATTTCCATCTCTCAGTCAACATACAGCATCTATGGGCCTGCTACAACAGTTAATGATTTATGTCAGCAGAGCTATGGAACTTCTTTGAGCTGCCTCCTAATAACACTTAAAATCAAGACAAGGGGAAAAGAAGCAAGCAGTATATAATTACCATCTCTCTGCCAGCCATAACAAAGTACTGTTAGTTCAGCAGTTCTGTAACTGTGGTCCATAGAGTACTTGCTGGTTTATATCTTCTTATAGATGCATGATGAATTAATACCTATTAATTCCTTTAGTGCTAATGAGCTACAAATATGAGCAGTAAATACAAGCACAATGAGCATCAAGTGAAAAAGTTTGGTTGGGGAAAGCTCTTGTTAGGCATTTCAATTTACTTTGAACTGTGTACTTTTCCTGCCAGCTCTTTATCCCACAAGGTCTTACCTTGATGGTTTTTTTGTCAGGCACCTCTGTTATCCAGGTGACAGCGACAGATGCTGATGACCCAACCTATGGGAACAGCGCGAGAGTCGTATACAGTATCCTCCAAGGACAACCATATTTCTCTGTGGACTCTCGGACAGGTATGTTATTTCATCAGGGAATGAGTCAGTGTGAAAACCAAAAGAAAAAGCTGCAAGCAGAAAGAAAGGGCAGTGCATCATTGCTGTGGTCAGAGAAATGTATTTCTGTGGCTTGGAGCCAAAACAGAGCAGCACTATGTGAGGGGTAAAGTAATGCTGTGGCAGTGAGTTCCAGAAGAAGAACGTGCTTTTTCCAGTGATATATTCCTCTGAATGACCATATTCTGCAACTCAGGATCTGGATGGGTTTGGTGCTGTAAATACTCTTGCTTGCTTTTATCATTGAAAAATGTCTTCAACAGATCTAGTTGATAACAAGGCTTAGGGGAAAAAAAATCTATGAACCAGCCAGGACTGGAAAGTGCAAGCTAAAGGATGCAGTTATCTGGAGTATTTTTACCTAAGGGCGCTCTTGTTAATAACCTTACATTTATCTATAGGACACCCTCTCTGTTTTGCTTGCTTTCTCTCTCTCTTTTCTGTATATATCCAAGGTTTATATTCAAAAGTGGAATCTGACAGATTTTGACAGTTTCTAAAGGGCATCTGTAGTGCTAAGGTCAGAAACTCAAGAGACGATAGTCACTGCAGAGCCCTAGGGGACAACATAGGAAAAACACTGAATAATCTACTTCTGAAGTTAGCAGTTTACGGGATAGGTGCTCTAGCCAAAGACAAATTTGTGTGTGGCATATTATTTTCTCAGCTTTGTTTATATTTACAATATAAATAAACTACTAATGTTCCTTTTGTAATCAGGTGTCAACCACAGACAAATAAGGGCATAATCACAGATTTGCTGAGTACCAAATTATTTCTAGGAAAGCAAAGGACCAATAGTCAGGATCGGATCCAGTACAGATTTAATCACTAGGATGCAGCTTATACAGAAGAGAGGCCCTTAAGTCCAAAATCATGTACTTTATGGGTATTTAACCCAGAAAAGGTCTTTTTCTCCTCTTATTATCTTCCCAGTCACTTAGATCTGCATCTCTGAACAGGTTCAGAGATGCCTCAGCCTTTAGCTGCCAGAGTCAGCAACTGGACTCCCATTTAGGGTAAGCACTGTTGTGGGCCATAAGCCATTTCCCTATCACAAGTACAGGACTGTAATCAGCTTCCCCTGTGCAAACTCACCCTGTGGGATTTGGTAGCCCACAAAATGCAATTGCAGCTCTGACATTCTTCTAACACAGAGCTAGAGCATAAATGACCTACAGCTCCTTTGTATTCATAGATAGTGATTAAAACACCCAATAGTGGACACCTTATTTCAGTACAGTCCTCCTCTAGAAGCGCTTGGATTCCTTACCATTTACCTCCCAACGCAGCCTCTTGGTTCCAGAGGTGTGCTCCTATTCCTATTCTGTCACTGTCCTCACAGGTGCTGAACAAGTGTCTATGTGAAAGCACAACTTCAAAGGAAAGTTGAGAGCCTTCTCCTCCCTTTTTCCAGGATATTTCTACAGCCTGACAATCATATTCCCCTACAAGATAAAAGAAGTCTCCCACTTCCTAAGAAACCATCTGGCTGTTATAGAAAAGAAAGGACATCACCTCTGCTCTTTACTGTTTTCTTAAGAGCACAGACCTCGCTCAGTTTAGTGAAAGAAATGGTTCCAGCACACTTATTTGGAAGACCTGAGGATCTGAACCTTTCCCATAGTCTTTCCCATAGCCCTAAGGATGGGTTTAATGTTCACCGCTATCCTTAGCATTTCTTTGCAGACAGACTGTGTGCAGCAGCATCAGATGCTCCCTGCTCTGCATTGCTACACCTCTGGGTACCTGATCTGGCTCTGAGTCTTGGTGTCCTGGACTAGCCCTCCTCTAGGGACTGGAGGCCCCAAAGATAGGCATGGCATGCCTGGGGTTTAGGCACTGATGTCTTTTTTTTAGGTCAAGCCAAGAGTGGAAATTCCCTACAAAGTGTTCATATATGGAGAAAATACTTCCCAAAATGCTAAGTATTTTCATATCTTATTTATAAATCCATGGGAGCTGAGGAACTACAGCACTTCACAGGAGGCACTCAGCTTTACAGGATGGGGCTCAGAAGAACTCCATGCAGGAAAATTAAAATAGCGCACTGCGTGTTGTTCCGTACTGGTCACTATTTCTTCCCTTCACACACAGTGATAATTGCCAACACAGTATCTTTTTACTGCTTTTTTATTAAACCCATACATTGTCTTTCTGCTAAAAATAAAGACTAAATGCAGATCAATCAAGTTAATAGTGTCCTGATGTGCAAGTGCTGCGTGTTGAGCCGTGCGAGCGGGATGGTGCCTGGGGCTGACACACACTTGCCCCCACCCCGAAGGGCATCCCAAACGTGTCGCTAGCAAGGGAGTGTCCCCTGGCAGCGCATCCCCGGGCTGCTCTGCCGGCTGCTCGATGGAGGTGCTGCAGGCGGGAGGGCTGGAGGACGGGCAGCGGGAGACGCGGAGCTGTGCGGGCACAGCGGGGCCGCCCGGCACTCCCGCGGCACCGGCAGCGCTGCCGGGGCCGGCGCTCGCAGCCTCCAAAAGAGAAGTGTTGCTGCCACCTCATGTCCTCTCGCAGTAGTGTTACCCCGAAGGGAAGGGACGCCCTGCGGTCTCGGGGAGCGGTGGCCCCTCCGGAGCGGGTGCAGCGGCATCTCCACACATTCTGCACTCGAAGGACACGAGCAAAGCCCGCGGGCTCATGCCAGGTGGCCTCCAGGACTGCGTGCTTAGGAACACTCTGGAAAACTCGTCTTGATGGATTTTTTAGCAAAGCACATCACTTCCAGTTTTTGTGCAGAGATAGTCATCCTGAGCAGGGCCTTAATTCGACGTAGCACACTGTTCCCAAAAAGCTTTTCCTTGGAAGGCAACATTTTAATTTTGAACAGACAGCCTGTCCCAGAGCTGATGCATTTTAACTGGCTTCTTTAAAATTCACACCTTCTGTTAACCTAGATTCACTTGGGTGAGTTTTACTCTGCCAGGAAAGGTGGGATTCAGTGCAGGTCTCATTCTTGACAGAGGGAATAGGATGCAGGAGCAAGAGCCCTCCACCCTCTTTGTATACTCTCTAACTGCCATTTTCTTTTGTTCCCCAAACCCCTTTCCACCCTCAATCTCAGGCTTAATTAGAACAGCTCTAATGAACATGGACCGAGAAGCAAAAGAATATTACGAAGTGATTATCCAGGCCAAGGATATGGGTGGACAGCTGGGAGGATTAGCTGGAACAACCACAGTCAACATCACCCTCTCTGATGTCAATGACAATCCACCCAGATTTCCACAGAGTGAGTACCCGTGGTGCCAGGACAGGCAAAAAAGGGGTGGCTGAGTTTTACGTCTGCTGTTTGCTCTCATGACAGCCATTTTCAAACTCAGGATAGTGACTACTAGAGATGGGCAGAATTTTTTGGATTTGATACGGAACTCTCCTTCAGAAAGATGTCAAAAGGAATTATTCAATACCTTGCCTTTCAGAAAAGATTTCTGACCTCAAAAATGATCAAAAACAACACCTTTTTTAAAGGATGAGAAATTAATTTACAGAAAAAGGCAGGAAGGAGAACTTTTGTGTTTAGACTCCTCATGGCCATTGCCTTTGGCTACTAATTGCTGCTCCGATTGTCCTTTCATCCTATCTCCAGAGGATGTCTCTCAAATCAGGGACATGTGGTGGTGCTGGAAGTTGAAAGATAATTTATTCAACACTCCAGCCAGGCCACAGCAGGGGAGTGTCTGGGAGCTGTGCTGCCACTGTGGAGTGGGTTGTCATACAGGCTGTTCTCTGGGAAAGGTTCATCTAAACCTTGGCAATATACAGTTAAACCCTAAGATATGGAACAGCCATAGTTAATGGAATGCAAAAATAGGCAACTCCACTCTTATCAGAAACATTATTTTGTACTTACAAAAGTGAACTTCAAAACAAGATTTGCAATATTTTGCTCTTTGTTTATAAGATTTTTTTATCACATTTATTTACATAATTCTATATTGTGGTTAAAATTTTGAAAGAAGCTTTTCAGTTTTGATTGAACTAAATCTTCCAAGAGATATAATTTTGGGGTTTTTTTAAGAAAACTGATTCTTCTAGTGGTGTAAATCAATCTCAAGCCATTTTGGTTTTGACATTTTTATCATTTAGCTGAGTAATGCAAACTCCCGCAGTTCTTTTTGTTGGTATTCTTCTTCTCCATCTGTTTCTGCATGTTGCACTGCTAAATCAAAGTGTTCCACTAAGATCATCAAGAAATCTCAACTTCCACTTTTCTTCTTCTGTTAAAGCAACTTGTTAAGCAAACCATTGCCAATTGTGTTTTGAAAGTGACATGAATTGTAACTGATATCAAACTCTTGATTAAGAAAAATGACAATTCATCAAACCTCATCCTTGGTGTCATTCTGCCTTGTAAAGCTCAATAGATGATGCAGTCAACAGAGAGGGTGCAACAAGGAAGGTTTGAATTTAAAGTATGATGCCAGAGAAGTATTTTAGGTACAACATTTATATTTTAAAAATACACTTTTAAAATAGCAGGTTGTTCTTTCCCCAGTCTTGCTGCTAAGCAAATTAGCAATGCAACAAATGTGCTCAAGACAGTATTTGTAGGGAGAGGCAATACATTTTAATAGAGTAACTGGTAAATTTGAAAGAAATTGACAAGATCCTGAGCTTTCTTCAGGGCTGAAAAGAAGTTTGTAGGGACTTGAGAAAGGATTTTTGGTGCTCAAAACTTATGTTTATTCCTGCTGTACAAACTGATCTAATAAAAAGATGCCTGTCCTATTAAATCTGTTCCATACCCTGCTTTATATCATGGCTGCAACAGCACTGGTGTTAATTGCCCTATTTTTCTAGTTGAAGTTCCTATCTTCAGGTGTATTGCTGTTAAAAAAAAAAAAACCCATTCAACAAACCTTTTTATGTAACAAACACCTAAATAAAACTTCCCCAGGGAATTTATCTGGGCTGTAGCTTTTTAAAGGAAATCACACGGCTGCCACAGCTTTGGGAGAGGTACTACAGGCTCTCTACAGGCCATGCAGCATTGTGGCCTGCCCTGATCTGCTCTTTGCATTGCTGTGCAGTTTTTGGTTCCTCTTCACAGCCTGGTTTCTCACCTCTCTCCCTCTGTGCTGCTCGTTCCAGAGCATTATCAGATGAGTGTGCTGGAGTCTGCTCCTGTCAGCTCCACCGTGGGCCGCGTGGTTGCTAAAGACCTGGATGAAGGCATTAATGCAGAGATGAAATACAGCCTTGTGGATGGAGATGGACTGGATGTCTTTGATATTAACACTGATCCTAATTACCAAGTTGGCATCATCACTGTGAGAAAGGTAAAAAAGCTTCCTTTTTATAGTAATTTATATGGCTAACAGTCCTGATTACATTTTATGTGTGGAATATTCCCTTACGCCAGCAGTAACTTGGTTCCCATTACATGACAGTAGCCCCTTTCCAGCTGTAAAGCACAATTTCTTTAGCACTTATTGCTAAAATATGAAAACAGACTGCATTCCTAGGAACAACTTCTATAAAGTGGGGACAGCATTAGCATAAACATGTCTTTTCCCACCAAAGGAATGTTCTGATTCCCTATTTATCTATTTAAATATTCTCTGTAGCTTAATTATCCTACAATGCAAGAAATTAGATCAATATTTGCATTTGAACTGTACATATTTTTCATTCTGGTGTTCCACAAACAATAATAAAGCATGCCTTGGAATTATTTATAAACCAATAAAACTCAGCCAGTGGTTTTTTTTTTTAATTGCTGCTTGAAGATCCATAAATGCTAATTAGGCTAGAAGAAGCTGTCTCTAAAATGGCAGCTGTGAAACTGCTGGTACTCTGTACCACAGGCTATGCAGGAAGGCATCGAGTATTTTGCTTAGGCTCCCTGCTATAGGATATTTATTCTACAATCTTACATAAATGTTAGAAGTTCAACTCTGTTTCTAGGTTATGAAATTGTAACCATATTTCTGCCTAAGCATATCTCGTGTACTAATAAGGAAGTATAGTCTCCATTTAAATAGCCTGGGATTAAATTGTGCACTAAAATGGAACAATACAGGGGAGAGCTTTGACCTTGCAAGTCTCTGCCCTACAGCAAAGCATTTAAGCATGTATTTATGGTCACCTCTCCCCAGCTCTTGTTTATGCATATTAGTCCCTAAAGTTAAGCATATCTTCTGGAACAAAATAGATGTTGAATGCAAACTTTAATGTAATTTTCCACTCATTTATCAATGAAAGAAAATAGTTTCTTTGGAGTAAATGTGTCAATAAGCTTGACTTTTGTTATTATGAATACAGTTTTGCTACATGTTCATGTATGTCCAGAGGAGTTATAAAATGTATGGTATCAATCATATTAGAAGTGTACTGGCATCAGGTACATATTGCTCAATCCACCTACTGTACATAAACATTTGTAACATTTTATGTATGTCTCTAGCTTTATATAATGCTGTGATTATCAGTAGCCAAACACTGGGAAAGTTGTCCTTTGGATCCACTCAAGAAACAAAAAAAAAGATTCAACTGGTGTCAATACAAAAGGATATCAAAATGGGGGGAGAGGGGAGAGAGAATTTCTAAAATGTCTAAATCAAGAATGAAATCTTATTTAAAAGTAAGATAATCTTTCCCTTTAATTATTCTTGACAGATTTCCCAAAAATAATTAACACTTCTAGCATGGGCATCAGAAAACCAGAATTTACAGTCGTTGACAAGACTGTTGCTTGTGGTGTTGTGGTGACTTATCAGACCCTACTAATCCCACAAAATGTTGAGCACCTCCTGAAGATTTACAGTTCCTTCCAAACTCCCTGCCTGGGAGACTGATGCTCACCCTACCTTCCTTTTCCCCTGCCTTCCCTTTTGCACTGCCCATGGAAGGCAGGGTGGTGGGTTCCCCAGCCAGCACAGCACCCGAGAGAGCCCTGCCCTGTCCTGCCTTCCTTCCCTGGTCAATCACTTTCTCTTGCTGAACTCCCCCCTGCATAGTGCACCTCCCAGTGCCTGTGTCAGCACTGGCAGAAGGAGGACAAGGATGAGGAGCACTTTCCATGGGCTGCCTCTCCTCTTGTCTGTGTTTTACAGCATGTTTTACAGCATACTCAGTTCACAGGAGAGGGCAACATGCTTGCCCTCCCTATGGGACCAACACTGGGAAGAAATTTGAATGCACCAATGGCAGACAAATCTGATGAGGAGGACAGTGGTGTTGAGGCATTACCACAGGAGAGAAACAGGAGGGAAACTCACCTTTTACAATGAAGGAGTCCGAGGCAAACAGGAGCATCAAAAATGTGATGGTCTAGCACACTTTTCTGATTTTTCTAATTTTTCTAACTTGATCTGAGTGATTATATGTTTTAATAATGTAACTGGGTTTAATAATTGTTAAGTGTGTCTGTGATTTAACTGCTCTTTTTATAACTTAGCTTTTTTAGTGTACATGCAATGTTTCTCATGCAGTGTTCTTCACGTGGGAAATCATTAAATATAATGGCCTCTTTCTTAGTATAGGCTTAGGCACCTTTGTATTGCACATTCCTTGCCAGATGGACAATAAATGTTGCTTGGTCCTGTGATTATATCTTACTGCTATTTTTACAGTGAATAAATATGCAACTGGTAGACAATAATGACTCTGCAGCAAGGGATATTACATTTGTAGACCTCGCCAAATCCTTGCTGACAAGTGCTATGCCTGCAATAGTCGCTGATGTACCAGGTGGCACTAAAGGCAGCAGGAGCAAATTTCGGATCACCTGTTTGTATCTGCTGCCACAGACTGCACAGTTTGTGCTGTCTCACTCACTGCACAGCTTCTCCAGCAGTACTGGACCATCATGTCCCCAGCACAAGAAAGCAGTTCCCATTCCAGACTTCATTCTTTACTCCCATGTACTAAATGCTGAGCGATTTTCAGTTTCATAATTTCAAGAATGCCAGTCTTTAGTCAGGCATTCCTATGCAGGACATCAGTGCTGTGAAAGCATGAGCTTTGATATGTCACTGCAACATTTCCAATTCTGGAGAAGGAAGCTGTTGCGGCAGCAGACAAGTACTGAAGACTTGACTGAATTCAGAGGTGGTTTGAGGCCCATAGTATATACTGCTGCCATGCCTGAGCATGGAAATCTTCTCCTGATGCTGCTTAAACTAGTACATGCCTCATGGCTGCAGAACTGGACACCACTGAGCATGGCAGGAAAGAAATGGGTTATGAGTGGTGAAGGAGAACTTTACAGTGATGATCTTTGCACCTTTGACTTCCAATTGCTTTGGCATCCTCCTTTTCTATTTTTCTGCCCATCTCCATGCATCAGTCTGGTGGTTGGCCTTCAGATAGAAAGAGCTGAATAGAATAAGCAAAGGGGTTGGATGGGAGCAGCAGCAATCTTACTGTAATCTGAATGAACTGCTGCTGTGTGTGGTAATTCCACACATGATGCTCAAATCCCTGTGTACAAATAAAGCCACTCTTTTTGAAAGTGAGTCATGTAACAAAGAGGGGTATGCCCCACTGGATGACTCTGAGATTAGCCATTTCTTTCCTGGTACAAAGTTTGTCTTGCTCAGAATCTGTGCAAGCTAAGGGAATTCAGCCATGCTGGTTTTCAGCATTAAAACTCCCCAGATGATTCAAGTAAAGGGTTGTGACCATTTAACCACAGCATAATTGCTTGCAACTTCTGACTGCAACTTGAGAAGTGTGGCTGTATCCTCTGTAAGCTGTATTTCATCTGGTGAAATTTTTTTTATATTTTGGACTGGTCCTTCCATACTGTGATTCTGGTTTGTCAAATCCTTTCAGTTATCTCTTACCAAGACTGGTAAGTAGCACATTAAATATGGAATTTTTCATTCAGTTCTAAGAAGGTTTGGAGAGACCTTATTTTCTTCAGGGATCTCTGAAAAGAAGATGGAAGGGAGATGAAAAATTTATTTATTGAGAGGTTCAGTGTCAGCATTAATTACTTCTATAGCCATGTATACCAAATCAGTAGTTTTATCTAGACAGGAAATCAAATTCAGGTAACTACTAACAGAGGAAGCTGGCCCCCTTTATCCATTGTCTCAGGAAGGAAAGAAAAGGGAAAAGGAAACCTTTCTCAATCCCTGCTTCAAATAATACTTGAGTATTTAATATTTCACATTTCATATGAAGTGGAAGAGTTCCCACAGGAAGATATCAGGGATTATTTATAATTAAACTGCTTTGAAATTAAACTGTTCTCTAGGCAGGGAGCAGATTCAAATCCCAGCACTCATCATACCTGGACTGTGAACCTGTGTTTAGGATACTTACTGAAAGGAGCAGGTGAAAAAACCTTGCTCCAAGGAAGGATAGATGATGGATAAAAACTGGAACAAGAACTTGAAAGAGAGGCTGACCATGCTCCGTGCTCCCACTGGAGCACTGAAACAGCTTGGCAGACAGGGCTCTCAGACACAAGACACCAGTGTCCTCAGGGAAAAAAAGAGGATGCTAACTGGGACCTCCACCTCCTGTGTGAGCATCCTTGTTCCTGCCACTAGGAGCAGTTTTGAAGAACCAACTGTCTTACCTTATTTTCAGGTACTCCCATTACTGTCTGTTTCTTCATGTATTTTTCTAAGAGTGGCATGAAACAGGTGGTGTGAATCACAATGCAGTGGCAGGGTGGCTGCTTATATTTTCATTTTAGCAAGAAGAATGAAAGAATATGTATTTTGAAGTGATCTACAAGTATTTATCCTGGCCTTTTCTGCTCAACTATCAAAGACAGAAAAATTATACAGTGCCATTTCTAATACTACTGTCTTTCAATGCTTTTTCTGCATCTGCAAATATTTATCTTTGTTGCATTTACAATTAAAAGTAATAATGATATGGGTCAGTGTGCCTAATGCTAGATATATTTTTTCTCCTCAGCCTTTAAGTTTTGAGAGCAAGAAAAGCTACACCTTGAAAGTAGAGGGTGCCAACCCTCACCTGGAAATGCGGTTCCTGAACCTCGGACCCTTCCGTGACACCACCACCGTCCACATCAGTGTGGAGGATGTGGATGAGCCTCCTGTGTTCGAACCCAGCATCTACTTTGTGGAAGTGCCCGAGGATGTGGAGATTGGAACCACCATACAGATCATTTCTGCCAAGGACCCAGATGTGACCAACAACTCCATCAGGTCTGTCCTCTCTTTGTGTGTGGCCCCACGAGCACTCCTTAGTCCATCTGGTTGGTGGGGCAGTGATGGGTGAGAGATGCTCTCTCTTTCCAGCCAGTAGTGGTTGTCAATGGCTTTAGCAAACCAGACCTCACATACTGAGGGCTCTCTCAAAGCAATGCAGGAGCTCCTCCTGTTCTGTGGTATGGAGGATGTCAGCATCAAGTCTTGCAATGGGCCAGTCAGGCATGTCCTGAGAGTGTACATTAAAAACAAACCCCAGACTGTGCCCCTTTGCTGGCAGAAAACCTGATGGCATCACTGAGAACCAGCTGCCATCCCGATGGGAAGGTGATCGACTTGCCTGTCCTTTCTCCCCTTTCTGTTTCAAAGCTTGCCCTTGTCAACAGCTCAAACACACAGCTACTTTTGAAGTGGATTGAATGCATGCTAAAAAATATTAAAGAACTACTAAATTATCTAATGTCTGCTCAAAGATGCAGAGCTAGATATTCTTGTAAGGCAGTAAGAAAGGTAAAGGTGTATTTACAGCCATGGGAGCTTCATAGCTGCAACTCAGAAAGGAACCAAAGGAGCAGATTTGTGTGATCATAGCACTCTTTTCCACAGTGGCTGCCAGCCACTGCCAGCCCCATTTATCAGAGGGGGCTGCTTTTCTCTGAGGCCAGCTCACACAGGAGTTTTCACAACATGCAGCAGCAACTAGTGACTGCACACTGATTATCCCAGCAGGTTGGCTTCTTCTCTCATCTGAGAGTTTTGGGTGTTAAACTGCTGTTTGACTAACCTTGCATCAGCCCAGCTTCTGAGATGCCTGTATTCAGGAACAGTCCTGGGAAATACAGGAGGGAGTTGAAACATTGAGTATTAGGAGTTTTTGAAGAAAGTGAAATCCAAATGAGCAATTCTGTGGGCTTCAGCTAGGAGATCTGAGCAGACATAAAGCCTATTCTTCTTAATGGTATTGCACTCTGTGTTGCTGGTCTAATTATTTTTTTTCATCTCTGCTATCTTAATATACCTATCTTTTCTACATTATAAGGTTATCATACTTCTCATGACATTGTCTCAAATTCCTCAGTCAAACTATTATACTGCCTGCATCACAATTTCATTACCCTAAACTTTGTTCCACTCGCATCCTGTTTTGCTGATTACTGTCTAGCATTACCCAAACCCTGTAATACAAACAGCTCTCTGCTATCTGCTTAAAATAGTATAATTCTGAGGACTATCAAAGGGTAGAATTGATCATTGTTATTTTTAATGAGGTTTCTCTTAGTTTTTTTCAGAGCTTTGCAATGACTACCCTTGATGAATATAAAGCACAGAATCCATCAACAAAAATAAATTTAAAAAAAAGTTGTAAATATGCACAGACTCTTTTGTAACTCTGTTCCTTGACAACTTCCTTCCTCTTTTCTCCCCACCTTCCTCCTTTTCCACCACCCTTTCTTCCCTCATTCCTTACCTCCTTTTCCCCCATATTGAGGTAAAGAAACAGATGAAAAAAATAAGAATAAATGCCATTTTTAATGCTATCTAAAATGCAGATACTAAGAATTAGTTCTTGCCTCTCTTGTGGTCTCCTCCATTCATTCCAACTCAGTGCAGTATCAGTCGGGCAATGTTTTAAGCTTGCACTGAATTCACTTTGCACAGGGCAAGGCAAGATAAGAAAGACAATAATACCAGATACATACTTTGTTGCACAAGCTGAAATCCATTTGAAATTTAAAATGTGGTCTGGCTCAAATCCTCATTTTCCCAGCATCCAGTACCTGGCTCCCACACTGTGAAATTCTGATGGTTGGAAATATGCCATGATTGTTGTTAAATGATTCAGGAAGATTATCTAACTAGTACAGTGGAAACAAGTGTGCAGGAGCAGGTACTATTAACAAGAGAACTTAGCTGGAGAATCTAGAAAAAAATCCACCTGTGCCTCTTGACACCAGTGATTAATTCTGCACCACTAATCACAAGGCTATATTCAATTTCAGATACTCATTGGCCTTAAACTGTCAGAGAGAAATTCTTTTTATAGCCCTCATACAAGAATAATTATTATACCAAAATATAGGAACACTCATACTTATTTCCTAAATAAATCAAATGCCTGAAAAATCTCTTTATTTAAGAAGAGATAGAAAGGACTGGGAAGGAAAGGGATACAAACCTGCCATCTTCCTCTTTGATTGTTCTGAAAAAGAGTGTAAAAGAATTTCTAAACAACATATCTCAATAGTGTTTTATATCCTGGTTTAATAAGTCCCTACATAAAGATAGGGCTGTCATGCTTGTTCCAGTGAATGCATTCATGGTGAAAGGAGAAAATTCAGAAGAATGAGCCCTGTTCAGTGTCTGGTGTGACTAATGCTTTCAGTTCCCATCCACTCTGATGAAAGAATCAACAAAAAGAACAGTAGTCTGGGCTCTGTTCTAGGTTGTGACTATTACCTAGGCCAATGTGTGGCTTTGGCCAAAGTATCCCTTACCATGCTAACAGCTGGGAAGGCAACTTGCACAAAGTGCCCTTAAGAGGAAGGCGATGCCTATGAAAGGTGCTGAGTATTTTACACACCCTGTGAAATCATCCCTCTGACAGAGTACTGCAGTGACATCTGTCAATCAGCTGCCTCCCTGCCCAGGTTTTCTGGTCTGCAGGCACCACCACAATTCCCCATTCACAGCTGCAAGAAGCTGGTTCCCAGCACAGAACTGACATGACATTGGTCAGGCAGGTTCGGTAATTACGATGAATCAGCCTCACAGAGGGAGCTGGTTTTGTGACTGGATGCTTTGAGAAAGCCACGCATCATCCCCCTTGTGCTGACATAGTGCAATCAGTAGCATGCTCCAGGATGCAGGTGGAGTTATTGCCCTGAAGGAGGAGAGAATGCAGAAGAACAAGGAAAGGAATGGTTCTTCCTCATCAACCTGGGTGCTCAGAGAATGAGCTGATCTGAAGCCATTTTCATCCTGTCTGAATTTGCCTAGAGACAGGGCATAATTATTTCTCTTTGAAAAAGAAATTATACTCCTCACTGGCAGATTTTCTCTGTAAAGCTGATGTTCCTGTGCTGATCTGTGCCTTACTTTGAGGCTTCTTCCTCTAAACCTTCCTGACTTCCAGCTCCATTCGAGTAGTACTCACTGTTAAATGCCATTAGCCACGTGAATTTTTCCAACATGTCACTCTGGACCTATGCAAGTCAAAGGAGCACATAACTAGATTGTGGAAGAATGTGGATCTGCTGTGTACGACACTATCCCCACTGCTGATACTCTGTTGGCTATAACACACGGTTCTCAAAACGGTTGTTTAATATTTTTCATATGTGCTCTTGCAGATACTCGATTGACAGGAGCAGTGATCCAGGACGGTTCTTTTATGTCGACATTACATCAGGAGCACTGATGACTGCACGACCTCTTGACCGGGAGGACATTTCTTGGCACAATATCACTGTGTTGGCCATGGAGCTGAGTAAGGAGAATGCAGACTGTACATAGATTAAAGAGATACAGTAGACAAAGCAGGCTGAGAGACCTGAATTCAGCAGTTCACATACTGTTATGCACTGAGAGGGAAGCCGTATTAAGTGAATTGCTCTTCTGACATCAACAAGCGAAGACTGCATGTTATTTATTTTTTTTAATGCTCATTTTCACAGGGTGGTGGGAGGCATAGGGGATGGCAATGAAATGCAGAGTCCTTCTTTTTCAGTTCATTAGCATTCCAGGAATTAAAAACCCTTCCTGATATGTTTCTGGCAGAGTCCTCTAACTTCAGAAGGGCTAGGCAGCTAAAGCACAAACTGCAGAGGCTGCACAGCTGCCGCAGCTACCAGTCCTACCTGGAGGATTGAGTGGTGCAGGGACTGGGAGGCAGCAGTGATCCTACACTGCTAGGTCACTAGTTGAAATCTGCTCCGGTTCAGCAGCAAGTAAATGACATCGCCATCTGCTTGCTACATGAATAATTTGGGCCAGAGTGCTTTGGGATCTTCGAGTATGCTGAACTCGTTATGCTTTTGGGTTTTACAATGAGCTAAAACTCAGCTCAGGATTCATCTGTGCCGGGTATTTTTCAAGGCTATGAGAACAAGAAGATGCTCATTTCATCGGGTCAATATGAAAAATTTATCTAAGCTTGAAATACTCACAGACGTGAGCTTCATACAGGAGCTTGGGATATATAAGCAAATAAAAGGTTCACCTTGTCCTCACCTGAAATCTCTTTGGTTCACATAGCTTTTGCTCAGGATCTCTGTTCATCTTGTGAGGGGCAGCAGCTTTTTGGCAGCTTGGTGCCAATAGCTGAGTCATTCCTCATGTCTCAGAGAGCTTCCTGCACATCCAGGCTGCGCCAGAGATATGGGGCACTCTAAGAGGAACAAAGTTGCAACAAGCTTGCCCAGAATGCAATCTGCCAGCTTGAAAGCAGGGGAAATATGTCACAAGAGGTGGAGTGACTCTGCCACATATTTGCAGGCCATTCCACATGATGCCTTTCTGTGCCCTAAGTAGTGAGAGGGGTTCGTGAGACTGTGGCATTTCACCCCATCTATTTTGACACCACTTTTATTTTCAGCCGCCAATAGCTACTGCAATTCCACGAACCTGTAAAAGCTGCCTCTGTAGCAGCACTTGAAGGTGAGAGCAATAGGAAAGCATGTCTTCCTTTGGCTCCCTTTCCACCAATCCTCTGTCAGTTTTGCTCCGAACATGGGCAGCACAATATTTTAATTTAGTGAATAGTTTCAAAAAGGTCATAGCTGTGCACTCCTCCTGAATAAGGCCCATAATGCTAAAGGTTAGATCAATATTACTAAGAGTGTAAATGCAGGTATTCATCTGCCAGAGCGATAGGTGTGTTAGCAAGACGTGTGTATGCATATGTGGGAAGCTGAAGGATTATATTACAAATTAGGGAGGAACAACATAGTTTGAGCATTATCTCAATGCCACAATGTGACACGTTATGGAATACAGTACATTGAACATTTAAGAAAATTCCAGAGTTTGTGAAAACTCTCTGTTGTTTATATGAATATATCATTTCTTACTATAAAGGGAGATATATTTGGAGATAAATGTATAAAGTGCTAAAGCTAAAAAGAAGATGAGAATACTAATTTTAAAGAATTTTCTGGACTTTTGCACTTCTTCTGACCCCTTAATATTTTTTTTCTTTCTGATTAGAGTTTCATTTTATCATTAAATAAGGGGGGGAAAGATGATTTGGGGCAGAAAAGCACTAAGAAAAACAAATTATTCTGTGGCCACTTAGTTTGGAATTTGTCAAGATATGTGAAAAGATGTACGGATTTACTGGCAAAGAAAGCTAATGAACCAGTGGGACAGAAACATCACAAATGATGTAATGAAGAATGTAAAATTTTCATTGCAGTTTTAAGCTTCACTGAAAGCTTTTCTGTACAATTTCATGTGTTATTACATTTTAAACCTCTCTGTACAAGGCATCAAAGACTTGACACTATTTTTGAGTTCAAGGAACATAAATTCTGAGCAAAAGCATATCTAAACTGGAGAATTGCCATTTTTAACAAGTTCTAAATAACAAGTCTATCCTTAAAACAGTACCTTCCCAGTTCATGCCACCAGTAGGGAGGCTCAACAAACAGTATTGCCCAGCTGAAGGGCAATGAAAAAAAAATATGGAGCATTGTCTAAAACTTTTGCTGTAGAAATAGTTCATTGGACTGAACCAGGCTGAAGTCTTTTACAGAATTTGTTTGTAAAATATGTGATTAGATGGGAAGCCAGGCTAGACAGAGAGCAGCATTTGCAGCTTCACTCTGAGTCACACAATACCCAAGTCCACACAGTTCCCGATGGGAAAATGTGATCTAACACAAGCTAGTAGTGGAAAACCTGCTTTACATCTTGAGAAGATTGAGGAGCAGCATCTTCCCCTTCCCATATATTGCCTTTCTTTATACCTTCTTCTTCCAGATAACCCCTCACAGGTGGGCAGCGTCTCCGTGACGGTGAAAGTCCTGGATGTGAACGATAACGCACCAGAGTTTGCAAGATTTTACGAAGCTTTTGTTTGTGAAAATGCCAAAGCAGGCCAGGTGAGAAATGCTTGTAACATCAGGGGTTGGAAAGGGGATGCTGTCCTACATGGAGGCAGCATGCCAGGAAGGGTGAGTGCTGGAAAGAGGCTCAGCAACCCACACGTTTCATCAGAACTCTCATCAGCCGCCATCTGTGCTTCATTCCAAAGGCAAGCATGTCGCACTGGAAGGAGCATCGTATACAGCACCTCTTGTTTCTTCCACATGTCTTCTCTTCTCCCACAGTAGAGAAGACTGCACAACACATTCCATAGCTGAAATGAAGCCTTCCCTTAGGCATGTGCCAGCAGGCGAACACCCAGTGTGTCCTGTAGCAGCATCAAAGAGAGAAGTGTTATGAGAAGTGCCACAGAATCAGTCCAGGCCACGTATGACAGACAAGACTTACTAATAAAAGTTTTAAGAGCCTTAAGCTCTTAAAACTGGACTTATGGGAGCTGGACACAACTTACTACATCAGATTCAAAGGGTTCCCAAGCAGAACATGTTCTGCTGTGAACTGGAGGTGACAGAGAGTCAAAAGCAACACAAGATTTCCTGTTCCACCCACTCTAAACTCTTCAAGCAAGCAGCAAAAACTCTTTGCTTCTCTCCCTTCTGAAACCCCATCAAAGCCCTTGAACAAGGTCACCAGTGCCAGAGATGGACGTGAGCTCCCTCTCAGACCCCTGGATCTGCTGCAAGCTCTCCTGCTGATCGTTTGTGGGGAGCCTCCTCTTGCTCCACCACCAGGGTCCACGGTGGGGACTGGTTCCTCCTAATGCAAAGCTGACTAGCAGAGTTTAAACACACAGACATACCTCTCATGATCCGTGAAGGAAAAACTATGCAAGTAATGTTACTGTGTGTTTGCTGAAGCTTCTCCCAGCTGTGTGAAGCAGAATGAAACAGCTGATCACTCCTGGGGTAACTGTCCTTACAACTATCATATATAGGATATTTTCATCTCACCAATTTACAGAGGTTCTTAACAATATAGGCAACAGAAATCATTGCCTAGACCTTTTTTCCTGGTTTTGAAGGGTGGGTGTCCTAAGTAATAAACTTTCTGAGTTCATTATTATTATGAATGCTAATTTGGACTACTTTCTTCAGCAGAGAACGCTAAATTCTATTGCCACATTTTTAAAAGTTCTGAAATCAGTTTTAAGGTGGTGAATAAGACTTTATGGGTCTGACATTTGCCTTTGAATCCCAAAATAACTTTCAAGTTAAAAAATCCAGGTGAAGATTTGTTCCTTGTCCAAAAAGGTGCCAGAATGTTTATTCAGACAGAGCTCATTGTGCTTCAAGCTGTTAGACCTACTTTACAAAGCCCCTATAAGTGAAGTAACAAATCTCTTTCTGGATTTAGCATTGTCTTAGTCCCTTTAGTTTGGTATTATTTATTGCATATGCAGAGCTTCTGCATGGTTGGCTTTTCTCTCTCCACTGACATCTTGGGAGGAATTTTATTGATTTAAAACTAAAAGAGTGGCAAAATAATCAACCTGAAGCCCTTTTCTACCTGCATAGTGAAGCTGAAATTAAGTATGGGCTTTCTTACAAGCTCTTTAATGCACAATGAATCTTCTGAAAAACCTGGGCCCCCAAAAGAAAAAAAAGAAATGTGCAACAGAAGATAGGAATACATGAGAGGAAAGCATCTGTTATTTGAAGCAAACTGAATATCTCCTCCTTTGTTTAAAAGTGATGTGCATGACCACAGCAAAATAGGTGACACCTGCAAACTTTTGAGTCTCTTCTTGAGAGAAGATCATACATCTGGAAGGCAATTTTTTTCAAATGCTCCAGTTGCTTATATTTACAGATATAAAATACATGTTATCTGTTTGATTGTTGTTTATATTATAAATATTTTGCTTCTCACCTGTTTCTACTTTTCTCTTGTGTTCTGTAGCTGATCCAGACAGTGAGTGCCATCGACAGAGATGACCCACAGGAGGGTCAGCACTTCTACTACAGCCTGGCTCCAGAGGCAGCCAACAACCCCAATTTTACTCTAAGGGACAATCAAGGTAATCAGAGTGGACACAGACAGTTAGCTACTCTAATTTCTAATGCCTGAGTTGGACTTAAGAAGCTGTGACTTACAGTGGGTGATAAGACTGCCATTTCAAATAATACCAAGTGACACCTGCTCCTTAAAGGCAGTAATAAAATGACATATTACTTAATACACTTGAAGATTACATGATATTTTCATCTCTATAAATATTCTCTAGCAATAGGCCCTTTTTTCTTTTTCAAGGAAATGTGCCAGTGTTTTGTGCAAATTCAGGTCTTTTGGTCAGGCTTGCAGGCATCTTGGATTATCAGAGTGGAAATTGCATTCGCTCAAAAGGAGATGCTTAAAGGTAGGATAATAACTGGAACTAGGAGACAAATCTGAAGGGAATTACACTGCTCTTTTTTTGTACTCTTTATGCTTTCTCCCAGGCATAGAAAAAGGGGTTTTTGTACTGTTCCAGTCTTATCCCCCAAGCACTTTTTTTCCTTCTCCTTGCACATCCTTATTTCCCTAGAGAAAGAGGGAAGTAGGGAGCACTAGCAGAGCCTTAGGGGGGTAACTTGGTGTTCAGCAAAAGGTCTGTGTAAGATGACCTACGAAGAAACTGAAACACCATTGGGAAGACTGATGGCAAATCACTGGCATTTGAACATTGTAATCAGTGGAATTTGATCCTTTTGGGAAAGCTTTGGTGGTTTTGGATCCTGCAGGAATGTCCTGCCATAGCAGGCCTTTGCATGACTGCTGTTGATAGATGATCTCCATGGGCAGACCAAGTCCAAAATCAGGTCTGCACCACCCTTCATTAGGAAAGAGAGATGACCTTGAGTGACCTGGTGCAGAGCTTTGAAAGTTAGTATTGAGGGGCTGGGTTCCAGTAGGAGTTTAGTGTGTAAAGTGCCACAAATCAGCAAGCGCTTCTAGAATAAATAGGGAGAAAGACTGGCCACCTGCAGCATCCATGGCCAGCCTCCAAGCCTAACCTTGCTCCCACACATGCCTACTTGTCACACTTACTTCCATTAGCCCCTACCTGGGCCTCTCCAGGCATATGAAAGAGCAACACAAAGGCTTATAAAGAAGCCCATGCCTTCATTAACCAAACATGTCCTAAAACATGCTACTTGCAGTGTCTGGAGCCCTCCTCAACAACACACTAATGCTCTTTCATCCCAAAAGCATTTTGTTCTATAGTGTCCCTGAAGCGTCCCCACACAATTTCTTGCATTTTTATCCCCTTCTTTCTCTCATTGTCTCCTTTATTTTTTAGTATATATTGCCAAAATAAATGAACAAATATAACACAACTATTGCTCAAGCATTTGGCAAACCAAGCTCATTTCATCCTCAAGGCATTGTTCTAAAAAAAGAAACTCACAAAAAATTCCAGCATCAGATGCACTTTTTCTGTCTAAGGCCATACTTGCAATAATTTATAGTGACAGCAGTGACTGAATGGCTGTGCCTCCCACTCTCTATAAAATACCAGTTTTCCACATATATATATATATACATACATATGTATCACATCACAAGAAGCCTATGGTATTATTAATTACTAATTTGAAATAAAAATGTTAAGTATCAAACCCTTGACTATATGAATTTTCCACATTTTGGTCACCATAGTATAAGAAGCACATTAAGCTATTAGAGAGTGTCCATGAGGATGGTGAAAGGTTTGAGGGGAAGCCGTATGAGGAGCAGCTGGGGTCACTTGGTCTGTTCAGCCTGGAGGAGACTGAGGGGTGACCTGATTGCAGTCTATAATTTCCTTGTGAGGGGAAGCAGAGTGGCAGGTACCGACCTCTTCTCTCTGGTGACCAGTGACAGGACTCGACACAACAGCATGAAACTGAGTCAGGGGAGGTTCAGGTTGAATACAATGAACAGGTTTTTCACTCAGAAGCTGTTTGAGCACTGGAAAGGTTCCCCAGGGCAGTGGTCACAGCACCAAACCTGTCTCAGTTCAAGAAGCGTTTGGGCAAAACTCTCAGGCACATGATGTGACTCTTGGGGTGTCCTGTACAGGGCCAGGAGTTGGATTCAATGATCCTGATGGGTCCCGTGCGACTCAGCATATTCTATGATTCTATGATTGAGGGCTTATTTACTGCCTCAGCAATTTGGAGTGCAGTAGTCATGTCAATAAAAGTAATTTATGCTTGTATTTTCATCTAGGGGCCACTAAGAACTATATAAATCACATAACTTAGGCACAGAGGGGGTAGCTATACTGTTTGTCACAGGGTGGCTAGACAAGAAACAGAACACACTTTGCTAGTCACAGCCTGTGCCCAGACACACGAGACAGGAATGCTTCCCAGGCTCTGGGAAGGCGCTGTTAAGATTAGCAGTTGTGCTGATTACTTGGTGGTCCAATATAGCAGTAAGAGAAACTGCAAGATGTGTAACCTTCTTGGCAACAATTAAAACCTTGATTTATATGGAGCAACAGATAGATCACAGTTTGCATTCTGATGAGCTGTTTCACATAGTATTTTGGCCCGTGTAATTTTAGTCTCTGAGAACTTCTTCACTCCATTCTTTGCATATCTTCAGCAGACAGAGGAATCCTATTGTTCTCCTTTATAGCTGGGGATCTGGGGCAAGGAGAAATTAAGCTACTTACATGCTGGGTTCTCTTTGAGCTCAGTAAAATCAGTGAGAGGTAGACATGTTAAGTAGCTGCAATGATCTGGGCACAAATGGCTTCCCAAGCCCTTAAAGGATATATGTGATGAAGCAGGGAATTCAGCTGGAGTCTCCCATCTCTTCCATGTCTGCTGTAGGGCATTGGCAAGCCATCTTCCCCCACTTCTAAGTCCAGATGAGACTATGCTGGGAAAAAGTTAAAAAGAGAGGCTTGCTGTAAGAATGAACAACAAAATAAGATTACTGCATTTTCAGATTAAACTCTGAGCTGATCTGTTGAATCTTAATCACTGCCCTCCATCTTTGGGAACCAGGAACTGTTGAATAGAGAAGCCTTTTTTAATGCATGCAGGATCAGGATTGGTCATACCCCCACCAGGCCTATCACTGGAAGCCTCTGGAAGTCCTCCACATTGCAATTAAATTTTTCCTAGGAAAATTTTTAGCTATTTCTGCCTTCCCTAAAACTGTGGTCTACTTCACACATGTAAGCAGTGAGCTGAAAATCCTCAGGAAAAGGTGTGACTCTTTACCCAGCCCAGTGGTGTCTGGATTGCCTGCTTCCTTGTGCTCTTTCTCCCACTCCTGGTGAAATATTTCTTTATATTATCCCTAACTCTTCATAATTTTTACAATCAGTTTTTAAAGTCTAACAGAATTTTCAGGCTAATCATCCCCAGTTTTCCTGCAGGAGCATGCAGAAAGAAACCAAGCCTTTCTTGTGAGAAGAGCAGTGATTAGCTCTGATCTCAAGGTTGGCACCTACACGGTGTTTAATTCTCCTGACCTCTCCAGAGGGGTGCATCACTTCCAGTGGGGCAGAAACCTACAGGAAGATGGTGCTCTGTGGCTTTTTCTCACAACCACAAGAAGACAGCAGCCTGCATGCCTGTAGGAAGTTCAGCTTTCACACAAATGTGGGACCAGCCATGCTGCAATCTTCGGCATCTCTGCTCAGTGTTGGAGCTAAGTGCTGCCATCCAGCCCTCTGCAAGCCAAAGGTGCTATGTTGGAAGCTGTGATGAAAAATATTGTGCATTCTTATCATGCCTGCTTTTATTTTTTTAGCATAATGGGGCTTTCATGTCCTCAATAGCCCTCTTCTCTTGAAGGCTGGGGCTTAGCAGATATCAAATTTGGAAGAAAATTGTGTATTCCAGCTTCTGCCATGCTGCATCACATTCCATCATGTCCTTCGCACTGCAGTAGCACTTCAAATCACATTGGCTTTTGATGAGTCACACAACAAGTTTTGGCACCAATGTATTTCAGTTGCAGAGTAACAGGTAGAACAATTCTTTAGGGATGATTTGGATGCCTGCCTAGTACAAAGCAAAATGAAACAAAAGGCCCAAAATGTAGTGCTGTGAGTTACAAAGAGAATTTAATCACCAAGAACATTTAAGACCTTGATGACATGTTCAGTGCATCACAGCAGAAGGTATATATACATATTTATCTTTCAATATTAGATTTTAGAAACGCAGTTTTGGCCTGAAAAAAGAATTATTAAAACCTTTGAGATCTCTCACTAGCTGATTTTGCACAGCTTCTGTCAGGTTCACTGCCTATGACCTCTTTTGCAGGCAAAGTATGACCAGCTCAGAATAATTAAGTCTGTTTTCCCCCCATAAAGAGCAATTTTACATGAAATGAAGGTTTGCAGTCACCTGAATAGAATTTGTGACTTCTATTGTAAATCAGTTTAAAGAAAGCGAATCCTTCACCCAGGAAAGAGAAAAACAACCAAATTACTACAGTTAGGATGACTCAAGTGTTTTCATTGACACAGCATAAATGCAGGCACTTTGCCACTTTCTGCCTTGGGGCTGCTTTTCCTCATGCTAAAACTGGCCCAGTGATGAAAAGATATGGTATTAATAGCTGGGGAGCACATAGAGAGGGCAGATAAACAGCCCAAGGGAGAGAAAGCACTTGTAAGTGCCCCAGGAGAGAGACGGGAAAGGTTTGAGCAGGCAATGGCTCCTGTCCACAGTGCTGCCCTTACCCAGGAGCCATGGGATGCACAGGGTACTGCTCCCTGATGGGTTTTGGGACACATTCCTGAATCATAGAATCATTTCGGTTGGAAAAGACCTCCAAAATCATTGAGTCCATTGGACACTGCCAAGTCCACCACTAAACCATGGCCCTAAGTGCCCCATCTACAGATCTTTTGAATGTCTCCAGGGATGGTGACTCAACCACTTCCCTGGATAGCCTTTTCCAATGCCTGACCACCCAGTCAGTGAAGAAATTTTTCCTAATATCCCAGCCTCCCCTGACAAAGCTTGAGGCCATTTCCTCTTGTCCTATTGCTTGTTACTAGGAAGAGACCTATCTATGTCTGTCTGTACCCACTGCACATACTCAGAGCTGCATGGCATATCAAAGGTGAAATCAGTAAACACTGACACATAATCAGTTTTAAGCAACTTTGGGATTTCATCTTGCACCTGGCGGTTTTTCCTCAAAGCTCCAGCTCTTGGGATCACATGATTTATCAAGACACTACAATTTCACTATATATTTGCATGCAGACATGCAGCACACTTCAGAATTTTATGCTTTCAGAGTAAAAGCTTGAAATGTCATTGACGTGCAAGAAAAAAGACCCTGAGATTCTTTTAAAAAAATGTCATAAATTTAAATTAATCTCACAAACTGTGGAACCTGACATCTCAATACTTAGGTGTGCCTGTACTCTCTGATGCCATAAGATTTGCAGCACAGAGTATGTAACTTGGAGCATAGTTTAAGTCTAGGAGACAAGTCTAGTGGGTCTAGCTTGAGTTTGCATGTATTCCATAGTTGGCTGTATATGATGCTCCAGATTTCATTTCTAAAAGCCACCAAATCATTTCTGGTGTCCAGACTACAGTAGATAATACAGCTGAATTTATCTGCGTATAACCTGAGTCTCTACACTGAAAAAAATCACCCAAGATTTAAATTTTAGCAGTGAATGTACAGAGAAATAACAAGGAAATTGAACACTTCTATGTTAATATTTTAGCTTTTTTCACAGCCTACTTGTGATCAGAAGGTTTCTTGCCATTTCCAGGCAGCAGTCCCATGGGAACAGCTGATCAGCATCCTGCATTTTCAAGCATAGCAAATATACATTGGTAACAACCTGGAGATGCAGATCGCCAAACTGTGTGACCTCTTTTTAACCAAGGGAACAGGAAATAAAACTAAGTCATAAAAGAAACTGCATGAAGATCATCTCCCAGAAAAATGCCACAGTATCACTGCACAGAATCAGGGCTTGTAGGTCTGCCAAAGAGAAAAAATAACTGTGTTCCCCATTTGTCTTTGCTGGCCCAAGCCTTGCAGACATGTTTGTTAGAAAGGACAATTTTCATGCAAGTTCCTTTAGATTCCTTGGTGAGCCACAGCACATTGGAGACATTCAGTCTTGCACTTTCCTAAAGTCTCTGAGGCCAAAAGGCTTAAAAGTCAGCACTGACAAAATCAACACCCCTTTCCAATGAGTTTTGCCTTGGCATTGTGAGATGAGAATTGAGAACAACTTCCTGAATCCGCTTTCTTTCTAATTAGGAAACTTGGTGCACATTCTGAGGAATTTGAGGGAGGAGGTAGACAGGAATTCAAATGCCACTGGTAAATTTTGACATTTAAAAAAACATGTTGAAAATGAAGGAAAAAACCCCAAAGGTAGGAATTTCCCTTGAACTGGCCAACAGCAACTGGCTGTTAGGTCACTCTTTTACTACTTTTGCCAGCAGCATCATTTTGATTCCTTTTGATTTAAGTTCTTATAAAAAACAGGCAGTCATACTAAATGAAGCAGAATGGTCAAATCAAAGCAGAATAATTCTGACAATGATGACATGAAGCATTCTGACTTTTTTCAGTGGCAGAAGTACTAATGAAATTGCATGTATTTCACAGAAAAAATGTTTAGTTGCGAATTTTCAACTCACTGCTGCTTTAGGATAGCAAGCTGGGTTTTTTCTTTTGTCTCTTTGTTGCCTTGAGCAGATGACCATGCCACATATCAAAAACCACAGGGTAGCATAAAGTGTCCACAAGGGTTATATGCCAGCGTCTCCAAAATAGTGGCAGTGTCTGAGGTGTAGAAAAACTGCTGAGCACAAGTAAACAGGGACAAGTTGCCTTCAACTGCTCATTTCTGTCTTGCCTTCTGAATGCTCTCTTAGCTAAAACTGAAGACTGTGAGTTTGCTCTGGGCACCTTATATCAGAAGGGGTAAAGGCAACTCCTGCAGTGTGTATGCCTCTCAGGTTCGGAGCTACAGCCTGAGAAGATACTGGAATAGGGGAAGCAGAGGCGAAATGATTAGTGATGAACTAATTTTTTAAAAAAAAGAAGAGAGAAGAAAAATGAATGTGAGTCTAGGGCTGATTTTTTAACATTCCTTCTCTGCTGAATGTATTTGCTCTGCATATAAGCTGTTCTCTCTGTTTATTTCCTGCCCCTAGACAATACAGCATGGATTTTGACAAGGCGCTCTGGCTTCAGACAACATGAGCAGAACACCTTTTACCTGCCCATCCTGATCAGCGACAACGGGCGCCCAGTGCTGAGCAGCACGGGCACGCTGACCGTGCACGTGTGCAGCTGCGACGAGGAGGGCATGGTGATGTCCTGCAATGCTGAGGCCTACGTCCTCCCTGTCAGCCTGAGCAGAGGGGCACTCATTGCCATCCTCGCCTGCATCTTTGTTCTGCTAGGTAAAGCCCTCACTCACTTCTTCTTGGGAGGGACAGACTTTTTGGTTCTGGCCAGGGGGTTGCTGATCCACCAGAGGTCTAGGACCCAAACACACGCACACACATCTGTGTATATGTGTGTATGTAGACACATGCATACCTAAACGGCCAAATCAAGGACCTGATGGTGTAGTCAGCTGCATCTGGCTTCAGGCTCTGGACTGTAGGAATGGGGGAAAACTATGGCCTGCAAGTATTTCTGCCAGATGTCCAAAGTGCTAGGGTGTCTGATATGGCCATGCTTTCCTCCAAGGGTATGGCAGTGAGAAGTACTGAGAGCTGTGGCTGGGGGCAGGTTAGTTTCTCATCCTGCTCCACAGTAAGCCCAGTTCCATTTCTTGTCTTTTGGAGAGAAATATCCCCACCTCCATCCTTTTTCCTTGAGACACTGCATTTAAACAGTGCCTGTTCTGCAATAAAGGGGCTGAGCGTCTTGTATGAGCTCTGTCTCCACAATTAAACGTCATGCTTTCCTTGCCCAGACGTCCTATGTCCCCTGTTAGCTGTTGCTATCAAAAGAATTTCACTTTCCTTGTTCACTCTCTCAGATCGCGAGATACTAGTTCAAAGCACACATTTCCTGAAATTTCAGGGGACCCAGTTTAAGGAACAGTGTAGTAAGATACAGGAAAAATTCTTTAAAAGTACCTCGGTTCTGGCTCTTCAAAGGAGCCTAGATACCTCAGCTCAAAATTTCAGTATCCAAAATCTTTGCTGAGTTCTAGCTCTGGAAGTGGTCACCAAGTGATGGCACATTTTTTGACAGCAAAGGGCTCTGGTGCCTCTATGACCACTTCTCCCCATGCTAGTAAGCACGGTGAGGGCAAGGAGCACCAGCACTGCAGCACTGCAAGAGGCTTGCAGATAAACAAAAAGTTCCTTGGAACAGACTAAGGGACTAGCTGTGCATTTTGCTGTGTAGGCAGACATATCACCGTAGTGCCTTAGGACCATCCATCTCTGTCACATGCAGTGGCCAGTCCAAGAGACATCCCCAAAGCAGGCTGCAAAACCCACCCACAGAGCAGAAAACAAAATATCCCCATGGAACTATGCTGCTGCAGATAAACTGTTACTGACCTCTGAGCTGGCTAGCTTAAAAGTGGCAAGCACGATTGGATATACATGTCCTAAGTGTCACCAAGAGTTGAGAATTGGGGTGAGAAAGGGGACAGATTAGCAGGACCTCAAGATACTAATTTTGACTGGGGAGAGAGATTTCTACACCACTCACCTTGCGAACAACGCAGCTCTTTAAATCCAAGGGGCTAATTGGGCTCACCCAGGGGAAAGTAGGGCAGAGGAAAGTCCGAAGCCCTGGCAAGATCTGCCTCCTTGCTGACAGTGCCATGTCTTGCTTGGCTCCCACAGTGTTGGTACTCCTCATCCTCTCCATGCGGCGCCAGCGGAAGCAGCCATACATCATCGACGAGGAGGAGAACATCCATGAGAACATCGTCAGGTATGATGATGAGGGTGGCGGGGAGGAGGACACGGAGGCCTTTGACATCGCCGCCATGTGGAACCCACGGGAGGCCCAGCTGGTGGTGAAGAACCGGCAGGACATGCTCCCTGAAATAGAGAGCCTCTCCCGATACGTGCCTCAGGCATGCGTCATGGACAACAACGTCCACAACTACGTGCTCGCCAAGCTGTACGAAGCTGACATGGACCTGTGGGCGCCTCCCTTCGACTCCCTCCAGACGTACATGTTTGAAGGGAACGGCTCGGTGGCAGAGTCGCTCAGCTCCTTACAGTCCGTGACGACAGACTCAGACCAGAGCTACGACTACCTGATGGACTGGGGGCCGCGCTTCAAGAAGCTGGCCGAGATGTACGGGGCCACAGACAGCAGCGGGGCTCTGTGGTAACAGACGAGGAATGGCAGAGGGCTTTCCATGTGAAACGGTGTCCAGTTCGGTCCATTCTCATCAGATGCTTCCATGGACATGGGTGAGGCCTCATAAAAAAATAGCAATACGGTGCTTGGATGAGAATGGGAAGAAGGGTGCGAATGAAGGTCTCTCTGGATCAGCTTTACTCAGTTAAATTAAGTCACAGTTTTGAAACTATGAGAAACAGAAGGAAGGAAGTTTTTTCCTGGTTTTTACAGCAAAATTGGAGAGCTCCACACCTGGAATATAATGACATTGCTCTCTCTCTCTCTTCCTTTCTCTTCCCTTTGTACACGGCAGCTTACTGAGCTCTATACATCAGGGTTCAAAGATCTGTAAACTCCAACCGTAATCTCCAATTTACTGAGAAATTGTCACCACAGAAGAGTTGTTCCCCACTGGTTTTTTTTTTTCCCCATTAAAACAGCAAAGAATTGCTTGCTAACAGGAGGGAAAAAAAATCCGCAAAGCAGAAGATTGAAACTGGAATCTCAGAGGGCTCCTTGTAAACTAAACTCCTCCCTCTGTTGCTAACAGAGTTCTTTTTTAATCCTTTAGAAACAAGGCTGAGGTTGGGGTTTTTTCCCACGTGACTGAGGGGAAGAGGCTTTGAATTTCTGCTCTAGTTTAATGGCTGATCTGTGAGTCATTGGCGTTAACACTAATCCATCTCCTATCAAGTTTGTGTAAATTTATTCTTGACTCTTTAAAACCATGACTCTGCTAAACTGCTCAGAACAAAACCAGAAAATCTGCCTCTTTTGCACTGTAGATGTCTCTTCCATGTGCCAAATGTGAAGATTAGATTCTACCAATGAAAGCCAAATAAATTTTAAAATAAGAAAAAGCTATATTTGGTAACTACATGGGTTAGATGGGCTTTCCTAATCTGTGTGAGGTCAATCCAAGGGATGTTTACATACTGTAGATAACCTACTTGAACAAATGCAGTATTATAGACCAATAAATGGATGTAAGAAAATTACATGTATAAGTTTTGTATATTTGTTAATTTTGGTAATAAATATGATGTACTGCATACAGTACAGTACCTTAGCACCTCTTTTAATAAAAGTTAAACAGAAGGGGAAGTCTGATGGCAATTTATTGACAGCTTTGCACACAGCAGTTAGTGCTTATCTGCAGCTTTACGTGCCTTGAGCATCAAGACAAAATGGTTCATCAGCATCATGTCAAGGAGACAAGGCTTCAGTTTGCAGAGTCGAGCAGATTGTCTTCTTCTTTTATCACTGTTCATTTGGACATCGCCCTTAGCAGTGAATCAGCTCAAGTACAGCCCACCAGAGTAGTTACCTTTCTAATCGAATAATGTTGAAGTCAAAAGAAAGTCTTGCCTGATTTTTTTGAAACATTAAGGCTGGGGCATTGATAGGCTTGGAAACCAGTTACACAGCCCTGACAGAGTCTCATGCCTTCAGAGACATGACAGACTAAGATAAAATATCTATTTATTCTTACTCTGCAGTCAGTTTTGTACCTGGATCTTTTCTTGTTTGCTTGTGTAAATGAGAAGAGCTAGGGAACTTACACTAACACAAGTTTCATGGAGAGTGGTGAAAGGCCTCTGAAGGAAGAACAGTCTGCAATGGAATTTGCAGGTTTATTTCTAGCTAAGGAATGTCTACACCTCAAATTGCCCAGAAAATAGATGTGCACACATAACCACCAAACTACCACACTTTTACTACGGGCATGCCATGCTCAGTTCCTGTGGCAGATGTGCACAAAACATTTCAGTCTCTCCTTTGCCTAATCTTAAGCTGTACCAATTTAAGACAGGAGCCTTGTTTCCATAGACTCATGCAAAGTCATGCATCCCTGGAGAGCCATGCACCCATCAAGGAAAAAAGTTTTTACTGACTTCTTGTTTGCTCATCTGACGTGATGTAAATCTGTGCATTCACAAATGTAAAATGCCATGGGTTCTGCTTATCACCTGAAAATGCTTTACACCATTACAGAAGGAGCACTGATAATTATTTGATAATCATTCTTGTACTCATACCGTAGCACTCACCCTCACATGTCATATTGATTTTAAAGCACTAGACTAGAACCGCAGCCATCATGATCAAGGAAGTGGTGTAAAGGACACAAAGCTGCTGTTGAGACTCTGAGAGCTTTCTTGCCTCCTGCCACCAACAGATACCACAGAACACAGACAGGAGGACACCTATTCCACCACTTCCCCATCTAAACATTAGTTTTATGTATTTTAAGCAGATGCCTCTTTCTTCTTAAAGCCCCAACTGTTAAGGCTCTGTAACCTTTCCATGCCGTCTTCCACAGCATCAGTATACTCATTGCTGAAAACTTTCCATGGGAAGTGTGAGGCATATATCCCTTGCAGCCATACAAGCCTGCAATGCAGATAGATGACTTTGTCCCTCCACAGAGCTATGATTTGGTATTTTCAGATCATTACTGTCTCTCTCAGTAGTCATAGTCTACAGTAACAAAAAAGTCTCTAGATTGTTCTTCATATCCTGATAACATGATGGTTTAATTCTCCTGTTGTAGGTGGAGCAGGAGGATGGGGCATAAAAGTACAGTCCAGCATCATATTGCCTTCAACCTTATGCATTTACTAAGAGTTTTTCCAGGACAAGCTGCTTCACAGTCTGTTTTGATTCCACAGAAGCCTCCGGGAGTGGTCTCTGCAGGACAGGCTATGCAGCAGCCAGGAACAGCTTCCCAGGCTGTGTATCCCCCACTGGGGAAAGACCAGCAGCCCTCTTGCTAGGGGCTTGTGTTCATGCCACAGGGGAATTCATAACCCACCTTCCTAAGCTGCATGTCAGTGTTAGGCTCTCTGATTGTCCTCAGGTTTGCCTCAACTTGTGATCACAGTCAATAGCTGCACAGCTTGGTGTTGTGACACTTACCAGCTGGTGGTTAGCAGGCACTTGGCAGCCTGGCACTTTTTTTCTGTTTTATGGAACAGGTGACAGTGTTTCTGCAGTCTGTGAAATCCCTATGCCAACAACCAACACTTGCATCTATCACACTGCCACAAACAAAACTGAAGAACCCTCTGGTTTTGCTGATGAGATATAAAAAGGATCCATTTTCAGACACATCAGGGCTCAGCAGGTCCAGGGCAGAAGAGGAGAGAAGACTCCAAGCCCAGAGGAAGTGTGTGGTGCCACAGACCGTCAGTGAAACAAGCACGCTGCTCACACAGGTCCTCAGCCTCCTGCTCAAGGGCAAGCCTGGCCGTGTGCATGAACATTTGCAGCACTACATAAACCCTGCTCATGGTTTACAGACAAGGAGTTCAGCCTGCCATGGTGGAGGGACTGGGCTTTGCCATACCACCAGACACCTCCAAGTGACAGTCTCAGTCCTGCATGGCACTCACACTCTACCCACTGCCCTGGTGTAAGGGCAGAAATGTCAGAGGGCCAGGACAAGGTCCTACATGCCCTCACCAGTGTCCCCAGTCCCCCTGTGCTCCGAGGATGGTCTGAGTGCATGGAGCTTTTACCACTATTCAGTTCAGTTTGTTCTTCTGATGATATTTTTTATCACAGCTGCCAGTTCTTAGGGAAAAACAAAAGGACTTACCATCCAGGAACAGTCCCCTAGTCTGAGCTATGGCTGCAAATCAGTGGTTCAGAGGGAAAAATAACAGAGCTTGCAAGTCATTTTACTAATTTCAGTCATTTAATAATTGAGCATATGGACTAAGCAATCCATCTCAACCCTCCTTCTAACAGAGTTAGACAAAGAGTGATTGATTCCCCCCATCTTGGCCATCTGTATGATGCTATGGCCCCTTGGAGCTGTATCTCTTTCAGTTAATGGCCTGGACTCTTGGGAATTCATACCTGCTGCTCAGCATCCGGCCCTAGGCATGACATTCCCAAGCCCTCTGCTCTACAAGTGGTTTTACAGGTGACCATAGGCAAACACTATAGTCTCTGATGTTTTCCTTTCCTTTTCCTATGACCCATCTCTGCCTTGTCTGCATAGATTGCATGACCTGCCACTATTATTCTGCACTGGTCATCACACCTAGGCTCTGAGTAGCAGTGTTCTTTAAACCAGCTGTCAAGGACTCCAGATCTCTTCGGAGCAAAATACAGAACTCAAGAATGCATGAAAAGATATAACATCATTCTCTCTAGTGCAAATTTTCTTGCAACACTGCCTTTCATTTGCTGCTGCATTGCCCATTTATCCAGCTTTATTAAGCCCCTCTTGATTTTGTGATTTGTCCTCCAGCTTTTATTGCTCTTAATCATTTTATGCTCCCATCACATTTGTTGCCTAAAATTCCCTTTTAGACCATTCATTACAGCCAACAGTGACACAAATCCTTGGGGGACCCAGAAGCTATATTTTGGTCACCTTGAAATATGATTTATTAGCCCATGCCAGTATTTTTCTTGATGCAACTTTCACATAGCACAAGCTAGAACCTGCTGTCTGAGCACAGCTCCCAGGAACCATCAAACTGGAGGGATGGATATGTCCCAGACATCTGTTCTTCATATGCATCACATCTTACTTGTCCTGGCCATGAGTAAGAGAAAGGAGGCATATAAAAGAGGCACAAGTGATACCTTACAGATTCCAGAAAAGTTCTGACCTGGACAAATTCAAAGTTGAGGAGATTCAGTTGCTTTTGCGTTTGTGCTGCCAGGGTCTTATTACTAAGCTCACCTTGGTTTATGCCAGCTGTGTTATGAGTTAGATCAAACCCAGGAGTGAAGGTGGGCTCAATAACAAGTGAGGATATGGCACATGAGGAAGTCCATACTGTTGCGAGCTAGTTACGTTGCTGCTCTCCCTCCTCCTGTGTGTCAGGGTGTGAGACAGTCCAGTTCATCCTGCTCAAGGAATAGCCTTCAGCGTATTGTCTCCACACAAAGCTGGTGTAAACAGGCAGTGGGTCTGTCCAAGACATCCTAATTTGTGCCTGCTGAGATGTACAGCATTCAGAAGAGGAGGAACTGCGTTTCACTCAGTTGTGCCATGTCTCTCTCACGGCGATGCATATGCCATCAGAGAGCCCCAAGATAGACACTGCTGCAAAACAGCTGTATCACCTAAGGGATTTGTTCTCGTCCTTAAAGGTCAGTGATTTGCCTCTCATTTGGACTGTAATGCAGTAATAATCTGTATCAGTGCATCCTTTCTAAATAGACAGGAAAATCAGCAGAGAGCAGCGAAAGTGAGGTGGAGTCAGAGCCATGATCCTAGGAAAGCAGTAGGAGCTGGGGAGTCTCACTGTCAAACCAAGACTTTAAGGACAGATTTTCTGTTTTGCTTTCTTATATCAACCTTCTGAAGACCTTGCCCATGCAAGATATTTTGCCGTTGACCTCAGAGATGGAACATTAGGCCACCTGCATCACTGACTGAGCAGAAGCAGCAGTGCAATGTTAATACTGTATTTCCCAAGAGACATTAGAGTAATATGGTGGAGGAGGTAGAGTCACTTCACAATGACTTTAAAAATCATGCCATTTTTAAGAGCTGATGTAGGAGACAGTACACAGTCTGAATATCGCTTTCAGACCTCATTTGTTATTAAGCTCACCATTAGGGAATGGCCCTCTTAGGAAATATGAATTTTCAAATGCACATCTTACTATGTATAGGCTGGTTCCATGATGACTAATCCTATTATTTTTTCCCACAGCATGTGATACTAGAGGCAGAAGTTCTTGCCATGCCACATAAAACCAGTAACAGTAATAATGACAACATCTATCATAATGGGGGTCAGATTTTGCTTCTGCTTTGTGGGAAGGGTGAAGGTTACCAGACTCATAATGGAATTTAGGAAGCTGAATCCCTAGTTAAAGGATTAGTAGTTCCAGATGTTCCAGGAAGTGTTAAAAGCCAGGCTGGATGGAGCTCTGAGGGACCACTCAGAGGTGTCCCTGCCCATGGGAGGGGCGCTGGAATTAGATGATCTATAAGTACCCTTCCAACCCAGGATATTCTGTGATTCTATGATGATTCTGTGATTCTTTCTGCCAAACATGGGTAAATCAGAGGGCAACATGAGCCTCCTCAGCATCACAGTACCATGATGAGTGCTGAATAGAAGATTTGGTCTTTTCTACCATATCTAGGAAAAGAAAAATATGGAAAACTTTTCTTTCAAGCAGTAGTGCTAAACACATGATGGGTTATTTGGTATTATTTCTTCTCTTCTTTGCATAGACTATTCTTGGGGCTTGTCAAAGGGAGATAAGCTGTCCAGCAAAGTCATTTCTTTCTGAAGCTCAACCAAATATTCTGTAAGATCATAGGTATCACAGATGAAAAAAGTAGAAAAAAATGAGGTACAAAGCAATCAAGTGTCTTTTTAATGGTAATATAAACAGAGCACCAACCTGCATATGACTTATTCCAACCTTAGAGCAGCCTTGTGGTTACAAAAACTCTTGTTTACTTTCACCTTAGAGACATATTCTCAAAAAGAAAACTAACTAGAGTTGAGGTATGTACTTTCAACAGACTCAATCTTGTACCTACTGACCATGATCTTGCATTTAAGATGTACACTAGAAGGAAGGAAAATGTGCATGTTCTGCCTATACACTATGCTCTTGTCCTGGGATTGCAAAGTATTTTGCAGACTGCTACAGAATAGTCTGAGGTTTTTTACAGACAAATAAATGGGAACACAGAGAAGTTTAAAAAAATCATGAAGATTTTAAAATAAATCATTGTAGAAATGGTAACCTGTCCCAAAAGTCTGCTGATCTAAACAGAATTCCTCTTGCAACTTAATAAATTATGCCAATGGCATAGGTGGCAGGTGGGCAATAGAATTTTGAGCTATAGCTCAGGTGCAAAATTATTTTTTACCAATAACGTAAATACATCTGTGAGTTAAATGAGAAATATAGTCCCACAACATAAAATTATCTCTGCTACTAATCCAAGGGAATTTCATTTCATGATTTCTGCATATTTGAAACTCTAATTTACGATTCAGCCAACTGTCCAACCACTAAAGAAATCAAAAGTCAATGTTGCATTTACAACTCAAAACAGATGACTAGGATAAAAATGCCTGAAAGCTCTTATTAAATCTTATCATCCAGAGTTAATTGTAAAGCATTTTCCTAGACTGTTAGAGCAGTGAACAAGCACAACATAAATTATGTGTAATTTTGAGTAATTACAGACGATGTTAGCATTTTCGAAACATCGCTCACAGTGAGAGTTCCAAACTGACCGATTTATACGATACTGTGCCTCCTTCATCTTCCCTGACAAATATCATCCACCTCATGGTTCTGCTTGATAAATGAACAACACATTCAAAGATATGGTAAACTGCTGGCTTTGCTTAGAACAGGACCTAATTAAACAAGCATTTTCTGTCAGCAATTTCTGATAAGGTATAGTTCCTCGCCAGCCCTGACTTCATTTGCAGGTTGGTGCAAGAAAAACCAGTGTCAGTAAAGACAACAGCTCCATCCCCTGGGTAGAGTTAGAGTGTATAAACCACTGCAGCAGCCACCCCAATAACATGGTGGTGGAGGAGAAAGGAAGACTGAAAACCTTCCCTATGATCCCAGTACTATGTTTTCATATCTGGGCTCACAGAAAGCAAGGCGTCTGCCACCAACACTTTGGTGAACAGCCACAATCCTGTGTAAGCCACAGAGGGGCAAATGTGCTTTCCCAGCTCATCACTAACAACCAACACCAAGGGACTATAGGACTTGAGGTGTGGTTTTGACTCTGATGTTGATGCTACATGCAAGTCAGGCAAATTTTCATGGTCTTTCTGTGCTGTGGCTTTCTACTCAGCATACCACAGGGGTAACTGTCTATGGTACCCACTCTTAAGTCACATAACAGCATGAAGAGTTTTGGTATTTATCTAAGTAGACTGGTAAGCATTTTAGAGCCCCAGGCACATACTGGATAGGATATAAAGCTGCATATTTCTTTTCAAAAAGCACATACCCTTCTAGCTCTGGGAAAAGAGAAAAGAAGGATGACTCACAAGCAGCAGATGTTGGTAGCATCTCTTAACACATTACTGGAATGCACTCAGAGGTTGTAGGAATGCAGGCTCCCTTAAAGCCTACCTAGAATAGATTTGAACAAAATGCTGTAGCAAGCCAGATCCTACATCATTCCCTTTGTCTCACTTTATCAGCTGTAGTCACAATATTTTGCTTCTTTGTCAGACCTTCTCTCCAAAAACATCCAAGCACACAATAAATATGAATTACTAAAGCAGCACAGCATTCCTGATGTGTACAGTGGCTCTGTTATCAGTAGCCCTGGGAGAGTATTACATTGTAATGTTATTGCTAAAGAAAATCAGCTGAGTGTCTTGGTGCAGCCCAGCAGGATTTGAGACCAATAATAGAGCAGGTCCCATTTTTCCAGCAAAGAATGCAGACCAGATGTAAAAATTAAACGTCTAAGCTCTTTCTATAGATAATAGAGAGAGAGGCCCTCAGCAAAACATGCACTTTACCTTAGACACCCTTCTCAGGACAGGAAGATTTCACCCTCTAAAGGAGTGTTTATCTCTTCCCAGGCCATTATCTGCTGGCCACACAGGAGGTGTCCCCATGGGCCAGAGGTGCCCAAGGGACTGCTGAGGCTTCAAACTGAAAGAGTAGGTCTAGATCAGATATTCAGAAGAAATTCTTTACTGTGACGGCACTGAGGCACTGGAACTGATTGTCCAGGGAAGCTGTGGATCCCCCATCCCTGGAAGTATTCCAGGCCAGGTTGGATGGGCTTTGAGCAACCTGGTCTAGTGAAGGGTGTCCCTGTCCACACCAAGGGGTGTTGGAACTAGGTGATCTTAATAGTCCCTTCCAACCCAACCATTCTGTGATTTTATGATCCTGACATTTATGATCCTGCACAACTCCAAAGGGGATGAAGAGAAGTTTCATTAAGACAACAGTGCAAGACACTCTAGCGAAGAGTAACATCTCAGAGGAACCCAGTTTTCTCTGTTGGGTACCAGTAGTTGTGCACATGCTGCTTCACAAGGTTCACAAGGGTGTACAACTCAGCAGGCACATCCACTGCTGGTGGACATACCTGGTGTCAGCACCAACTACTACCCCCTGACCCACTGCTCAATCTGACATGTGGCAAAAACAAGCTGGCCAACCCCTCTTTTAACTGAGAGACTTTTGTACTGAGGACCAGATGCAAGAACATGGCACTGGTTTCATGCTTAGTGTGATAAAAACTTTCTTTAGACCTGTAGCAAATTGTTTGTTCTACCAGTATCAGATCCCTGTCCACAACAGAGATATAATGGTTTTCTCCACCTTAGCTACTCTGCATGTAAGGCCAGGGGAGCGCCTCTCAGTTTGTGTCCGGATAATGGGTACTGCAATGTATCAGAATGATAACAAGAAAAACTATGATATTTAGCTACTTTTGCTGTTGCATCCTCCCTGCCAGCCTCTGCCTGCAGCTCATTGTCCTGTCTCTGCAAGTAAATACTGTGATAGCATCTAAAAGCAAAACACAGCTGTAGTGAAACATCCGATCAGTTTGCAACCATTAAACAAACAGAATGCCTGCTCTTTCCTTTTGTTTAAAATATCTTTACTTGGGACCAAGTCCTCTCTATCACTGCCTTTGTGCTTCAGTGCACACCTTAGGTTTTCAAACCTGACTTGGTTTTGGCTGAAAAGTTTCATTGAGAGAGCCTAGAGCCAGCATCTCCACCCACACTATTTTCTCCCACTAATCAATACATTATAAAAGCTGGAGCGTCTCCCTTTGCTGAAAATGTGGCAAGGGATGAGGAGCCACACTATGATCAGGCTCTAATGCAACTTCTTGCAAGCCAGCTGCACCATTGCACATGCCAGCCTCCTGCTTCCCCTCAGCCCTTTCAACTTCCCTGATTCTCCATGTAGCTGATAAAGTCTAGTCCAATCCTACAACAGCTCCAGTGACACCACTCAGAAAACAAGAAAAGCTTTGCCTGCTCTGTAACAGGTATTTGGGGTTGGCACACTGCAGCAGTGTTTTGAGGAGCCTGGGAATGTTTTTAAGGTGTTTGGATGAGCTGAATTTATAATAACTGAAGTCTTTTGTGGCTGTAAGGTCCTGCCTCCTCATTTGTTTGTTTTAAGTGTGTTCAGGATTTTCCTGAGCTGCTTTTAAGATGATTGACAAAGGGATCTGCTGTGCAGGGGCTGGGCAGGACAGAGCTCACAGTAGATAATAACTGCTTTGCATTCATGATAGCCCTGGCAAAGGCTTGCTCTGGAGTGAATAGGTTCCATCCAGAAACACCAGCATCAGAGGGTGTCAAGATGCATCTAACTGCAGACCGAGACCCCACATAGGCTGCACATACCCCAGACTGTCACCATGTGCAACCAGACTCTACCTGGTGCTTCATCAGACCTGTGAGATCCACACCATGTGTCAGCCAAGCAGGACTGAGATGTGCAAGTGGACTCACATTTAAGGACAGCACAGCTCATGAGAGAAGGGAGGAGGTAGCATCTCATCGCTGGGCAGTGTGCAGATCCAAAAGGAGCAGGAAGATGGAGGGAAGCTGCTGTCTGATCATGAGATTTGGGGCACACTGGACAAAAAGCACCATTTAAAAGGGCTGGGAATCAGACAGTGCAGAGAAGATGGAGGCATTTGGTTGTGAGGATGCTCATGGCTGTGAGGATATTCACTTTGTCCCTGCAAAGAGAACATTCAGAACATGATGACGGAACAACAACAAGAGGAAAATACTTCATACTCTTTTAGCTGAAGAGGAAAAGGGGCAGAGAGTGAAGCACCGTGTTAAAAATGCCTGAACAAAAATCTGAGGAGGAACAAAAAACAATGGCTTCAGCAGATACTTCATTCTGGAATTTCTGATGCAGGTGGGAAGGTTATATAATCATGCAAAGCCATAGGCTAAGAGAGGAAGTATGTCTTCTCCTTATATATGGGCTTGCTAATTTGAATATTTCCAGAAACCCTTCTCTGGTAAGTCTTCAACAACAAAGCTAAAACCTGCACAACAACAATAAATTTTTTAAAATTATATTTTTGTGTCATTAGTACCAAGTATACAGATGAAGTATAAATCACACCGCAATTAGGAGACACGGAGGACAGGTAATCCTCCTGTACCCCCATGATTTCTTTTGAGGGGGCAACAGTTATGTCAGTTACAAGCATTCAAAAAAAAAAAAAAAAGCCAGCTATCTCCAAATTATTAAACTTTCTTTGTTTCATCATAATAAGTTTTTCTTCTAGGAAGTAATTGCATTTTGTTTTTAACTATTTGCCACTAACACTAGCAACTTTGGAGGTCACATCCCAGAGCTTCCAGTCATGATAAAATCTCTCTAAATAATTGAAAAGCTGAACTGCTTTCTTAGGTGGGTGTTTTTTTTAGTGAAAACACATGTATTGCAAGAATTTTGTGATGAAACTCCCAAAGCCGGGAACACTGACCATTACTCCTGGAGTCAGGTTTTTATTATAAAAGAAGGGACTGATTTTCTTCTTATCTCACACCTAAAGTTAATCCCTTCAAAGGATGGAAGGGCACACGGAAAGAGAAATAAAACAGGCACAGGCTCATGGCCCACTTTGGGGTGCTGAGGCATTCTGTGAGGTGCCAGGGAGGCCAGGCTGAGCCAGCATCACCTCCAGACAGCAGCATCACATCACACCCCACTGCACTAAGAGGGCATGGAGAGAAACTGGCACGATTTGTTGGACCAATGTTCCAATGCCCAGCCTTCATGTCAACATGTCCTGAGGTGTAACACAGGATGTCCCATAATGACACACATTTCATTTGGGACCTACAGACTTCATTGTCAGCTACCAGCTGCCTATTGGCAACCCACATCTGTGCTAGAGGTATTTATGGGATTCACTCCATTCTAATACTACTGTGTCCCTGCATTCCTGCCTGTGCCTGAAGTCTGCACAGCCTTTCTGCAAAATATATTACACCCTCCCTACCTCAGTATAGTACCATTTGTTTCTTGGCTTGTTTAATTTCTAAAACCAGTCATGAAATGAAACAAGCAGTGTAAGGGAAAAGGAAAAAAAATAGAGAGAAAGAAAACCCGAGGGAGGAAACAGATATCAATTCCTGATTTCCAAAGGGCTAATATAAAAAAGCAAAGGAGTGGGAAGGAAGCATTTGAAATTTCATTTTAAAAAATGCCCTGGCAGTCTCTTCCCAGCAACAGTGTTGGGGCTGAATGATATATTTGTAGGTGAATCAGGTGAACAAAAAAAAAAAAAATAGAAAACTGTAGCCATACAAATATCCAGAAGTATGCCACAAACTCATCCACACAGCTCCCTGGTGAAGTAAAAGGGTCGGCAAGTCCTCCACAGGATCTCTCCAAAAGCAGGGAAATGATGGTATGTGACAGAGCTGGTACAGCCCTTGCTCTTCAGACAGAGAGGGCTTTACTGGGAGTAAGAGGGTTTGGAAACATGCTTCACTACCAGGTTTCCACAGTCCCTGGAATCACTCCTCAGTGCCACAAACAAGCATAAGTGAGCACAATCAGAAATACCCTCAGGTACCACCAGGTTAAACCAGGCTGCCCATGACTTAATCAAATGAAAACAGGTTGGCCAAGAACTTACATTATTCTTCATAAGCCACTGAGAACCCCACCAGCTTCCACTGGAAAGGACCACCTGGCATTTGGCAGGCACATTTTGGTTCTCATGGTGGTGTAACAGCCCTTCCCACTGACAGAGCAAATGGCTCTACTCCCCTTGGCTCCAACAGCTATAGAGAATTTTGCCATAGACCTTGTAGAGCATCTTTAAAGGCAGTGTGATAACTTTCACAAAGGCAAGGATCAAACTTGGAGGGGAAAATAAGCAGCCACTATGAAACATAGGAGATCCTTTCTATTGAATTGTACAGTATGGAAGATATGCTCACATAAGGTGCTGTCATAATATGAGTAATTTAAAAACACAGGGTATGCAGATCCTCACACTAAAGAATAGGTTCATAAAGGAATTGTAAGGTTTCTTAGATGATTTATAGCTGTTATAACCATTTTACAGATGAGTAATATATTTTATAAGTCCATCAACAGAAGACTTAATAGATAGGCAATCAATCAGCCTGCATGATAACTAATTAACTATATACTAAAACACCCCTTAGTGCCCTATTAACCCCTCACACTCTGGTCATGAACATACCCTTAGCACAAGCCCCAGTACAAGAAACAAAAGCCATCTGTCCTACCCAGTCCCTCGAATCCATTAGTCTCTGGCTCTTAACCTGCAGCTCAAGGATGAAGGAGCCTAACTTGGCAGCCTGCCCTGGAAGGCAGCAGGCCCCTGATTTTCTGGAGCAGCAGGAATGCAGCATCTCCCATCTGATTATCTGGGTTTCTGCTAACAGTTGTTTCTGACAGGGCTCTCTGTCATGTGTACCGTGACTTTGGCACATCAATATTCCCCCTTTGCTGGGCTGCTGGGGCAGCTTGCGAAGAACTGCCGCCCATGGGAAGGAGTCGTGTTGGAGAAGTCCATGGAGGACTGTCTCCTGTGGGAGGGCCCCTATGCTGGAGCACAGGAAGGAGTCCTCCCCCTGAGGAAGAAGGAGCAACAGAGACAATATGTGAAGAACTGACCACAACCCCCATTCCCTGTCTCCCTACACAGCTGAGGGAGGCAGAGGTAGAGAAAATCGGGAGTGAAATTGAGGCTGGGAAGAAGGGAGCAGTAGGGGGAAGATGTTTTAAGATTTGGGTTTACTTCTCATTACTCTACTCCCATTTGACTGTCAACAAATTAAACTAGCACTCCTAAGTCAAGTCTGTTTTGCTCTTGACTATAACTGGTTAACGATCTCTGTCCTTATCTTGACCCAGGAGTCTTTCATTATATTTTCTCTCCCCTATCCAGTTGAGGAAGGGAAGGATAGAGAAGCTTCAGTGGGCACCTGGTGTCCAGCCAGAGTCAACTCACTTTATCTGTTAAGAAAAGAGGTTGGTGCCTCTATAAGAAAAGAAAATGTAATCAAAACCTCAGGCCTGTTTAAATCCACATGAAATGTCTGCACTAAGTGCAGCCACTGCAACCTCAGCTGGTTAAGGTTGCACTGGGCTCACCTGACAAAGGGTTGCAGGCTCTGTGAAGAAATGTGCTTCCTGATCAGTTTTTCAGATTCAGAAAATATTTGCAGATATTTAAAAACACATGCAGTTTTAAACACACACACCCCTGCAAAGTAAAAAAGAAGTATTTGATAATCCTTCCCTTGCTCAAGCTTTCAGAGGCCCCACACAGTTACTGAATACCCAACCTGTCCCACAGAAAAAGTTCACATACCAATTAGCTGAAATTTGGCTGCACAAAAATTTCATTTCTCTCAAAACAGTAACCCCTGCTTCATAACAGTACTAGAGCAGAGCACCACAGTACCAAACTGTACTTTTCCCAGTAGGAGAAGTGGACTCCCTACACATTCTACACAACACTGTGGGGTATAAACATCTTGGTGCTTGTATATTCAAGTGGCAGCAGGAAAGTGGCTGCTCTCCACTGAAGATTCAAATTCCTCTAGGGTCTCATCACTGAATGGATCTGTAACTCAGTGAAAAAAGCACATTCACCCCATCCACCTTCTGTGATGATCTGTACACCCAGTCACGGCTGCAGACTGGGGCAGCGCCAGTATTGTTTTTCACTGCACTAATTCTGCAATTCAGCTTCCCTATTCTCCTGTGTATTGCTGCCAGTTCCATTACTCAGACTCACATCACAGGGGCTGTGTGCAAGTTTTTTAAAAACTAAGGAAGAGTAAAACAGTGCCACAAAGAAGCAAACTGAAGGCACCCAGATTTAAGAGCGGCTGGATTTCCTTCATGAAGAAAGTCTTATTTTCCCAGCCAGCTTCCTGCAGAGAAGGCAAGCAGTTGTATATTGCTCAGGCACAGACTACCCCGATGAGTGAGCAAGATGACAAACTTGGAAGATGAATCTGCAGTGTGAGAAGGAGCAAGCCACAGCCAAGGGGCTGTTTCATCTCAGCCTGGAGGTGGAGGACAAGCTGGAACCACCTTTTCTGTGGAAAAGGAGGTGAACAGTTTTTTGGGGTTGTTTCTTTTTTTCTTTTTTTTACACTATAGTCTTACAGGTTTTCTGGGTTTGGATGACCCATGGAGAGTTTTTTTACACTCTCATCTTTAAGGGCATATGTGTGGACTGTGTATTTTAAAAACTAGAGCACATTTCATTGCATGTCTCTGCACCTGTGTATAACAATTTCTTCTCCAGAATTCCTTTAAAAATCCTTGAGCTGCCACTTCATTCAGAAATATTTCAACCAGCTAACAAATAACACACATGATGTCTCTCAAATTAATCAGTTTCCAGGGAAGGATGTATAACCCAAAAAGCTGGCTCTTCAGCTGGCTCCAACTGCTCAGCAGTTTTACTTCAAGGGAAGCAGCACCTCTTCTCCCCACTGTCAGTACCACCAGGTTGTAAGTAGAAGAATAAAATTAGAGACAGCCTTTCCAATCCCATGCAGTGATCCATTCAGTTACTGAGTTTGCTGTTCAGTACTTTTTGGGGCAAGTAGTTAAAAATAATGGGAATTAGTGTAACTATAACATGCTAGAGAAAGAAGCATGGCTGAATCTAGAAGTTAAAACAGTTTTCCCTAGTGAAAGGCAGAAGAGCTTATAAGTAAAACTTTGACACTTTGGGGCCTTTTTGATTTGAGTGGACAGGGATGATCTTGAATGTCTGATGCTTTTTACTTTTGTTTTCACAGTCAAAATTAAACTAGCCATGCAGCAAATCCTCAAAACCAAAGACATTTGATTTTGCAAAAACAGGTTCTGTGCCCTGTTCTAACAAGCTCTTCTAATTTTTCTGTGAGAAGAGTCTCTCACATAATTTCCCTGTTGCTTTCAGGCATTATATACGTCCCTTCTAATCCTTCATTCTTTTAGTGGGCTTCTATGTAGAGCAGGTTCCTTAGCACTAAACCAGGCATTTAATGTTGTTACTGCCATACCCTTAGTTATTCCCTTTTTAATTTTATATGCTTAAGCACTAATTGAGTAGTGATCTCTTTGCAAATGTGACTTAACCTGCTGTTCTCCTGATTGCTTAGGCACCACAAATAAAAAAATAATGGCACTGGTAATTAACTGAGGCCTGGCAATATAACTTGCCTCTCAGCCCGTGACGGGTAAAAGTTCAATTGAAAAGTAAGGCATATAAATGCATATTAAGTGAACCAGAACTAAGCACCAACCAGACATACAAGAAAAGCATGAGTGGAAAAAGAACTTCAGATTTCAGTTTGAAGAAATTGGATAAACACAGGCAAGCTTTACTTTTCCAAAGACCAGGAGAATTATCAGTATCTAGATAGGCAGACAGAAAACACGTGCACATACAGTTCCATTGTGTTTCCCAAGTAGCACCAGACTACAGAGAACTGGTTTTCTCCTTAGGAGAACATATTTGAAAATTTGTAAACAAGTATTCATAGGACACCTTAGCATTACCTGGCAGGAAAGTAAACAGGAGAGAGACGTACAAGGTACAGAGCTGCAGTTCAGTCTGCAGCAAGCCATACTGAAAAAGCTGCTGCTCTGCTCTCAGTGGTGTGAAGGTTTTGTAGCCAGACAGAAGCACCAGGTTGCACAGAGGCTGCACCTTGTGAGACATAAAAAGCAAGCTCGGAGAGAAAACTACTTCTAATGGGGGAACACACTCAAGCAAGGATACAAGAGGCGAGATAAACTCTTCCACCTCTCTTACTGAGGAAAACAAACCCCTGGGTTTTTTGTGCAGATCATGAACATTATAAGTCACCACAAACTGGAGAACAGGCATGGTGTAAACTCAGAATGTTTTGTCCTCACTCTTGATTTTCTTTGATAGGCCTCTGCAACTATCTCCCTCTTTTACCCTTACACTATTCATATCCAATTAGAAAGCCTTCATGCAGCCAATTTAGTACCTCTGAATCTCCACCTGTTATAATCATAACTCCACCTGTTATAATCATAACTGTGGAGTCTAGGGGATGAAGAAGCCGCCTCGTATTTTGAAGTTTAATAAGTTTCATTCCTGTAAATATTACACTTCTATTAAAATTCATGGTCATTTTTCCCACTGATTTCATTTATAAATTAATTACTTCCAATTTACTAAAGCATTGCATGACCAGTGACCTATGCAGGTCATCCCAAATGAGTGTCCATAAAACCTTTAAAATGCAACATCTCGTATTCTGTACATTTTGCTCATGACCCTCTCACAATTTATAATTGAGATTCACAAGGTAGGGTGGAAGAAAAGGGACAATTTTCATAGTTTATGTTCAGAGGATACTGAAAAATTAAGGTGATTCAGATGACAAAAAAAGCTTTTGTATAGAGGCAATGTTATGCCTACAAACTAAGAGAGCTCTACTTCGCTTAGTAACAGAGAATAATAAATGGACAAAAAGAATCAAAAGCATGGATGTTACACTGTCTTCTCTTTTTCTCTCTTTCTTCTCAAAGATAGATCTGCATGCCAGAGGCAATTATGTCCTACAGATAAGTGGAATAAGAAAATAAGTATATCTATTGAAAAGCACCTAAGTCTGCTCACACTGCAAGAACACCTGGAGTGAAACTGCTGAAAGTTCGCCAGGATGTTTTGGAAGAACTAGGATATCACAGAAGATACATCACGCATATAAAAATTATTCAGCCAGTATGAGGTATGCCAACCAAATTCTGTGAGAAAATAGTAGAAGCAATGGAGTAAGCAAAATAAAGAAGGCACTGAGTCCATAAGTGCCAAGAGGCAACATGGGAGTCATTGAAACATCAGGCTTTTGTTCAACCTCAGCATCTAAAAGCTTTAAAGAGTCACCATTCCCCAAAGCTTAATTGTAAAAAAAAGATTGCAAAACATATCTCAGTGATTGATATCAAAGCTAAATTTGCAGAGACATATTCCTGGGAAGCATCGTGTTCCCGTCCCACCAGTTCCAGCCAGCAGCTTTCACTGGGGTGTTCAGTGTCCTGCGAGCACTGACCCAGTGGAGGCAGCCCATATCCCCCCAGCAGGTAGGTCATAACCCAGTAAAACTGGGTCACTTACTACCCAAGCATGGTGACCAGTTAGCCAGCAGTCTCTGAAGTGCCTTGCTGCCCTGGCAATGTGTCTGGTAAGAACATCAGTTTGACAACTTATTGGTGTAAGCAATCACTGCAGAAGCTCCTTGTTCTCCCCAGATAGTCAGCAACCCATGCCAAGCCTCAACGACCGACCTCACACTAAGCACAGCAAAGCATAATGCATGGGGCCATATTTCCTTCAGGCTCACACTGATTTATCACCCCACTGCTGCAGTTTAGCACAGTACAGGGACTTTTCAAGAATTCAGAGTTGGTCTTGGGTATCATTTTTGATGCTGCAAGTGAGTTAGTAAAAACAAATAAAACAGTGGGAAAAACATTGTTTTCCTTCTCCAAAATGTTTGCGTTGTTGTATCAGTGCATTTGCTCTTACTATGCACACCCTGCTTTACACGTATTAAAAAGATTCTCAAGGAGCTGCTCACAATTCACAGGGCTGAATTCATTTTTTAACTGCACGAGTTAAAGCTGCAGACACTTGCTGGCAGCTCTCAGAGCTCATTATACATTGCTTCCTCAGCAAAAAATAGTTCTGTACGTAAACCTGCAAATTTTGAATCACCAAATTCTAGGCACGTAGTTATTATCAGATTAACTCATCTAGCTGGAAGTAGCAGTCCTTAAAATGCCCAAACCTATCATTCTTTCGTTCTAAGGCAAGCTAAATTGCATTAAAATCTCAGAGCACTTCCATGTGGTTTGCAAACCTGGGACTGTGTATGCTCCAAGGAGACATTTGCTCTGTATTGGTAAATCCCATTAACATTTGGTTGTTCTGCATCGCTGAATTAAAAGCAGCCTAGGTATTGTAAAAGGAGCAACATATTGTAAAGCCTGTGTAAAGGAGGTTTTGTAACTCCAAAGTTTCCAAGGTCAGCTGGGAGAATCAAATCCAAAGTGTGTTGACTGGTCCCTGGTGTAGCTGGAAAAACAAAGGAAATGCAATCTCTGACTCTGCTTTTGATCCAGAGGAATTCAGAGACCTCAAAACTAAGGACACTGTTGATTGCAGTGCCAGAAGGCACTCAGATGCTAGAATGATGTATGGCCCTGTACAGAACAGAACTACAGTACTTTGTGGACACGCAAACAAGACAAGACCCCCCCTCTCCATCTCAATCTAATTTTTTGAAAACTTTGGATTCTCCAAACACCAGTGCTTTTCCCTCTGCTGCACACACAACTGCTTTAAAAAGCAATTATTATTCACAGAGAGGAACGTGAGTATCTTGAGAAGAAAAGAATCAGAAGAGTTGTGAAGAACTGAATGTATTATCTTGATAAGAAAAAAAAGAGAGAGAAAAATAAGTAGAGACAATGTGACCAGAGATATAGGACGCAAATACGTTTCAGTATTCAAATTCAAGTCCAAGGATTATGAATTATTTATGGTAATGTTAACCACTGTCTTAAGTTGCCACTGATTAGTACACAGTTAATGCAGCTCTTCTTTTAACTGTCTGGACAAGAAAATACTGCTGTAATCTGGAACTCTCACTTTTAGGATCTTTTTGAAACCTAATTTAGCAAAACATATGATGTTGTCCTTTTTACTCTGTCAAAGCTTCTAAAGTGTTATTCAAGCAGAGATTAAAAGCACCTGCTGCTAATGTGGCAGAAAGATTTATTCTCTTTTCAAACCTCAGTTAGAAGTTATTGTTTCAACCTCTGCTCCACAGTGGGACAGACGTAACTGTGCAATAACCAGTGGTAAAGGCTGCTTTTACTTCAGTGATACAGAACAAAGGAATGTTAGTAGGAATTACTAATACAGAGCTAAGAGCTGTATCAGTCCCCCCAGTTCCACACCAGCCCTTTCTGGAATTGTCATTCACAGGGTTTTGGCTACCTGAACACAAGTGTGAAGTACCATTTGAGACGCCCTTCACTATGGAAGACATCCTCATGGTTCTGACACACATGACACAACCTTCTGGAGGAGCAGCTGGATTATAGGAGATGGAAAACACCTGAAAGGCCTCTATGCTACCTCTGTTTTGAAAACTGGGTCCCATTACTCATCTTTTAAACCTCCTTGCAAATGCAACTTATTCAGAGCATACTCTCTTGGTGGTTGTATGTGTGACTCACATCATGCATTCTCTTACTGCATCACTTTCACTGTAAATTTATATCTGCCCTGATTTTGTCCTACAGCAATTTCTATTCCGGATGAAACAGTCCTGTGAAAGATCTTTTGACTCTGCTATGAAAGAATTTAAAACTTCATTCACTAATTTTCCAGGGAGAAAAATTTAGAAGGCTCATTCTCACAGGTTCAAAGCACTTGATGCCATGTGACACTGCCAATAACCTATATGTTTTTCCCTTTTAAGTCATCAGCTTAAATTCTACTCAGTTTGAGAGGACAGCGTGTCTCACTCCTGAATTAATTTCTCACAGTCCTATATGTTAGAATAGGTTGGAAACAATAGAATCCAGAATAAGATTTTCCTTGATAAAATCGACACAAGCAGTTCTGACACCAGGAGGACCAGGCATAGAAGAGGCAAGTGTGAACATGTTATTCTTCATGACACCTGACAGCCAGGTATATAGCAGGATCAAGAAAGCACAGGCTTTCTCATGTAAAAAGTCATCCCAACTGTATGCTCTGGAAGCTGCATGAAGTCATTGTGTCTGTATGTGCCTGACTCAGAGGCAGGATGACACTAAAACCCTTCTTGCCCTTCATCACTAAACTGCATTGGGTGGAAGAGTAATATAGTGACTCAGTTACACTCTGTGCTCTCTAGTTCACATTATCCTCTGTGTATTCCACCATTTCCAGCACAAAGATACTCTCAATAATTAATAAAAAATAATCATGGAATGCTTAGCTGAGCTAAACTCTTCACAAGTTGCCCATCTGCCCTGTTTACTTTCATTTAGCATCAGCATTACACCAGAAATACTTTTGCTCCAAAGAGACAGGACACACTCAAAGAACAAAGGAACAGCAGCACATGGGCTTCCTTGTCCTAATTTTGCCTTGGGGCAAGGCACAGCTCCCACTAAGAGCTCTGTCCTGCCTACACTCAAGGGAAATAGCAAAGCTGCAAACACAAGATCAGCATTTTTTAACATAACTTGATAGTCATTTGTGGTTTTATTTCCAAGGGAAATGGCTGTGAAGCATTAAACAGCACACTCAGACAGGGAGCATGGATAGTGTAGTAACCTGAAAAATCCATGTTCAGTACCAGTAGAAATGACGTTACTGGATGTACAGAGGAGTTCTGTTCTGGGTCCCATCAGCTCACCTGACCACGGCCAAGGGAAAAGAGGGGACAAATACTGCAAAGTAACTTCTTTACTAATCAGAAAGCAGACGATATCTCATTGTACACAGCAAAAAGAGACAACATTTGCAAACAAAAGAAGAGTGAGAAGAGTTCTGTGATGATTTTTTTGGGGGGGGGGGCAGGTCTGGAAGTTGATTTTAATTGCTCTTACAAAGCTATTTGGTAACACAGGCCCTAGGAATCTCAATGTACAGAACTACCCATCAGTTTTGGTTTGTCTCCTGTTCTAGCCTCCTTTCCATCCCACTCATCCTGTTCCAACAGCCTTCCCATCAGCTCAAACCTATTGTGCCATTGTTATTATTTTTGTTGTTGTTGTTAAATTGTTATCATTCCAGAAAGTGCATTCTTTTCTTGAGAGCTACTCTGTCTTGATAGGTAAAAAAATGAACTACTCACTTTTTCAAAGAAAAATTGAGATCTTCTGCTGAAAGTTTTGAGAAATTATGAAATATTATTCAACCTCTTCATAAGAAAAACCACCCAATTTTCAGCTGGTTCCTCCTAAGGTTCCATCTACACTCCAGTTGCCTCAATGGTGGGAATCGGTTTTTAAACCCAAGTTTAGTTTGGTTGACTGGTTCTTACAGTATGTGCAAATAGCACTGCTCTAAATATCCATTTTTCTAATAAAAACCAAGGGACAGATTCAAAGGAGAGAATCCCCTGCAAAGAAGTTATTAATAAAAGGCAAACATTATGGTTGTTTTTATTGACTCCTATAGCAGTTGGTAGGTGCTGTCCTCCTGATAACCAGGAAACCCACTGAAAAATAAGAGGGAAAGAAAGAATTTTGGGAATTCACTTATAAAGCTTTAATTGAGGGAGTACATGAAAAGATTATAAAAATCTTCTTCAACTCCCAAAACTAAATCTTCCTTAAAGTTCTAACTTAACCCCACCATTCTGTGAAAAATTGTACTTACCTATTGCAACTCCTTTTTTTCCTCATGCAGAGGGTACAATCAGGATTCTCTCTTGTTTCTTGCATTACTACCTGTATCACTGCTATGTGTGCTAAACTCTGGGTCTTGGGCTGGTGTTGCAGCATGGAAGTGACCTTGACAGGGACAGGATGTTCCAAAGTTTCAGCTGCAGTGTAGCTCATATAAGGACTAAGATATTGCCAGCTACTGCAATTTCAAATCTACAGGAACAAGATAAACATGCAGCTGTGCATATTGAATGCCGACAATCACTTGCGCTCTGGTGATTAATTAAGAAGAGCTCAGAGTAAAAAAGACTCACTTAAGAATTATTAAGGGAAAAAAAACTCACACTCCCTCCTGCAACTTTTTTGTCTCCTAACAGCACAGTCTTGTCTTAGGCTGCTTTCTCTAAAGAAGAGAGGACGTGTCTGTTCAACTGTGATTCACAGGAGGCTTTTCACAGCTGACACAGGGAACTGCAAAGTGCTGTCTGCTTCAATTCTTTACCTCCTCGGACAATATCTGGTGGTGAACAGGTGCATGAGAATATTAAATACAGACAGAGTTATATCTTACTGCAGAAAAGGGAACACAAAAGGAGGAAAAAGCACCCAAAGAGATGAGTGTCCTCTAACGAGGAGCATTTTCAGTAGTCAGTGGGAACGTACCCAGTTACTTACTGCTCATTTTAGTTTGTATTGGTTGATCAAAGTTAATTCCTTCCTATTATCCAAGAGGCATTTAACTCTCCAAATGAGACTGGAAAGTTATTTCAGATGGGTAAGAATAGGGAGGCACTCTGTGAAGCCAACAGATATTTAATGTGTCTTGCTGTATCCCCACAGTACTATGAGATACCCCCACAGTACTATAAGGATATTTAGGCTCCAGTTCACAAACCAGCAATGTGATGCAGAGGTGCTGTGAAGCCATTTATCAGGGGATATGCATCAAACCAGTGCCTAAGCCCAGAAGTACAGAAGGGTGCAAACTTACATCTATCTTCTCACTCCACTGGAAAGGATTATAGAACCCTAGAATTGTTTGAGTTGGAAGTGACCTAGTTCCAACCCCCCTGCCATCAGCAGGGATACCTTCCACTAGACTAGGTTGCTCAAAGCGCTGTCAAACCTGGCCATAAACCCTTTCAGCAACAGGACATCTACAGTTTCCCTGGGCAGCCTGTTCTGCTGTCTCACAGTAAAGAATTTCTTCTTAGTGTCTAATATAAACCTACTTTTTTTCAGTATGAAGCTGTTCCTCCTTGTCCTATCACTACATGCCCTTATAAAAAGTCCCTCTCTGGCTTTTTTGTGGGTCATCTTTAGGTGGTGGAAGGTGCTGTAAGATCTCCCCAGAGCCTTCACTTCTCCAGGCTGAACAATGCCAACTGTCTCAGCCTGTCTTCATAGCAGTGCTCCAATCCTCTGACCATCTTCACAGCCCTTCTCCGGACTCACTCCAGCAGGTCGATGTACCTCCTACACCGGGGGCTCCACAGCTGAGCACAGTACTTCAGGGCAGAATCACTTCCCTGGATCTGTTGGCCAAAACTCTTTTGATGCAGCCAGGACACAGTTGGCTTTCTGGGCTGCAAATGTATATTGCAAGGTCTTGTCAAGCTCCTTCTCAACCAACAGCCCAAGTCCTTCTCCTCAGGGCTGCTCTTAATCCATTCTCCCCCAGCTCATATTGGTGTTGGTGATTGCCCTGACCCACATATGGGATCTTGCCCAACTCACCATGCAGGGTCTGCACCCCTAATTACAGCTCACCTCAGTGGGAAATTATGATGCCACAGCCAGCATCAAGGTCAGTCCATAAATTGCTGTTAAAGATCTAGCCAGCCATATACACAGTCAGCAAAGTAAAAGAAATGCTATAAGACACCTTCCCCTGCTCTGAAAGTGAGGAAAATGTTGTTCTTTAACTCTCTGTACTTAGACAGCATGGGTCTATTCATCAGCTGCAGGGAGCCAAGTCTGTATTTAGGAAATGGTATTTATAATGCAGTACTATACTCAATGTCAGTTCCCAGAGGACACTCTGTGCTGTCTCTGTTGCTCTAGTGGAAGTGAACAGCTGCTTTCTAGATTTCCCAAAGCCCTGGTGCAAAATAAATCCTTCTCTCTCCACTTAATTTTAAAGAGCAATGATGCCTGGGCAGGGAATATATGCAGGAGAGGAACAAAAGCAAGGAATGAATTGGTTTATATCATTTAACATTTGTATTATCTGTAAAATTATAATTTAAACTACAAAGCCGACAAAACTGAAAGTACCATCACGGATGCAAGAAAGTAACTGCCATAGGGCACAAACACCACTTCCCTCTTCCCCCCCCAAGCTGTATTCAACCTTCCCGATTCCACGGAGTCTTTACCACAATGAAGGGAAAGCAAAATGAATCTGTAAAATCAAATGTATTTCATCCAAGAAAAAGAAAGAAATTGAGAGCAAAAAATACATAGGCTCACTCCAGGTCCTGTAAGCTAGCCTTCACAGGACTATGGTCAAGACTAGCTTGTTTCCATTTCAGTTCTTATTTTTAGCAGGTTTATACAGCACTGCTGACTTATTACACTGCAAACTGAAATCCAGTTCACAAAGCAGAACAGCCAATTGTTTAATCTGACAAGGTCACAAAACTAGTCTCAAGGTTACGTTACATTGTTTTAATTTCTGGTCGTGTGGGACTTTAAAATTTGTTCTTTTAAAAGCTGAGGCAAATCTTTATGTTCTTCCATCAACAAATCTGGAGGGGGCAGCTCCTTGATGTTTTTGTCCCCTTATTATTTGCCCTACATGTTTTTAAGATTTCCTCAGAGCCCTCTTTTTGAGCACATGCCCATAGCAGATTGAGATGTTGGTATCCAAGCTAAGACACGCTGGGGAATACAGCAAGAACAACCATGCTTTCATGCGCTCTTATTTATGGCACATGATTTCCAATGTATATTAACATTTACACCACCCATCTACCTTCTCAATCATCAGTGAGTGCTTCAGCTCACACATGATTACAGTTATTGTGCTGCCCTTTACATTCAGACAGTTTTACTAATGGATACAGCTTGTCTGATTGATAGAAATTTGTCTGTTGCCTGAACTTCACCTAGAGTTTTGCAGCGTGCTGCTCCATCTCCAACACAACTACAGTTTAACAGAGTAATACCTCATCTCTCATTCCCCGACTATAAAGGAGAGAAAGTAAATAAATAATAACATATACTTTTATACACCCACTTTGCTCTCTCATACATGTGTCTGCATTTATGCACGCACAGAACTCACATGCACAAATTGTGGGTTTTATGTGTTAACATATACATCAGTTTAATGTTCTCTCTTCTTTAATCAATTATCCATGATAATCCATTGTATTCCCCTAGGTACATAGTCATCAAAGCCACTTTAAACCATTTCTTGAAGATCAAATGGCTCTTTAATCCATTTATTTACAGTTTACAGAGTTACAGAAAATTAATCAGGATCATAAGTTAGCTACTGCAGCAAGCGTCTTCTGAAGCCTGCTATCATTACAAACACTAATTCTCAGAGACCCAACAGGACATGGGAAGAAAGGAATAAATCTCCTGACGTCTGTTCCTCCCATCAGCAGCTGTCAATGACCGTCTCTCTCTGATCCTTGTTTGATCAAACTGTGCTCCATCAAATCCATTTAAATGAATTAGCACTACTAAGGTAACAGGAGAGCTAATTAGTCTTAAACTTTGTACTTAAGTTCTTCATATAGGGTCTTCTGGTGCCTAGCAGGCTGGGCTGGATGTTTCCTTCTGAAGTTCACTGGGCACAATAATCCATATGTGAGGAAGAGTGTGGATTACACGAGAGACCACATTTCTTTGAACTCTGCTAAAGTTTCACTTTACTGCTCCATGTCTTCATCCAAACATTCCCTCCCTTGTACCCAGTTCTGTACACTAGGCAGCCTACCAATGAAGTTTAATGGCCAACTTTCTGCTTATTATCAATACTGAACCATTATAATCAAGCATTAACTGGATGAGATCTCACAAATTTAGGGTGTGACATTACACATTAGCATGTGAGCTGTGTATATTCACACCAGTTCTTCTCTAAAAGTCAAGAAACTCTGCCAGAAAAAGTGACACACAGTGAGCTCCTGAATGAATTTTTTATTAATTCTTCAAACCCCTATAATACTATTAATAATTACATTCACCTACACATGCAAAACCAGCAACCACTGAAATGCTATCATTGCATTAGAGACAGTAGGAGCAGAACATAGCTGTAAAGAAAAGGAAGTGAACAAAAATGCCATTGACAAATGGCTCTGCTGGAGGTGTTGGAGCAAACTCAACAATATTTGATGAAATAAAATTGACTGGGTTAGAGGGAGATCAGGCTTCCCATTCCAACTTACCCCACAAATTACCAAGACTTCACTTTTGCTTCTCCTCCAAAGAAGATATTACAGTCATGAAATACATTTTCAAAATGTACATAGAGCAATAAAATAGATACACTAAAGCTTCGCTAATATTGTAATCAGTTCTCATGAAGGGATAATACATAAAACTTTTCTTTATCAGAAAATATTTATATATGCTGTAATCCCATTCAGAAAATACATCATTGCCTCTTTTTCATAGAGTGCCTCCAAACAACTTCACAAATGACCTCTTCATTTCCAATTACTTCTGTGGATAAGTGATACTCTCATCATATTAGAAGGTTGCCATAGGGTAAAAGTCCCCTCCTGCCATATAATATCCATTTACTTTATTTTGATTACAGTAAATAATCAAGGAGGTAGATCCTGTCTGAAACACAATGTGTATATAAGAGCACTATTGCTGAAGAAGTGCAATCTGGGAGCTCCTGAGAAAAAGGCATTTCCATGTTACAGCTAATTTCCAGACAGGCTACATGCTAAAACACATTTTTGTTGGTGTTTGGTTTTTTGGGTTTTTTTACTTATGCAGTTTGGTAAATAACTTGGGCCTTGACAGACTGAAATTCTGTGTATTAAAAATTGTATTGACATATAAATGCTATTTAAGCAACTAGACTGCTTGGTATTCCTTCAGTAGAATTATTGAATAAAGGCACTTGGACCGAATCAATAGGAGGATGTCAAAAGGAGAAAATTAAAATAGATCCTCCTAATTTAATGTGACAATTTCTTCTGGTTCTCTTCCAAGAAAAATCATACCAACTTGGATTCGTGTACAATCACATATCAGTACGCATCTATTAGTAAGTCTGGGCATCTAATTCTTCTCTCACGTATTTCAGTCAGCTCTTAGGTGTTATCATGGCATGTGACATTTGCATCAGAGAGCCTAATTTTGCTTTTTCTTGCATTGACGTAAATCTTCAGTAACAGAGTTAACTCCCTAAAAAAACCTGCACAGGGGAAAAGAGAGTTGAGTCTAGTCAATATAAATGCAATACCATATCCTTTTTCTTTTTCCTGATTAGAGCCCTACTTTATAATCACCTTAAACATCTCCCAAAATGCCACACTTACCAGGGAAGGCAGTCAAGTAAGGACACAACAGAGTCCTTGACAAGGATTCAGATCACTTTCGCAGTTTCCCTGATTCTGTTCACCTTTAGCATGGAGAGAAGAGCCTGGAATTGCTCTGTCTGGTCTCAGCATGGTAGGGACTTGCTCCTAGAGAACATCTGCAGTTCCTTCTTCCATTTTCCCCATTTCCAGGCTTCATGCCTAAATTTCCCAGTCTAAAGCTGTTTACACATCAAGGTTTTGGTAGCTATGAGGCTACAGGGGCACCTTCTGTGAGAAGCTGCCAGAAGCTTCCCTCGTGTCCAGTTGGGCAAATGCCCATTGACTCCAAACCCAACTCACAGTTGGCCAAGGCCAAGCCCATCAGTGATGGGCCTCTGGGGTAACTGCAATGAAAGGCTCATGGGTTGAGAGAAGCACAGGAAGAGATCACTCACCAATTACTGTCACAGGGAAAAGAGACTCAACTTTAATAATTTAATCTATTTCCAATCAAATCAGAGTAAGGCAAAGAGAAATAACACTAAATTGTAAACCACCTCCCTGCCATCCCGCACTTCTCCCTAGGATCAATTTCCCTCACAATTTTCTCACAGTTTTCTCTACATCTTCCCCCACTGCAGTTATTAACTGGAGGATATGAGTAACTTCAAAAAGTGAATTAGATGCATATTTCCTAAAAAGGTAAAAGGTAAAGTATGATGTTCACATCAGGCTTATTTACCTCTTATCCTTCATATCCTAAAGCATCTCAATACAGGGTCTCATAAAGCCTTCATTAAGGCTGTACAAGTATTTTTTTGCAGAGCACCAAACAATTTTGCTATGTGTCGGTCATTCTTCCTTTTGCCTAAGGAGAGAGCATTTGTATGCATTTCCTGGACAGGTGCAGGAAGGAAAACAATGCAGCACTTTCTAAGCACCGAAGTTCACACCAAAATACGGGGATGTAGTTGTCCAACCTCCTCAGTGTAACACATTGCTGCATAGGATAAAAGTCGCTGGAGCATATAATGTGTCTCTCTTTTCCAAGACACCTATGAGAAACCCGAAACAAATTACGTAATGTATTTCCCAGACACCAAAAGATGGCAGTGTTTCAGAGCATTACATGTATCTGTGTGTGGTTTGGCTAGTCTTATATGTTGTGCTCATAATGGTAAAGAATCAGCTGAATTGTGATTCTGCAATCCAGTAACAGGGAAAAAGCCAAATTTCTTCTATGCCACTTCATTACAAGGCGAGCCACAAAAACAAAGTAACCAACTGCAAAAGCTACTATTGTGCTCTGAATACTCTTCAAGATTAGCAAGCCAATGCCACATCCAATATGTACTTGTAAGATAGATATGTGTGTACATCAGTAAAAAATAAGTTTCATATTAAAGGTTATATTCTTATAAGTTTTCTTCAACCATGTCTGGGAAGGGAGCACTGGTGAGCTAAATTTTGCATCAGAAAAGGTGTAAGAACTCATCCTGTTGCAGGGTAACCAAACACAAGGAGGGAAATTCACGCATAAGCCTGTGAAAGTGCTATAATTTACTTTCAGTTGTGAAAATCACCTGAGAATCTCAAAGCTGCACCTTGCTAGCCTGTACCAGCATCACTGTAACATAGAGATATCATTATGAAAGTGCATTGGAATTCTTCGTTCCTTAATAAGGAAAACTCTTGTTTCCACCTTCAGCATCTGTAGTCGTATGACATTTGTGGAGAAATCTGCATCCCTCAAATGACTGAGGAGACTTGTAACTTCATTAAGCCTATTATAATTCTCCTGTCACACAGGTAGGTTGCGAAGTTGAGGGAACTTACACAGTGTTTCAGTATGCTGTTCTACCCCAGGCTCTCATAGATGTTCCAGCACATCACACAGGTCTTGAGACATGCAGGCCTGCACAAAGGGTCTACAGGAGTCTTGTAGAAGCATTTCTCATCTTCCTCAGCAATTGCCTAATTCTGTTCCTAGTTCCAGGAAGCAGAGCATCTGCTTGCTTTCTGTATTCATTTCAATTTCTCTTTTCCACGTCAGTTTTCAGTAATTCATCGTTCAGCTTTCCCTTGCTTTCCACTGCCTCTCTATGGATATACACTGTAGGCATCTTCTGTGATCATTCCTGACACACAGCCTAGCCCCTTTAGCAGTCCTTCTTGAGTATCCCACTGCAGCCTTCTTCTAGCCAATTGGTTTTCTGTTCTTTCTCCTGCATTTTTTGTGGATTCAAAGCTCTCACTATTCCATCTAATTTCTGCAGCTTTTATCTTGTCTTCATTGGGTTGCTTCAGCCCGTTGCCACCAGCTCATGCAAGGGCAGTACACATCACTTCTCTCAAAGGTGCTAGCTGCTATGGTTCCTGAAATGTCAGCAGTCTCCCACATCCCACGAGGCTTCCACATGCAGTAGTTGCTTGGATGGAACCTTCCCAATTTTCTTTCTTTCTTTTAATTTTAGAGAATAAATCTGTTCTGGGGATGGACCTGGATTTGGTGGTGGAAAGAGCATTTATCTGTCAGACTCAAGGTCATCTGCTGACATAGGAAGACTAAACAGTAAGTAGGCAGGAAACTGGAGGAAAAGCAGAAAGATTTCATAGGTACAGAAACTGAAACTCTACCTGAAGAATAGTATCAAATCTCTGCCTCTGCTGCTGGATTTCCTTCTGATGTTTATTGGCTTTAATCTTCAGGTGTCAGTCTGCAATCTGTAAAAAGTGGATATTATCATCCCCTCTCCTTAAAAGGTCTTTTGAAGTCTTTACTGTTTAAAACCTAGAAGGTTATTTCAGCACAAGCACCCTAGAAAAGTCCAAGGTGAAAGGAAGCCATCAATGTATATGCAAGAGTACACAGAGGAGTGGAAAAATACTTTGAAAGATATTTGGTGAATGAACACTAAGTGTCCTCTGTGCTGGGTGAGACAGGAGGCCTGTAGAAAAAACATGACCAAATAGCAAACAAAAGGCATATTGCGCAGAGAGAAAGCAAATTAGGGCTTCTGCTGAGCATGAATTCCAGCATTTCTTTGTTTCTGGGTACTTGGCTTTGCCTCTTTAATACTATCTTTATAAAATCATTTCATGCCATTTAGCTACCCTCTCATTAATCAGAGATTATGGATGCTTTTATTCCAGAGACATTCTTGTGCTCACAGAAAATGAGTCTCCAGTGACCTCAATGCAGAATATAGGGTGTTAGCAAAATAAAAATAGGTAACAATGAAACAATTCAATTGTTTTATTTCTCTTTTCCTACTGCAAGGAAGCCACATCCAGGGCTCTTTGAGATTAAAAAGCGACAGGACCAAACTGCCAACAGGTTTAGCAGTACTTAAAAGTCTGTTGGAAGACAAGAAAGTTATAAAAAAATTATCACCTGTTTCAAAGTGGCTGTATATTCCTGGGGTGGCTGTGCTGTGCTCATTAGTTTTGCAACAGTACAATTCAGTTGCCTTGTTCTTACAGAAAAATAACTGAGGTCTGGATGTGTTCACTCCCTCCCCTTGATGGAACATAGCAAATCACCTTTGAGAGCCCAGGAAAAGGCAGCTAAATATACAAAGCTGCCTCTTCACAGCTGCCCAGGAGGTAAAATCTCTGTGAAAAGATGAGAGAAACTGGAAGGGCTCCCTTCTAGCTACCCACAAATGTAATCCAGAGAAGGCTGGAAGAAGCTATTGCTGGCTTATCAGGCTCATCTTTGCTGGATCTCATTATCCTAGAAGAAACATTTTCATTTCATTATTTGCCTTGAAAGAGCATTCGGAAGGGGGAAAGCTCTAATAACTTGACATCACAGAATGATAAAAATGAAAATGAAATTACTAGTAGCAGCACAGGCACTGGGTACACACGCCGTGCCAGCAGACCCAGCTTCTTTTTATAGTGGTTCGCCTTGTACCACTTCCTTTAGAAAATTAATTTGGACCAGTGACTCTCCACTGATTTCTCTAGAGCTTTGTCAGCTTCCTCCCACAGAGGCATGAATGCCAGAAAGCTGTTACTCATCTTCTCGTACAAGGAGAGAGTCAGTATCAATTCTGATCCACAGTATCCAGAGATTAATGCAAAAATAATTATAAGAAAAATTATTTACTGAATATAATATACAATAGGTCAATCTATTGTTTCCCATCCTGTGTTTCATTTAGCATTTTCAGCATCAGCAAGCTTTTCAGTAACCCAGTTTGTCATTAGTCTTTCTGCTACTGCCACTATGCCATCCTTATCTCAACATCAGATACTACTAATACATGTTTTTGAGGTAATGTCATTGCAAGAAAAATATGGCAGTCCAAAGAAAGCACAAATCTCAGAAAATCAAAGGTGAGGCACTGCCTCTAAATCAAGAATTTGGATTAAAGATTAAATGCCCACATTCCAATTCTTCTTTTACTCCTGGATGATATTTGAAAAAATATAACACTGTATAAGAACATCCAAATAGAAAGACAGAGAAATCGATTTTTATGGGAGGAACAGCAGTTAGTGATTGCACTTTCATTCCTTCCTGGGGACCAATACCTAACTTTGCTACAATAAATTCTCCCATTTTACATCTCCCTCTATCAGTGTTTACACGGCATGACATTCCTCATATCTGCTATGCCACAATACCTACAGTCATATTCAACAACTATTTACTGCAAACAGTGCTTTATATGGTATATACAAGACCTCACAGAACATTGGAATATAGAATAAAACAATGCTGAATTGTGCAATTCTGCAATATCACCCACATAAAGCGCATGGAAAGAGACCACAGTGGAAGTGAAGCTGGTCACAGTTTCCTTCACATTTTCCCAGCAGGAAAAGGAAAAAATGTATTTTTCTGCTTCCCCTACCCTGTCCCTCAGTGGTCTATTATACTTTTACTTCCACACCAGCACATGCAACACCATCTCCTGCATTCTCTTGTTACCAGATTCCAGCAAGCCAATGTCTGCTGAGAATATTTCTCTTTCTGGAAACCCCTGAATTAGCTGGGTTCGCTTCTGAGCAAAGATCCCTTCGATGGATGGTGGGCATTTATGGGCTCTCTTCTCGCTTTCTCATCCTTATGCCCCCAGCCTTTCCCACTTTTGAGCCATGAACCTACACCATGGATATCCAGTTATAGAGGGAATCCTGAGAATGGGCAACGGGAAGCTATGTCCAGATGCAGTGAAAGCACCCATCAGTGCACTGCAGAGGGTCATTCAATCAGGTCCTGGCTCCAGGCATTTTAAGAGTCTGTCCACTTCATCCAAAAATTCTTTCAGCTTTTGCTTACTTTCAAATGAGATGTGTAGAGTTTTTACCCATAGGCACCGTCATTTCTCATTCCAAAACACTACCAGTATTTTTCAGGGCTATACACATGGTGAGCCAAACATTACAGAGTATTTCTTTTCTCTCCTAACAAAAGCTATTAAAACATTATTTCATTTTTATCTTCATCATGACCTTTTTCCTTGTTTCTAATATTGCACCTCTATACAACCTATTTGATGCTCTTTTCCATCACCTTCAAATCTTGACACAACAGTGCACAGCAACAAAAAGACACTGCCAGAATGCGTTTCTCCAAGAAGCTGCTTTTTGGGACCACATGTCTGCCTCCCTGCCAGGCATGTGATTCAATCAGCAACAGTGCAAGCTCTGCTGCAAAGAGACTGCAGGCACATGGCTCACAAACTTTCCACCAGCCTGGGGACGTTCTGGTGGTTTAACAATGCAATTTTGTTTAGTTTGTTGGGAATGCAGGTTTATTTAACACAATTGTCTTATAATAAGAATAGGCTGGGTTTACAGACAAAAGCATAACTCTCTGACAAGTCTGAGCTAAGACACCACAGAGAGATGTTTTCTAAGTGATGCTGAGAGATCACAAGTGTCAGAAGACACGACCAAACCATTGCAACTACCAGGCTGTGGAAAAGGAGGAAGATGACATTTCTCAGTTGAGTAAATAACATCTGATTGAGCTATAGCATCTATCTAGGAAAAACAGCTGTGACTGATTGCAGAACATACATCAGATTTTTTATTACTTTAATGCATTGAATAAAGTACATAAATAATAACCAGGATGTTTCCTTTCAGGATTTGCTTTAAAATTAGCAATTTATAACTGTGATAAATGCACAACTTGCTAATAGTCCATGGGTATGCATGTTCTTGGCATACAATTCTTACTCAAGTAAACAGAGTAATTTTCTCATTTTCACCTTGAGTATCACTCAGACTCTCAATTTAAAAACAAGAGTAAACCCTGTCCAAAAAACTGAATGGGGTTCTCTCAGAGTTGTCTATTTGAAAGAGTATTATCCTACAAGACAGACAGCTGTTGTAACAAAATCATTGACTTTTAGAGACTTTTTGCAATAATAATCCTGCAGTGCTTCGAGGCATAAAAATATCCAGAAAATGCTAAGAAAGAGGAAATGCATCGCTAACTGTTAAGTAAACATTAAAGAAAGTGAACTCTCCAACAAAGAACTGAATGACACTGACTTAAGCCATTGAATGTCAGAAGAAATTGTTTCAGGAGGATGAAGAGAGCGCTGCATCCAGATAGGTATTGATTTCCATGGACCTGCAGTTTGCCTGCACTGCCTAAAGTCACATATCTGTGCTTGGGAAGTTCCTTTGCAAATCCTGTGTTCCTTATTTCAACTGCCACAAAGCTCCCAAAGGGGTTAAATTATAAGCCAGGATGTATATGCTTTAGGATGTATGAACACTGCCTTTGAGACGCAGGAAAGGGTCTAGAAGAAAAGATGAGTCCCTGAAAGAGCATTTGACAATCTCCACATCAAGAAGAGAGAAGTGAATTCAGCTCGAAGAAGAGGGCTCTACTACAGAATTTTAACATTAGGTCCAAGTAACACAATCTGGCCACCATCCACTAGGGAGGCTCAGCCAAATCATGACAAAATTCACAGGCAGCAGATCACAGAAAATCCTCTCTTTGATGGCATATGATGAAAGGACAGGCATAAATTTCTAGCTGAATTATGCCTGAAGTAGAAAATAGAGACAAGAAAGATAAGGCAATGGATCCTGAGAATAGGAATCAAAGAGCTTGCAGTTCTCATGGCTTTAGCACTGTGTCACCATAAAAATATTTTCAAGTCACGCTATAATAATTTTACTCCGTTTCCCCTACATATTAAATATGAAGTATAAAAATAAATCATCAAGCTATATATATTTGTTCATTTTCTTAAAAGAGCAATAAGATATAACACGACAGCAGTTGTTTACAGTGCAAATTTGTAACCAATTTGCACTGTTTTATAGGTAGTTTGCAGCCCCACACTGAAGAACTCCCAAGCACATGCACCTTTTGAGTCACAGGCTTTCCCACTCTGCAGAGAAAATCACATTTAGAGTGTATGTATTTGTGGTCTGAGTACCTTCTTAACAACAATCTCTTCTTACAAATACTTCTATCAATTATTCACAAATAAATATTAAATAGTCACTGTTATAAAACATGGTAAGTGGCACAATAAAGCACAGTGCCACGTCCTCCTCCCTGTCAGAACAACCTATGCCTTACACAGTTGAGGGACCGGGGAAAGAAAAAAATCTCACCACCACAGTGAACAAACAATTCCACACAGGCTCCCATGCTGTAATAAAAGCAATTGATGAGATGCTTTGATCCATAAAGAATAGAGTCATTAGGAAGAAAAGGAGGTGACATTGCCTCTGTATTTCATGTACTTTTTACTAATCCGAGACAAAACATGCAGTCCTTTTGGCTGGTTTTCCTGAAGGATAATGAAAAATTAGTGTGAAAAACCTGTTTAAAAATGTGAGAGCTTTACGGGACAAAGGCAATGAGTGCAATGCCTTTGACAACAAACACAGAAGTAATTGGAATGGTGAGGAAGAGGCATCCTAAGCAGAAAATATCAGCAATTTATTAAAAGAGATGAGAAAGATAAAATACTGACAAGTAGTTCAAAGAAAATTTTATCAAGAGATTAGGTATAAGATTTGTTCTTGGTTTTCTTTTTATAGTGATGGTAAATAAGCATTTTATTTTTCTTGCAAGGTTAGAAGAACTGGATGCCTGTTAGAACAATGCATGATAGTTTTCTTCAAAGAATACCAAAAGGAGCAGCCAAGGTCAGGACAATTCTTCTGCAGAGGAGAGGTGGGTATGCAATGACTTTCTACAAACTTTCACCCCGTCTAGCAGGTGTGGGTGGTACTTGGTGACCTCCTAGAGACTCCCAGGGGATATGTGGAAATCAGGAGCACACAGCAGGAGGGAATTCCAGGGGTGGCTGTGGCCTTTTACACACCTCCCTTTCATGATCTTTCCTTAACAGTTTTTAGACCCTCTGAATTCACCTAGATGCCTCCCAGGAATCTCTCTGTTTACAAGTTAGTAATTGGACTTCCGCCACATAGAAGACCTTCAGTGATGGTTTGGAAACTGTTGATTGCATTCATCTTCTACCAGCTGGTCTCTGGGAGTTAAAACACCAAGCGAAACTGAGTGAGCCATCTCCTTCTGGCCTTTTCCTCTGAGTGCCTTTTGGAACCCTCCCCTCCTTTTCTTTCTTTGCTTAAAGAATTTCAAAATACAATAATTTTAAATACTTGCTATCTTTTTGAACAAAGCATCAGAAAGAGACAAGGAAGTACAGTGACACAAGAGAGGCCTTGTAATATTGGTCACACAAGGAAAGAAATCAGGCTGCAGTGTTCTCCATGTCTGTGACCTGAGGATCCAGAAAGCCCTTCTCCAGATCCCAATATTTTCTCACCGGATGACTGGAGAGTGTCTCTGAGCTTCAAATCACAACTCACTCCCTGGGCTCATTTACTTGCTTTGCCATATTGTATCAAGTATTCATTGGCCAGGTTTGAGGCAGATTTGAGGAGAAAGAGCAAGACAGAAAGAGTAGGAATGAAAGAATTGTGTTCACCGACACATTCATGCCTCCACCCAAGAGCAAGTTTATTGAGCCCTGCTATCAGCAGCACAAACAAAAAAACACAACCCCACAGATTTAATAGTTTCTAAGGCTCACTGACAATCAATTGCCTTTTACTTGAAAATAAAGCTTACCTAATTTAATCTCGGGATCTTTTTACACTTTGGTTAGCCCAATTGTATTGCTCTCCTACCCTTAGATTAGCTGTTTCCCATCAATAAATACTTAGTCCAGTGACAAGATCCCTCCACAATTTCATTTTGATTAATAGAGAAGCTACTACTGCTATCAGTTATTCTAACATTTTACTGCAAAAATAATTGGGTTTTAACACACCAACTCAAACAAGGAATGCAACAAAAAACTGTTCTGGAGCCAGTCAAAACAGATATTTTCCAGACAATCACAATCATCTACACATTTTGTTCAATCTAAGACAACTTCCTGGTGCAATTATTTGTGTTATTTAACCATCTCAGTGTTTTTCTGTGTTTCTTGTTTGTTTTTTAGACAATGTCTAAAGATACACTGCTCTCAAACAAAAGAGATTCACAGGCTTATATTGAAATGTTGAACCAATTCATTTCAGTACTTCCAGAATGTTAAAATGTTTTTATTTTTATTATTTTTAAATTTCTGCTTGCTTTTCATTTTTCAAAACAATGTAGATGTAGTAGGACCACTACAGGGAAATTTTCAATTTTCGTGGATTTCCTTTCTTCCTTAAATTTTCTGAAAATGGTTGGGTGGCCATTGTCCCCACTTCCTTTGTAGCTAATAGGGAATTTAACACATCTACAGTGTCTGACTGGAATATCATAAATAATCCTGGCACCACCCACTAAGAAAGTATGAGCACAAAATATCAAGTAGCTGGCTTATAAAGACTGTACTGGCCACCCTGGCACCAAATGCAGGAAAAACACTACGTGATCATGTAATCAAAGGCTGGATCTCAAAGTGCATACACAGGGGGATTGAGTTAAGCCTGCACAGGCAAATACCTGAATTCTGTTATTTATAAACTCAACTGGCATTTCCTGAACACTTAGACTTTGCAATTTAAATAGCATTAATAATTTAGGGGTTGTGTGTAGCTAACGATGACTAATGTGACAGACCCATAATTACCTACCGAACATGGTGGTAAAGACAGATGCTTAGATAGCCACATTCTTCATATCATTTCCACTGAATAACAAGTAAAGAACCTATGCCTGTTTTGAGTCTTACAGATAAAAACATGTTGGATAGGAGTCTGAATGTTCCTGTAATGTACACAATAGCAGATACCTCCGCACCACATTGCCCAACACCAAATGAAGTATAGGCTTCACCCATAAATGATACCTTACACTGCTCATGAATTCTTATCCTGAACACAGTAACTGACCCCTAAGAAAGACCATTACAATTTTTCACTGCTGTACCACCCCATTCACAGTGCAGTGTTTCCTTTTCATCATCCACCAGAATGCTGTTAACACTAGTGGAAGAATAGTTTTGTGTGAACACTTATTTTTCAGTGTTCTCATTTTCTCAGCATTTCCTTCTTCTCTTTTTTATTTACTTCTTCTTCTTTTTTTTTCCCCAAAATCCCTGTTTAGAAGGGTCGCAGTGTTGCTCTTGTGCTGACTTGGTCATTACATTTCCCAAGAAATTTTTGAAACTGGCAGCAGTTCTATCTGATAACAGCAGCAGGAGGGAAAGGTAAGTAAAAAATAATGGCCTGCCAATCACGGCTGCCCAAGAAAGATCATGGGTCCCAACCAGAATCTAAAGTAGTAATAGGAAATTTTCCTTAATAGACTTCTTCTTGGGCTGCAAAGTAAAGCCAGTGTGGCTAGACGGATTCTCTTAAAGAAGATTATCTTCCAGCTCTTCATGTTAACACTCTCAGATAGTAAAAAACAAGAGAAATTAGATGGCAGTAATCTCTGGAACACCCTAAGAGGTATGTTAACAAGTACTAAAGACATGTATAACATGTAACCTGGTACATTTCAAACATTAGAAGTCTGGAATTACCGTAAGAGCCATGGCAACAACAGGCAATTAATTCACACTTATTCAGATTAGCATAGAAACTCATCCAACATACCAGAAATTATCTAAAATGCCTCACTTCAAACATTCAAGCAACCTATAATTTCCATAGTAATTGAGTGCTCATAATAACCACAGAAATATTATAAAATCTCTATGAAACACTATGAAATCTTGGCATAATGAAGGCCAAACATAATTTTAAAAATCTGCACAGTTTTACCTGCATTATAATGTGCCACAGAGTAGCCAGAAAACTTTTCATCTTCCAACATGAAATTAATTTCTTCCAAGAAAAATTAATGCCATTCTGTCAGATGAAAAGAGAAATTCATTTACATCACAACAAATCACAACAAAAATCTGCCAGACAGAGTAGAGCTAGTGTGCAGATCTCAGGCTCTCTGAGTGTTGCCTTGTCCTTTTTTTCAAGAAGTCTTCCTTAGCTCAGAGTTGTGCAGCCATTGTATTAATGAAACTTCTTGTAGATAGTTTCTAGACTGCCTACCGTTAAGGAAAGCTTTAAAAATAAATAATAAAAAAAAGATACTTCCAATTCTGAAAGACATAAAAACATTTATATTCTTTCAAAACCTATTGCTCCTGCACGTGCTGCAGCAACAGGACACTACATGAAGATTCTGTGCGCTCAGGACTACTGTCCTTGACTTCTTGTATATGTTCATAGCTTTAACAAATCCCTAAATACCAAAAATTCAATTTGAAATATTGTTGATCCTAATATAAGAAGTGGGAGCCTGGTAGTCATCCAGTATGACTAATCCTATGTAAAGCCTACTTGGGTACTATTTACATGGGATTTTCAGTAGTTTCAAAAAGCATTGCCAGCAAAACCATTAAAGAATAATTCAGTCAATCAACACTAATTATTAGGGGGTGGGGGGAGAATTACTGATTCGGTGGAATTTTGAAGGCATCAGACAGGCAGGACTGGTGCAGAAGTGAATGCTAATTATTGTCTCAAAGAGCTGTGACAAGGAAGAGCAGTCCAGAAGAGAAACCTTCTCCCTTTTGACCCACTGGAAGACTAAGGATAACTGCTTTCCCATGCTAAAATTAATCTCTGAACATTTCTTGTCACCATCACCATCAGCCCACAACTCCATTACTTATTCTACATTACACGACATACTTCAAAGAACATGGAAGTCAATGGGAACATTCCCATTAACTCCAATTGCCCTTGAGTCAATTCTTCAGAGCAGTTTCACACCAGCTGAGCTTCATAGCTTTTGACTGAGTTACTCCTAATTTACACTGGCAGTAGAGATTTCTGTCGGTGAATGTGAGAAGCCTTGTACGTGTCTTTTCACACAGCAGATAATGAAGACAAATAAACATTTGTTGTCTGTAGGAGAATCAGAAAGGCTGGATATTTCCAAAAGATATTGTGAAAGACTCTTCTCTCTTAAAAATGTGGACAGCTTGAAAGGAAAATATCAGAGTATACCAGGGTCTTGCTGGACAGAGAGACAATTCTTGAAAGTGACTGAAATATTGAGAAGTTGGAGCCCTGGTTTGGGTAAATATCCACTTTCAACCTTAGGCATACTTCCTCAGAATACCCAAGCATTACCAATCAGAAAGTAAAACTTATGAAAGAATGTAAGTTTCTTACATTGCAAGAAAACATATACATGTTTCATACACGTTTTTCTGTGCCAGTGGCATAGTAATGTTTAAATAATCAGCCCACTTTTTCTGTTTTCTTTTGCTTTTAGTTACCCTTCTTAGAGTATATAAATTTAAGAAGTCCACAAAAAGAAAGAGTGCAAAATGTCTATTGCAAACTCTGTTGAACATCAACAAAGTTTAGTTCTTATTTGTTTTGCAATCCTGGTAGACTGTCACATCAAACAACCACAGTGTCTGATCCAATTAGACATTGGGTATCCTCATCTATAAATGAGGTACTGAATGACTTGATATAAGTCACTTAGCTTGGCTCTCTCATTATTACATACATTAAGTGTTGCAAGGATGTTGTAAATCATTTGTCATTGATTCTTGAGAAGCACTAATTCTTGGCTGTAATTGCTAGAGTGGAATAGCACTGTACCTTTCATTGTACTTAAATGAGGTTTGGGGTTTCCTTTTTAATACCCCACATCATATTTTTCAGAAAACTTAATACTGACAGTTAGGTACAAATTTCTCCAGGCTGCAAATGCACAATATAAAATATTTAAAGTGAAATCTGGGCTTGGTGACAGTTATAACATTAATCTAGCTCTGCTTCTCAGCCTTTACAGCAAGTTGAGCACATCACAACCCATAAGACAAACTGCTCTCAAAATTGACGTGCACTTTGATAGGTAACTTAAAATTCAAGGCCTTTACAAGAACCACCTACACAAAGTATCATCTGTGGCTTCACTAGTGTAACTCACAGCAATTTCTGCCAGCTCTCAGATCCATGTGTGCATCCCAGGCACATCCAGCCCCTCATGGCCATAGCTGAGAGTCCAGGACACCACAGGTGCTTACAGCATGCATCCAGCCCATATGAAACAGGCATAGACACTGTCGCCACCCAGGCTTCCACCCAACAAGGCAGCTGAGATTCACAGCCCCATCTTCAGCAACTATGAGGGTCTATTCCTTTTTATGAAAGTGACATTGCCAGAAAGCAGAAAGGGTTATGAAACCTTTACGGACATTAGTTTAGAGGTTGTGTTGTTGTAAGGCAGCTGAAGAGCAGATGCTCAATGTGGGCACATTATCAAAGTGTAGTGAGGGGTCAAATAAGGAGCTGCTCCCAAAATTTTAAATTCAGAGACACAGTTCAGTCTGGTATAAACACATGTGATTTTATACACAAGTGTTTCTACTGAAGCTATGATGCCAGACTATTAATGGTTTCAGTTTGATATGTTGATGTCCTTAAGCACCTAAGCAGAACTATGCACATGCTTTGCATCATATATACAAGTTGAATTAGTATGTTGCTGACTCAGTGCCTGGATGAAGCTGATGCTTAGAAAAACCATCATTTTTACAAAAAGGCCTAATGTCATCTCCAGAAGAGGGCAGTGCTGGCTTAAACTAGCAGGGCACAGACCCTCTTAACAGTCTTGGTTTGCAAAGGGCAGTACATTTCTTAAAGCAAAAACCCCCTGCAAGAACCTTGCACAGATGCGTAAAAACCACCTCACCACAGAGAAGCAGCCAGTAGAGCAGTCCTGAGGGAGAAACCAAGTTTTGAAACGTTTATTAACAGCGTTCATATTTCGTACTGTGATTTGGGCAGAAGCTGGGTCCCTTTCTCACAAATTTTCTGTCTTTAGAAAGCCCTAGACACATTGGATGAATTGCTATTTCTAGGAAAAGGAAAGCGATTGATAGTGGGGTTTATCTCTCGTTCGATCTTGTGGAGCTCAATCTAACTGTTTCTTTTATCAGTGGCAGAAGGAAGGACTCCATGCTCGGAGTGACCTAAATACTACAGCCCCAGAGGCACAAAGAAACTTGTGGGAAGGAAGTTTAGGTTCAGATCCTCCTCTTACTTGGCTAACTCACATGTAAAACCAGGAAAGGAACTTCACACATATAAAACTGACATTACTTAGAGAACTGAGGGCCTGGTACTAAAAACTGTAAGAGAACTGCTCACTTTCAAGCAAGAAAAACAAAAATCAGTTGTGGGAATCGTACAGAAGTAACCCCCATACAAGGGTCAATACCAGACAAGGTCAGCCTGCTGCTCTTGGAGGATCCTCTGACTGTCTTGATAACCACCTCTCCTCCTTAGGCAAAAGCAATGGGATGGTGAGGATCTGTACATGCTTTAGGAAGAGGCAGACAGAGGCAGGAGGTGTTTGACCACAGGCTGGGATGATGGGTTCCCACCCTGGATGGCCCAGGCAGTGGTTGGCCTCCTTGGCTCTGAGTGATTCCCAAATTACACATCATCCTGTGAGCAAAGCAAGCTCAGAAAACACCTTTGGAGAACAGAATTATTCAAGCCCCAGCCAGAGACTCATGGGAAACTCATGGGAAATGGAAAGAAAAATAGGAGGCCACTGCCTAGGATTTAAACAGAGCTTCATTATGTATCGGCAAGAAATGGGTGCCAACAAAGGGAAGGGCAATGAGAAGATAGCTTTGTTTCTGACAAGCTCCATTCCTGACAGGCTTTGGCTCTGGTCATTTGACATTTTAAAGAGCTTTTAGTTATTTCAGGTACAGGAGGTTATGAAATGTAATTATAGGAGCTGGAAGAGGCCTGCACACCAGATAAAGGCTTGGCAGAAATGCTTAAAAGAAAAAGTCAGGAAAACCAAAATCTTTGTGTATGTTTTAATGCGAAGAACAGGAGCACTTTTTGGGTCATGCTTGTGCCTCAGATCTGACCACAGGGAAACAAACTTCTGGAGCAGGTGGAAAAGCACAAGAACTCAAACCAGAGTAAAGCTGACCTTAGGAATTGTGAACAATGGCTTCACACTGTGAAATAACAAGATACTACCCAGAATAAAACTGGAAAACAAAGGCCACACAAAACTCATTTTCAGGACACTTGTGGGTCCAGTGGCCCTCTGGGGTCAAGGTCTGTCCCACAGCCCCAGCCAGGAGCAGGACAGCTGAAAGGAGACCAGGACAGCCCCGTACACCTTTCCAGGGAGGGGCCAAGGCTTCAGGCCCTGTAATGGGACCCAGGGTCAGACAGCAAGGCGTTATAGCCCACTCAGGGCCCTGACACTCAGGGAAAACATGCAATATTCAAGAAAACAAGAAGCCCTGCCCTCAGAGGTAACAAAATGCATAACCTCAGACAAGGACCAGAACTTGGCAGAGGCAGGGTGGCGAGGGAAATAATTACAACAGATCATAAACATACTGGGGGAAGTAGTGATGTGTCTGGTGTGGACAAGAGGAATACTATTGCTACCCACAAATGCTCTGTACAAAGCCTTGCTGAGTAACAGGAGACTAACAGTCCTGGGTTGGTATTACTACACTTTAAATTTCCATTTTAGAGAATTAGGCAGGACTAGGATAAAGGGAGCCCTCATCCAGTGTCGCTGCTCATTTCTTACATCTGTGTTTTCAAGGTGAAAGTCAGTGCTACCAGATAAACTTTGGCTTAGTACTCCTCTCCTGCTCATCTAAGCAGGAGCAAAACTTATTAACAGTTTGTAGTCTCCCACTAAAAGATTGAGCTCTAAGCCAACAGAAAAAACTTGGATTTCTTTACCCACAGTTGCACTGCTGGCTGACTCCTAGGAGGTTCTGAGTTTTGCTCCTTATAAACATAAGCCACTAGGTGTCTAAAAAGCATTTCTGTGTCCAAGATCATTGCCTTCAAAAAGTTTTACAAAATCCGGAATTCCAGTACAACTCCCTAAAAGAGGTTCTAAGTATTCCCCCACACCCTCAAGTTAATGGTGTACAGAAGCAGTCCTGTGACTAGCAAGTGAATTGCATTTTACCTTGAAGGAAATGGGAACTTTTATTTCCACAGAGTATGGCTCAGTTTCATATACAGGAAAATATAGTTAAAGGAAAGGGAAAGAAAAGATCCATAGAGGGAGAGAGTAAAAAGACTATCTTTAGTCTATCAACGAGATGGTAATAGCACTGCCCCATCCTCGATTCCCCTGGAAACATTTTTATAATTGTTTTTTAAAATGATGTTTTTATAATTACATTTGCCTTTAAAAATCTTTTTCCTCCTTCATTGTTGTGGAAAAAATCCACATAGGCAACAAGGGAATCTTTTGACAGTACATGGGGGGAAAGTGAAATTATTCCATGTAAAATTGCTTTGAAATACACAAAAGGAATGTAATAAAATAATTGCAAACTCTTGGATAATCAGTAACATTAATAGGCACAGTCATGCAGACAGAAGTGGGATTTTTTTTTTTTTTAATCTGACACCATGCATCAGGCTGAGAACCTAAATTATCTCCTTAATCCACATACAAAACACTGTTTTCTTTTTCTCTTTACCTTATCATATCTCTTCTTTACTTAAAAGCTAGGATTTCCCCTTGTTCTTTATAGAAAAAAACACTGAGCTAACAACTGAAATCCCTGCATATGTAACACAGCTGGTGTGTTATTTCTCTGATTTAATTCAGTCGATTCAGGCCAGTTTCTTTAAAAGAAAAATCTGGCCTGGGATTCTTTAATGAGAATGTTATGGTAGTGCATCACACTGTAAGGGCGAAATTCACTTGTGAGAATCCTGAGGGGATTCTGAGGTGACTTGGCTATAGCCAAAAGCAGGCTTTTCTAAATTAGTTCTTGGAAAACATTGCCTATGCTTCATCTAGACTTCTGATATTCAAGAATTGGCAAGAGGCAGCTATATGGAATTACAAATGAACCAGTCTAAACCCATTGCTTCTATTACTAACACCAGTAAGAACAGAACCAGTGATAATGCAGTAGTGACAAGCAAGCAGGTTTTATCACTTCAAACTAGAGGTTGACTGACAGAAAAATTATATTGCTGGATAATTCACAAGCGCATGATTAATACAAGACTTTCAGTAGGTTTATCATGTTAAAAAAAAAAGGGAAAAGCAGTGCATAGAATAGGGTATATTGAATACAGAGAAGAAACACAACACAGCGTTAGCCAGGATCACCCTCTTTGATTTCATTTTAGCAACAGTTGGACATAAAAATCCCAGTCAGAGCACACAGCTTTGTGCAGCAATCAGTCAGCTATTAGGTGTTACTCTGTGATGATGTGACTCACTTATGTAACGACAATTAAGTTGCTGTGCTAAACGACTGCTGCTGATTAAATGCCTCAGTGCAGGTGCTATTCAGATTTACATCCATCATGTGAGGAGTGTGGCTTAATGCAGATGCCGATGGTATTTACAAATTAGCAGCTGCAGGGAACAGAAAGGGAGCAGAACCTCGGTGGTCAATACCAGAGCTGCTTTAGTCACAGAGGACACACTCTGACCAGATGATCCTTTTAAAGCATCTTCTTTCACTGAGGGGGGGAAATCCCAGTACCAGTGAAGACTAAACAGGGCCAAGCAATCTCTGGTTACTTCTTTCATCTTTTATTGCACCCATTCCATCAGCACCCGGCACTACAAGGAACATAGGAACGGAAGTCATAAGGAAAGGAGACACCTAAGGGAACCTCAGAGCTGCAGAGAAAGGTTTCCACTAAATTTTGCTATGGGTTTTCCTTCTCCTCAGTGAATTCAACTTACCACAGCTCCTTAAGGAATGCATCTGATATGTGGTTAGTGTTGAAAAGTGTCAGCATAGCTTATGTGTTAGACACAGCCAGTACTTTTGCCTGCTAGACAGAAGTCAGATCTTGAGACTGGGGGAACACCTAGAGACAGTGGGTGTAACTGCTGCAGAGCAGAAGCAAGAGGCACAGAAGGCAGAAGACTGATTTAAGCCTCCTCTGTAATTTGGTAGTGGAGTTTGTGGCAGCTCTTGCTGTATTTAAAGTTGGGCTCTCTCAATCACTTATAAAACTTAGAATAATACAAGCTCCGATGTAAGGAGTTCCTATGGCTGGCAGCAGGGAAGGTTTTGCAAGGAGGTAACCTTCTCAGCTTGCCCTGCTCTTTACAGTATTTTCCTGGGAGTCTGCCACTGGCTGCTGCCAGAACCAAGGACACTGACCACATGGACTTTTCTTCAGATCCTCCTGACGTTCCAGCAAAGCAGTGGATGCCCTGCCCTCTCAGCAGCACTGTCTGAGGAGCTATGCTCCTTCTGAGAAGAGAGACTTTGCATTTCACCCAGCTTGCAATAAGCTTCATGAAGCCAGGACAGGAACTCTGACAACACTATATACCCTGCCTGACAGACTGGGTCTTTTTAATATATTTCTTTTCATCCTGGCTTTACTGCTGCTACAGTATGCCAATAGGAGAAAAACAGGTTAAAAGCCAATGTAGATGGCACAAAAGAAAACCACTCAAAAGTCAAGCTTTCCCATATAGTCAGATGCTCTATAAACATGTCAGAGTACAGCAGATCACCTCACAGCACCAGCTGAGGATCACCAGTACAAAGAGGCAGAGAATCACGCTCATACCTCTGCAGTTTCTTCCACCACTGGCTCATGGTTGGTAAAAAACATTAAATGTCAAGATGTCAGAAAAAAAGACTTGCTCTGATAGTGAAGATGAGAGAGGATCTCAAATTCCACACAGAATTGCTAGCAACATGCTGAGGTAACAGTTATGCCCAATACATCAGCATCATACATCATAACTTGCCCAAGGATGAAAACTGCTGGAGCAGAAAACACATCACAGGGACCCTGAAATTCTGTTTCTTGAGGATATCTGTAATGCCGTAGTCCGTATTCCTGGGCTGACAAGAACAATAAAGGTTGGTAAGCTACCCCATTCTTGTAAATGAGAAAAAAGCCTAAGAACAGCATGAGCTACATAGATAGATTTATGTCCCCAGCCAAGAGGCAACTGTAAGAAAACTGCTTGGACAGCTGGCTCAACAATGTGAAAACAACTGACCTTCAAAGAAAACATTCTAGTTATCATTTAGTATTTTTTCCTCCATCCTGAGCAGGAGTCATCTGTATTTTTTCAAGTAACTGTGTTCATTCTATGGTTATAGTCATATTCTTCTTGTTAATTCCATATCCCAGCTCATTTTAAATGATTTCTAGTGAGTGAGAAGAGCAAATGTAAACAGGTAAGCATTTTCAGAGTCTAAATAGCTGCTTCACTTGCAATTCTCAGCAACAGCTTATGCAGAATAAAAGGTCTGCATCAGTCAACCCTAGTAATATCTAACCTTAATCTTGATATATTATTGAATTTATTCTTGTCTGCTGCTGTGACAGAAACTGCTCATCTATGAGGAAGAAAATGAGCAGAGAGCCCTGTTATATCATTTACATGGTGTCAAAAAGATGCACAAAAGCTTTACAAACAAATTTTAAAAAAAAGTCCCTGCCTTTGAGATTTTTAATCTTAAGGAGACACTACCAGTGGTTCCAGTGTCACATGGGCAGCAGCATGACGTGTACAGACTGCTGGTATATGTGTGAGGAGAGTCCAGGGGCTATTTTACTGACTATCATACAGGCCTAATATTTTAAAACTACCATTCCCACAAGAACATTTTCAGATGTCAACCAACAAACTGCACCTGATAACACACATAAATATTGGAAGTTCCTTATAAACAATGTCTATGTGCTTGACACATTTACAAAATCTTTAATAGCTTTTAGTTTAATTTTTTTCAGTTGAAAAAAAATTAAGCTATTTGTGTTGGCCTGTTGTATTACTTATTTTCATAGTTAGCCATCAGTACCAATAATGATGCTGGGGTTATGTTTCCTAAATTATGTTCATTGATTTTGGCATCAAAACATAGAATAACACTCTGAATTCACAAGGATTAACCTGTGGCACTCAACACGCACCCAGATTTCTGAATGGCCTTTAACTGTTCTTAATCAGTCTCTGAATGCCACTGGCTTAATGTGATCAGGAACAGTATCTGAGGCTGGGCAATTCTAAGGGAAGTATAGTTAAGAAACCTGGCACCACTGATATACAGGAGAGACATCCAGAGGGCATCTACCAAAAAATCTCAGACAAAGTTGAAGCACTGTGTTACAAGAGGACACCAAGATTGCCTTGCTCCACCTAGAAAGAAGAAAGGGGGGAAAAAGGTTGCCAGAGTTGGTTTTTATGAACATATGAAACATTGTGAGCACGAGATAGGGAAAAGAACCATTCAAGCCAAAGAACCAGAGGATAAAGACAAGTAATGAATACACTTAGCCTGCAAATTATGCCTGGCAAAGCAATTTTATTCATGAGCAGCCTTCCAATGGAAGACAGAAGAAAGAGCAGAAAGTTCTAACTACTTTTTAATGGAGATTGATTAATCTGTGGAAGAGATTGTATGATCTGTTTGCACCCCAGAAGCAGGACTTGATGATCCGGGGCAGGAGGGAGTTTCTTGCACAGTTTAAGCCACAGGGACTGGGATGGGATTTGAGCACTGTGTTATGCACAGAGCTGTCAACCAAAAAAGTGTGACACAGCAATGATGGCTTCTGATCCAGTATGCGCTTGGCTGTGAACAAGGGGTTAACTCCAGCTCTGCTCTCGCTTTCTGCTTGTATCCTGTTCAGAAGAGCTAGTAGATGGCCAGGAGGTAGAAAACTGCTGCTGGGAAGGTCAAGGTCCAGAAGCAGGCTCATGGTACTGGGTTGACTCTTATGCCAAGGGATTTTCTACTGTAATTTCTTGTCAGAAATTGTTGAGCAAAACACCTTGCTGACAGGCTCTATGGTTTTCTGCTAAATCACTCCTTCTCATGCCATTGTGAATGAATTCAGGAACTCAGGGGTTCTTCTCAGGAACTGAAACTCAGAAGTTTCTCTCTTCAATTAAAACTTACCCAAGAGAGCAGAGGGCTGTATAGATAAGTGACAACAATATGTCCACATCCACAGGAAAGACGTTGAACAACATGGGCCCATTCTCTGCAACTCAAACAGCTGTGAGCAGTAAGCTTAGAAAAGTTGCTCTCCTCTTCACACAGAAAGATAAAAGCCTAGATTTGTGTTGCTGCTTTTTAAATGCCCCCAAGATAAGTAGCTTGCCACAGTGTTCAAGTGGGGGCCAAAGAGATTCCACAAGAGATGGAAAAATGTGTCTCTATTTATAAATGTTCAATGTATCAAGATTGTTTTACCCAAGGCAAAGCAAGACTAAACTGCTTAGTTTACTGGGGTGAGGCCAATCTCTTTTCACCAACAAAGGCTGAACAAATGCAAAAGGTCACTTCTAGCTTTCACACTTAGAGAGTGATCCGTTACCCTTCCACAATCACTGTTACTGTTCAAAGGTGAAACCTGTGATTTATATGTGTTGTGACTGTTACCTGTTACATATGGCATCTCACACCCAGAATAACAGCTGTCTATACAGTTGATTTCACAAAATTCTCCATAGAAGTTGCTGCCACTTTCACTATCTTTTTGGGATGTAGATCACATATTAACAGAGATTAGCATCTCATTAGCTGGATCTGATATTGTCCGTACAGGTACTACAGTCAGATATTGCTGTGTCACCCTTGTCTTTGTATGAGCAATCAGAGTGCTTGAGATGTCATGAGTGACTTTCACAAAGCAGGCTTGCCTCACAACCCTTAACCAGAGATTTTTACACTGAGCCACTGGATCATAACCTGTAGTGTTATTTCACACTTATTGACCACTGCACACCTGCTCAGGTTTCCTCCAAAACAATCTGCTCTGGCCCATTAATCAGTTACAGGACTCTACCCTGTACGGTGATGGTCAGTTGCAGACACACATGGGAAATTTTATCCAAGATGTTAGTGGGCAGCCCTGCTAGAATAGGTGAACATCAATGTAGGTTCCCAGTCAGCACCCCCAGCTATTAAAACTGATGGGAAACAGAAGGCTAGAAAGAAATTTTAGTGTGAAAAAAATCAGGCTCTTCGGTGTAGCATAGTACCTGCTCCACCACAATAGAGACCAGATCCAGAGTAGTGCAGAGGGCAACTACTACTCAACTCCTTTGCTAGGGGATGGATGCACCAGCACTTCTGAGGTAACACAAAGGGACACAGGACCCTTGGGGCTTGTGGAACCTGGAGGAAACACATGGAGGAAACACACACAGGTGGCAGGACAGGGTCCAGTTCAGTGGAAGATTCATAATTCTTCAAAGAGAGGGCGTTGAATTGTAGTTAGGATGAGGTACTGGACTGAATTGTGAAGAAAATTCAGGAAACAGTGTTTTTTTGATCAGAAAAACTAGAAATAAATGAAACAAAGGTCTATTTGCACTTTCTCTCTACACAAAACTATGCAGCAATGATGAAGGGCACGCATCTTGGCTTGTGTCTGAAGGAGAAAGGACAATACATAGACAACAGCACCCTCCACTGGGGCAGGATGCTTAGCACATCTGCAGCTGCAAGTACTGGTTCTCAGCACATGAAGTGGGAGTGAAGCAAGGAAGACGTTCTCCACCTCTTCACCAGTTACTTGTTCTTTGGGCTTGCCCTTCAAAGGCACTGCTCTCTCTTATGAAGGAGGCTGGGATATAGATTAGCACTTTCCACTAAGGATGGGGATCGAGGAAGCCTTCCTCCATCTCTTCTCCAGTTCTTCATATGCTTCAGGGGGAAAGGTTTGTCAAGCTGCTCCTACTTTAACATTACTACAGACTGTTTTAAACAGAAGCAATTTCTGTTCAGCAAATATCTATCACACTTCAGTTGTTGCTGGGTGTCTTCCTATTAGATAGTCACAAGAAGAAGGAATGAAACAGGCTTTCTTTCCCTTTTCTCAGCTTCCTTACAAAATCATATACCCCACTGCAGCTGTAGTTCCTTCTGTGGGGCTGCAGATGTTAGGAAGGAACAGCTGGCCAACAGAAAGAAAAGTCTTTAAAGGCCCACTTGGTAAGAAACAGGCACTTACCTAGATTTAAAGAGTATGAACAGCCTTTAGCTGATTAAACAGATAGATAGATAGAAAGAAAGTCATGAAGAAAAGTGACATATCCCCAAAGTACTCTGACAAAGCCTTGAGAGGAGTTACTTGGTTGCAGGCAAGATGCCAATGAAAGTGGTCGCCGGACATGAAACAAATTCAGATGAGTCAGGAGTAGGAAAGCTATAAGGTCACATGAACACCGCAATGAAAGCATCCATAGCTGGCTCTGGTGGAGGCAGAACTCAGTGAAAGCCCTGCAGGAAACACAGCGTGTTGCTAACTGTGTTGCTGTGAGAACAGAGAGCAGATCACGGCTTTGAGTATCTTTCCAAGCAAGCCCAAAGCACTCTCAACCCACCAACTGACCACAAGAATGGAAATCTTATTTTTTTTAATGATATGCCTTAGACACCTCTGAATTTCCCTGATGGGAGAGAGATCCTCCTTTCAAAATAAATTACAGCACATTTCACTTGTATGAAAACAATAGTGTCAGCAAGACTCTGGCTGTGTTTTTGGACTTCCCATATTCAGCGTATGAAACTGGGCAAGAAAACAATAATAGCTGTGTTTTCTTAAATACTTTTAGGCAGACTATTGTTTTGGGGAGAGTTAGAAGAACATCATGATTCAGTACTGGTAGTGTCATGGCACATAAATAAAATTCTCACCGAGAGCATAACAATAGCTTTGTTTTGATGTGCACAGCTGAGCAAGAAGTCATCACGAAAATAAACTTGATTCAAACACACCAGAAATGTTTTTGTTTCTTTTCTTTTTGCTTTTTCACTGAATTCTATGGCATGCAATCTGTACAGACTAGAGATTAATATAACTATAAATACTTGTTTTCAAAATATCTGTTGACTTATCTTTTTTAACTCTGCCTAAATATTTTTCATTGCTCATTATTTTGTTTACAGCCATGTGATAAAAACCATGATAAGTAGATGAGCACAACTCTATCTCGTTATGGAAAAGAATGTGATTTAATTTGCATGTTTGAATACAAGCTCTGCTTGGAAAGCCAGTGCATGTGTGAAATTTCTTATCATAGAGGCCAAGGTATTTTTAAGGTGTAAAGCCAAGCATATATAATCAGCAGGGAGCAACAGGACATTTGGGCAGAAACCCCCTGGTGCATAAATGGGACCCTAGAAGCTTGCAAAGCCTCACCTTCCATTCCTTCTCCAAAAAACTGCATAATCATTACTGAAGTAATGATAATTGAGAGTTCATGGACACACCTCAATTTTGTTTATATTTTAAAGCCTCCTCACATGGGAGGGAAGATATTCCCTGTCAGGCAATGCTTCCTCATGACTCTTTTTTTAGTCTCATTGAAGAAATATTGCTAATCACCACTTTTGCTGTAAACTCCCTCCCATTGCTTACTCCCCTTCCCTACTTTCACATGCTAGCAGTGATGCAAAGTCTTCAGGAATTTTCTATACAGACATTAACTATCCTGGTTTCCTTAGAGGTATGAGTTTCTCCCTCTCACACACTGTGGTATGATCTCAGTATAAACAGCGGTGGTATTGACAGAAGAGTCATGACTTGCCACAAAACCGCTCAGAGAAGGATTTGGTTACCACAGTGGGAAAGGATACTGGGAGTATTGAGGTGGTATTCCAAGACTGGTTTTGTCTTCACTACTAAAGAAACTAAAAAGCTGATATCTGCTATTTTCAATAAAATGCTAGGGAAGACAAAGCTCCTGTAGTTTTCACTTCTAGGCAAGTTAGAAGTTTACCCCACAGGTAAGACACAAAATGCTGAGCTCATCTTCCTACCACAGGGTAAGAGATACAGAGGTCTTGTTTCAACTGGGGTTTTACATCTTAGGTATCCTGTGTTGGCTATCCACTGGGAAAAGTACCCCCAGTATCCAGACAGTCTACTTGCACTGTGACCTCAAATAAAACACAGTAACAAACAGCACAGGCAATAATTTGTGGTCAATCACACTGAACAAATGTCATAATGTCACCATGTTAAATAAAGGTCTAATTTAATATGGTATGACCCATGCCCACACACAGGCTCACTCATGGTTTAATATTGTGCTTTTGGACACAAACAGCACGTGCTCTGCTGCCAGTTCTGATGCACATCTGTGTGCCTGCATGGATCCCCACAGCAGCAGCCAATGGCTTATCCACATCATAAATACTGCTGAGTTCCCTTCACCCCCCTTCACACAAAGTAAAGTCATCCTAATCACAGTTGGCTCCGGTGGCATTTTAAATTCCTTTTCTAGACTGCAGAAAGCTCCTTCTTTTTATTTTTAAATGAAAGTTAAATTCTTATACAAGCAAACTCCAAGACCAAACTTTAAAGAACAATGCTGCTGACCTAAAGGCATAATATGAACCACTGGAGACAGCAAATCCATCACCACTGAATCAAGGCTTAACTAACTTCAGATTATCTTCCCACAAGTGATTTCTTTATTGTTCTCATGAAAGTGACTTCTAAATTAATGAGAAATACCCTGGGTGTTTATCCTATTGAGCTCTTTCTCTTGCTGCCTGAAAAAAAAAATTAATCATTGTTTAATTAATTATTTAGTCAGGTCCCTTTTGCAAAGAAATGCCTTCATGCAAGCGGCTCTCACCACCAGACTTAAACAAAATCAGCAGTCCTATCTCTTTTGATTTAATAGGAGATTACAGACTAAATACCACTTTAATATTACATACTAAACAAACACAAAAAGAATAGTTCATCCAGGGGAAAACAGCAAGTTGGGGAGATCTGGTGTTATTTGCCTTCTACTGTCATCAAGGAGGACACTTGAGACTTGAAACGGCAGGCCTGTCATCACCACAGGATGTAGCTCTCGTTTAAAGGGAATACTATTTTTAAAATGTAACACAGATGTCTTAGCAGAATTCTAAACAGATGTATGATAACACACAATCCACACATAAATAGAAATGGCCAAAGGCAAAACAACACAACTGGGCAAAAAATGAGACTTTTCTCTTCTGTTTTGATTCTTTTTGTAAATAAATATTGACAAATGTAATGGAAGAACATTGCAACTGCATCCCTACTAAAGGTGAGGGACTGAGACTGATATATCAGCTTTTCTCATTGTTACATTTCTTGGCTCAGGCGCACCTTGAGAAAAGTCCTTCCCAAGTGTACTTAGCAGCTGTTCTAAAGCCACCAAATTGATGAGTAACAGCAGTGCCAAGTCTTGACTACGAACAAAGAGGATATGACAAGAGATTGCAGTGGTGCTTAGGTGACAAGCCTTGTGGAACAAGTACATCGGAGGGACATTTGGGACAGGCAAAGCATTTCAACCAAGCAGTGAACTTGGATGACAATAATTCATGTTAAAACCTGTCAACATCCAAAGGTATGACACTGTCTGAGAAGTGAAGCTATCAGCCTCAATCTTGTGTTCCTCCTGTTTAAAAGCATGAGCTCTGCTTCACTTCTGAAAGGCAGCAGAGCAGCCCCTGGAAGGACAGAGCACACAGTGCACACAAACCACCCCCTCACTCATTTCAACTTTCAGTGCTTTTGTTGTTGCTTTCTTTCCCCAATCTCACATGGAAGAGCAAGTCCCTTCCCCTCCCTATGGCTGCCCTCCCACTCACCCTAGATAAAGCAAGGGTCTCTGCAGAAGAGATTACCCAGCACATGGGGCAGAGTAGAAACTGCCCCATCCCAAGCAACCACCTCTCTTAAGAGCCATCTCAGAGTGGGTGGATGGGGTGGTTTTCTGCCTCTTCACATCTCTTCTCTTTGCTCATCTGTGACTCCAGGTTTCTCCTGTGTGAAACAATCAGCTCTGCAGTATGGAACTTTTCTGACCAGGCTCCACCTCAGCATCAAATTGTCAGAAGTTCATAGTTCTCCTACAAAATGTCCCAGGACTTTCCACATTACTCCTCTCTGCATGGAAAAAGGCATGCAACACCAGTTCATGCCAACCCTTATTTACTTTTCCTGCCAGTGATGCTGCAAGGCCAGGATGCCTCCAGATCTGAGGATGAAAACCTGGATTTTGAGACTCTTTCCCCATTTCAACAGCCTGCTTATGCTGTCCCACGGCCATGCCTCCATATTGTGCTTAGTCAGAAAGCCCTGAAGATTTCTCTGCTTTCTCTGAGCTCAAGGCTGGGCAGCCAGGGCTGCACTTCTCATCAAGCACAGAGGAAGCACTGACCATACTGGACAGTGAATACCTGTGGTGGGTGAACAAACCTGAAAGCTTAAACACCCCCACAGTTCTGAAAAGCCAGGTGATACAATTCATAAGAAGCCAGGAAGTCCAGAGACAAAGTTGTGTTCAACCAGACACATTGCCTTTGACTTTCCTGTTCCCAGATTGAGGTAGCACACCATTGTTACTCCCATTTTTTTCCACACAGAAATCCATATTCACAACATCTCAAAAGGAGTAATGATTCCTACCGGTCAACTTCAGGAAATTAAGTTGTGCTCTGCTCTCCATCTCCTAAGGCTCTTCACCTCTCTCCCTACCTCTGCCCCTCATTTACTCACCATGAGCATCAGCTGCTTGGTGCAACTCATAGAGGAAACCTAACCAGCAGCATCTTTCACCTGAAGGAGGTCTGAAGAGCAGGGTGAGGAGAAGAATCAGAAAAATCTGTCCTTTGCTTTCCAAACTGTGGTATGGAAAAAGAAGTCATTATAGAGTTTCAGTTGAAAATAAAAAGTTTTTATTTGAAACGCTCTCTCTGTCATTGACTGCGGAAGGCATATTTTCTACAACTAGTAAGTTCTATATCTTTATATACACTTTTATGGGAATATAAAACTAATAAGGTTTTAAAGTAAACTTACTTTGTAAAAGACATTTTAATATCAGCAAGTTGTAATTTCAAAGCTAGCTGTTAATTATTAAACTTGAGAATGTATCCAAGGTTATTTCTGTTCCTCAACATCATACTGTTGGGTTAGTGTATTGAGATAAAATATGCTGGTTTATTTGTTATTGAAAGGGTATTTTCCCCTAGAAATGTGTATTTCTTTTATCTTTATAGAGTTACATTAAGAGAGAGAAAAAAATGAGCAAATATCTCTTAGTATGCAGTTCAGCTTTATCTGCCACCCAATAGACTTTGTGTGCATTAATTTTATTTATTGTTTCAAACATTATTTGTTATTTCATAAATATATATAAATGTAGAATCCATGTGCTAACTTAATTATACATAACATCTTTCCCATCCTGGAGAAAAAAAATCTAGAGTCCCTAGGAGAGAGGAGAGTGAAGGAAAGGACATGGGAGGACCAGAGAGAGGGTGGTGGCAATTGTTTTCCTGGAAAAATGGAGGTGCAAAGACATGTCAAGAGGTTGGGCAGAAGAGAAGGAAGAATGAAGAAATGGTGCTGCATGGAAGGTCATACTGCTGTTGATGCTTCTAGAGGTTGGAAGAAGTGAGAGAAAAAGGAAAGAGTAAACACAGCTGCTTTCCAGTGATGCCACCATGGCACGTCCCCTTGCTCAAAAACAATGGCAGCAGCAATCCCGGCACCGCTCTGGGCTGTCCAGTGGTGGACAGTCATGGATTGCCCAAGATCCAGCCTTCATATCAGGCGGACAGGACAGGCAGAGCATTCTTCCTGGGCCATCCTGACCCACACAGCCATCAGCATGAGCACCACAAACTGCTCTCCAACCTCATCTCCCCATAGCTACAGGAGAGACTCTGCCCCCAGGGTTTGCCTTTGGTAACTTGCCAGCACAAGGGTTAAGGAGCCCCAGAGGGCTGGTTGTCTGAATCACTTTGAGTTTTGGCCCAAGGGTGCTCTAAGAGTGATAGCATTAAGATAGGACTGACTGTAATGATTTTTGGGCTTCCCAGTCCAAGATAAGAGTCCAGTGAGAGGCCACTGAGGTGTTGAAGGGACTGGAGTATCCTGCAAGGAAAGTCAGAGAAATGGGGCTGTTCAGCCTGGAGAAGAGCAGGCTTAGGGAGATTCTCATTATATGTATAAATACCTAAGGGGAGGGTGCAAAGAGGATGGAGCTGGGCTCTTCTCAGTGGTGACCTGTGGCAGATCAGAATCAATGAGTACAAACTGAAATACAGGAAGTTTTCTCTGAATGTCAGGAAACACTTTTTCACTCTGAGACTGACCGAGCACTAAGACAAGTTATCCAGAGAGGTTGTAGAGTCTCAGTCCTTGGAGGTATTCAAAAGCCATCTGGACATGGTCCTGCCCTTGCCAGTCTGTAACAGAGATGACAGGCTGCATCCACGTGGCACAGTATACCAGGGCCATGTCTCAGCTGGGGCACACAGGACCTTGCTCCAGCAGTACTTTGCCTTCATATCCAAGAGAGAACCGGGCACAAAGGAACTTCCCTGTGCCTGCATTTCTCCTGGAAGGAAGCCCCAGAGGAATTGCAATATGCTTGTCCGGAGTCCAGCCTGGGACAGTAGAAGAGAATGTAAAAGTCACTGGCAGGTGTTGTCGTGGCTGGTGATCCCACTTCACTTAGGGTTTCTGGATGCTACACCAGCACTGAAAGAGCTGACAAATGCAGGTGCTTCATGTCAGCCACACTTAAGCCACCTGACAAACTAGCTCCTTCTCCTGAGGGACAAGCTCCCACAGCTGGCACACCCAATTTTCTAGTCAATGTTTCATCATTACTTTTAATATATACCTTCCACTTCACAATAATAAATGGAACAGGCTTTCAAAAGAGAGGTTGCTGCAGAAAAGAATTACTCATATATTATTGCATACAAGTATTTGAGCCCCTCTAAGGCAGAAGTAATACTACAGGCAGTATAGAAAAATCTTTTAATTCCTTTGTACTTTCGTATACTGTAAGTCTTGGTTAAAAATTAAAGTGCTTTTTCCAGAAAATTTACCTGGGAGATTAAGACCTGGGAAAAAAAAGGAGCCAGCTATCCTTTAATATGTGGGGTTTAATTTAATTTTGAAACCATGCAAAATTGAATTATAGATACTTTTTTTTTTTAATATTAACACGGTCTCAAATGTACTAAAAATATTAAAGGGAGTATGGCATTCTCAAAGGAAGACGTTTTCAGTGGGGAAAAAAAAAAAACACAGGAAGTTAGTCCCCACCCAGTGAAAGGTTAAAGGCTTGTCACTTGAGGAATTTTTATTGTTTATACACACATGTATTCCTTTGGCTAGGGCGGTACACCTAAATGGTGTTCTTACTTCCTCTCTCTGTGCTCAAGGTCTAATAATACAAATAGAATTAGAGATAAATATCATTTTTGTGCTTGTTTTTCATCCCTGGCAGGTCTGTAAAGTGATCTCTAGATAAAGTTTCAGGGCTAAAATAAATTCACACATTTTGCAGAAAGTCTAGATGGGCTGCAGAAGTAGTTACATCGAAATGTCATCTAAGTACAGAAAATACACACTTCCTACCCAGACCCCATACCAACAGCCTGTGTCCCATCTTTTTCCCTTAAAGGGAAAATCCCAGGCTTCAGGCATTAAATATTCTTAGGCTGGAGTGGGATTGGAAGGCAGCTTTAGACCACACATCGCTGTTTCTAGAGGCTGCCTTGAGCAGAGGGAGAGAGGGGGTCACGCACCTTGCCTGCAAGGGATGGCTCACCCTGGCTCTTTGTACTTTGCTCCTTGCATTTCCACAGGACTCGCCACCAAAATGGGAATAAATTGGTACTTTTTAACACAGGAATGACACCTGCTGCAGTCTCGCAGGGCACCGACAAGCAGGCCTGACACCAGCACTTCATTACCACTGTCACAATTACAGTGAGTGACAGCCAGAAAATTGTTAAGTATTTCAGCAGGATTGGGGTAGAACTCTGATTAATATTTAAGCACCTATGTTTGCAGAAGCAACATTCTTTTTTACTTTTAAAATACTTCTCATTACAGTGTAGTCCAGCATTCATAAGGCAAAATATACCCATGTGGCATTTGTGAGTAATCCTATGCTTTGTTTTCTTGTTTGAGACAATTTTCATAACCATATCAAAGTATCTCAGTAATTCACACTGTAATTGAACTGGAACTTCTGGATTAAGACAATCTTCCATCATCAGTGCCTACCTGCAGAACCAATTTACTTCAGCACCTACCTCACAATGGAATACTCTGGAAATTGACAATTTTCTGATTGTGATTATTGGCTGCAGGTGCTGGAAGGGCAGGAGACTGCCCTGAGTCTGTGAGTTTCTTCTGTTTCTGGCTCTTACTGCCATAAAACACCTCAACCATGAAGAAAAAAAAATTGGTCTCATAACCTTGAATTATATCTCTGTCTGCAACAAAAACAACAAAAATCTGAGGTGAAGGTATGGAAAGATATTGAAAGTAGAATTATTTTCCTAGTTTAGGTGGGAGTTCCTGGAATTCAAACAAACTGAACTTTTCTCAAAATACTAAATGATCTGAATCCGAATGTGGAAAATACTAGACCTGAAGTACTGGTCTGGAAAAAAATACATGAGATAAGACTGCAGCACAGCTTAAAATGAGCAGGGCTCTTCCTCGCTGGTACCTGTGCAGTAAATCTCTTACGCCATCGACTGTTTGAAACCTTGGGAGCCTTTGCTGGTGAGACATAGGAGTTAGAGAAAGTGACCTTAAAGAAGAATCACAATGACAAATTTTCACCATCAGTGCCAAGATGGTTGCACTTCTATCACTGTCCAAAACACAAAAAGCAAGGAAATTAATTCTTCAATATGGTGTTGAGATTAGCTACGTTATGGATAAAATCCTGTAAGTTAAAATGCAGTGAAATCTAATGGACATACCTGTGCCAAGCCAGGTCAATGTCAGGTGAGAACTGTGTGCATCTAAGAGCGAAATTTTAGGTGTGTTGCAAGCTCATATATTTATTTTGTAATTGGAAAAGGATTCAGGGTTCAGTGACCCAAGTAAGCTGGAATGGGGTTAACACATTAAACTCCAACTGCTTCTGATGAGCAGCACTTTCAACCATTGTCATTTCTGATGTGGGGCTGCAAGGACTATACATAAATTATAAAAAATGAATGGAATTACATATGCATGTTCTGAAGAAAGATTGTGCAGGTGATATGTGGGAATAGACTTGGTATAAAACCCCACATCTACTTGTGCGGCAATAGGAGGGTGCTCAAATCAGCTGAATTTCAGACTGACAGTCTGCAGAGTAATTTTTCAAAAGGGTTTGAAATATGAACCTTCTTAATAAAAGGGTTTACTTATGACAGTTTATATCTGCTTTACTTTCTTGCTACTAGTAAATCTGTCAAATGAGTTTTCAAGGCACTCTCTAAATTCACCACTCCAGGAACCTAAAGATGATTTCATGTATCTTAAAGCACTGTGTATTACTACTAAAGTGGTAGATGAAGCTATAAACAAAATCCAAATTATTTTGAAAATACCATTATTTATCTTAAAGCTGTCACTGTAGCACAGGAGAGAATGTTTCTACTCAACCACACGTGGCATCGTGCAAAGTTTTTATAATAAAAAGAGTTAAATGGCTACCATTGAGCATAAGCCAGAATACTGTGGATAAGTTCTTAACAGAAATGGAAATCAGAGTGAGTTTTGTGCTTGGAAATATTCCACGAATGAGTCCAACACAGTAATTTCATTTGATAAAGGAGATGTCAGTCTGTAATTCATAAGGCACTTCAGTTCTGTGAGCATTAAAAACTGAGCCAGTTTAAAAGATTGCATATATTAAGGTCCTGGTCCCTTAGTCAGGCAAAATATAATATTTTGCCTATGTCAAAGAAAAGCTTTGCTGCAAGGCTTCAAGATTATATTGTAAGGGAGAAATATTGCCCTCTCCTCAGGCAGTAAAAGCCTGGTATTCAGTGAGCCAGTATGCTTCTGAAGCATGAACATGACAGGATTTCTGAGCAAGGAGTAAGAAAAGTCATTTTGGAGACACATCTGCACACTGACAGGAGTCTGAGAAGGGTGATACTTTACCTCAAGGCATCAAGGGGAGTCTTCTGAGTCATAGTGCACTTTAAAAGAACCTTTCCTTTTTCACTGCAAGACTCTGCTTTGCCTAAGTACCCCTTTCAAACCTTGTTTTGAAAGGTAATTCATAAGGAGTGTTCACACATTACTAACAGCATGGGGTTGCTGCTTTCATCGACCCTTGAAATATAATCACTCAAAACTATAAAACAGCTTCTGCTGAAGAGAATGGATTTGCCTGAGGGGAAATGATTTGCACACCAGGGCCACCTGTCAACACCCCAAACCAGCATGCGCTTAATCCCTTCACAAGTAGCTGTGATGTGCCCTCTCGGAAAACTATTGAGTGGCCAAAGGACATATCTACCAAATCTAGACAGAGCATGTGAGCACAAATGCTTCTGCCTTCATCCACAAAGAGGTTAGGAGGCAGTCACTCAAAGCAAACCAAAGGTATTGATCTAGCTGACTCCTTTCCAATCATATAAGCTTGCACAGAAAGAGTTTACAGGCAATGTTTGGACATGTATAATTGGGAAACTGTCTTTAAGGAACCCACAAAAAATTACCCTCAAGTGCTAGCTTTCTAGAAAAAGCTAGGTCTTCCTTACCCCAGAGAGAGGTCTCACATCACAGAAAGTGCTTCTTGCTCCACTGCCTGCACCACCTGACTGAGCTGGTGCAGAGCCAATGCAGGCTGCTACTGAACTGAGAGGTAACTTCTGCATGTTCAATTCAGAAAACAGTTCAGTGAGAGGGATCATTCCATAGAAAAATAAATTTCTGATGCCCTCAGAGATAGATATGTATCCAAAGCTTGCTTTAAACTCTATATTGAAGGAAGATGAGCAGCAAATAATCAAGATACAAATCCACATTAAGCCAGCAGGGAGTTAAAGGGCAGTGTGCTGACCCAGGACTTTCTGGTCTGACTTCCATGCTGTATCTCAGCCTCTGTGAGCAAGAGCATAGAACTTCCAAGCCTGGGACTAGAGGACAAAACAGATCACTTGGGTGAAAAAAAAAATGAGGTGCTTAGGTACTGTGGCATGAGGCCGATACAAGGAGGTTATCTGCAGTAATATCAATATTTCTGATGTCTGTGCATTTTAAACCACACTGGTTGAGAAATAAATTAATCACACAGTCATTTACTGCCAAACTGGCCTGCATAGCTGAGGAGGCACAGCCAAGCCCTTCATATTGTAAGATGATCTGAAATACAGAGGATAGTTTACTTACTTCTGTAATTGTCCTGAGGAGTAACTGTAACACAACAAACATTTCTGTGATTAATGGTATTTCAGATAATAGCATATACTGAAAATAGAATATACTGAGAAATATGAGAAACTCTACGTGATTTGTTCCTGTGTTTCTTCATTCAAATGTTAGAGGCAGTTTTAGGCAGTTAAGATGACAATGAGGAATGAGACTGCAGAGTACCAGCCTCAAGTATGTCGCAGTCTTAGTGGAGAAGGCAAAATCTGAGCATGAAGAAAAAAAAGCTCCAGTCTTAGCTAAAATGCAGCTACTTTCTTTCTATCACCAATTTCAAAAACACTAAAGGATTTTCCCCCTCTACTCCCCAGAGTGGCTTATTCCAGGTAATTGTGTTCATATTGAAATTAAGTTCTAGCAGGAAAAACCCTACAAGCTATGAAAAGTTTATGACATCATTGTATTATTTTTAAAACTTTTCCTCCACCACTTAGCTATGAAGTATCAAGACTACTGTGCTCTGGTTTTCTCCACAATTCTTCAGTGAATCACTCCTGTTCCACAATAGGTACTTAGCAGGATAAAAACTGAGTCAATCTCATGCACAAACCCTTTCTTTTTAGTAATTTTCCAAAGCCATTGATTGCAATGTTCTCTTTACCACTGAAACTCAATGCATTTCTATCCCCAAAAGGTTTAAGTGAAAGGGATAATAAATAAGAATAATTCTCCTGATTTTATATAAAAGTCATGACTTAAAAAGATCACAACATGATTTGTTGTTTAGTAGGTATTACAGACCAGATTTAAACTGTGTTATAATCAATGGAAATCTTTCCTTGGGGTTTAAATTGGCTCCATATCAAGACACACAAAGAGATTCTCCCCTCTTCTCCCCATTACCTCAGAAAACTCTCAGGTTAAATGCATAAGCCCTATTACACCTGTATCTTCCCAGTTTAGAGAAGGGAGATGGAAGTGGCACAGCTCAAGCAGCACAGTGCCATAAATTCACAGATGCCTACTCTCTCGGAAAAGGGCACACAGATATTGACAAAACACATATATCCCACATATACAAACTGTTTTGGGAGAGCTGCTATCAGACTGTAAAACCAAGCAGACAAAATAGCCCAGGACTGAACTGGGAGTGCTTGCACATCCTCACAGCGGGCTTCATAGCTCAGTGTCACCACAGCTCAGAGGTCTCTGCCCACTCCTCCCAGCACTCCCAGCTCAAGGCTGCGACCCAGGCAGCTCATGTCTGCCTGTACCTCCTGGTGTGCAGGCTTACTGCAAGAGCAGCACTGCACAGCCAAGGCTACCTGCCTTCTTTACACAAGCTCTGCTTGAACTGACTCAGCAGCTCTTTCACTCTGATGCCTGACCAGCAGAAGGTTCAGCCCAGCAGTCATGAAAAAGCACTTATATGAAGTGGCCTAACCCCTCAAATCAGCTGTCCTTCATTCTGACTTCATTCCTCACATCTTATGCTTGTATCCTCTTCCCACTTAACCTCCTGCTGACAAATACCTGTTTGCTCTACATCACCCTGGCCAAAACTTTTCCTGCAGCATCCTGATGAGAAAACCCTGGTATGCTAATTCCTCCACATCTTCCTCTGCAAGGAGTAAGTTACTGGATTTCACTTTGGGGTAAACACCTGATAATGGCCACGCCTGAGACCAGGACACCTTTGTCCCTACAATTATCTTCCTGTGTACCAGGCAAAGAGCAGCTCCACCCCACACCCATCTAGGAGGAAAGCTTCACAAACTCCATTCAAACTTCCAGAACCAAAGAACAGCTGAGTGTAGTACCCACTTTCTGTTCCCCTTACCCTTTTAGCCACTGTTTACATCTTTTCACCTCATATCTAGAATTTCAAATGTTTTTTCCCATTCTTTACTGTATCATTCTTTAGAAATGAGTAAATAATAGAAATGCAGAAAATTGTTCTGAAAAGAGATTTTTTTTCCCCCTCTAAGAAAAACTGTAATATTCAAACGAGTTTGTATTGTACAGAATGTGACAAGTCATTTTGTTCCAGAAATTATCACATTATATTCATTAACCACAGGACAATGGTGCCTCAAGGTTAGTGCCCAAGGTCTGGGAGTTTAGAATTAGGTGACAGCAATTGTATGAGCCATGAAAAAGACCACACTCGGTTAAGCACTGTTTAACATGCTGCCTACATCTGCATGACAACAATGAGGGCATTATGTCCAAATCCTGTGATAACATCCACATCTGAAACTGAAATCCTACATTTAAATGATAAGACAGTGATGAAAGCCATAGACTGCATGACAAAGCAGCATCTGCAATCTCAGTCCTAAACTCTGAGCTGATGGGAGACGGACCTGAATGCTAAAGGAACAAGGAGAGTATCTATCACTTTTACATCCTAAATTCATGACACAGAGGGAGGATACTACATCTGAACAAATAATACAGAATTATCTTGGTCTCTGAATACTTTGTGATTGAATGGAGTGGGCATAATAGATCCTCAGAGCTGTAGGCCACAAAAAGCAGGAATTAATTGACCCAGTATGCCTCTCTGTATTTTAAAAGTGGCTAATGATCATCTATCTAGTCTTGTACTGGAACCAGTATCTTGTACTTGAAGTATGAAGTATGAAGGCGATATGAACATCAGAAGGATGAGGAAGAAATTTGTGGGGGTTTTGCTATGTTGTTACCAGAGCTCCTAGTTCAAAATCTGTGCTTTATTTGCTGTCTCCACTGGTATAATTTTAGCTTCCAGCTATAAGATCATGTCACACGCTTGTCTAGACCTCATTACTCTCTCTCCTTGAAAGAACTTCTCCACTGTAAACCTGTCACCTCTTGATTCTCATTGCTGATAAAATAAACTGAGATACTTAAGTCTTGTTTCAACACCAGATCCCTAAGCCCTCAAAAACATTCGCTTCATTTATGTTTCAAAAAATCCTTTTGAAACAGCAGACACTGGAAGACTCTGTAACAATCTCACTGCGGCCACACATGGGTCACATACTATTAACTAATAGCTTAATTATAGTTGAGTTAATAATATTAACACATAGGTCACAAACTATTAACTAATCAGTAAATCAGTCACAAGTATTACCTATATTTCACATATGTTTCACCACCCCTGAAGTAAAACCAAGTCCTGTTTCCTGTATATCGTCCTTCTCTTTCCTTCCTCACCTCCTTTGAGAAAGATTCTAATTTCTGAATGCCAGTGGTTTCTTGAGGCCATTACTCCACTCCACCAAAGCCTGGTTATACCCTTAACTATCACTTATTAAAACCAAAAAAGTACCAATTTCCAACAGTTTTAAGACACTACAAGTTTAATACTTATTTCACCTATGTTTATGTTTATATGCTACTTCAACTCCCATCTTTTACTTTTTTCTATAACAGAAAAAACCTTTGTTCTTCATCAGCCAATTGTATTACTCCAGAGTTCCATTTATATCAGTGAACAATAACAGGTGCTAGAAAAGCTCACAAGCTATTCTGATCATTCTTAAGAACGGTTTTCTTCTCGATCTCAAATTTAAACTCATTTTCCTTAATGTTAGTCAGAAAAAGCACCACTTTTATGTCACAAGCAGAGATGATCTGCACGACAATAATTATTGTATGTAATAAAGCACTTAATAATCTCTATTATGATGTCTACTGAGACTCATCATGTCTCAAAAGCCCTCACAGTAGTATTTTGCAGCTCTATAAATTTTGATGTTGACATCAGCTGCAGTCAATGGTCATGACTGAGATTTCGATGGCATGGATACAGAATACAACTGAAAGCTGAGTAAATATGGAAAAACAAACAGCTCACTGGGGCAATATGTTCGCATTAATCTGTGGATGACAAAAATCTTTGGTTCTTCCCTTTTGGTGACATGCATCAAAATCAGTCACATACCTGGATTTGAAATATTGGTCTGAATGACCAACAAAGAATTTAGAAAATACCGCGACTTTTTAAAGTTGAATTCTACTTTGAGGAGTGAACATTCCTGTTAATTTTAATGTTCTAATAAATGCACAGTCTGGAACCTCTCAAATCAGCAAAATTAAAGTTGCAGCATTCTCATGGTTTACAACACTTCCAGTGTCCAGCTCATCCTCCTTTTATCACACTGAATGCCACTTCAGTTCTGTTGGTTTAGGATTTGGTTGGGGTTTTTGTTTGGGGTTTTTTTTTGTGAAAGTCATCTGTAGTAAACTGTCCTTTTCAAAAATCTCCCTCGGGAGCCTAAGAAACTGAAACTGGCACACCCCATGCAATAGAGGGAAGCAAAGACATAAAATCAATGAGTAGAGAAACTTTGGAAAAGCAGCTGATCCCACTCAAGACCAAACGCTCCTTGCCATTTTCTACTGACTTTGCTAATCAGGACAAAGCAATTCAGATGTAAGAGCTCATTTATAATGTCATCCTTCAGGTCAGTCTCAGACAAACAGTGCAAAGCAAAAGCACTTTGCTGTTCAATGAATCATGTTGTGGGTTTTGAATAAGGAATGTGAATGAGCTTGCTGCTGAAGGGAGAGCAATGAGCAGGAGCCCAAAGTGTCAACAAATGGAGAAGTAGGTGTGAAAAATGAGGTTGTTTGTGAGCCTGGTGAATGGAGAACGAACAGTCAGCAGGATGAGAATGAACAAAAGTGAGAGATCACTTGGCTAAAAAGTGGCAGTGTTTTCTACAAGATGCCAAGATGAGTATCTGAAGAGCAATCTACTGTCTCTTCTCCCCAACAATCACAAACCAGGTGGGCTTAAATCATTAAGTTGCAGAAAACTGCATCGAAAGCAAATATTACTAAGAAGGGAAGGTGCAACTGCCACCATTTTGGGCTACCCAGGGTGAAGCACTCTAATGGGCAAATATCTCAAGGACTTGGAGTCTCAGCAGTTTCTGAAAACAGGAGCCATTTAATGCGTCCCAGTTGGAGCACCAAAACAATGAGGCTTTGTTGCTGCTGACAGACAGAAACAATCAGTCAGGAAAAAAGGAATAAATGTGAACACAAACCCCTTGTTTCTGCAGAGAAATCTATTTTTAGGTGCAGAATTCAACATAGTGGCATACAGCCAGGTTTCAGCAGATGAGTGCATGAGCAAATGTGCACAAACAGGTAGCCACTTCGATCCTGAAGGAATTTCCCCTTAACTTCACTAAGAGCAGACATGGATGCTAAAGGCTAATTCTCTGGCCTGAATTCTTCCAATTCTCTGAGCAGCTGCAATAATTTGACCTGTGAAGTACAGAGGTGAGAAATTATATCATCATTCAGCCCCAAGGATTTTGTGAACCCATCTGACTCAGAAAGAACCGAAGATACAAATATTTTCCAAGCTCCGACCATACAGCTGATCCTCATAATGCTGTCAGTGTAGAAGACTTGAGAGACAGCAGTTGAAAGGTTATAAAATCAATACACAGAAAGTCATCTCACAGAAAAGCCAATAGGAGAGTACCTATCCTTTGTTTCAGAACAGGAGAGAAAGGTACACATCCCTGATGGTTTCTAGGTGGCAGCTTCTCTGTTGCTTTTAAAGGCCAGAGGGGGCACCTTTGGTTTTATACATCCAGCTTGCTTTTGCAGTCAGTCCCATCTGCAGACACCATAATAAGATCAGTTCTTAAACCCAGAGGTAAACACTGTTTCCTGGATGATTTACAAGCAAGGATTGAGAGAGGTGCTATCTGATCCTTGAGCTTTCTGGATGGACTGTAAGTAGGACTCCTCTGTGCAGGCTACAAAAGGAGCAGAGCTTGGGTGCCTATGGCTAAAACAGGCAGTACAGCTCCAGCTGGTCAGGTGAAACCACACAGGCTGCAAGCACAACCTGAATAAGCCCTGTAGCACAGCAGTGCTTAGGAGAAGCCCAATATTCATTCGCTTCCACTTCACAGCTGTGGATGCTTTCAGGACTCTACCCAAGGATATCCTTCCAAGGATAAAATACAGTTGCATAGCACTTCTCCAGCTGACAGTCTCTGTTGTGGGAAATGTCACTGGATGGATGTCAATCATTTAGTTTACAGGTGGTTTTCCATCTGGACCTGGACTGTTCTGCATGGTGGCCAAAACTGCATGGGCAGGATATCACGGCTCACTCAGGAGGGGGCATGCTGTTCATTATAAATACTCATCAGGCTGAACAAAGACACCAGTCCATGTGTCAGGGATCTCATATCTTTTTTTTATATAGTTGCCTTAACTCCAGAAACTAGCCCAATATGTAATCAGAGAAGTGTTGAATAACAAGTTCTCAATTTTTACAATTACCTTTAACATGCTCCCAATCCTCACAGCTAACTTCAGTACGGAGTACAGGGTAAGGATATGATAGCTGCACTTTGCCAAGACAAAGCAAAGGAGGAGAGAAATTAAGAGAAAGAGAAGGAAAAACTCACCAGTTCTGAGATCCCATGTTGGTCCAAGTCTGGGGTCAACAGAGAAAGAGAGAAAGGGACCAATCCACTTCCTTTTCTAGTTTATCTGGTGCACACCTCTTATGTAAAATAGGTTTTTCGCACCATTCACATTACATTGTTTGTGCATGCACAGAAAGCTCTTTAGAGCCCTCCAGGAACAGAGTTGGGGTGAGGGGAAGTCAGTGAAGGCATGCTGAGTGCAAGCCTCAAGGCAGAATAGGAAGCTGGCTGAGAACAGTGCTGCTCCATCTCCACAGGACCCTCTCTTCCATTAACAACTTTCCTCTCACAACAGTCAGAATGTTTGAGAATAAAACATGCTTATCTGCTTATGCCAGGTCCTCCACACAAGATTATCCCAGAAATTATGTATTTTCTTCTTGCATGAGGTAGCAACCATAAGCATAGAAAAATGAACTGTCATGCTGCAGGTGAAGGGAAAATAATGAAAGACCCACAGAGAGGATAGAGACAACTTCCTATAGTGAGAAATGCCAGCAACTCAGTTTAGGTTACAAGCATAGGTAACCATTTGTGTGCATAATGGATTTACTGCAGTGCCCTTTTCCAGCAATCTCCCTGTCTCCAAACCCCACAGCCTAATTTCTTTTACCTGTTGAGACCCCAGTATAAAGTCTCCCACAGAACATTTTGCGTATTTTCAGGTCCCAGCTACAAGTAATGCAACTAACCTGGGCATGCCAATTATTCCTCTACAGTGTCTCGAGTGTTATTGAGGGGTTATGGGCTGTACGTGTGAAAATGTGGTGCTCTAGTACCACCTGTACTTTAAAGAAGCTTGAGGGGAAAAACTCCAAATGTTGTAGCTTAAGGGGAAGATTCCATTAACCAACAGAACAATAGAAATGTGCAAGAGTGTCACTTGCATTCAGCTGGCAGTGGAAACTACCCCAGTTGCTCTGTGCCATGGTTTAGAGATGGTACTCCCCAATCCAGTGCTCCCACTGAGACTCTCCAAACTACATGCCCTTCACTCACTCCCTCTTCCCTTTCCCCTGCAGCAGGATAGAGAGGAGATTTGGAGCCACAAAAGGTAAAGATCATAGGTGGAGAAAAGAACAATTTACTGGAAACAGCAATGAGATCTGAAAATGAACAATTACAGCAACAATATTACTAACAAAGCTATGCAAGAAACAGAGGATTTGCACGTGAGTTCTCACCCCTGACAATACCCAAACTCTCTCTCCACCACACTACACTGACCCATTCTCCATCCCTGGAAAATGACCTGAGGTGATACAGAACAACCTCTGGGTCCTAGCCATGGCCTCTCTTGGCCATTGCAAAAATTAACCCTGTCCTCCCAAACCAGGACACTCTCTTAAATACGTAATGAGTTCAGGAGTATCTATTTGTGCTTGCTTCCCTCAAATATTTAGTCAGAGGAATAGAAGCAAAAACAATCATCTTAAGAGTGCAGTACCAACAAATGCATTTTTTTAATTTAAAAAAAAAATTGATCACAAAAAAGAAACCATATCCATATGATCTCACAATAGAGATTCATATGATCAATATGAATTTCTATTGAGCCACAGCTTACCACACTTTTGGCTTTGAGATACCTCTGAATAATTTCCTGCTGAGCAAAAAAAGGATGGTTGAAAATACAGTGGAGTACTCACAGGCAGTACACGGTCGACAGTAATGTTCATCCAGCTTTGTTACGAAGCATTCCACCAGATTTTCACGTGCATATATTACATCGGTGTATTATATAGATCAATTTTCACAGGACATTCACATGAAATTATTTCCAAGATGAAAGGGATGAGGAGATGCTCTTTTAACATTGGAGTACAGCTATCCAGTAATTTGGAGTCACGTCCTATCAGAAGGTATATCCATCCATATGTGTGCATGCATGAAGGAATGAAAGAGCAGAGAGAGAATGCTCCTTGCAAAACTGAAAAGTTCCATGTTGAGGTGAGATGCACTGAAGAGTAAAATCTCCAACCTTAGATGGGCTCTGATCAACTGGGTCTAGTGGGAGGTGTCCCAGCCCACAGCAGGGGGTTGGAACAAGATGATCTTTAAGGTTCCTCCCAACCCAAACTATTCTGTGAATCTATGATGATTCTGTGATTATTTTAGATGAAAGGACTTTGCAAGCTTTTCCCTATGAGTCTTTTATAACCTTACAGAAAATATTCTGCATTGCAGAGGCTTCTCAAGCAATGCCATGTGATATTGTTCAATATATGTAGCATTAAAAATAAACACACATGTATATATGCACATGCACATATATCAGTGTCTGTTTATACACATGGACATTTATAAAATATGCTTCAGCTTGCACTATATCTGAACTTACACATAGATTTTGGATAAACATGAAAGAACATCTAATTGTGGCATTATTATTATTATTATTATTTCACAAACTTTCAAGGAATACATGTTATTAGCAAATTTACCCAATTCTGACATGATACCTCCATCATACTTCCTGTTTGACTAAAACCATACAGGCATACAAGAGGAACAATTTACTAACACTGATAACTACATTAACCAAAGTAAAGGACAAAACCATGTTTGTCTGAAATTTTTACTTTCTTTCGCCTTGAACTTGTCAACTGTTAAATAATTTCCAAAGCAATTGAAGGGTTGTTTTAGTTACATTAATATACAGGGTTGATGTTGATACATTAATGTACAATTCAGTTTTGAATATATATGCAGTTTTCATAGAAGCCATATTCTGAAATGCAGGATAATGTTTAAAACAAGTTTTTAGCAGTTCATTTTTAATTCAGCTATATATTCTCAAGTGATCAAGGTCAGAGACTTCATTTAAAACAACACCTGAACATATTTTTAAAAAGGTATTTTAAGATAGTTGTTGCACAAGGTCTTCAGGAGGTGCCATACGGAGGGTTGGTAGTGGTGGGTTTTTCTTTCAGGTTTGAACAAGTAGCCTATGCTACATCTTAAAATGCAGCATTATAGAGCCTTATAGAAGGTAGCAGGGATAATTAGACCGTCTAGCCTGATTCTCAGTTTCATCCAAATATCCTGATGCTACAGGTATGCCTTGCTGCTTCAAAAGGAAAAGTATGGGGCACTCATGGAAAACAAGATGGAGGAATGCATCATCTTCACCTGGCAGCTCTCCAGTGTCTGATCCTGTTTGGCAGACATGTGACCCCAGCAGCTGAACCTCTCTGCCCATAAAGAGACAGAACACCAACACCCATCTAACCTTTGAGGGAAATATTTTTGCTGCCCTTAGCATTATTGGTTATCATTGCCAGAAGCATGTGAGCAGGGCATGGTTATCAGGCATCTCAGAGAAAGCTCAGTGCCAGCAGCGAGCTGCTCCATTCAATTTTGTGCCTACAAAAAATGCCACATGCTTATCAGCAAGGCCAAGAAGCAGTCCTGCCCTTAGCTCCTCTGCAGCGTTCAGGTGCCCACATATGCTAACGAAGTCACCGCCCCTCCTCCAAACATGCCAGCAGAGAAAGCTGAAATCTTAACACTCCCCTCAAAACTGGCTTTTAACATAGGCAAATAATAATTCTTTTAGTGCAACAGATTGTCAACCACAGGAAAACACCTACAGCCTAATTTCCTACTTTGCTTCTACTGGACTCCTGGTAAACCAATCCAGCTGCTGTGGAGCTAGAGGGTGAAGAGGGACCCTGACATAGGGGCTACTGCACCAGCAGTTGTCTGCACGCTCCCTTTGCTTCAGTTGTAGCACCCCAACATTCCAGCCCTGCTCCTTTTGTCCAACCACACTCCCAGCAGACACAGGATTTCCCAGTTCTGGGAAGTCCGATAAAGAAGAGCCCTGCTTGGATGGTGTGGCAGGAGACCAACGTAGAGGTGCCATGTCAGCAGCTGCTGCCCCCACAAAACCAGTGATCACACGAGTGAATTTGGCCCTGCTGGGGTGCCAGCACTGTGGACCTCTGCAATGCAGTTTTGGGACTGGGTGTCTGCCTGTGGGCTGCCTTCAGCAGCCCCATGCCAAATGGGATCTGCATTAATTTATTAGAACACAACTGTTTTGATTTCAACAAGATCCCTTTCAATAAGTTCCAAGGGAATCTGGCTTTGTTTCAAGCTATGTTCTGCTTATGCTAGATCTTCCTGGAGAAGGAACTTCTAAGTAAGCCATTATAAATTTGTTTTCTTGCCTAGGTACATTAGTACTTCAAACCCAGCTGGAGACAATAATATTTAAAGTATATGTATTTAACAACTGAACTCCACCCAAGCTTTTATTTTAGTGTGCTACTCAGACCTTACCCATTCCTTGGTCTCTGTGTAGACTTCTCTCATCAGCATTTGCATACACAGAGAAAAAAGGAAACGCAAACAAAACAAACATAATTGGAGACAAGAATGTCAGGGTGTAAGTAGAGGAAAAGGCTTAATTTTAGATAAGCACTTGGCTCGGTGTGCTAATCTGCTGTTCAGGAACACTCACCCATGCTGAGAGTATTTCACTCACTGTTAGCCCCAGTGTTCCAAATCCCTCTCCTTGACATGGCATCTCGCTCTGTGAGCACAGGGGTGGCAGAATGAGGCCTCCATGATTTATCCACCTTCCTTGTGCAGCCGCCACAAAAATCTGCACAAGTTGCATTGTTCTCCTTGTGTAGGCATGACTGGGATTCGTCAAAAGTGATGATACATTGGTGCAAATAAAGTGCTCATCTACACCTCTGACCAACCAATTAGGTTGGAGACACATTAATTAGGCTGTTGAGCTGAACAACATCTTGGGAGCTACTTGCATGCCACAGACAACTGTCCTGGCTTTCTAACCAGGTCAGAAGTGGATGAAAACGCTGATTTGTTTACTTATTTGTGTCACTTGATTCCCCTGAATATGTTCTATATTACAGCCTCCACATTTTTGGTTGGGTTGTTTGGGTTAGTTTTGTTTTGTATCTTCTCAGATATAGGTAGGTGTCTTGGGGTGACTTTATGATGTGTATCCCCTATCGCTGCCCTATGCCCAGAAATTAATTCTGTGTCTTTCTGTGCCTTTAAACTGAGCCTGAGAGGGGGAGAGGAAAAAACCGAGAGAACTTTTCAAAGCAGTTGTTCAAGGACACAGATATACATTCCTCTGCTTCTGCAGCACCAAGAGCAGAGGAAACACCCTTCTTGCTTTTCAGCCAGCTTTTGGCTCCTCTTCTCTGGAGGGAGATGGAGAATTGAACTTTGTTTTCCTGGGACTTCAGTTTTTCCCTTCTCTTCTGGACTGTCTCAACAGCATCAGAACACACCAGGAGAATTTTCCACCGAGGCCCTGAAAGTGGGCCCACACCGACCCAGCTCCGAGGAGGAGAGAGACCACACCTACAGAAGGACTCTGAAATCTTCCCAGGTTTCTCTCCCCAGCGAGAGGTTTTATTATATAGCATTATTATCCTTTTCCTGTGTTTTCTATTTGTTAAATAGATTTTTTTTATCTCTTTCACTTTCCTCCGAAGAAAATTTCTTTTTTCCCAAACCTGGTGGAGGAGGATGGTTGTAACCTGCCTTCTATCAGAAGATATTTTCCTCCAAATTTGTCCAAACCGGCACAGTAGGATGGAGAGCTGGGGGTCACTGAGTGAAGGAGACACCTCATTGTTGAAGTCTAGGGATTCTCGTTTGTCCTGGACACAGCAGACTTGGAGACAAGTCTCTTCATCCAGATGCCTCAGCAGCAAAAGCTGTATGTAAAGCTGATGAAAGATTCAAATTATTTTGTATGAGTTAGGAGACTTGATATTTAGCTAAAAAATAGTGTCAGAGTGAAAACTGCTGAATATACTTTGTCAGCCTTGCCACTGTATTTATTCTGCTAATATATTTTTCAGCCATGCCAGGGAACACAACCAACACCCTTCTTCTCAGTAAGGTTTCCTGAAGGATTAATTTGACCCACTGCATTTTGCAGGCAGCCCCTGTCCTGGCAGCCTTCAACTGCAGCCCCACAGGTCTCAGCTTGTGGCAGGTGATAGCAGCATAGAGAGAAAAAAATTGCAAGTGAGAGCCCCAGGCCAGGATAGTGCTGGCAATAATCTAAGCCCAGCTCAGGATGTGTGCAAATCAGCCAGTCAGTGCTGTGCCTTCCAGTCAGGGCTTCACAAGCTCATCTGCATCCATTCCTCCAACCTGTTCGCTTTGTTCCCCTTCTCTAGTGCCACCGAGAGCCCTGTGCTACATCTTCAAACACAGCATCTAAAATACCAGTGAAACACTACAGCCTTACTGCTCCTACCCCAAGGTCAACTTGCAAGCATGCCCATTCGAAGGGGCAGAGGCAATCACTCTAATGTAGCCACAAGGCAAAATGAGGAACTGGCTCTTGGCTGGGTAAATGGTTGTGATATCATCACCAAGCCCAGCGAAGGAAGAAAGCAAAGCAGTGAACACCATCAAGGTTAGGAAGGCTGGATTCAGGCATTAAACACACAAAGCAATATACTCACCTAGGTGAAACTTAAAACTGCCACAGATAACAAACAGCAGACAGCAAATCAGTCCTTCAGATACCAGGAGAAACTTCTGAAAAGCAGTCATTAATTTGGCTACCGTGATGAATTCCTCCATGGTGAAAGCAACAACCCACTTCACTGCTTCACTGATTCATTGCCTGGGAGGCCATGAAGAACACTGTGATAATTTAACCTGTCTTCCTGTGTAAGACTTCAGCTACCAGCAATCTTTTATAATGACTTCAGCTGGTAGGAAGGGGGTGGTTTTGATGAAACAACATTTTTCATACCTTTGTGTGCAGCTGTTGCCTCACTCCATTTCTTGTGGGGAGCCTCCTCCCAGCTTCCTGCACTGACAATGGAGAGGAAGCCCAGCAGCAGAATCACTACAACTGGCCCTATTTTGCTTTCCTTTTTTACTCAGAGAAGTAGAGAAACATCCCACCAAAAGATGAGCTCAGCAGAGTAAACCTGCCTGTTACACCAACACGGAGCAAGTTATGTCTGCCAGATGCTTACATACATTGCATGTGTAACTCTCACACTGGAGATGCAGCCCTTGATTCCAACATTGCAGTCTGGGACAGACACGAGCGCAGGGTTCAGGGGAGTCTGCATCTCCTAATGGTTATTCAACCCCTAGGTAAGCCCAGTTCAGTCTTTTTCGTTCTTTCTCTTAATCATTCTCCATCTGTCTGAAGCAGTAACTGCTGACACACAATTTCTGCTCCCCAGATGTGTTTTCACTGCTTTGCACTCTTTAAGCTATTCTAGATAACTCGAAGACATACAAAAGGCTTTTATTCACTGAAGCAATGTATCAAGTCTTTGAACAAATCTGCCTTATATGAGACTTACACAACTGAAAATACCAAATGCCCTTATATCAAGCTTTACTCAGAAGCCCTATTTGGTATTACTTGGTTTAGAGACACTGGAAATGTCCACTATGCCTGCCTGTTGATGGCACAGTGGAAAAAATACATTGCTATTTGAGAATATTTCCATCTGGCTTTGGAATTAACAGCTGTACTGGATCCTGAAATTTCTTCATCTGCGACCTACTGAATATCTGTATTTCATGCCAAATTATAAGCCTCCCTCAGGCCTTTTCTCCCTTAACCACTTCAATTTTTCACTAGTGAAATTCTCTTGCACTCTCTACCTGTTCTGTTTGGCTAAAAACTCTCCTGGCCTTCAACAAAATTTCCTCTCCTCCATAGATCGCATCTCTCTTACTCTCTCAGTACTCTGAGTAAGCGGCATAACTAAATCACCTGTATCTAGTTTTGATGTTGGCTACTCTTACTGCAGCCTTGAAGAAGGGGAGCTTGTGGGCACAATAATTCATTAGTTTTCTGTCTATTGCTTCAAGTAGTAAAACATGTTACCTCACCTAACGTATTTTACACTCCTAGTTCATCCCAGCTAAACCAACCGTATTTACTATGCTATCATAAATGACAGAGCACTGTATGGTTTTTCCTTGCTTTTGTTAATAAAATTTTGTTAATAAAACCCAGTCAGACGCATCATTACCAGGCATTTCCCTTTGATGATGTGCCTCTACAGTTCTACCAGTTGGTATCTGTCCCCATCTCAGTGAAATTGCTTAGTTGTTTAAAGTGATGCCATGAAAGCTATGTTATGACTCTACTAATGAAGAGATTCAGCTTCTGGTCACAAAAAAACTCCATTTGCCTTGGGCTGTATATTGCCAACCAGTGCCACTTTAAATTCATCACTCAAGACTAAAATATATGTATAAAATGCTAGAAGAGGCTGCATTTCAAAAGAAAAGGAATTGCATGAAAAGAAGCAAAAATAAAATCTAATTTCCTGTACTGTCTTACTGTTCACTGCAAGTTTCACTTTGAGTTTTTCTTCTGCTTGAGTCTTTTATTGGGGGTCATCTCCCACATGGTCTTTATAATGAGACTCAAGTACACACTGCAGCTTTATCAAATATTTGGGACTAACAGGATCTGTCTCTCTCTTCCCTCTACTCTTCTACCTACACATAATCAAAACAGAAATTTAATTATCTTTTGGATAGCTATCACTGTTAAATCTGGTTTGAAAGGTCAGTGGAAAGGGATATACAGATGCAGAGTATGCGTGAGCATGTCTCATTTCCATAGGAAATCAGGCTTAAAAAAATGGAATATTTACAAAGAAAATAAGCTGCACTTCTGCTCAGAATAATACACTGACTTTAAACTTCAGAGATTGGTGAATATAAAATGTTATCTATCTCTATTGGTCTTCTCTCTGGGTGTTGTAATTCCTCAGAGGTGCTCTGAAGTCACTGGATTTACATTCATTAATACCAGTAGCCCATTAGTTCCATATTTGTAAGGATGTATGTAAGTTAAGGAGGTAAGAGAGCATCTACACACATGAGCATAGACATGAGTGTGCATGAGCACTCAGGCATCACAGAGCATTCACAATGAAATGTCACAACAGGTCCTGTCCCAAAGGACAGAGATTTGTACCTAAGCCAAGACCAAAGTTGTATCAAACTTGTAGAAGTAGAGCTGGCCAGGGAAAGAAGGGAAGTGCAAGCCATTCATTTTTCTCCCTCTCTCTCACAAGCTTGCAACAGTGGCTTTCTGATGGACCACTTGAATGTCACCTCCACTCTTCTGAAACTTGGCTGAGGATCTCAGTCTTTCTTAATTACTGTGCAACTCTATTAAAGCTCTCAGTGGAACCAATGAGTGAATGTTCCAGCCAATTTTACTTCTTGTGTTTTAAAAAAAGCACACACTAGTCTGTTGAAAATAGTTTTTAAGAATTTTAATCATAGCCAATGTGTCTGAACTGCTCTCATTAAAGAGGCATTCCCACCTACACAAAAGACAAGACTACAGAGACTGACCTACAAAAGTACCGTGTATTAAAAGAGAGGCAGGGAGAAGGGGGTGGTTAGAAAGTGAGCAGTATTTGAGACACCTACTAGGGCAGACATAGCAAGCAAAGAATGCTTCTCCAGACATTCTGATTTATCCAAAACTTTGATTTCACACTTATAAAGTAAATATTTGGCAAGGTTTTGACATGGTGGCCCAGCAGGTCCTGTATCTATAATGGCTGCTTGGCCCTTCACAAGAAAAGAAGGGGAAAGTTACCTTAAACCAGTGATACTTGTTCTTGCTTCTGAAACATCAAGGACTTCAGCTCACAGCCACTGAACACTGCCAGCCTGCTTATTTAGCTAGAATATAACTAATGAGGACCGGGGAGGGAGCCTGGGGAAGGCAAGGGACCATGTAAAACAGAGTGTAAAACAAGGAGCAGAGACAGTGGTAGAGCTCTAGGAGAGCCATGTAATACCCGCATGCCCGAGGCTAGACTCAACCTTCCAGCTTCTGGTGCAACTATTCTTAAAATAAGAGACAAGCCTCCATTCAGCTCTTGTTTTAATTAACACACTAACTATGTGAATCAATACACACATCTTCAAAGTTGGCACCGAGATAGAAAACTAGGTCTCACTTCAAAGCTGTGCTGAGGACACTTCAGCTGACATAAAGATTGTTCAGTATTTTTCCTTTGCCTTTTTGTTTTAACACCTGTCAAAGGTTATTTACCTTCACCAAAAAAAGAAAACAAACCCCAACCATCCAACCATCCTCACTCCTCCCTATCTCCCCTAGTACTACAGAAACCTTTGCTAATGGGGATAGTGCAGACAGGCCCTGTGGGATGAGCTTTTCATGTCTGCTTTAGATTACAGCTCACTTGCATTGTCTTTGGAGCAATCAGAGATACAGTAGCTGAAGTAATTTAAACGGATACCAACTGCAAGCAGCTCAAAATACACATAGGGAAGCTGTCAAGCAGCACCCCGAGAGAATACTTGTGTGTGTGCAGCCAGTCCTGCCCTCCCGCTGCTGCCCTGTGCTGCACCAGCCTGCTGGTCTCGAAGCACAGGGAGAATGCCTCCCTGCAAGGACTGACACTGCTCCCTCTGCCCTTTCCAGCAACCACCAACCGCATCTGCTCACTCCTGGGACTTAAAAAAAAATTTTCTTCTCAGAGATCCTCTGCTTAGCAAGGTTTAGTCTCCAAAACAGGAAGCCCATGGGGATTCATTTGGAGCACAGCTGAAATTCAGGGGCACCTCTGCTTTCTCCCAACAGAGTTTAAATAGATACAGAACAGATGGTATAAACGTGGCCTGAATGAATAACAGCTTTACTCATCTTTCTGTTTTTCTTAGTGTCTGTTTTTGTTTTTTCCATAACAATATTAAGCAAAAAGAGAGTGGGGGAGGAGGGGAAGGATGAGAAATACTTTTTAGAGGCTACACAAAACAGCATCTGAGGAGCGCGTTAACTCTCAGGGCAGCATCAGCCACAGAGCCCTGCCACGAGGCAGGTTACTTTGGGACTTTCCTCACATGAAGCTGACTAGAAGGGCAGGTCCTCCAGTTTGCAGAACACCTGATGGCCAGAAGATCTTTACATTTCTGTCAACTTAGACAGCTGAAGGAATCTTGCAGAATTTTACCATTTCCTTTAAAGCTTAAAAGTCCTACCTACAGCAGAGGAACCCTATGCTCTTACCAGAGATGTCAAGTTGGGCCATTCCAGCAAGGAGCATTATCTGAGGTATGTACTTATGGGGCCATTGTCTCAACAGAGATTTGTGGTGGGTCACATCCCATCACCTGGTTCAACACCCCTCCCAGGACACCTCCTTTCTCTGGGCCACCAAGCAAGAACAGCAGGGTAGGACAGAACCTGGACGATTTAACCAAATTTCCATTTCCTTTGGCAAAAGGTGAGTCACTGACCAAATCAAGGATTTAAAAATCTCTTAAGGAGGTGGATAATTTGCCTGCAAAATTAGTAAATGTCTCCTTACCAAAGGCTGCTTGCTTTAGATCTCTAAAGTTAGGGCTGCCACTGCATCTAGGACATGTGACAGAGCCTCAGAGCCCAAGTGTGCTAACGGCTCTAAATGAGGCATAAGACTCAAGTTGGGTCTCAGAGAACTGACAGTCACAAGTAATTCCACATACAGTGCTCTCTGTACTTGACAGCCAGAAAGTCCAGGCTCTGCACATTTCAGCAGGCATTTTAAACTTACTAGGCAGCACGTGACATTTCGTTAAGATTTTGGTGCTACAGCAGTTTTCAGCTGTTAGGAGGTTCATGAGGTTTTACAAAGCAGAAGCACATACACACATTTTGGAACTCAGCAGATCTAATCCGAGCCATGAATATGGATTTTCTTTTTCCTTATCTCCCTCCCTCACCAAAGGAAGTGGAATCTCAAAATTAATGTAACTGATACACTGAAGAAAACAAAACAAAAAAAAAGAAAACCACTGAGAAGACAAGCAAACAAACAAAAAAATCCATTCATGTTAATGATCCTATCTTAAAAATCAGATTGTGCAAATAATTTCTAGTCTCCAAGTTGCTTTATCTTGTTCTGCTATTGCTTTTTTCAAAAATATTTGGACTATATTAAAGAAACAATAATCCAAAATACTGATTTAGAGAGGACCTATGATAATAGCAGGTAATGAGGTATTGCAAATAGGACTTTCGAGCCCTGGAGAAATTCCTGTTTCTGTGAAGACTTTGTTACCATTTTCATCACTGAAAATGCAGTAGAAATTTGCAGTCACTCACACATACAAAGGTAAGTTTCTCCTTGCAAATCTGTAGGGAAACAGCACGGCCCAAACAAAGGGCTGAAGAAGAGGAATCAGGAGACCGCACGCTCCTAAGGAAGCAGCACAAAGTGATTTTTAGGCTGCTTGTTACAACGGACAAAAGAAAGAACCCCAACTCAAAGATGTCAAGTATCAACAATAACAGACAGTATCTATGGTATTAAAAATATCCTTGTTTATGCACTACTCCTGACATTTCTCTCGATCCCAGGGGTTGTTTGCTGGAGTTCCTGCACGCTTGTTCCGCCTGGATGGCTGCCAAAAGACATTCAGTGTTGCAATCCTTTGTTTATCACAAAACCACACTCCTTGCTGGTAACATTTTACAACTCTTATCACGCTGTTCAATCCAGCTACAACCGTCCAAATCTTGTCTTCTCTAAACCAGGGGAGGTCAAAAAGAAAGAACACACTATACATCCATTGCTGTTAGCTGGTTTAGCAAATACCATTAAGCAGGGATTCAGTTTTATCAACCTGTAGGTTTAGCAAATCCCTCAACATTTCAGCATAGCAGAAAAGAAGTGATCAGAATTCAGTTTATTTCTCCCAAGTTTTTTAAGGTGGGTTTTGGTGTGGGTTTGAACTGCAAGGTTGTGGGGTTTTCCACTATAAATTAAGAATTCACAGCTATGTCGTAATAAGCAATTAAAAACAGGAGCTACAGAAATACAAGTTTTTAGACTCAAATGATTGAAAACAGCTGCCTTGGGGTATTAAAGAGCCTCTCCTAGTCAATATACTTTCAAATTTCAAAATAAAGCCTTCCCCAAAGCACAGCTTTTTACTTCAAATGCTCCTTAAGAATTGTGCAGACTAGCCAAGCATCAAGAAACAAACACTTGAATGTAAAGTCCACCTCTGTTCAAGAAAGCATTTAATCATCTGTGACTGAATCCCTTTGGCTTCCTCAGATTTAATACTTTAGGGCTTTCTCAGCATATTTTCTGAATCATGTCCCAAGTACTTAAATACATTCCTTACCCAATCTTCGAGAAACATCTGCAACCATTATTCAAAAAAATTTAGGCGAGAAATTATTAATTTGCAATTCAATCAGCAAATTGGCCCTACTTGGAAACTGATCTCCCTGTTATGCTTGTAGCCAGCCAGCTCCATGTCTCTACCACGACAGACTGCTTCGACAGCCTTGCAAGATTCACCACCATTTTTAAATTCTTCAGTGAGATCACACACTTTACAATGACACCTGAATTCAAACCATCTTGCAGAAGATTATTTTTCTTGTTTTTTTGTATTTGGTTTTTTTTCAGATCTTGAGGCACATCCAGATTTTTCTCAAGCAGATTCAGACCCAGTCAGGGCATGCAGGCACCTATGGGGCAATGCTTCCCAAACTGATGAGTGCAGTGACAACACATCATCTTTTCATAACTCTCAAGATAGAAATGTAAATAACCTTCAGCCTGAAACCACTCAGGTTTCTCAGTTCAGGGTTTTTTTTTTTTACTTAATCTTGAAAACCAAACCAGAAAGCTACAGACCCCTAACCTATTTCTTTTGAGTGCAGTAACTGTACCAAACAGTGACTTCTTTTGTCTTCAGCTTCTCAGATCTACTAGGTTCATTAAGACCTGTCTTCAGATGTTTGGCATTATCAGCATTGCCAACTTCATTATTTGTCGTGGGAGACATGCATGCAAAGTTTTTATTTTAAACAATGTGACTCAACTGCACACACTGAGAATTAAAGACTTTGCATTTTTATCCCAGTTCTCCCGCACTGAATTCCTGTTCAACTTTAGTCCAAGTCCTGAGCTTCAGTGATGATTCAGCACCCTAAAAAATTTCTGTACATCCATTAAGTGTTTCAGTGAGGTAAAAAACTGCACTTTTGAAATAGGCTGCTTCCCAGATTAAAGGTGTTGAAGGAAAAGCGAGATCTGGAGTTTCAGTGACATTCTTGAGATACAATTTGACAGAAATGACATAAGCAGGCCACTGCAAAACATGCCCAGTGGATGTTTTTGCACATACAGATCTGAATTTCCAGGCTAGTGTCTAACTGTGTGCTCATTTTCAGGTGTCCTTTCTTTCTCCACCCAGTCTTCACTCTTTCAAGCCAGTTACGCCAAGTCTGTATGTTCCCTTCTAGCTTTTCAGAGTGCTCTATGCAGTTCTGTTTCAGAAGAACTTCAGCTGGTCTTACAAATTCCTTATAAACAAAAAGACCAGGCATCTCGTTGTTCCCTTTTGGGTGGCTATTCCAGCCTAAAGGGACAGAGGAATGTGTGGTTCCTCACCTGAACTCCAGAAGAGGCGTCACCCATGGAGCAGAGAGTTCCATCCAACAGCAGTAGGAGTCGGTTTGCAGGAGACAGCTCAGAGGGGGTGGCAACTCAATCCCACAGGAAATCCACACAGCTGTAACAAAGCTTCATGTTACCGAACTATCCCAGCACCATAAAGTACATGGCCTTCCTGACACAGAAGAGCCTGAGGCTCTTTTACCAGCCCTCTTGACCCCTGTTGACTATACATGAGCATGTGCTGTGTGCATGCCCTCCCCCAGCACGGGAATGCCTCCCTGTGCTCGTATGTGTAGGTGCTCCGTGCATGCCCATGAACTCCCATTTCATCTCCAAGCCTTTGTGCTCCAGTGTGAAATGGACAAGGAGAGTGAAAACAGACTCATGTAGATCTGAAGGGGGACTGTGGGATGCATGGGAAATGTTTTCCTCTGCCGGTGGATCTTAACTAATCCCTTGAATTAATATTCAGGAACATGATTAGCACAAAAAAATCACAGGATTTAGAACTACAATAAAAATATACTGAAGCACAAGGAAATGCTTGAAAAATGCATTTTCTGAACATTCATTAAGCATTAAATTTCACTGAGCTTGGAAAGTTAATTGTTTTTCATTAGAGTTGCTCAGAGCAACTTAAGAAATGTCTTGAAAATTGTTCGACCTGAGGCTGAAGCAAGAAGCTTTGCTTGTTGACACAAGCATGCAAGAGGTAAAGAGACAAAGAGAGAACACAACAAGCCCACCTGACAAGCCTACAAACACTGTACAGCACCAGAAAGGTCACCAGCATCTAAATCTTCTAAATCTACTGCATTTCTAGGCATTCTTGTCCTACTGAAGCTCTTGCTTAAAAACTTTGCCTTCAGGGCCAGCAGATCTTTCAACAGCCTCCCAGATGCTGCTGGGGTTAATTTGCTACAATTTTTTTTTTTAAAAATTAATTGCTTCTTCCCTCCATCCCCCCTCCATCCACACACAGAAAAAGTCTGGAAAAAACAAACCTCAAGCCACGCTTTCTGTGCAATTGGGATAAGGAAGCATTTCAACCCCAGCATCTACTAGAGAGGTGTTCGTTCACTCGATACGTATAATCTCCTGCAGTACTCATGCAAGTGTCTCATGCCAATAGGCCCCATTCCCTGGGGCTAGTTTAGCTGCAGATGGCGGGTACAGATCCATTCTCATGAGTGTGAGGAAGCAACATCCTCTGCTCCCTGGCATTGTTGTGAAAAGATCCAGAGAACACAGGCTTGGCTCAATTTATGCAATACATTGGTTCCTGGAGCTTTTGATTCTGGGACACCTACAGAAGAGTTCAAACCATGTATTAATTGTATGTGTTTGGTTCAGTCCTGCTGTGAATGTAACAAAACCAGTGTGCAATATTGACCATGTCTACTCCAGAAAAGCACTTGCACTATCAAAAAACGCTGGCTGCCCATGGCTGCAGCAGTCATGTGACTGGGAAGGGGGGCTCAAGGGAACAGGGAACCAGTGCATCGGTCTGTACAATGCAAGCTTAAGTGAAGGCCAACAATCCCTCGCTTCCATAAGCAAAACACTTACTTAAAATTTTTAATTTGATTAAAACAGATAAAAAGTTTTGTGGCTTAGTAGTCACCAGCTATAATTCTGTATTCCACACCAATTAAAACATGAATGCCCTTTTACTATTTACCACAACCCATACTTTACACATTGCCTTAAAATGCTGAGTGATGAATTTCAGCCACCCTCCCATAAAATATGGAGCAATTCTGCCAAATTCCCTCCCATGCTCTTCATTTGATGGCAACATAACAGAGGAACCATAATTTACTTGCTATCATTCTTTTCCTGCTAACATTTTATTCAGAATGAGCTTCATTAATAAAGATGAAACTTTGGACTCATGACTGCTCCATGTTTACAAAACATACAGGCTCCTTTACACCTTGGTTAAGCATGAACAATCACTGAACACACAATTTCCTAAAAAAATCCTGCATACCAAAATTGCATATTTTGAATTTTTAAAATTCACTAAACAAAATTTCACAGAGTGAACCCTAAAGTCTGTTTGCCAGCAAAGCACAAGCCAACAATGGAAGTTGGGACCATCCAGGAGAAAAACTGAAGCTGGACCCCAACACACACATCCTTCCTATTAAACAAGCAAATAAATACACATTCATACAAAGTAATGTGCTCTAAAAATGCAGGTGCTTGAATAATTACCCACACATTTTAGCAGAAGTTTTGGTTTCTCTAACAGTACTGTGTCACAGTAAGTTTCTGTCTTTCTTTTTTGTGGAACTGGGCAGTGACTTCTTACTGGACACCAGAGAACAAAAGCTAACCCAGAACCTGATGATTTTGGCACAAGCCCAAACGTGTTTCTCCACAGAGGAAAAATTACAAAGACAAGGCTGTTTTTTAAAATAATAATTAAAAAAATATTAGCAGTATCACTTTTTAATGCCAGGTACTGAACCAAGGAATGGGACAGACTGCACTGCATTTTTGAAGTAGTATGACTATTGACATACTTGAGAAACATTTTAACACTGTACATTACAACAAACTATTTAGTTCATTTCTACACAAGTCAGCAAAAAAGCTAGGTGATCTAACATATATGACAGCTGTGAATTTAAAATTCTAGTCACAGTCTAAAGCCAGAACAAAAACTTTTCAAGAACTCCTATTTATAAAAAGGAATGAACATACACACCATGCGCATACACGCAGGCAAAAATCTTGAGGTTTTACTTATTGCTCTTACACAAGGCTGTGAGCAGGCAAATGTCTGGATCAGAAATTAGGTCAAACATGCACTTCAGCAGGCACAAAAGTACAGGAAATTCATATTAATGAAACAATGTACTGTGTTACGTAGCACAGGATGGCATTCTGCTAATATAACACATCATTAATTCCGGATAAACTCCAGGGCTGCCTGTTGTATAATGTGTTATGCAGTGTGGTATTTTAACCTAATTTCTGATTCCTCTTTTATTCTGCACTCTCCTTATGGAGATGAAGAGGGCCTTTCTTTGCAATGCCAGAGAATCCTCGGCCTCAAGAGCTTCCGTCGGGCAGGTATGGCTGGAAGGAGGTAATATTACCTGTGTCACCAGGACCTGCTCCTTCACTGCCTCGCGGCTGGTTTTGTGCATTCACTGATGACTCAGATAAACAAATGCAGAAGCTGGGGCAAAACACACCAGCGCTGCTCTCAGAGCATCTTTCACCTATGCCATAAGCTTCTGGCACACCCAGCAATTGCTACAGGATAAGGCAGTAGAGGGTCAAGTCCTGTGTCTGGTCAGTTCCTCAAGTCTTATAAAAGGCAGGATCTTTTATAGGATTTTTATAAGCAGCAATAAGTAGCATGGATGTCAGTAGAAATCTGGCTACCTACTGGCAACAAGAGACGAGCACGTTCACAAGACACATTTGGGACTACCTGGTGTTCCCTACTGCAACCGAATGAAACATGCTGCGGAGAGGTGTCCATGTAATTACAACATTTGCAAACCAGGATCAAGGCATACTGCACATGGGCCTCGCACAAAAAAGGCATTGAGTGTGTTATCTAAAGACTTTTTTTTTTTTTGCTGTGCTATGCATACATATGACAGTAGATAAAAATCAGCACAATGGTTCCTCTCCATGTGTGACCAAATACACATCATCACAACTAAGCACCCTATATTCTATTCTTCAGTTAATGGGAATCAAGGAAGAAAATGGTGGTTTAGGAAAAGGGAAGGAAAGAAATCCAGCATGAAGTCAGAGGTATGCTCCAGACAGAAGTCAGAGCTGAGAGTATTTATTGTGAACCAGCAACTGGATTTTGTGACACAACCAGAAAACCAAGGACGATTAAGGGGCCAACTTGGGCACTGCATAGTCAAAACTATGTTATAATATGGCATTCGGCAATCTCCAAGTACTAGAAATAGCAGTTGGCAGACAACCAGAGGACTCTCGCTTCAGGGAGGTTATGCCTTCTTCCCACAAGAAGCAGCAGTGCAAATTAACAGATTTTTCTGTCTTATTAAAGGTCTGTCATGTGCCCCTTGATCCAATCCCTAAATCTCACCTAAGTTTCAGCTTTCAGACTTGCCAAATACCCAAATTCACGCTGCGCTCTATTTTACTTATAAGCAGTACTACTAAAGCTAGTGGGACTGCTTAGAGCAAGGCGCTACTGCAGTGAACATTCAAGAATTTGGCTCTTCCCAAGAAGTCACGTGCAAATGACTGGGGTTTCATGACAGTCACAGGTAGAGGGAGACACTTCCTGTATTTGTTTTTCAAATCTGTCCTTATGAACATCAACATTAGTAAGACAAACATGGGAAGAGGCTCTGTTATGCTCGCCCAGACATTCTGATACCAGGACAGCCACAGCAGTTTAGGAGGAGTGGCCCACCCAGTAAAAGGTTAGGCTGGCCTGGATTCTTTTCCAAGATATGCCACTGCCTCTTACTAGATGATGGTATACAAGAGTCCTTGGTCTCAGTTTCAATGGTGAAGCTTTCTTAGAACAACATCTCTGTCACACCAGCCATGGGTGCACAGTTGCAACTCCCAGGAAAGAGGAAGGTAAAATGGGTCTAAATTCTTCAAAAACAATTAAGTAAACCTAACCTGCAGAAAATTAAGAGCAATATGTTATCACATCCTCACAGGAGTTCTAGGACTTCTCATGACCCATTTCTTCACTAATGGCTATGAAGGCCAGGTCATCAGGAAGTCTGCAGCCAGACTAGAGGCAAAACAGCATGTCCAATGTTTACCATGCAAAGCCATCCTTTCCATAAAGCCAGTTAGGTAGAACTGTTTTGACTGCATTTTTAGGTTTTCCTTCTAGCCCACTTTTGCTTCCCTTCTTGGAAGCTCCTTCACATAAAAGATGCTGGAAATACCACTTCCCTGTAGTTGAAAGAAATGGGGAAATATGGGGAAAAACAGAAGCAAAAAACAGATACCAAGGAAAGAAATGATTGCTTGTAAAATGCCTCCTTTTAAAAACTATTGTACAACTCCCTAACTTGGTTTAATTAATGCGCCGTTTAAAACATATAAAACGCTTTACCAGCTAAATGATTTCTCTGTTTCATAAGTCTCCCTCCCTCCCCTCATTAACAAATAATGTGTGTGTGGACTGGTATTGAACACCTCATACAGTTGTGCGCCAGTTCTCATTTCATTCTCTGTGGAGCAGTTTTGATTTTAATATACTGTGTTTAAAGAAGAGCCCGTACTGTATACTTCACAGTATAACCAGCTACACAGAGGTCTTTAATCTTGTAACACAATAAAAAAAGATCACTGTGAAGTTGCAGTCCCTTTGATAAATGGTTACGGTGACACATGCAGTCCTCCTCAGTGTCACTGCTGCCAGACACGGGACGTGATTTTCCCCGCAGGCTGCCGAGAGGCCTGATGCCACCCCTCCAGGGGCCACAGCCAGGCAGGCACCACTGCCCTGGTGCATGGTGTCCTGCAGTCACTGGGGAAAGCTGCACAGAATTGTCTCGCTCAATACCATCACCACCGACCCAACCCAACCCGACCCCCAGGGGAGCACGCACAGCCCCTGCCGCCTCAGCCGCAGGAGATCACCGTGAAGCGCTTGGAAATGCACGACATGTTGTGGAGGACGATGCCCAGGAGGAAGACCAGGACGCAGGCCACCAGGATCACAGTGCACACCCCCGACCAGGTGGAGCTTTTCACAGCGCCTCTACGGTCCGGCTCCTCCGCTCCCGCCTCGGCGGGAAGGCCGCCCTGCAGCGGCTGCTGCTCTGCGGGGATCGTCACCACCGTCAGGGACTTCTGCTGGCTGCCGGGCAGGAGGCGGCAGCCAATGTCTCCCGGCAGCAGCGCCCTCTCCTTGGAGAGGGGCAAGGGCAGCATGTAGCACCCATTGCTGGGGAGTTTGATGAAGACGGGGGTGTGCTCTGAGGTGTGGGGGATGGCGATGACAGCGATCACCTCGGGGTCATCAGGCAGCTGTGACACAGAGTACCCCGGAGGCAGCTTGGTGATCCCACGGCACCAGGGGCAGCGCAGGTCCTTCTGGCTGGTCCTCATCTGCTGCAGGCACACGGAGCAGCAGGTGTGCTTGCAGTCCAGCAGCTTGGGCCGCCGGCGGGGGCTGTAGTAGTTGAAGCAAATCTGGCACTCCAGCAGAGAGTCCTGGGATAAGGTCTCCATGGTGGCCGGTGCAGGGAAGCCCAGCAGGCCTTGTGATGAGCCTGGCCCTGACACCCCGTAGGCAAGGAGCAGCAGCCTTCCCACTGCTTCCCCTCAGGGCAGCACCCGCCTTCACAACACTGCTTCTCCTCAGGGCAGCACTGGGCAGCAGCTACGGAGAGCACAGGAAAACCTCCGGCCTGAAACTTTCAGTACCTGAGACAAACAGAAAAACGTGAAGGAACAGGTTACTCACAGGAACCAGTGGGAACATAACAGTCCAGCCAAGAGGGAATGAAAACTAACATTGGCTTTGTTATCTGGTGGGAGAAACAAATTAGCGATCCTTCACTAGAAAGCATCTTCCCACCAGCTTCAGCTAACAGCCCAGTGGCAAAGCTTCAGGTCAGTCATTAGTACTATCACCAGGTTTCCTTTCTTTTTTTTTTTTCTCCCCAATTTTCCCAGCAATCAAACCCCCATCACCCCATCAGTCCACCACTCACAGTTCCATTTATGCCCATAAACAGGAATGGCTGTATAGCTCACTAGCCGGGTCCCACAGCAACTACCTCCTGTCATATTTCCAGGACTTTTCAGCCCTTCCTGTGCCAAAACAACTGTTCTCATTTAATCCTTTAAATCCCTGAGGACTTTTAGCTATTTGGCTCAACCGCTAAGTCTGTATGAAAGGTGAGGGAAAGAAAAAGCATGTTTAAATGGAAGCTTTTCCACAGGCTCCTGAACTTGTGCCTGTGCACAAATGAACTGCAACACCTACATTTGCACATAATGAAAAAGAACGGTATCGTTTTCAGTCAAATTAACTGTTTGCCCAGTTACACAAGCAGCTTGTTGAACACAGCTCTCTGAAACAACCTTCTCACTAAAGAAAACCTCACCTGTGACAAAAGGCTCTGTTTAGACCGAGGACCACTGAACACCATGAAGAACAGAAATAAAACAGAAAAATAACAAAGAAAGATAATGCACTGAATTAAAAGCAGATTGTTACTAATCTTGCTCTAAATTATTCCTTACAAAGGGATTCCCTTTACAATTCGCATTTTCCCACTTATTACTTACATCTTTGCCAAAAAAAAAACGCATCTGTGTTTACTTGAACAGTGCGTAGTTTAGCTTTGTTTGATTTTGGTCACTCCCAACACAATTAATATGAGGGGGGTGACAGTTTTACAACATTTTACCCTTACTTCCTTCCTGTGTTTGAAAAAGTATCAGCCTGCATTTGCATCCAGAGAATAAAGAAAATCCAAAATATTTGCAGGGTGACCTTTGATCTTCTCTTATTGCAACGTTATTGCCAAACCAGAGTTAGCACCCAAGGACCACAGCTTTCAGAGGACTTCCTCCTTTCTATACAATAATTTCTTGCTCTTCTCTCTAGATTATAGCAACTAGGTTGCAACATACTAATCAATGGCTGATGTCAGTAAAACAAATATTGTAGCTTAAGAAGAGAAGTCAGGCATGGACGCGGGGTTTGCAATGCAGGACAGTGCTCTGGACCTCACTGTCCTGTATCCTGCTTCAGCAGTATTTAAATAGGGAAAACAAAATTCACGTCATCTCTTCAGATGCTGATGACTGGTATCACCGACATTGGCAGAACTGGCCCTGCTGCTGATTTTGTAACAGCAGTGGATTTTGGCTCACAAGAGGCTTCAACAAATATGCAGTGATAATCCTGACTCAGGAGGGAGTGAGGGTTGCAGTTAAGAAGGCAGAAGCTTCTGAAACACGTACAGTGCCTGCAGAAGGAACTGGCATACACTGTCCACCAGCACTTTTGGGATGCTTTATCTCAGTGTGGCACAGAGGCCACTGCTGAGAGAGACCCCCACCACCATGAAGCCCATGGGACACCTGCTCCACACCAGTGCCATGCTACACAAAGGCATCAACAGATACTCCGTGGAGCTGAACACTGCTGCAGCAGAAGGGGCTACACATCTGCTGCCTGTGTGCAGGCCACACCAAGGGAAAGTGAAAGAAAATGAGGAGAGGTTTTATCTTCTTTATTTCCTTACCTATTACTATCTCCATATCCCTATGGTACAGGCACACACAAAGGAAGACTATCAAGAAAGGAGCTGACATGATAATAGACTAGCATGCAGCTGAGAGAGAAAAATGAAAGAGAGATATCCATGATGCTGGGCAATTTCTGGCTGAAAAAAACATATTAAGAGACAAAGGCCAGAATAGAAATTAGTTTTAGAAACTCAGGAAGGAATCACTGAATCCACCAGATCCAGTTTTCAGCCACAAGCAACCCAGCAGATTTGCATTTTAAACAGAAGTATCCATACAAAGTCTGCACTTATGCACCATCCAAGTCAAAGTTGAGCTCTTACCTGCTTTATCTGCAAATCTATCAAAAAAATCAAGTATCAGCCAAAACCATTGTTGTGTCATTTGCCCTCGTCACACAGTGACACCCAAGGTGGGCAAGGGACTGATCACAGGACAACAGAGGTGGGGGAACAAAATATAGTAATACTGCAGTATTATTGCAAGAAAAATTCCTAACACCTAGAAATTCAGAAATTAAGGCTTATCATAGAATCATAGGAGGGCCTCAGAGATCATCTCATTCCAACCCCCTTGCTGTGGGCAGCGACACCTTCCACTAGACCAGGTTGCCAGAGCTCCATCCAGCCTGGTCTTGAACACTTCCAGGAATGGGGCACCCACAACTACTCTGGGCAACCTGTTCAGTGCCTCACCATCCTCACAGTAAAGAATTTTTTTCCTAATATCTAACCTAAACCTACTCTCAGTTTAAAACCATTTCCCCTAGTCCCAAGACTACTCTGCCCAAGGACAGAGTGGAGGGTACTCCTTCTGCAGATGTACATCAGTACCTCTGCAAGGTTAAGACAGGGCTTACCACCTACATGACATGAACTGTTCATACTTTCCCAAAACAGCTCAAATAATAATCAGAGGTGTGGATCATCAGTAATGACCAGTAAGCAGAGGGATTAGTATGATTCCTTCAGAACTAAAGACAAGTTAAAGAGTAGCCACAGCCATCTAACCCCGTGGCCTTTGCTGGCATTGCCTCGTTCAAAGGTTAGACATGTAGCTTCACAGGTGCAATGCAATTTTATCTCCAACCATACAACCCTCTTGCACTCTGCCACAGCTCGATTTCAGGATAAAAGAAATTCAAGCCATCATCTACAGTAAGAACCAATTTGAAAAAAATTTTCACTACGTAGCTAAGAAGGAAAAATCCATGGGAGCTCCCAGTACTCTTCTACCACTTCACTTTAATAACTGTGCCAAGAAGAGTAGATGTCCTCTTGGACAGGGGACTGAGCTCTAGTTTGCCCTCACACCAGCTGAAGGTACTGAGCTGTCACAGGTGAACAGCTCATTCAAAGCTTACTCAGACTGGACTCTTCTCTGCGGCTCAAGCACGAAGATGGAGAGGCAGCCAGGACTGTACATGAGGACACAGCTGACATCAAGTATCAGCCAAAACCACTGTTGTGTCATTTGCTCTCGTCACACTGTGACACCCAAGGTGGGCAAGGGACTGATGACAGGAAAACAGGCGGGGGAACAAAAGCAGAAAACACTGTCAGGGATACCCACAGGTCTCTGCAAAAGTGATGGCATGGATGGATAGGGGCACAGAAGTGGAATGGGGGGCTGGGGACTATGACAGTGAAACCACACACACAGACACAACCCCAGCTGACAAGCAGTGACTGCCTGGCACAAACCTGACAGCAGCTGGAAGCTCTTCAGGGCTGAGATCTAACTTTTAACACAAATAATAACTAACTGGAAATTAAAATCCACAAGGTCCAAAACTCGTGTGTCAGAAAGGTGCAGCAGAAGCAAAGGAAGCAAGAAGAGACAGACTATGCAAAGAAGTATCAGGAAAGCTCTCTGCCTGCCCTACACTCTTTCCTTTTCTGTACATCTGCTCTACATCCACAAAGTTGCCACTGGCCGGCAAGGAGAGGAATTCACAAGCAGTTACAGAGACCCAGGGGGAAACCTGCAAAGCTGATGACCCCTGCAGCAGCCAGGTGGCTGAGAGCATGGCACAAAGGTCCTCCTTGCAGATCTGGGCTGCCCTCTGCACAAGCCATGAGTTTTTCAAATTGTATGACTCAAGAGCAGTAAAGCTCTGAAGAATAAAACAAGTATTTCAGCTGTCTGTCAGTCCTGCTATCTGTTCTGCCAGTATCTTGTTGGAGACCACAGCAATGACCCAAGCTCTCTTTGGGTGAGCAGGAGGCCAGGAATGCCAAGGCATCAGATTCCTACTCCCCAAGAAGCAGAAGTGGCATTTGTTGCTCTTACTATTGACAGCTTCCCAGCACAATGTGGGGGGGTGCTGTGGGAGGTCAACAGATGAAGGTTGTTGCAGCTGTGACAGTGAGAGGAAGAAAGCACAGGTTTGCTCTGCACAAATACTAACTACAAACTGGTCCCCAACTGGCCAGGTCACAAAAGACAGCTACTTTTGGAACCCAGCAAAGGAAGACACTGAACATCCATGCCCAGAGCTGTACATAAAGTCAGAGAACACAGTAATTAATGGCAAATCCTTGCCCAGCAACATGGTATTTTTACCATGTAAGGGTAGCCCCTGTGATATTAAGCAATGGAAACCACAGCCTTGAAGGGGTGCCACCTTCACTGAAGAACTCAGAACTACCTTAACACATACTTCCTAACTTACTAGGGCCCAAAACTATACTAACTTGAAAACCCAAAAAATACACTTCATTGATGCCTGTGGAATCCAATACAATTCACAGATGATTAAACATCATATAACATTTTAAAAGACTGGCTCTGAGGCATGCTGATGTAGTTAACTGATCACTGAGAGAAAGCCTCAAAAACTTTGCATAGACTTACACATCGATTTAGGCAGTCTACTTGCTGTACAGCAAGGTTATAACAGAATTTCAGCAGGGCGGTGCATTGACAGTACTTCACCTTTCCCGAGGAAGGTTCATTATGTAAACTCCCCAAACACATTAACAATTCTTTGGCAGTAGTAGTGAGTATGTATGATTCATGAAGAAGAAAGAATCATTCATTTCAGGTGCCCTTAGGCTGTAAAGGAGATGGGGTGAGGAGCGAGTGCTGTTCTCAATAGGAGAACTAATACCAAGAATCATGTGCCCACAGATACGGAAGGAAATGTGTGCTAGAGTCACTTCAAACAGATAATGAGGAGGAAGGAACATGTTTAATATTTGGAAGCATTTCTGCTACAAAAATTCAGCATCGGTGAATGTTTTTCATAAATTCACGTTTGCACAAAACATACTCGGGCTACTGCAAATGCCCAGGACGTACTCCCTGATTTCCCCTGAATATCCTTCACTAAATGATCTTACTTATTTTTAGGCTGTTCTGTAGCACTAATTACCATAGTAACTGAGAACAGCACAACGAACAATTAATTTATTCATCACAACACCCATGTTAAGAGACAAGTATTATCATCATTGTATTCTTTCATCATCTAAGAAAAGAAGTGCTGAGAGACAAAGCAGTTGGTCCAAGGTCACAGACCACCCAGATCGCCTCAAAAGTTCCTGTACAATTTCATCACAACTCTACTTTTCACCCCATGAGCCACAGGCCAGAGGTAACAGATTCTTTTCTGCAACAAAGCTCAGAAACCTACACATTTTTCCCCACTGCTTACAGCTGGCAGAATCCCCATGGTATGCCTGGGATTTCGAGGGGGGCTTTCATTAAACATAGCAGCTTTTTCACAGATTGTGAAAAACACGAGAGCCTGTGCTCCAGAAGGTAAGTATCTCCACGGGCATAGTTCATCCACCATGCACATTACAACTGAGAGGCTACATGCATTTTGAGGGACATAAAGCTAACAATAAAACAACAAAGTAAATCCATTCTTCTCTTCAGAATTACGTGTTTTCCAGGAACCTTCCTGTAAACCAGGCAGCCTACACTCACCATCCTTTCCACTTAATTATTCACAATTGCACACAAATATTGAAGATGTAGTGTTTTAAAATTTAGCCAAAGCCTCAGCCGGTGCAAGCTGTCACTGCTCCTTTAGCTTTAGTCCAGCCCTTGCCAAGATGAGCATCTTGGTCTACACAGTCCTGGGTGCATAAAGCCACAAAGAATAAAGCTGAGTGAAACTGTGATACTTGAGTCTGTAATATCCTATGAACCAGCACCAGGGGATCCATGCTGATGGCAAGAGAACCTGCTGTGGGTGATCCCGACGGTACACATCTGACAGAATGCCAGTCTGTCCTGCCTCTCAGGCAGCTGAGAAATCAGTGGTGGATCACAAAGAAGGAACCTAGTTGCAAGGTATCATCCTACAGCATTTACCTTAGAAATTGTCACCAGTCAGCCCTAGGAAGAGGAGCCAGAGGCAGAAAGGTCACCTACAGGAATATAACGACATGTAGACGTTTATGGGTTTGGAGCAAAAACAGATCAGGTGAAAACACTAGACTTTGGCATTTAGAGAAAACAGAGAGAGACTCACATGCTGCTTCATGTTCCATCTCACACAACCAGCTGTGCTGCTCCCTCCTTTTATCTGCAAACTTTGACACGTCCACATTCCCTGCCTCCAAAGACCTTATTTTGGTCAAATATGACCAGGATAAGCTGCACTTTGTTCCAACAGCAAACACTACTAATCACCTGCAATGTGCCAGGTCAGCAAACATTTCATCATTCTGAGACAGAACAGTACAGCTATATGCTCATCAGACAGTTTCACATGAGGCGCTTTACAAGTAAAAACCATTATCTGAAATTAAAATATTCCACAGAAATATGCCCATTTCAGACTAGCAGAGACAGAGAGCTGACAGCTTTCCTGCCCACACAGCCTCTCAGGAGCCCTCTGTGCAGGTGATCCTAGAGGCCGGGTGGTGGGAGCATGATCTGCTCCTCACCAGCCCAACTCTGATAAGTCTGCATGCTTTTGACAAGGTCAATTGTAAAGCTGTCCCACAGCTGTGATTCCCTACATCTCCTAGTCCCCCTCCATCCTGGCAGAGCACCTCCAGGTGCAGCTCTGCCCTGCTAAAAGGAGTGTGATGGTACTACTCACCATTCCGGCTGCTCTAAGTTTCCCTTCTCTCCATGAGGGGTGCACTAGCAGGATGAAAGACCTGACTGTGGTCCTAAGACATACCACATCAGAAAATTTCCCAGTGCAGGATATAAAAAGGTTCCTCGAATTTTGCGAATAAACAGAATCTCCAGCATTCAAAGCATCCCGAGGGACGATGCTCATTTCTACAGCCCACTCTGAGCACAATGCTTGCAAGGCCATTAGCACTTCCTCACTTTTTATTGGCTGCTCTTAATTGTGCCTGACTCACTTCTAAACCCCAGGATGAGAGGAATCAAAAGCCAGGTTTTTCCACCACCATGTGAGAGATCCATTTGCCATTCAAACCACCATCATGATGAATAGTGGTGGAAGGTGTGGTGTAAAAAGAAATCTACCTCTCAGCCCTGAACAAAAGCAGCACTAGTAGCTATTTATGACCAGGACAAAGGGGCAAGGGGTTAGGTAGTTGGCAAAGACAGACTTAGAAGCTGCTTCCCGAACTTAAAGTGAGGTCACAAGTTAAGTCACTGAGGCCAAAATCCCACAACATATGGGAGGAGCTACTGGTGCTAAACTCACACTCAGTAACAGCTTTCAAATGCAATGTAAAATCCTCTTTCTAAGGGATTTTCACTTAAGGCAATATAATACTGTGGCATTCAAACTACTGAGGGAGGCATGAAGCACCTGATCACTCAAATTACAAATTTTACTCTCCCATGAGAGCTTTATGCTTCATCTGCCATTGATAGGATTTGCCTGATACCTAAATAGAAACTTAATTAAAAGATTCTTCCCTCCCTCCCCTGAGGATCTGGTATTAAGACTTAAAAAATCCACCATCAAAAAAAATCAAATTTAAATAAAGCTCAAATGCAGACTTTTCTCACTGTTACAGGTCAGTGGGTGACTGAGTCTATTAAGACACTGGTCTATAATTACAGGAGAGAGTGCTACAGCTCTCCAAGGTCATTGAGTGGATTTTGATAAACTAGGACAAAATCTACCTGCCTGTGGGCCCAAACAGTGAGGAAAGGAATCAATACTCACATGTTCATACACTGCCTAAACAATGCAAAAACTGGAAACTCGACTTCACACTTACCTCAGGAAACAAAAGCCCTTCAAATGAGTTTTAATTGCTGTGACTGCTCTGTGCCCCACCTCGTACCCACCCCGACTCCCACCCACTTAACATGGTTTCTGCTCTCTGCACTCATCCAACACAGCTTCCCGAAGACGTGACTATGTGACCCACCTTCACGTGGCTGCTCTCAAGGCCTGGGATGGCCTGGGGTTTCTTTTCTTCAAGTACAGGAAGGGGTTGTGTCATTTTTTTTTAGCTTCAGAAAAAGTGGAGGGAAAAGCACAACAGACCTAGGGGAGTCAAAGTAATACATCCTTTTACGTTCAAATAGATGGAATTAAGAAATTGGAAAATATTTTATTAAAAGCCCCACAACAATAGGTAAGGAAATTCTTTCATACATCACGATTAGTAGAATAAGGTCTGAAAGGGATTAGAAGGGCACAAGGAACTTTTTCCATCTTTCTACCTTTCTCCTGCAATCTGCTAAGTGGGCAGCACAAAGGAGTAAAGCCCCCTGTTTATCAACAGAGAATGTGTAACAGCGGTGCCAAGCCGCCACTTCAAAGAGTTTATCTTCACAAGAGAGTGGAAGATAGCCAACTAATCTGCCTCCTCAAGGTCAACGGCTCTGTCATTTCATAATGCAGACAAATCATGATCTTCATGAAGTTTTGGCCTCTGATAAGCGCTACAGCTACTCCAGGTCACGGCACTGGTCATTCTGGTTTGCAGATTACACCAAAAGGAACTGGAATTGATCCAAAAGCTCCTTTCTTATTGGAAACTAATCATTCACCCTGTAACATTCTGTCAGCTAGTAATATTAATACCACCCTCACTTCCTGGATTTTGGGAACAGTCCAGCTCTCACTGCAAATATGGATCAGAAGCAGAGTTAGATCAAGCCTGAACTGCATAATATTGATGATTTCCCATTTCATGATTTATCTCTCTGTCTTTACACCAGTAAAATCCTCTGAAGAGATGTAGCAGGCTATATTGGATAAGTAATTGCTTCCAATACTTTTCTAAACCATGTGTTTCTACCTGTGACTACAAACACTCCACAAGCTTCAGTTCGACCAGTTATGGAGCACGTGACATGACCTTAGCAGGGAAGTTAATGGGATGACACGTGCTCTTGAGGTCAGTAGCATTTACATACTTAACACATGATCCATCAACACCACCAATACAGAACCTGGTGCCAGAAGCCACAGGCAGATCAAGGTAATCTCCAAGTGCTGACACCTTTGCTTCCCCTGCACCACCCTGAAACACAATACAACCTTCCCAAAACAGCTGCAACTAACAAACTGGTTGCACATCAACTATCCCAACCAACTCCACATTGTCACACAAATCCCCAGCATCACCAGGTGAAATTGCAGATTAGTGGTGAGACAAGAAACTAACACCAGGAAAGGCTCCTGGCTCTCTCCATGCCCATGGGCATGCCCATGACAGAAACAAGACTCCCAAGGATGGACATCTAGAACGAAGCCTAGAACAGAGTGAGGGGATTTGCACCAAGTCTCCCCATCACATGAACCAACACTGTTTTCAGCCAGCAGCAGTCTTGCAGCTAAGCAAAGCAGTGCTCTCTCTCAAGAGAGATGATCGTAACTCAGGTTAGCACTACCACAACTCTCTCCAGTGGGCTGAGATAAATTACAGATCTGGGACACTGAGCTCAGAGCTGCTACCCCTTCTGCTATGACAGACAGGCTGTGGTGGAGACTGGCAATTGGCTGCTCAAAGGCTCATGCATGGGAAGATGAACTATTCCTGCCCACATTATGTGAAACCTACTGTTTGCTTTCCTTCACAGAGATGGTACTCTATTCCAAGAGCCACTGCTGTAGCTGCATGAAGTTTATCAGACCTGCCAAGCTTTGTCAAGTTAAATTTCATTCTTTACAGCGAGTTTGAAAGTTTGGGCCAGACATCGCCCATCATACTTCTGCCAGTCAAAATCTGCTTTTGAAACATCCTGGTGTGAAAATACCCTCCATTTGGCAGCACTTAAACTAACAGTTTACAGCAATTTTGCTGTATGAAGGAGTGCAAATGCTCAGAAAGGGCTGTGTTACGCCACATTAGAGCAAAATAATCAAAGTGAAGCAAACTGCTTCACACCTCTTAATTTTGTGCTTGGATCTGCAGTCCTTGCAATGTAACAGCAAAACAGACAAGGAAACTAGCGTAATACTGCTAATGCTCAACACATCATCACAATCCTGATCGTCTATGGCCACAGTGAGTCCTAGGCTCACAGGATTATGGACAATCACGTCAATATTCAGTAAAAAGAAGGCTGCTAGTCCCATTTATCCGAAGAAAAGCCTGAAAACATGAACTTCAGATCCCAGTTAGGTAGGACCCTTAAACTTCAGTCTCTGATCTGCAGGCCAGTCTCGTGATTTCTGCATGAGAGTTAGAGCTAACTAAAGAAATCAAGTTTTGAGGTGAACAAATTCATTGGCAGTTTTCATATCAAATTATGCAAATACTTTCTCCTTTGGCAAAAATGGAAATTTCCATTAACACATCAGCTCGTTTCAACTTCCATTTCAATCTGCTTTCGTTCAGAGGAAATTTATAAAAAGGTAATGTAAAGGGCAAAGAAAGCTTTTTGTACTGACTCTGGAATAATTTTTCTTCTGATATGGTCAGCCACTGCATAAGCCAGAAGCGTCTCTCACACTGCTCTGCTGTTGAATGTGGGCGGAATGCTTAAGTCTACTGCTACACCATGTTTTACTTTTTTCCTTTCCTAATCTAACAAGGGCAAATGAGATACACTCCAACTATCAGCTGTAGTTTTGCAGAAGTGTGCTTTCAGTAACTGTTATTCAGCTTTCTTTGGTTGTTGGCTTAAAAATAAAATCACAACATGGGGCATTTTCAACATACAAGTTACATTTCATGATGTGACTGAAGCTGAAGAGGACTATGTGGTCAATAGGACTGCTGGTTTTTACAAGTTATTTCTTGAAAAAGATCTGAAGGATTTTACAGGGAAAAGACAGGTGGTTAAAGGATTTCTTAAAAAAAACAAAAAAGTCACACTCATCCCAGTGCTCTCCAGCATACATCCCAAAATCATTAATTACTTTTGAAGTCTTACATCAGACAAGCCTCACCACTTATTTCCAACATGTATTTCACCTTGAATTCTGTGTTTAGTTCTGATCCCCTCACTACAAGAGGAACATTGAGGTGCTGAAGCATGCTTGAAGAAGGGCAATGGAGCTGGTGAAGGGTCTGGAGCACAAGTCTGATGAGGAGCAGCTGAAGGAGCTGGGGGCCTTTAGCCTGGAGAAAAGGAGGTTCAGGGGAGACCTTATCACTCTCTAAAATTGCCTGAAAGGAGGCTTGTGGTGAGGTGGGGGTTGGTCTCTTGTCCCAAATAACAAGTGACAAAACAAGAGGAAATGGCCACAAGTTGCACCAGGAGAGGCTTAGATTAGATGTTAGAAAAAAATTTATTCACAGAAAGGATGGTCAAGCATTGAAACAGCTGCCCAGGGAAGCGGTGGAATCATTATGCCTGGAGGTATTTAAAAGATGTGGAAATCTGGCCCCTGGGACACGGTTTAGTGGTGAACACGGCAATGCTGAGTTAATGGTTGGACTCAATGATCTTAAAGGCTTCTTCCAATCTAAAGAATTCTGTGATTCTATTCCATGCAACATCACACAGAACAGCAGTTAGGAACCAAAGAGGTGCTTTAGGGACGCCTCAGCAAGGAAGGCAGAAAAGGCGGAAAGTCTAGAGAGTGTTGCACTGGATGTGATTATCTAAGTCACAGTGTGAATACACACAGCTTTATGCATCTCTGCAAGATCTGACCATGTTCCACTCAGTTGAACTCTTTATTTTATTTCTGTTATAGTACTGTATCTGTGTCTTACAGTGGCACACTGAACATGGGCAATGCCAATGCACACAACCAAACTGATGCCAAAGGCACCTCACTGACAACGCCCATTTAGGCTTTGACCCACAGATGGAATTAAATCAGTGTTAAAAAACAGAATCAAAAACTGCCTCTTTTATACTGCCAAAACAAGTTCTTGGCTAGGATGAAAAAAATTTCAGCTCTGGATCCGTATCTCCTTTGTGACACAAACTACAACATCCCTTGCTTTCCAGCCAAAAGGTTTTCAGAATTACTTTACTGACATAATTTTTACTTTTTAGAGTTGACTCAGTGTTTTCTTAACTTTTGCCTAAGTGTCTTCTCTGTCAGGTGTCTTTCAGTGAAATGATTACTGCTTTGGAGGTTTTTTTGCCAACTACAGAAATAATCCAAACATTTTACTAAAGCAAGCCATAAATTTTAAAAAATGCTTTATATTTTGCCAAATAACAGCACAGATTGGAAAAATAGTTTTCTATTTTTTAAACCATTCCTTCACACTGTGCTATTTTCTAAGCAGTGAAGCCTCTGCCAGTTTCTTTCACGCCAAGTTTGCAGAACACCTGCCAGAGTGCGTTCTTTGCCAATAAACAGGATCCTTAAGTGCCACGATGATTAAAAAAATAATGTAAAGATCAATACAAATAATTAGTACTGTTATTCTTATTACTAACATTCATGCTTCTCTGCTCTGAGTTCCCATCATCTGGAGCAGCTGCCTCTAGAAAAAAGCGAGTGAAGAGAGAAGTGCCAGCAGGTGGCACTCCAGAATATAAACCATGAAGCACCAGAGCTCACAGGACCAAGGAAGCTAGTTCTGCTTGGCCGTCCCACTACCCCTTCAGCCTCCTTCAGGAGGTTTGGTTTAGGATGATAGTCTCCACCTTCCTTCCCTCTTCCAAACGGCAGAGAAAAATGCTGCCAGTCCCAGCTTTTACCTTGGTGCTGGATGGGATGCACCAGCAAGCTGATATGCACCTTATGGGTCCTTTCCAGAAGCAAGGAAGGGGTGCCAGCACACCCAAAGCACTGAGCTCATTACTCGCCCCCTGACTGAGGGGAGAGCTCCCACAGGGCAGGGAGAGTTGCTTTCTCACCTCGTGCATGGAGAGGTGGCAGCATCTTACTGCCTCCCACCACTCTCCTACACTCCTCCAAACACAGGTCAGAGCTGAAATAATGCTGGCTTTTACTGCTTTAAGACAGCACCACCAACAAAAAACAGACGCCAGCAATTAGGAAACCAGTTCCTTTGTGTATATGTTTAGCTATGCCCTATACACACGTAACAGCTACAGCACACACCTGCATGGTTAGGAAGCATCACTACAGATGGTTCCTCAGGGCACAATGAAGACACTCACCCTGCTCTGAGCCTTCTGCCTTGCCCCACACTTGCACTCCTCCCACAGCAAAGTCAGTCCCACCAGCACTTCTTCCACTCGACCAGTGACTGTCAGTAAAGCCTCTATGAGATGTCTCAGCAACCAGAAGAAATAAATCCACTTCAAAGAGCTGTGGCCCACCTGGTCTTTGCATCTCTCATTAACAACAACTCCTTGTTCTGCTCCTGCTGAAAACACCCCCAATCCTTCAATGTTCAAAATTAGACCCTTTAAAACACTGTGCAACTTGAGGGAGATAGAAGGAGATATCCTTAAACCCAGAAGGATTGTGCCATTCTCTTAGAAAAAGAAACTTTAAAGAAAAACGGTGAAGGACAGTTGTTTTGTCCAACTCTAGGCATCCAGCACAGCAGTCAAGATTTAGAGAGATAATGAATTGCTTGACAACGATGTGATTTTCACACCGTTCTACCCTGGAAAAATTTACAGTTTAAAAGTACTGAAGGTCATACAACTGGGTGAGAAAAAAAAAAAAACACACCCTGCATTTTTATCAGAAGTCTTTACGAATTACCTAAAAGCTATACAAGCATGGAAAATAACCAGCCCTCTTAAAAAAAGTGAAGTATTTACTGCTTAAACTCTCCTTAAAGGCAAACCTGTACCATAGGATCCATCTGCTCATGTGGAAATAGCAGAAAAGATCTGTCATAAAGTAATTTCCTTTCCTCTCCTGTATATGTCAGTGGATCACTGGCATTTCCCTGCTCCCTCCCTCCAAACTGATCCCAAATATAAATAGACACAAAACTGGAAAAGTTTAAGGTCATATCTGTGGATACAAGCAACAACTAAAACCAAAGTAATGTGTCCTTCTTGCAGAACAGGGGCCATGATCAATGCCATGACATCCCTGTGTTTAGGAAATTCCTTTGTATCTAGAATTCCAAACTCACTTCCTCACAAGCTATAAACACCTTTTTTCTTGATGGTTCACTAGTATCACCCACTGAAAGAGGCACAATTCAGCTCAAGGTTTACGTACTATATGCGCTGCACATAAGTTTGCTCCAAACATGTTTTTAGATTAAGTATCTTTTAATACACAAAGATGGGCTGACAGCATGGAAAGAAGAATGAGATAACTGTTCATGCTTACTCCACCTTCCTAGCTGCTATCCTACTGTGGATTTGGACCATAAAATATTCACCTGTGGAAAAACAAATCACGAAGCATAACTGTAACCCATACTCTGAGCAGCAATGAAGTGTGTAACCGTCTGGTTATTACCGTGAAGCACCAGAAGTACTTCCAAGTTCGCAAGTCACACAGCTGTTGCTCTAAGAACTTACATGGATCTCCTGTTTCCATGGATGTCCCCAAACAGATGCATGGATGCTCTGCTTGATATTCCACCCACCTGATTGGGAAGCACAACTAAAAGGTGGTGAGGCTTCAGTATTCTCCTTGCTATTAAGTGCAATAAACCTCCATCTCTAATGAGCAACCTTGCTCTAGTGAGGAGATTGCACTTAGTGTGGACTCTCAGGAGCTTTAATGTTGCCAAGCAGCAAAAAGTAGGCAAGTGCATTGTAAGTGGGTTCAGAAAGGCACACAAAATTCTCTGGCATTGACTAGCCAATAGATATGAAAAGGGTCAATCCCTTTGCAAGTTCTGAATTTAAATTTGGAATAAAATATCATATATTTAATTGAGGAGGGGGACCAGAGGAGGAACATTAGAATGTCTTGCTTTAAAGACAATAGTTTTATCCACCTATGTTCTTTTTTTTTAGCTTGATTTTTGCAAATGAGCTCAGATTTTGCAAGCAGACTTTCAGGCTCCTCGAAATAAAGACTGCAGGTGCAAGACACAGGTGTGGGATGTACAACCATGAGAATAAAGGCATAAGACCTCTTTTTAAGAAAAAATAACATTAAATATTTTAATTCTCGTATGTTGATTGCATAACCCCTCAAAAGAAAGCAGTAAAGGTCACTGAAATGCACAGGCCTTTGCTGATGGAAAAATGCTATTGTGTATTGTTTAAAATGACACAAAAGAAATCAGCATGAATGCTAGAAAATGAGACCTCTAAAGAAGTGAGCTGAAAAATTCCAACTCAGCATTATATCCTGATTTTAAAATGTACAAGTACAGGTTGTGGACCTCTGTGTTCCTCTTCATTTGAAAAAGCAACAGTATTATAATTTTATTAAAGGACAAATTTGTGGATTCTTAAAAATCGCCAGGGCGTAATCTTACTTTTTTTGTTCTCATTTCATAACCACCCATTAACACAGATGATAAAAGAGTTTCTCCAATAGACCACATAAAGGAGTTTCAGCCGGCAGAGGAAGCAGCAGCGCAGGAATGTAAACCTTTAACACTGAAAAAAATGAGCCAGGTTCCTCAAAATACCAAGGGTTTTTCGCTGTAGCTCCTCCAAGAGCTACAACCATAAAGTTCCTGTAGTTGTGCGATTATGTTTCCACTGCCCCTCACCAAACACCGCCACTTATCTTTGGGTCACGCTAACTCCTAACTTTTCTTCAAATAACTCCTCACTATCGTAAGTAGCCCTGTAGCTCACACCTTCTTGTGTCAGGATGCAGCTGCATCAGAACCGACCTGCACAGTAAATCAGGACTCCAAGAGGTAAGTCGGTGTGAGGGAGTTTCTTCCCTAAACTGCTTTTGAACAAGCGCAAAATACCCTCTTTAAGTGCACATTTTGTTACCAAAACACTTTTCACTTGTTTGCCTTGCCGTTTTGCAAAGATGTTCAGGAGCACCAGTAGGATAGCATGAATTAATTTATTTTACACATGAAAATAATTTTAAATTTATACATGAGCTTTAAAAAAATGTATCACAGACACTTTTTAGGTGGACAGACAATTTCTTTAAAATTGTGAAAACCAGCCTGGGTCCAGTTCTGCCAGCATTTCTTTCTGCCAGTGACCATTCCATATGAAGCAGCTCCACTGAGCTGGGTGAAGCTCCTTTCACAGTTAACTGCTCTAAAGAGCAGATTTGAGCCAGGCGTGCCCAGGAATCCTTCCAGTGGAGAAGCAGTCCTGGTCAAATTCCCAAATGCCAACGTATGTGACATGCGCTGTCTGAGAGGAACAGACCTTCCCAACCTTTAGATAAAGAGGAGGAAGGCTAAATCTCAAACATTCAGCAAAAGCTTTCAAAAAAGACAACCACTGGATTTTTTAAGACCACCTCAAAATCATCCTGACATACCCTACATTTCATGATCTATTTTAAAATTCCCTTTCAACTACTATTACTTGTATTTTCTGTAGAAGTCACACAAACAGGGAGAGTGGCAGCTTGCAAGAGACCACAAGCTGAAAGGCAGAAGACACCGTGAAACTGAGAGGATTAAAAAATCCAAGTTTCTGTACGCTTGAAGACTTTCAGGAGGGTCGTTTTTCTTTCCAAAGGGGGTTGCTAATTAGCCAACCATAAAAGTAGCAGTTGTAAACAGTCCTTGTAAAAATAGCTCACTGCTTATTGAAAGCAAATTTGTGAGTAATACAACTTCATTGAATTCTAACTAATTTGCTAGTGCTGACCAGCTTCTCTCTTCTAGACATCCTTAAATTTCATACACTGACATCTCCTACTCCACAGACTATGTATCAGTCTGTTCAATTAACACAATTCCAGCATTTCTGCTGATTTCTATTTTCAGAAGGGAATCTATCTACTTCAGAAAGTAAAATCTGAAGTCTGAAGAGTAGTTTATTCCTGTTCCCAGTCTAGCTCTGTTCCACATGTCAGAAATATTTATGCCAAACAAGAGGTCTCCTCAGGCAAATCATATCAGTATACTTGCTGTACTTTGAACTTACAACTAACTCCAGTATCCTAGTATCACACTTCATTAGTGTGGGACAAGCCCCTAAAAAAGGTATTTTGTGCTTGCAAATTAAGCCAAGATGATGACTTAAAAATAGAGAAAAGTGAGTTTTCATGAAAATGTAGGGTTTCAAGACCTTACGGATTATATGAAATGAACAGCTATGTCACCTGTACTAAAGGAAGTGGTGCCTTTCTACTAAATGCTGGAAATTCGGCAATCCATTTTCAGAACTGTGAAATGCTGCTTACTTCAGCTCGAGGTACTTGCATACAGGATGACCCTTGTTCGCAACCTCCAACAGGGACTGGGCTTCCCAGCTAGACTGCATCTCCCATAACCACAACAGCAAATAAACTTTAAAAGAAGAGATGGACGTCAGCCATAAAGCCAAACCCCAAGGCAAGAATGGGAAAATAAAGTATGCTAATTGCAATTCCCATGGGATATGGTGATAGCATTCCTAAACCTAACCTTTCCATTCTATTTTTCAGTGAAAGGAGATTTGCTTGGGGTTGGGGGTGTCCCTCCATAAAATAAACCAATGAACTTTGACAAAATTAGGATGCAGAAAGACTCTTCCAGAAGGCAATGCAGGACAAATCTTCAAACCAGCTTGAAACCACAGAAGAGGCAAACTGTACTGAGATTGTACTGCTCAGAAGCTAAGGAAGAGGGATTTTTGTAAGAACATTCTTGAATCTTTGTACCAATATATCCCTGACTCCCTCTTGCACCATGCAGTTCTTCCCATTTTTAGCTTAAAAGAAAACCACTACACAGGACTGGATCTTTACACACTGAACTCACCAAAACGCCTTAAGGCTTTAGCTAGTTTGCACCAGCCTGACAGAAAGACCTTGATGTATAGTCTTCATGGTGGTGCCCCAGTGCTTGACACTGAAGGGAAACGGAATTAAGAGAGGCTCATGGCTTCTGGATGCTGCAAACACACCATTTCCTCATGCCACTAACACCTCATCCTCAAACTAGAATATAAATACGTCAGGGCTTACAATGCACTAAGACAACCAAAACACAGCAAGTACCTCATTAAACATGAGGGGAAAGCAATCCTTTTCATCATCTCCAGGATCCCTGTGCAAGTTACTGCAATGAAAAAAAAAAAAGAGAGAAACAAAAAAAAAAAGCAAAAACTATTCAGACAATTAGGCACGAAACAATCTAGCCTGATGAAAAAACTCATTATTTCAACACAATCCAATAATCTAGCATATCAGTAGTGCTGATAACCTGCTCTCTTCAATGGCCCCTTGTTCTTCTCCTTACTCTGAAAAAAAGCTATTCCAAGCTGCAATGCACCTGGAGGAGCAATGAATGTGTCATGCATGCATCTGTCACGGGGCTGGCTCACCTATGTAAGGGGCTGGCTTGAGAATTGCAGTAATCTCTCCAAGGGGTTATCTAGTGCTTACCTTCCTCAAGGCAGAACCTCACACAGAAGATAATGTTTAAATTAACCCTTTTGCAGACAGTCTTTCAACAGAGTCTCAAGAGTGGCTGCCTCAAAGAGACCTGAGGAAGGTAACTAAGAAAGTAAGCCTGTTGACTACTAGCTTAAATTCTGAGCAAAGAGTACACTGCCATCATTAAAAGCTGAAGGGGTACTGCTTAAGAAAAAGCTGAAGCACGCATAGTTGCAATACTGGGTCTGTGATCTGCAATTTAGAAAGCACCTTTATTAATACAGTTAGGCACTGGAACAAGCATCTGAACTCTTAATATTGATGTTATTGGAGATCTCAGCTTTACCTGCAATAGCAAAATCTAAGCTGGCCTAAATTTAGCTTCAAACAAGCCTTCAGTTCAAATTATTCAAATTCACGCAACAGGGTCAGAACTTCCCCAAGCCACATGCCAGTGGCAGACTCAGTGAACCCACGCAAGAACCTGGGTATGGCTCACAGAAGAAGGAAACTTTTCTTCACCAAGGGTGAATCTGACTAAGTTATAATATTCCTTTCCCTTCTCCCAGATTAAAGTTTCAAGTACCAGGAATTTCAGGAGTTCAGGAGAGCTGCACCAATGCCTCCTCTTCAACCCCATTCCACTTTGAAGTGCATAATTCAATATCCAGGTCAGAAAGGAAAAGTGAGTGTGAGGGGAAGGAAGTTCCTGTCCCTGCTCCAATGAATGTTTAATTATTTTGTATTAAAAATTAATTTGAAAAAGGGCTAGAATCCAGGCAGTCTAATAGGCTTACCTATGAAAAGAATCCATGATCAAATGCTGCTAGACAAAGGCGGGAACTCAGCCTTAGCTTCTTTGGGCTGAGTATCAGACCTAACTCAGAGAGAGCAAGCCCTAGCTCTTCCACTGCTTACAACTCAGCAGAAGGTACCTAACTCCAGAAAGGAATACAAAGGAGCAGTTCAGCAGATTTTCATGCAACAGAAAGAGGGCTACCGACTTAGAAGTCCTCGTCTTGATCCTCCCTTGTAGCCAGTTCATGTGCCTCCTGATTTGGGATGCCAGTTTTTGCAAATCCCATTCCTGGGCCAACTTTTCTCTGGGCATTGCACAATAAGCCTTGTTATATGCATCCCATAGAATACAGTCCCCAGAGCTTTGATATCGCAGTACTTTAAATCTTTTGTGGATCAACTCTGCTGCAAATGTTCCCAAGTTGCTTTAATGTTTTGAAAACCGTGTGATTACAAATGACAGCCAACCCAACTGAGGTAAACACGGAACATCAAGTACCTTCCCATCCACTGTTCCCCCTCAGCTGAAAGAAGTCAGGAGGGTGCAGGGTTTCAGATACACATCTGAAGTCACATGTGAAAAGTTAGTCAGTATAAAGAAAAAATGGAGCTATTCAGAGGCATTTCACAAGCAGGAGAAAAAAGAAAATAAATTATCTGCAGCAAACAGCCCACATGCAGTTAGTTTTTGATTTAATACATCTCAAAATCAGGACAAGCTAGCAGATTTTCTTGCCAGTGAATGAAAGCCCTACAAATAATCACACTGCCATAAAAAGGTTAAAAAGGGTGGGTGGGAGGAGGCATTCTCTTTGCAGAAATCAGGAGCTGCATCTCCTGTGCAAACAGGAAGCCATGACCTGGGCTGTCCCTCCAGCCAGGAGGCCAGACAGGGACTCACTGGGCTGCCTGTCCAATCAGGCAGTACCAAGGCAGCCAGCAGCACATCAGCTGGGAGGCAGGATGCTGCAAAGCTCTGGTAAAAAGCCTGCCCTACCATGGCCACCTTTCCCTGAACACTGGGGCTCAGCTTTTAAAATCAAAGCATGTACGACGACCATGTCTCCATCTCAACCACACGTGTCCATCCACAGCAGACATCAACAAAAATTAATTTTCAAAACAAGCTGCTTGATTACTTTTTTGTTATTTTATATAATTCCTCATTCAGAGAGTGGCACCATTATTGCCTTCAGCTAAATCCACATGTAAGGGACAACATACCAGGCAGCTTTCACTGTGTGAACTGAGGGTAGACAGAAGGGGGCATTTCCTCCACTTCCTAGAAGCAGATGAACTCCCACTCAATAGTTAATTCAGACTCTAAGCTATTTTCACCAATCACTTGAAAGTTAAATAATTATCCCATTTAAAGAAATCTGGCAATTACATTTTGCATTCCCCTCCTCCCCAGCAGCTATTGCTCCTGTGACAATATTCATCTTGTCCATGATGTCTATTATCTGCTATATAAATATTGATGATCTGAGTAATTGCTGTTCTGTACATATGCTTCTCAAAGATATAAATTTCTCTGTCTGAAGTAGGCTGCTGACAAAGTGCTCTCCTCCTTTTGCATGGCAATGAAACATTACTGGAGGTGTCACTGGGAGGGGGGAAGAAAGAAGTAAAGCAGCGAGTAACAACAGCCTTTGAAGAGGAGAAATTATGTTTGTCTGTGCTGGAAAGACCAAATAGCAAAGAACAACAAGTTAGCTAAGCTGGTATTCAGGCAGCTTAAGTTTAGCTTACACTGTGCCAACACCAGGCACAGCTGAAAAGGAAAGATCAGTGCTGGCCACCACTAAACTGGGCAGGCCTAGTAGTGACATAGTGTGTACAACATCCACGCTGTACCCACTCTGGTTCACTGATGGCAGGGGTTCCTTTTTCTGGATCAAAATCCAACCAGAAAGACAAGCCAATCTTGTACTGGAGGAAGCACACCATGCTGAACATTATGCAGGGACAAACAGGCGCCCAATGCCACCCTGTAACCTTTGCCAGCAAAAAGTCAGTGTCACACAAAAGCAAAGATGGTCTTGACACACCCAACACTCATCCATGAATACCACAGGCACAAAACACAGCATTGCTTCAGTCTCTTTTTGCTGGTTCAGTGCATTTGCCCAGCAGGCCTTGTGAACAGTCAGGCAGCTCTCTGTCTTCCCGCAATTGATGAAAATCACTACAAACACCCCACTGCATGTTCTGGCTCATCTGATCATATTGCCCTCTGGTCTGGCAATACAAAGACCCGATTTTGAGAGAACCCTCCCAATGGCACATGGCCTCACACTTCCAGACTTGAAATTTGCCTCCAGACAGTAAACAGTATGTGAGAGATGAAAGCTCTTCCTTAGTGGACACAGACTTCCTACAATACAAAACCTGTGTCTGAACCTCAGTAAAATTACCCCTCTGGAGTTATGGGTCAAGAGATTGTTCTTTTCAGCTATGTAGAATTTGGCAAAGTTTATACTAAAAGCTTCCTTATAAAAATAATCTAAGGTCTTCACCAATCGTTTACAGTATCTGGAAACAAACACTGGACAAAGACCTTTATTAAATTTTTAAAAAATCTTTTGAACTTACATATGCTACAGAAATTAAGGGGAAACTAAAAATCTGCCAGAAGTTTAGGAAGTGTGTGAAGAGGCTGGAGAATGCAGCAGGAGAAAAGACACCAGACTCCCTGTGGGAGCTGGAGGTCAGGACGGGGGCAGGAGGTGGGTAGGGACGGAGAGTGAGCAGGAAGCAAAGGGGAACATGCAAGCAACAGATAACATGCAAGCAACAGATAACATGCAAGCAACATCTGGAGTGTCCAGAGGTGGAGAGAGAGGAACTGAATGTTTGTAATGAGCAAAAGAAGCACATCTGAAAGTCTTACTTCTCTGTTGCCTTGTTGTAACAACTACATAATAATCCATTATACATAATCACAGCAGCCACAAATCTTTTTCTACATACTATAGGCACATGAACAGACTCAGTAAAAGTAGTTACTTAACACTCATACAACCTATTTTCTCCCTGAAACACTGTGTTAAGCCATCTGCTTGTTCAGTGGATCCCTTGTCATGCAATTAACTCCCCCTTCCAGTTTCTACAGCTTCCTGTATTTTCTACAATGCTTTGGGGTTTGTATGTTACAATCTCTAATCACAACTGCTGTACATCTCTGGATTTTGAAGGGAAGTTGCTTCCAGCAGAAAATTAAAGGTTGAACTCTTACCAGGAACTCTGGGCATGCTTAACTAATACTAAGCCACATAACATAACCTAATTAGGCCAATAGGTCTTCTTAAAAAAATCCACGACCTTGGTTCTTACACTGAGTCATTTTGGAGACCAGTTGAAACAGAGCCCTGAGTAATTCTTTAAGATCAACAGTGCATTTCTCAAAGTGGACTGGATCCTAACTACAACATTCACATAACCCCTACCACCTCACCTCAATTTTTTCTTCCCCCTCTTCTGTTTTCAAGACAAGACACAATTAGTGACCTCCAAAAAGTAGCCCATCTTAACAACACAGCCTCTTACATTTCTCAGAACTACTTTGTTTGTGTGTGGATTAGCTGTAACACATGCTGTATGCACATGGAATGCTCTACTGCTAATGTAAATTACTTTGCATGTAAACACAAAACGCAGGTAGGCCAAGCCACTAACTGCGCAATTCACACGCACAGACTTCATACTCTCAAGCTTTTACATGCATAATAATTTCAATGCACCGAAATGTGAAACACCTTTAAGAAATGTGCCTCAAATCTAAAGTGTTTGCATTCCTGAGTCACTAGAAAGTAAAATTAAATTATTTTCTGGGTAGTTCTTAATCCCATGTTTCACTATGAAAACATGGTCACGTAACTTTACTAAAGCTATGCCTGTCTGGCACATCTTTTCCTGCACAGCCACGTCTATCTGGAGTGTGACGAAATACAATCTCCATCCACTACAACTGCATCACCAAATGTCCTCGGAGAGGATGCAAACCAGCAGGATGCAAATCCAGCTCAGAATGTTTTCATGAAGAGAGAAGCAGGCTTCAGCACAGCTGCGCCAAACTCGCTATGTCCACAAAAAGAAATGCTTCACTGGGTTTGTATCCTGCTACAGTCTCTCTCACAGAGATATGAAAATGCAATTTCACTATAAAAATAAATACACTGGAGTGAATAATTTCTTGCACTGGGCACATGGCCATCTAATTTCATTGCTTTCAAAAAGCCACTGTACTAAGACCTAGGAAGCAGACAGTGTGTGGATTGCAGGACCCTGCTTCTCCTTCTCTTCTTTTCTTTCTAATTCACCTCAGCTTTCCTGGGAAGGGTTGCAATATGGTATCTGTGTCTCCCAGATGCCGAGCACCCTGTCTCAACAGGTAAGGACAGGGGCACCTCCCTCTACCGCTGCAAGACCCGTAAGGAGGCCTTGCAGCGGCAGCCAAGGCACAGGGAAAGGGGGACGCTTGAACTGTGATGAAGGAAGAGCTAAATCATCAACATGCATCCTCAAAGTAGCACAGAGATCTGTATGGTTTTGGGAGGAGCAGCACGTTTACTAGTCTTTCCCTTTGATAGAACAGAATTACTCTGCACCTGCTTTTTACAGGAAAGGCATTCACAGGAAGACATTTTGCCAATACCTGGAGTTTTGTGCTTTACAAAGCTAGAAAAATCCAGTCCAAAGACTAACAAAGTGTATGAGCACTATTCTAATCAAATTTATTTACATTGTACTTCTGATACACAACACCAGCTACCAAATACATCACCTGATAATTCAAAGAAACCTAATGAGCAGTTTGAGATTCCAGGTAGTCCACTGAAATTGCTACTCCTACAAACCTCTTTCTTCTTGATTTTTGGCTACAGAAGGTAATGTGCCAGCAATCTATCTCAGAACAGGAGCTGATGAATTGGGGGAATTTACAAAAAAAAAAAGCAGTACAATACAGTTCATAAACCAGTTTGCTTACCAAATGAACATGTTTAGCAGTTTCCTTTTATACAGCACTAAAGAACTGCAACTTACATTTCTTCTGTTTATGATTTTTGTGGCTTAGACCCTTTCTTCTTCAGCCTAGATGACTCCCAGTTCTCACTTTGAGAATATTCCAAGAATACTCAAGCTCTAGAGTCTAAACGCATGTATCCTGACACGAAAGACTAACTCCCACTTCCTAGGTGCACTACAACCAAACCACAATTCTGTTTTCAGATGAAGCTGATCTTCAAATGTACTGAAATAAGGCCAGCAATAAATTTGGGATTGGCTGGAAGAGGAATAGGAGTGGTCAGTCCTCTTTGTACTCATCTCCAAATGTTGACAGTTTTGTGTTTTTTTTCCTTTTTTTCTTTAGCAGTAAAGCTCAGCTGGTTTAAACAATTGCCTCAATGCTCACCAACACAGGAGAAAAGAGGAAGAGTTGATACAAGAAGCTGTTCCTTTTGGGCAGTTCAGTACCTTCAGAGCTTTGGCTTGTAGGTTTCTGCCTGCTCGGGGCTCCCAATGGAAAACACTCATGAGATCCACTGGAGGTCACAAAATGCTGCCAGGAACCAGATGCAGACAAGATGTACTAAAGAAGTAAAACAAACAACCCCCCAAACAAACTAACTGCTCTCTTACATTCCTTTTCTTTTTTCTTGCCTGCAAATCTTGACACAATTGGAAAAGTGGCAAGAAAAGAAAATGTTAATGTGATCCTAGAGTAATTACTTAACCCACAATATCACAACAGGTTTTAAAAGTCCTGTCAAGGATTTTCCTCTCTTGAAAAGGAAGAGGAATTTCACACAAAGAAGCTCAGAATTTCTGTCATGTGTGGCATTACTGAAACACTCAAAACCAGTTTCATCCACCTAGACAACTGCATGCATCCCTTCCACAGAATAAGCAAGCCTAGCTGAAATATAACAGGATCTGCACCTTACGCAGTATGATTTGATTTACAAAAGGGGGAAGCTGATACATCTCAAAAGTATGCAGCATATCACACCCGTGACTTCAGACCCTCTTAAAGCAGTCCCTGGCTTTTGCTCAGACACGTGTCACGAAGGAAATGGAGAAGAGAGGCTCCCGAACTGTGACGAAGGTCAGGACACTCAAAGAAGTGTATTGCACACTTCAGAGCTAGGAGTTGCCACCACCTCTAATACTAATTAATAGCAAAAAAAAAAAAAAAAAAGCCAATAACCTGAAAGAAAATTAATTGGACATGGCTATTCAATATCCTAGACTAGTTTTAAATGAACAGCGACTGTGCTGTAAGTTAGAAAAGGATATGCAGGGGCAAGAAAGTGGAAAATTAAGCCTATGTTTATGTACCACCAGAATACAAAGTGGAGTAACTCGCAAAGTTGCTGCAAGTTGCTAAATGCATCTTTTTAAAACAAGTAAATTTACATAAATCACTGATTTTCACTAGCCTATTTTTGGTAAGTCAAAAGCATCCATGTATTTTGGGTTTTTCCTCCATACATACATGTGTGAATGCACCTTCAAAACTTTTTCTTCAACCTTTTACTTTTCTCATTTTGCCACCAAGAAAAACATAGAACAAAGAGGGTGAGAGAAGGAAGCAGTGAAGAGGGATCTTTTTGTATTTTGCTTTTAAATTTAAAAAATAGGTCTAATACATTTCTTTTCATGAAAGTTTTCTGGTTTGGGAAAAAGCATTTTCCATTTGATTAATTCAGTCAACTAAGCATGCGACAAATACCAGGAACAAATAGTTTTGGACCAAAGAGCCTGGCCTTTTGATTTCAGCTTTTTTTTTAAATGGGTATTTCTATACAAAGAAAGCCAATCGTCAGTTCTAAACAGACTTCAGAAGATATGAAAATCAGATCCCCTGCACTGCGCTCCTGATCCACAGAATAGAGGAGCATCTAAGCCTCTGTGGGCCACATGCCATGGCTGCCTTTGTTCCCATTTGAGAGCACAGGACACAATTAGCATTTTCCAGCTTCTCCTCCCCACTGCCACTGTGGAATAATTAAGAGCTCGAATGAAGGTTTGAGCAGCAGGCCTCATAAATTACACACACACAGCTATCCTTCTGTTTGATCCCAATCTTCCACAGGTCTCTAATGAGAGCCATGAACACCGTCTACTAATCATCTCGTCAGTAATGCAAATAACCATCTTGACCTCTCATCAAGTGTCTCTCCAGCTTAAACACTGTACCCTCAGACTGCACAGCCCTGGGTGCCAAAGCTGCCATGTCCCACTGAAAGAACCTCTGCACGACAACGCTCCGTACCTCACACGGCCAGCTGAGCACAGCCACGCATCGGGAGCCAAAGCAATCCCTCAGCTACCATAAGGGCTCTCATCCATCCCTGGCTCTGCACCCACCGAAGAGCCAGGTACTGCAGAGGCAGGGATCTCGGATCTCACCGAGGAGGCGTTGTTCAGCTACAGCAACACATCTTCAGTCCCCCTAAAACAAAACATTGAATAAGCAACACAGCACTGGCCTGGCAACTAAAATATGGAAACATGACCTTGTTTAGTCCCACCCAGCGCCATCACACCATGCTCTGGGGATGCCACAGCAGTGCTGTTATCCTGGACGGACCTCAGGCTCATCCTATGCCCCCAGGCCCATCTCCATCCCCATCTCCTGCTGCTGAATGGACCCTGATCCTGGTGCATCATTTGCCATGCCTGAGACTGTGGATGGAGCCTGTTAGAGCACTTTGAAATCAAAATGATAAGAAAGGCATTCTTCTGTGAAACATCATTACCACCCTGCCAGCGAAGTGTGAATTGCAAGAGCTTCCAAAATAAAAATAAATGTATTTGTATTAGTCCCTTACCCTTGGCATCAGGCCCATACTGCCAGTTCTCATAATATTTACATGGAAACTGCCATACAGAACAGTGCAGCAAACAAAAGGAAATTCTGTAAGAATCAGATCAAAACATATCAAACAGGGCTTGGTACCACAAAAGCAAAGACAAGCTTCACCTGGACAAGCAACCTGTAGCTGTAGTTACTGACGTTAACAGATCTACCACGGCAAAAGGAACAAAACAGGCTCCCAAGCATCTGCAAAATAGCATATTTCAGGTTTTCTTTTAAATAAATAGATCTGGAAAGTATTGCTAAGAGAAAAAAAAAAAAAAGTTTAAAGAATTTAAGTATTTAAATATTCCAAACAGTGCCAGCACTTCAGCACCTCTGGTCTTGCTGTGGCACAGCTCAGCCCCCACCAGCAGTTCCCTACCTCACTGGAAGGAGAATTGCTGGGCTTCCACTGCCACTCTCAGCAAATTTCTACTTTCTAAGCAGCAAGCGTTTGTACAACAGAAACCCTCCTATCAGCATTACCAGCTGTGCCCACAGCACAAAAAGCGCGAGCACGTACACTGCAAAATCTCAGTGTTTGTGCGTGTGTAAACAGTGCACTTCTGGAAAGGCAGAGAGAATATTTTCAGAGTAAACACTGCAAAGATTTTGTGTCCTTTAGGATGTCAGAAAGCCACTGTGATCCACTGCTCATCTTCCCCACTTACCGCCTGCTCAGCTAAGGCGCCTCTGGAACTCACAGGGATCACGACCACATCTCACAAGCCTGCTTTCCTGCCTGCGAGAATGGGAGGAACTTTTCCTCTTACAGCAGTCCAGCTCCTTGGTGTGCTACCCTCCCTAATGCTAGCTTACAGACATTAAAATACCAACCAGCTCCAGAGCAGGAAATGAAGTAAGAAGAACCAATTTCTAAACCTCACAACTGGGACTGCAGCTGCTGTCCCAGGAAGGTAAGTAGGGAGAAATGGGGGAGCTCCTCACAGCCCAGCTGGATCCCAGAAATCCTTCCAAAGGTATGAGAGAGATGGAGGAAACACACATGCTAAAGCATTGAGGCAGAAGACCATCTCTGCCCCAAATTATTAATTTTCAGAAACAGAGCAGCCCTCCAAGACCCCAAGGATACCTTCCCTTATGCAACTTCACCTGCAGCTGATGGAAAAGAAGGCTTGTTTGATGAAGATGCCAGGACTTTGAGACTGGGACTTTAATTTAAAGAGCTCACTCCTGAAAGGTGTCCCATTCTTGGATTTTGACTTGGGAGAAAGCAGGAGGCGGCAAGCAACAAGGCTGATGCTTTCTTCTCTTAACCACCTACGCAAGTACTTTTTCAAAACATGCAGAATTATGGCAAGTTATGTTTGAATTAAGGAGCCTGTGGGGAGAAGTTCTCAGTCACAGAGGAAAGAAAAGCTATGAAAAATACTACAAAGAAAATTGGTTTATTTAAAGCCTGAAGAAAAACAAAACTTAGAAGAGAGTGTTTTGGTCCAATCCTGGGTGAAGCATACTCAAGGAAAATGCCTGTCCGGAAGAAAACCTCATGCAGCACACAACTGCTACTTGCAGACTGAGCAGGAGGGCTTCATCAGCTGAAAAAGGATCTCCCTCAGGTTAAAGGCCAGCAGATGTCAGTGCCCAAAGGCTGACATGCAGCATGGAGGACCCACACTGCTGGTCACCACAAGCCAGACAGCTCCATCATCCTCACTTCTTTCCCTGGGGATGAAGGGCACACAGAGGAAAGTACAAGTCCAGAACCAAGGAATCCCTTAAAGGTTTGAGTACCTTGACACCACAGGTGTTTGCAAGAGCCTCTTTTTCCTCTCGCTGCATTAGGACAGTCTTTCAGATCTGATTTACTGTCTAGACACAGCATACTATCACACAGGACAAGTGAAGAAGACTGAGAGCAGCAGAGTGTGGAAAACAGACTGGCCCAATCTTTTTCTTTCTTTAAAAACAGTGCAGTGTGCAGCCCACATCAACATCCTCAAAAAAATGCTTGATCTGTCCTGCACCTCAGAAGCTGGCTGCTGAAAACAATCCAGAATACAATTAAAACATGGATTCTGATAACTTTCACTTCCCTCTGCAATTCTGTAATCATCTCATCCATCAATTTTGAAAGAACATTAATAGTGGCATCAGCTGGCTCTCCACCTCCTCTGCTGAGCCAGCTTTTTCCAAGCCCTGTCCCCTGCCTCTCAGCATCTGACCACAGATGCTGTGAGGAAGAGGAGAGGAGGGAGGCAAACCAGGGGTGGAGAGAGGCCAGCAGGGCACACCTAACATGGGGGTCACCCCACAGAGGAGTTGCTTCTTTCCCAGGGGAGCTATGGCAACTTACAGTGCCTGAAGGTCTGCCTAAACATGCTTTACTCCAAAAGAAAGCCACACACACAAAATAGAGGGAACAAGGTTCTATCAGGGATTAAGTGAAGTCTATCCAAGCTCAGACCAAATCCAAGGCTCACCACCACCTTCCAGGCTGGAGATGCCTAGGCCAGTGGTGTGCAGTGGTTTTTGTTGTTTATCCTGCCCCCCCCCCCCCTTCCCCCACCTCTTAAAGATGTGTAGATGTCTCCATTGATACAAGCCACTTCTCACAGCAACCTTCCACAGGCTAGACAAAGTCCCTGGATCCCCAAGAACTTCCAGATAAGAGATGAAGACCAGTCCCATGTTCCTTTTAATTGTCTTTCCTTCTCAAATACATGAAGTTCAGCAATCAAATACTGACTCTTGGACTTACACACCGTGGCAACGCAAGGAGAAAAATCTGTTGGTGCTCGTTTTTAGCATCTGGCTTATTAATTATTTTGTAAAGGTGTACAATCCTTTGAGTCATCTGAAACTTTTTAAGACACTCTGACATTATTTTATTAATCGAGTTTGACATGGTTTATTACAGTGATCATGGCCATGATTTACATCACAAATTCCCAAGAACACAAGTCTGACTTTTAAATTATTACCATCCCAACCATTTCACTGCAGGTCAGCCTGGTCTGTTCCAAGACCTGATTTTGTTGGCAAGCACATTTTCCTTGCTGGTACATCCCCTTTTCTTCATCTAGTTAGATGAGGCAAAAAAATCCTAAAGTACATAAAGAAAGCCTATTGTTATGCTCATTTGAACACAATCAGAAATTGCCTGCTTCATCCTCTCTTGCTGCTGTGTGAGGTTGGTATTAACCACCCCCCATCCCCTGAGTAAAGATGCAGGAAGAGACCCACTGTAAATTGGTCAGAAGACTTGCAGACATCTAATGACTTGCTGGAACTACAGACATCACTCTTCTGGAAAGTGGCCAAGTTCACCGACTTGCATTTCAGCTGGAAACTCAGCCTCCAGAACCTGCACACTCTTTCTTGTACTATCATGTTGCTATTAACTTCCAGAAAATAATAAAAGCATGAGCAAGCAGGGTTCCTCACTATGAACTGATGCAATTGCAGTGTAATATTCAACCCCATAGAAGGTAGGTGGGATCAAGCAAGACTGCTGCCAACAAAACACTGAGGAACAGGGCAGAACACAACATATTCTTTAGATATAAGCTATGAACAGAGCTGGCCTAAAGCAGCCATTTCCCCATTGCTTGATCTCAAACGATCCCACAGTAATGGCTCTGGTCTAAACGTAAGGAAGATGAATCCTCTAAAATGCTTCAAAGGTATTTTCCTGGCTGGCCTTCATCTATAGTTTGAACAAGCAAAAAATTACAGACCTACACTGGAATCAAGATTGTACATAACCCTACCAGGCTATCTGGGACGTCTGGAAAATGTTACGTGCCACCAGAAACAACAGGCTAAAGTGATGTTACCCAAAAACATGGAGAGAAGCAGATGGTATTTGTTAGGGAAGCACAGAAACAGAGGGAAAGGAGGGAGGACTGCGGAGGGCGAGTTTAAGGGCATGACTAGGCTGCCACATAGTGAATAGCAGAACATACACAGCCAAGTCAAAGAGGACTTGGGAAGCACCACAACTCTGCCTACCCCATCCTTACCTGGGATCTAAGGGTATCTCAGTTCTGGGCTGCAAAGCCCCCCAGTACAGCACCAGATGACCTGCTGAGCATGTCATCCCACTCTAGCCACTGACCACCATCCATAGCCAAACCAGTGCTTCCCCAGCAGGCCCTTATCTCATGGGTTAGAAATAAATGCTACATCCCAAGGGTATGTGCTCTCTGGATGACTCAGGCCACTGCAGATTCATGTGACAATGCCTAATTTTTATTTCTCTCCTGCTTTTCCCTTTGTACAGTTATAAAATTACATTTAAACCTATGTTATTTTTTTAATACAAAGACTGCAAACTTGATCACTTCAAAATTAGAAAGTATCATAATGAAGACCAACCTCTGTATATATCTGCACTGTCTCTTTCTCCAATTCAATGACCACAAATCATTTGAGCCCTGCTTTCAAAAAAAACACAGTAAGGTTGTGTGATAAAAGCAACAGCTGTCCCTCAAACCCTGCCTCACTCAATGAGGGTCAGAAACATTTGTGAACAAAGCAATGCAGGAAGAAAGAGAGACAATCACCTTGCTCGAGGAAGTTGGACATACCACCTGCAGGCAGCAACTACCTCCTTCTTGGCTCCACACTCAACCTTTTAAGATGCTCACCAAGTCTCTGAAACTAGTTTTCTCTTCAGGGGACCCCTAATGGGGTGGTTCCACCCTCAAGTCAAGGCATTTAGGGCTAATCTACAGACACCAGCAGCTGAGGTCAGCTGTCCTCGTGCTTCCAGCAGATGAACTGCTACATCATGCCAGGTACTCTAGGATGAGCAGGAAATAAAATCACACCCAAGTATCTCTTTGACACAACCAAAATTGAAGGTGTTTAAATCACCCGAGATTGATTTGCTCTTTGACTTCATTCCTCAGCTATGAAAACAAAGACAGTACCTGTACCTGAGATGCTGCAAGAATAACTTCCCCACCTGAGAAAAACCCCCCCAGGAAGGAATTAGCAACTGTTCAGCCAGCTCAAGGTCTGGGTAGGGTGTAAAATAAATAGACTTAGAGACACATGCAGAAAGTAAATGTGGGAAGAAAAAATGAATTATGCAGCAATTACCTATCCAGTGAAAAAGGGACTCTGTGAAAGGGAAAAAATGATGCAATTACAGAATTAAAGATTGTATCATAATGCAGATGCAAAGGGGAGTTCTGCAACATTAGTCCTGGAACTTCATTGCTTTTGGACACCTGATTTTGTAATGCCACTGTTCTCCTGATGTCATTATTTTGTAAGCACTTTAAATGCAACACAATTATGTGATCATATGTTTATATATTTTCATCATTAATAACATGTGGAACAACCGGCAGCCTGTGCTCCCGACATGATGGATGCCTCCAGCAGAGGGCTGTGAACAACTCCCTTTCTTCCACCTTTATCTGAGGTAAAGAGCAGGGAGAGTAAAGGGAGAGTCTTTATACTTCAATTCCATGCACAAACATTTGGGGATTTTGGGGTTGTTTCAGAGGAGGAAACCAAGACCATTATCAATCAACTACTCTGAAACTGATTGTCACAAATCAGATTTTATGAACAGAGGTGCTGAGCAGCTGATGTGCTTTCCACAAGGTCAGAAGGAAAGCTCCCAATGCCTGTATCCCAAATGACCCCACTAAGAGCCTTCTGCCCTAGACACTGAATCCCTCCCACCTCCACATTAAAACTTGTTTAAGTGTAATTATTGCTCCTAACTGCAGGTCAGGGATGAAGCCCATCATGTCCAGGCTGTGTTTGCTGGTAGATGCAGTCAAGGAGCAACTTCAGGGAGAGTGTCATATAAAATACAACTGGAAAGCAAACATTACAGTTGTATGTATTCATCCGGCATGGTAATTGTTATATTGGGTCTTTTAAGTAAATTACCCTGCACACCTCCAACTTCAGGCCAATTGCCAACACCTTTCTCAGCGTCTGGGTCAGGCTGCTTTGTGAGGGAAAGAAGCTGCAATAGCAACAACCTAACTTGTTTTATTTGCAGATGGTATTAGCTGGCAAGAGGCAGTGCTGTCTGACAGCATGCTCCCTACACATGCTTCATGCTTTTTAAAAAAGTCTTACTTGCCTTTGTGTGTCCTCAGCTGCAAACACACACCATTTCTTTCTTTAAGTAGTATTTTCACCTTGTCTGTGGGGTGCTGGCAGCTACTACCACAAGCTTTACATGATCTTGTACCTAACAAAGCAAGTTTCACTTCTATCTTTCCCCATCCTCAGAGAACAGAGCTTGCAAAACCTGGAGCTGTCAAGTCCCTGAGGTGCAGTCAGAGCCTGCAGTGTCCCAGGCACTCGGGTCATACCAGCTCTTCTCAGTGCACATCTTTTGGAAGAGCTCCACCATGGAAAATCCGCTGTGGTGATGGAAATATTGCAGTCCTTCCCTCTTGGCATGCAACCTGCTCAGTTCAGTTTAAAAGCTAAGAGAGAAAGCACTGCACCATCCCTAAACATATACAGGTAGCACAAGACAGTTAAGGAGAACAGGCAAAGAAGATACCACAGCGATGTTTTACCCCACATCTGCCTGCTTCAGGATTTCTGACACAGAAGCTTGGGTGACTGGCACCTTCAGAGGAGGGCCCTGCAATGCCTTGTCCAAGCCCAAGTCCATTCTTACCTACCAGAGTTCTTTACCATGCCAAGCTACCGGTGGCCAGAGATGGTGCTCATGGAGGGGAAAGGAAGGGAAGCAAGAGATGTTCTGCTTCACTGAGTGGCATATTCCTAATAGTGTAGAGAATTACAGCTGGATGCCAGAGATGCCCAGGCAGAGATTTTGTGTGCCGAAAGGGAATAGCATTTTGCATCACTGGCATGACTTGGGGCTCCACATCCTCGGTAAACCACGCCAGGGAGCCAGCTCTACAGTTCCTCCCTTCACCTCACCTTGACAGGTGTGTCTGGTTTTACCTACATCTATATGGGTGTTTGAGATTTACCTTGGCCCTCTAAGGCGTCACACAGTATTTTGACATTAGAGCCTGACACTGGTGATCTCAGCAGGGCCATGCTCTGTGACCCAGGACAGCAGGTATACACTGCCTGACAACCAGCAGCAACAAAGAGGGCATCAAAATGTGCATTGGGTGAGGAATTGCATGTGCATCCCATAAATGCTCGGCACCTCTGACACTCCTATTTCTACTGTCACTGCTTGTCTTTTCCTTCAGTCCAAGTCTGGAAGAAATTTGCTCACCATATCAGCACAGCTATACTGTCTAGGATGGACACAGCCTGGGTGAGGGTAAGTTGCTTTTCTTAGTACACCAGTGTCCAGATTTTGGAGGCAGACCCTTCAAGACACCCATGCCAGATCAGCTGCATCTATACTGGGATGCTTAGCAACACACAAGCATGTCCCTGACATCTCACAGCACCACCTCAGCCCAAGTGCACACCTACCTGAAGTAATTCTGGGGAGAGGGAGAGATGTGAGGGAATCCAAGACTGGATTCACTCACAGAAGCTACTCTGGGAGAAATATACAGCACTGAATGTTATCAGTGTCAAATTATTACTGAATTCAACACGATGGCACCAGTGAACACCCAGATTATCATACTGCCATTGCACATGTGCAAGTTTGCCCACGTACACACACCTCTGCCTAAGTCCTGCCCAGGGGGTACATTCCCCTCAGCTCCAATGCTCACCTTAGTTCAGCCCAAGGTGTCCTGGAGGTCAAAGAAAGCTATGGCTGTCAGCCCACAAGCCTTCCTAAATCTCAAGTGGCTTTATCTTGACAAACCAAAGGGTAGTCATGCCACAAAGAAGAGTAACAAAGAGGACACATCTGTGGAACATCTGTGTCCTCTGCCCTCCTGCCCCCACAGCTCCCTTCAATGCGACCTCACACCCACCCCTGCCCTGGATCCCACACATACCCTGCACATTGGCCAGGGCTACAGAGGCGCTGCGTGTTTGACCACCACACATGCAATGCCTGGCTGGCCAGCTGCCACCAGGCAGAACAGAGAGTAGCTGTAAGCAGTCTAGTTTTCATCAGAGAGCATTGCTTCAAAGATTTCCCAGCCACCCACTACTCTTAACAAACACAAGTGGGAAATTAGCGATCTTCCAGACTGCCAACCATTGGTGCAATCTGGTTGAAACTGGCCAAAGAGAAGACAAACAGCACTCATTTCCTGGGGAAACTAAGTTAAAATGAAGTAAAATAAAACCAGATGAAAACTATGATGTTTGATTAGTGGTGTTTCCATGTTCTGCTACATCTCAAGAAACAAAGCCTTGCCCAATCCAGCCTGTGAGCTGCATAGCACACAGTGCAGTTCAGCTCTGTAACTACCCAGATGTTATACATCTGGAGCAGGAAGGGGGAAATTTCAAACTTATTTACATCTGGGGGTTGCTCTGAAGGGGTAATTTCTGCAGCAGAAAAACAGACAGAGCAAGGGGATTTGCATCTGAAAGGGGTGAAATGCTTTGTCAGGGCTAAAGGACTGTTACTCAGATCTCAGTGTGAAAGCAGCTGAGGCTCATCTCTCCTTCTCCTGGAAATGAACTCATCCCAGAGACTTTAGCATCCTTCTCCTTGACACCCCCAGCGCCCCTTAACCCATGCTGTTGGTGCTTGGCCACCATCGGTGCCTTTGAGGCAGGGGGCAGCTCTGCTGCAGTCACACCAGCAAATGTTGAGCCCTGGACAGTCCCGGACACAGGGAGAGGCTGCACTGATGAGGGCTGGGAGGTTTTCCTCCAGCCCGGCTCGGTGTGACAGATCATGCTACAGAGCTACAGCAGTTCCAAGGGCTCCTCTGCTCCCCTCGCAGGGCACAGCACAGCAGGAGGAGACAACAGCGACAAAGCAAGAAGGCAACTCCAGACAGACTCAGAAACAGCTGTGGAATTTCTCTGAAGAGCTGCTTTCTGTGAAGGGGAGGAAAGCCCAGCCTCCCATCTGACTTCCAGCCCACCCACCCACCCACCGGACAGAGGCAAAGAATAAGAACAGGAGAAAATTTAAGGCATGGCAAGATCCCAGGCTCTGGAAATTAGTTTCCCACATTTGCACAAAAAGAGCACTCACACCCAAAATCTACTGCTTTGAACTCGGATTGCACACCATTTACTCAGCTGAATAACTACACTCAAGTCAGTGACATTACTTGCCTGAATATCTTCTACTTGATGTATGGAAGGGGGCTGCAGAACTGGCTGACAAATAAATACAGGTATACAAAAGGCAGTGTAAGAACACTCTTCTTAGAAAGGCTGGATCCCTATGCCAGGTCCCAAAGTCAACAGCCATGTGACCAGAACCACAAACCACCAAGTCTTCGGTAGAGTCGTATCAACTGATCAGGGCATCATCTAGATCCATTCATACCTCTAGATTTGTATCCTCCAGGCCCCATCAACTGACTGGGGTCACAGTCTGAAGAATACTTCACTGAGTTAGAAAACTAAATTCTGCTTGAAAGGATGACTTGAGCATTTAGGAGTAAAAGCTTCATTAGCTTCCAGCAAGACTTCAAGCCCCAAGCACAAACTAATGCTCCATAAAACTCCAGCAGAGAAGCACCACTGCTCCTACTCTGCCAGTACTGGTCCCGGGTATGGTCAGCTGTTCTGGATGGAACCCAAACACGGTATGGCATGTGTTCTCAGCCCTATGCAAGGAAAAACGATGTGCCGTTCACACCCTGGAAAGCTTATGAGAGGCAGCCCTGAGCTTAAAATCTTTATGTGCAAGCTTGCTTCCAAGTACCCCTCTAATTTCACTGCAGCAACTCACATGACTGAAGTTAAAACTGTGCTGAAGCCTCCATCGGACTGCAGCTGATGGAGTTCCTGATCTAGTTCATCGAGGGTCAAGGTGAGAACCCCAAACTGGAGCCAGGAACAAGTATGACAAAAACATATCCACGGATTTTGGCAAAACTGAAGGATCAAGTGAGTCCCTTGGGGAAGGGTGACCAACACCCAGAAGCATCTACCTGCTCATTCCCTGGGCACTGTGCTAAGCCCCAGCAGATCTTTGGATGAGAGGCTCATTCTGAGTTCTTGCAGTTGCATGTATAATATAAACACACTATATTAAGGCCAAAATAATATTTATTGTCTTCCTGGCATTTCTAATCTGAGTATCTCACAGCACTGTCCAGTACTCCCAAGAAGACTTCACAACACGCATATAAAACTTCCATCAGGTGTGGTCCAACCAACTTTCTTCCCCCCCCAGAAAAGCAGCAAAGAAACAGGTATCGTTTTCATTTGTTTTCACATACCTGGCCAGCTGTCCAAACCCTCTGAGAGGCCTCACACCTTTGAGCCAGAGGCTTGGGCTTTTTAACTGTACTGCCAGCTTGTGCATAGCGGGAATTCTCCACAGAACCCCGTCCCAACAGCCATGGGCACACCAGTGCCACGGCCAGCAACAGCACAAGGCTATCCCAGCTTTGCACTTCTCAGCCAGGACTACTTTTACGTTTCCCCTTTCATGAAGCTCGTAAGAATCTAAAATCCAGTCGCACGCTGTTACATAGCCAAGAACAGAGTTTTCAGCAGAAGGGTTTTTCCCACAATTGTTACTCCTGTCATCCCATAGGCTCTACAGACTCGCTGGGCATTTCAAAAAGGCCTGTGGTACAGAACGGCTGAGAACAGGACCTTCATACTCATCCTAAGCTGAAAGACTACAAATAATTTCCAACAGCCTAAATCAGCCAAAAAATCTAAGTAAATCTGTATCAAAAGCTCTCTAAAACGTACTAGGTGAAAACAAAAATAAAAAGCAAGCAAAAACAAACCACGGGCCGTATCGATGAGAAGCAGGAAGAGTTTCAGTGAGCAAACAAGCGCAGAGAAATTACTATGTTTACAGTTCAATTAATGGGACCTTATCAAAAGCCTGTTTGCTTTTTTGCTTTTTTTTTTTTTTTGCCTTTTTTTTTAAGACACCTATTACACAAACACCCACTCTTAATGCCTCCCCGGCTGGCACCCTGGTGCACATATCCTAAGTGTATCCACATTTCAGGAGAGGCAGAGCTGCTCCCGGAGAAGTCCCTCCACCGGACGGCGTGTCGGAACAAAGCGCTTGGGTGACGGATATCGGCAGGGTCCGTAAATCACATTTTTGGCAGCTCGACCTCAGCTGGGAGACGGCATCTAATGCCGTAAGAAACTCTGAGTGCTGCCGCTCTGTAGAGCGGGGATCCTACCTGGGCAGGGGGCTTCACGCCTCTCCTCCAGGCTGGTTAAATAAAATAATTAAAGCCTTTTTCTAAAACCCCGGTGAGATGTCTGGCACTTAATGACAGCACCCGAGTTACGGCGTATCTTCTCCGCTAACTGCCGGAATAAGAAAGGGAAGGGAAATCAACCCAAAAAAAAAAAAAAAAAAAAAAAAAAAAAAAAAAAACACCAACGCAAAACCACCACCGAACCTCCCGCTGGAACAAAGAACCCCACCAAACCCCGTCTCTAAGTTATCTGAATTTACTTGCTCGCAAAGCACTCGGATAAGCCTCCTCCGCTCCGAACAGCACTGGTGCGATGCAGGCGCGACCCCGCCGGGTTTCGAAGTAACCTCGGCGCCCTCTCGGGACGCAGCGGCGGCCGCGGGCGCGGCTCGGCCGCTCACCTGCACCGCGCATCGCGCCGCGGCACCGCCCGGGGGGGCTCCGCTCTGCCGCGGCCACGCGAGCGCGCCGGGGCCGGCCGGGGCAGGCGCTTACGAAACCCGCGTCTGCCCCTCGCCCGGGCGGGAGGGAAGGAGGGAGGCGTGGCGGGGGGCATCCGCGCCCGCGGCGGCCCCGCTCCCCGCCGGGAAGAGGAGGAGGGAGAGGCGCCCCCGCCGCTGGATCCACCGCGCGCGAGCATCGCCCGCCGCCCCGGGGGGAGGCCGACAGGGGAGCCCCGCCGGCGGGCAGCGAGCGCCCACTGACCTTGCCGCCATCC